>NC_037674.1:33229833-33829833 GCF_003255815.1 Theropithecus gelada | reverse complement strand
AGGGGTTCGCTTCAGAAAAGCAGGGCCTTTTTAGCACTGAAACTTGGATTTTATTTTGCCACACAAGAGGCTTAGGGCTGTCGCCCCTCCTGGGTGAAGATATGCAGTGTTACGGCAGCATCAGTCTGATAGAACATTGTTGAACTCAATGTGCTGTGCCACATAGTGGAGAGAGGGGCACAATTCTCTATGAGAGGCAAGAGCCCTGGTGCTGTGCAAGCTGGCACCAAAGCAACATTGGGCATTTGTTAAAACCTTGGGGAACTTTGCCTTGTGAATACACAGGAGATTGAGGTGAGGCAGTCAACGGTTCTACTCAAATATAGTTGTTGAAGGGAGACTTAGTAAGGAATAGTGTGGGACATGGATATTTTGTCATCATATTGTAATCATTAACAACATAAACAGTATTTGGAATCAAGGGGCAAATTTGCTTTAGACTAAAGACTGTTCTGGTCCCATCTAACAAAGTTTTAAAGCAAGTCTCAAAAGGGTGAAGCTATTCGCAGGTAATTTAACTGCACCCCAAGACAAAGCTAAAGAACGTTTAAAATAATGTAGGAATGCCCAGCACCAATTAGGTAACATTCACAACGTCTGGTATTTAGTCAAAAATTACCTGACATGCAAAGAAGCAGGAAAATACAACCCACAATGAAGAGAAAAATTAATCAATCGAAACCAACCTAGAATTGTTATAGATGGTAAAATTAGTCATCGAGAACATTAAAACAGTTCTTATGAGTATATTTCATTTATTCAAGATGGTAGAAGAAAATGTAAGCATGCTAAGAAGAAATACGGAAGCTCTAAGAAGTCTAAACTGAACTTCTAGAGATTGAAAAATCAGTGTCTGAGATATGAAATACATTGGGTGGAATGAATAACAGATTACACACAGCAGAAGAAAAGATTAGTGGACTTGAAGTCACAGCAACAGAAACCAACCATATGAAACATAGAGAAAAAAGACTGAAAATAAATTAACAGAACATCAGGGAGCTGTCGGGCAATTTTAAGAGGCCTCATATATGTGTAATTGAAGATTCCAAAGGAGATAAGAAAGGGGACAGAAAAAACGCTTAAAGAAATAATAATGGTGGAAAAATGTCTAAATTTGATGAAAGCACTAAATACATACATCCAAGATGATCAATGATCTTGAAACACACACACACACACACACACACACACACACAAATGTGAGGGAAACTATACCAAGGCACAGAATAATCAAATTGCTGAAAACCAGTGATAAAAAAAAAAATCTTAAAAGAAGGCAGAGGTAAGAAGCCACACTGCATACACAGCAACAAAGATAAGAATTCAACAGACATCTCCCCAGAAACAAGGCCTACCAGAAGACAATGGGACAGCACTTCTAAGGTTCAAGCAGAGATGTGCAGCAAATCCCATTGCCTTCGGCTCCTTGTAGGTTGGTAGATGTTGGGACAAAAATCTTATCCTCAAAGCCTAGCCAGGTGTCAGCAAGAAACACAGAGCACTGACACGTGGTGGTCACACAATGATTACAACCCTGTGTTCGCGCTTATGAGAGAATAGGAAGTGAGGTGAAGTAATGGAAAATTTCACAGTGACACTAAGAAGAGATCTGAGTTCTAGAACACACTGAATACATATTTTCCCTCGAAAGTGTCTTTCCTCTACTGTCTGTCTCCAGCTCTATGAGTGACATCCCCAAGCCGTGAACTTTAGGCACCCTTGACCCCTACATTTCTCCTACCCCATTGCCAGTCAGCTCACTGGTTTTTCTCAAAAATGCCTCCATTTACTTTTTTTCCTCCAGATCTAATTCAGGCCCTCATTATGTCTCATAAACTCCCTATTTGACGCTGGGAAAGTTGTATTACTCCTGTGGGTCTGAGTTTGCCCCTTTATAGAATAAGGGGATCGGCTGATGATCTCCAAAGGCTCTTTTTGTTTCTTAAATTATGGATTTCAGTGATATATATATATATATATCATATATAGATGAGATATGTATATCATATATATGATATATATGAGATATGTATATCATATATATGATATATATGAGATATGTATATCATATATATGATATATATGAGATATGTATATCATATATATATATATGTAAAGACCTCTTTTGTATCACACTAATGAAGCTTGATTCTGATGTGGTTATATCCAGAGAGGAGGTTATAAGTTATAAATGTGCCCTGCACATAGTAGCTGCTCTATGATATTTGCTGAGTAAAGAAATGAAAGAGTTTAAAGCAAAGCAAACAAACGAAACCCCCATTCCTGCTCCAAATAGCTATATTCTAGAGAGCAGGATCCAGTTTGTGGTAGGCTGAATAATGACCACCTCCAAATTTGTCCACATCGTAATCCCCAGAACTTAGAACATGTTACCAAAAGGACTTTGCAGATGTGATTAAGGTAAGGATCTTGAGCTGGGGGGATTATCCTGGTTTCTTTGAATGGACCCCATGTAATCCCAAGGGTTCTTATAAGAAAGAGGCAAGAGGGTTAGAATCAGAAAGAGAAATTGGAAGATGCTATGCTGCTGGCTTTAAAGATATAGGAAGGGGCCACAAGCCAAGGAATGTAGGTGGCCTCTAGAAGCTGAAAAAGGTGAGGAAATGGATTTTGTCCTCAGAGTGTCCAGAAGAAACACAGTTCTGTCGACACCTTAATTTTAGGACTTTTGACTGCAGAACTGTAAGATAGTGTCAGTTTAACTAATTAAATTTGTAGTAATTTGTTAACAGAAGCAATAGGAAACCAATATACAGCCTTATTTCTGCATTAACTTTTTTTGAGATGGAGTGTCACTCTGTCATCCAGGCTGGAGTTCTGTGGCACGATCTTGGCTCACTGCAAACTCTGCCTCCTGGGTTCAAGCTGTTCCCCTCCCTCAGCCTCTCAAATAGCTGGGATTACAGGTGTGCGCCACCACGCCTGGCTAATTTTTGTATTTTTAGTAGAGATGGGGTTTCACCGTGTTTGCCAGGCTGGAGTCTCTAACTCCTGACCTCAGGTGATCCTCCTGCCTTGGCCTCCCAAAGTGTTGGGATTACAGACATGAGCCACTGCATTTGGCCTGCATTAACTTTTTATGCTTACTAGGAAAGATGTTTAACTTTTCTGAGTCTCTGGTCTACTTTCAATCAAATAGCATTAAAAATGTCTTCTCTATGAGGTAAGGGTGTAATGAAATAGTGCATAATCCTAGTTGAAATAATATAAAATACTCCTTATAATACCAGTACTACAACTACTTCTTCTTCTACTACTACTGGTACTACTGGTACTGCTAACGCTTTGCAAATTGCCTTATAGACATTATTTGACTGTAATCGCTAAACAATCTTATGAAGTAGCGATTGCTATCCACCTTCCACAGATGCTAAACCAAGACTTAGAAAGGGCGAGAAGCGTGCTCAGCCACACAGCTAGAAAGTGGAGGAGCTGGAATCCCCATTACAAACAGGTGTTCTGGCTCCGTTAGTTATGCTGGCGATGATAAACTTGATGCCAATGGGGGCTTTTATGATGATGCTTATTACTGTACCACTCTTGTCATTCTCTCCTCGTGCCTGTTTCCTTTAACAACATCTGATTGCTTCACTCATCATATTCCAGCCTGTCACCAGCTCGTCACGGAAATGATTGAAATGCTACTAATTCTGCATTATGGCTTTCTGGCTGGGTGAAGTTGGCAAAGGCTGAGGAGATGTTTGTGTATCTAAGAGCAAATGGCCCCAAGGTTTGGAAATGGAAATGCCCCTCCCACCACAGCCAAGAGAAATGTGCATGGTGAGGAGTTCTGGGGTTCTTAGTCTCCTGTGAGTAGAGCCAGGACGTAGATGCCTGCTGCTGTGGGGTTTCTCCAGAATTCTCAGCTGCACAACAGTGAACTGAGGGGGTTGCTTTGAGGCAGTGTGGCATGCAACACCTTATCCTTTTATTTGAGGGAACTGCTAAAAGTTTAAGTAGTCAGCTCTCCAGTCCTCATCCTCCTTCTTTCATTTACCTGTTTCCTTTTCCTTTTTCCTCCCATCACGTTGGATTCTGAATGTTTCCCTGTGTTGTTCTGAGGTCTGTTTTTAGGAGACTGGCTTGGCTGACAGGAGTTAGGACCGAAAGGGCTGGCTCTGCATGAGTTCTGCTTTCTGCAGCCCAGAGCAATGGTTTGCTTTGAAGATTGTTGAGAATATTTGGATTAATAAGATTTGTTCTAATATTTCCCCTCATTTCTGATCATCAAAGTGCTCGGAAGGTTTGAGCTGGTGCAGAGTTTCTTCTAGTTTGTCCTTGGGAGCAAGTGTCTGGAACAGGGTTGATTTTAAAATGTTTTCTGACTGAAGCCTTGTTAATGGGGCAGGCTGCAAATTCACATCAAGGGAGTGTCATCTTTCAAAGCAGCGTCTTGGCAGAAGGGGATGTGGAATTTTAGAGAAATCTGAATCTGTTAAGCTTCCATTAAATGAACTCCTTCATTCCAGACTGTGCTGAGCGGAATCTAGGAACCATGGGCCGTGAATGATTGACTTCTTCAGTGGCAGGATGCCTGAGAAAGGTCAAGCGTCCTTTGGGATGAAACATCCATCAGTTTGGAGGAGGATTTTGCTTTTCTGTATTCCTCTGTGTCTCCTTTTCTATGTAGTTTTACTTGTTTTTGTTGTTGTTGTTGTTGTTGATGCTTTGTGTTTTGCCCAATATAACGGAGATGAAAGGCGGAGGTTTTGTACTGGGGTCTGGAGGATGTGTGTGGAACGACCGTCGCCATAGGGCATCATTTTATGGCTGTCAGCCTTCCTCACATTGACTGTAAGTACCTTGAGGACAGGGGCAGGGCTTTACCTTTCATCCCCTTTCCCCGCCTCCTACCTTGTTCCAGTGCCGCTGTTGCTCAACCCATATTTGGCAACTCATCCCAGGGCGCCTTCGTCTGCTGAAGCTCTGACCCAGTGACCAGGCCACTTTAAGATGGGTGGGACGGGTCTGAGACTCCGTCTGCCTTCCTAAAAGACTGCTGGATCTGGAGATGTCACCCTGTGGGCTGTGATTCCCGTGGCTTTTCCAGGTAGTCTCGCAGACCCAGCCAGCCCAGGCCATCCTTCTCACTTTCTCATATTGCTCCTGGTTCAAAGGTCCCATCCCCATTTTTCACATCTATTCCTGCCTCTGATTTGGGTGAACTTTCTCTCTTAAAAAGCAAAAAACAAACAAAAAGCGAAATAAAACATTGTAGAAAACTTAGAGAAAAATGGCCAGGTGCAGTGGCTCATGCCTGTAATCCCAACAGTTCGATAGGCCAAGGCGGGTGCATTACCTGGCGTCAGGAGTTCAAGACCAGCCTGGCAAACATGGTAAAACCCATCTCTACTAAAAATACAAAAATTAGTCAGGCTTGGTGGCTCATGCCTGTAGTCCCAGCTACTGGGGAGGCTGAGGCAGGAGAATCGCTTAAACCTGGGAGACAGACTTTGCAGTGAGCTGAGATCATGCCATTGCACTCCAGCCTGGGGCAACAGATTGAGACTCCATCTCAAAAAAAAAAAAAAAAGAAAACTTAGAGAAAATCACCAAAATAACCAAAATTACCTGTATTCCCATAATCAGAGATAACTATTGTATTATGGTTATGATTTCCTTCTAGGTTTTAAAATGCAATGTGTGTCTCCATGTGGATGTTTGAGTTTAATTTGTGTGTGTGTGTGTGTGTATATATATAATTTAGAATCCTGATTTTATAACTCAATGTTTTTTCTTGAACACTTCTGCATGAAATCAATAATTGGCAAGAGAGAATCCTAACGTATGGTTGTACCATTATTATAATATTTGACCAACCCTCTACTGTGGTAACTTAAATTACAACCACTGTTTTTTCCAAATGTAAACCATACTGTGATGCAATCCTATTCATAGACCTTTCTGTACCTCCCAGATTAATTCTCTTTGAATGAATTCCTGGAAATGGGATTACTAGATTAAGTGACCTCAACTTTTAAAAGACTCTCAATACCTGTTGCCAGTTGTCAGCGCCAATTTAGCTTTGCTCATGCAAACCCGCATGGTGCCCTTGTCTTCTGGACACAGTGGGTCCTACCAGTCTTATGTATAGCTCTCCCCTGAGAACTTGCCTGGGCCCTAATCCTTGGGATATGGTATTTATCATTCATGTTCCTGAAGCATCTGATGCCATCCCTGGAGAGCCCCAGGTATGGGTACATGCAATGGTAAACGCAGTGGAATGAGTTATTGCCTGCATCTCCTTGAGTTTGGGCCTTGCAGTTAGTGAGGATTCAATTACTCTCCTTTCACCACATTCCCTCCCCAGATCCCTGAGACTGAGAAGAATGGGGAGGAGGACTGAAGGATGCCTTTGAGTTGAATGAACAGCTGAGAAGTCTTAGTTGGAAACATGCCAGAATTAGACAAGACTGTGGATAATCATTTAACTTGCATTTTGTACCTTTTCATGTAGATGAGAAGAAAAACATAAGATGTAGAGTCAGAAGTCCTGGATTCTAGTTTTGGGTCTTCCAGGCATTAGCTGAGTGATGTTAGGGAAGTCTCTTAAGCTATTCGAGGCCCAGTCTCTTCATCTGTAAATATACACAATAATAACGACTTCCAGGTGTGGTTGTTGAGATGCTGAAATGAGATGTCACCACATGTCAGCATTTTGTATACTAAAGTATTTCCGGAAGGAAGTGCTGTTATCCTCATCAACTCCACGTGGAACAATGTGCATTAGTTAGCAATGTGTCACTCTTGCTGAGAGGTCCTTTTAGGACGTGTAATGGTCTTATGTTTTGCTTACTTGTTTATTATAGTAAATATAGTATTTCATTGAATCTAATATACACAAATAGTATGATATACCATTGTTTAACATACCACTAAAAAGGAAAAAAGCAAGTTGCAAGTTAAAACCTGATGTCTTAGTGATAGTCTTGTGTGGATTGGTCACAGTGCCTCTTATTGTTTGGAGATTTCTTTTCTCTGCTTTAGGGTTTGGCAGTTTCTCCTACTGTTGGTTGCTTTGCTTGCAGCCTGATGGGCAATCCTTTTGCATGTGCACCAGTAAAGCACAGCTTCATATATTGCGATTACGTTTCATAAAACACTTGTTTTTTTACTTTGTAAGAAAACATAGGATGACGGTTACTCTAATGATGAATATCAAATTTATGCTTCACCTCTGTCTCTGTGCCTATTTGTGTGCAAATAATGAGTTAGTCTTGTCAAAAACCTTCTAAGTGGCAATTAAGCTCAAGCCAGGCAGTATCACTCAACAATGCATGCAAGTCAACTGAAGTGATGGCAGTAAGAGCCCTTTTTATCAATGTCACAACCATGCCCTAGCCCACAGCATTTGTAAGATATATTCCAAATTCAAAGATATTAAATAGGAACAACAGTGGACCTTACAACTGAAGAAATAAAGTATCTGTTTCCTATACCAGGGAGTTGAGTCCTTGTCAGTTGTGTCTTCCACCCTATGCCCAGCACCTAGCACAATGTTGGCGTTCAGAAGGTACTCAACAAATATGTGTTGAGTAATGGAGAAAACAATACAATTCTGCACATGTACATTTTATTAACAGCGGAACTGGTTAAAGTCTTATGGAATAAAATAGTATGTAAATAGCTTCTTCTTTTTCTAAACTGTTTTATTTTTAACGATCCAACAGATCCAATGGTATAAAAACTTCTTTTTTATAAATTTTTTTTAAAATTTAAAATGTACAGTTAAATTATTATTGATTGTAGTCACCCTACTGTGTTATCAAATAGTTGGTGATACCAGTTATAAGAACTAAAATTTTGACTGGTAAATATAATAATAGATATCCATTGACAACATTCCTATCATATTATATAATTTTGTATAACACTTGTCTGTTTCCAAACACAGACATGATATCGCTAGTAATAGGGACAGAAGTGATTCTTGGTCACCAAGCAGGGTAAATTTGGGAGCATAGGAAACAATTTCATCCATGTAAATGATGTGGCAAAACATTGAGTATACAGAGGGTCCTGGCTTCCTGGGGAGTTGGTAAGCCATAGTATGTCTATTATATGTTAAAAAGACATAAAAAAATAAAGATTGTGTATGGGGAGTGAATTTTGCAGGGAAAAATAGAAAAACATATTTATTTACTGAACACCTATTTGTTTAGCACATGGTCATTTAATCCTCACAGCAATCCTTGGAGTAGATAGCATTGCTTCATTTTGCAAATGGGGAACCTGAGACTGAGAGAGAGTAACCTGCCTGTAGCTAGTAGGTAGTTGCTCCAGGATTCCAATCTGAGTCTTCTTGATTCTACAGCGATTGCTTTTCCAACCATTCTATGCTGACTCAGAGAACCTGAGAGTTTCGCAATATCTAATAGGAGTTAACGAACATTTAGGAAGACTGGGGCCGGCCCTGGAATTGAAATGGAGAAGGTGGCACATCATCTGAGGAGGAGTCAAGTTGGTGAACTTGATGGATTCTGTTCTATCTAAACCACTCACAGTGGATTGATGTATTTCCCAGACAACACTGAGGAGAAGGTGTGGATTTGGGTACAGTAACAAGAGAGGATTCTGATGATATGTTCCCACCATTCCCTGCATACATATCCTCTTCATATTTGCTTTATTTGGCTCAGTTTTGTTTCTTCATTCTTTTAGCAGTTGTTAAAACAGCTACTATATAAGGTTTGCTTTGATATAGGACAAATACATTGGGATGTTGTGAATGAGGGAGCTGTGTGTACAAGTGGTACTCAGCAGAGAGGCTGGGTGAGAAGCCTAGGACATAAGAAAGGAGGATACAGAGAAGAATACTAAAAAAAAAAAAAAAAAAAAAAAAAAAAAAGTAGCAGGAACGAAGGGTTGAAAAACCCATAGTCCTTGCACCAAGGTCAGGTTGGTTGGTTCTTCCTGCCGAGGCTGGAGAGGGCAGAAGGATGTGAATGGGGAGGAAAAGGTGTCAAAAAGACTGGGACTAATGAGAACCTTGTTGGGAAGTATGTCAGCCATAAGGCACTCTCCCTCAGCCCTCAGCACTGAGTTTGAGGATGAATACATTTTTATTTCAGAGCAAAGTTGATACATCCAAATGTTCCCATATTAACTAATTTGTTCAGTTCAATACTAATAAAGGGATGGGGGGTCAGCCTATAGGAGAGGAAAAGAGCCAGCTAGGAAAGGCATTTTGTATTTTACCAAAGTATGTGGGTTAATGATCTCCCTACCTCCAAAATGACCACAGTGAGTAAGACTCGCTGAATCCTGTGTTCAGGTCACTTGTCATGAGAGGAACTGGACTGGACTAATATTGCTTTGGGGATGATTGGCTCAATTTGATTACGGGGTGGCAGTTGTTAACAGCAACTGTTACCCCAAAATATGGTGCTTTGACATGCTGAAATAAGAACAGTCTCAGGGTCTCTCTGATCTTAACCCCCAACCCCCACCCTTGGCCCCACCCCATCTCTCAATTCTTCATCTCTCCCAAAGCTCTGGACAAAGTTGTTCTATTCACCCCTTATCTGCCTAAAGTCTGGACCTACCAAGGAAGAAAACAATTATCTCTAGTCTCCTCCCTGAGTTTTCATCAACTGAACCCATATCACAGGAAGAAAGACTGAAGTTTGCCAACACACCTGGACAGCGTTTTGTCACAAACCATCATTTTCTATTTTGGTTCCCATTCAGTATTTACCAGTCACTGTCTGCTCTACAGTCCCAACAGACTTTGTCCATGGCCATTGTAAGTTCCCCAAGTCCAGTCGTCTCCCCCTAAAAATCATTTACCATCCCTCAAATTGCCACATTTCCCCCAGCACCCCTTCCCCTATGAAGAAGGGTTAATGGGTAATAGTTCTCTATGGTTCCTCCAGTGCTACACATGTTAAAATAAATTCGTATGCCTTTTTTTCTCCTCATCTGTCTTCTGTGAGTCAATTTTCAGTGAACTTTCAGAGGGCAAAGGGGAAACTTTCCCTTAGCCCATACACAGTGCCTGGTGGAGTATGGATTTTAAAGTCGCTAGCCAGCTTCCCTTTCTGTATTCCACAATTGTAGAAGCTGAAATTTGTCCTAGAGGCCACTCTCCCTTTATTATAAGAGGGACCACTTTAGTGAGCTCTTTTGGTTTTCCAAAGTAAGGCAAGTACTGATTTGTGTGTGGCCAGGGAAATCTTTGAATGATTTGAATCCTCAGAGAAATAATTCAATCGTAGATATGTCACAAGACCTTATGCAGATGACTGATCACATTCCAAGAACGGGAATTATCCTACTTGTATGTTTAATAATGAGCTAAATCAAGTCAGTTTGACTTATCTTCCTTCCTTCCTTCCTTTCTTCCTTCTTTCCCTTCATTTTTTCCTCTTTCCTTCTTTCCTTTTTTTTTTTTTAAGAAAAACCAAAAAGAAAAGTATATTTCTCTTTTGGTTAGAAATACTATCAAGAGGACAGGGAAAGTTTAGCCGTTGTGAAAACCAATTTTATTTCTTGAGCTGATCCAGCCTGGTAAATGTACTTACTGGTGCTCTCTTGGTTTCCCCACTATGATTTTCCTGTGCCCCCACCTAAATCTCATATTGAATTGTAGTTCCTATAATCCCCACATGTCCTGGGAGGGACCAGGTGAAGATAATTGAATCATGGGGGTGCTTTCCCCAGCTTGTTTTGTGATAGTGAGTTCTCACGAGATCTGATGGTTTTATAAGGGGCTTCCCTCCCCCACCCTTCACTGGGCACTTCTCCTTGTTACCACCGTGTGAAGGAGGACATGTTTGCTTCCTCTTCTGCCATGATTGTAAGTTTCCTGAGGCCTCCCCAGCCAAGCTGAACTGTGAGTCAGTTAAGCCTCTTTCCTTTCTAAATTACCCAGTCTCGGGTGTTTCTCGAGTATGTCTTTATTAGCACTGTGAGAATGGACTAATACACCCTCACACCTGTAGCATCTTCCCCCACCTCAGGGTAGGGGGCAGAGGAAGCCAGCAGGGCTTAGGAGTTAGGAACACAGCCAACTTTCAGTAGAGTGCAATTTGAGCCTGTGTCTTCAGGGAGAACACTGGTGCTTTATTAGGGGAGCCTCTCAGCAGTCTGTATCGTGGAGAAAGAATCTTGTTGCCTGCATGGGTATTTCGGAAGCTAGGGCTCTGGGTTTGGAATTGTGAGAGGAGTTGACAGGGGAGGGAGAGGGAATAGGCAGAGTGGCCTGGGCCGCCTTCACTGTGCCTTCTCGTCAGCACCTGCTTTGCCGTGCTCAAAGGCCTGTCTTCTGATCTGGACTGTCCTGGAACAGTGGCCAAGTGCCTTCTGTGGGAGGGTGCCCTTTCAGTCGTGGCAGGAGAACTGAGCCCATTCAGTGTGCCCATGCAAAGAAGGCTGGGTGTGGCTGGCTTCTATTTCTGTCCTCCAGCATAGCTGTGGCTTTTGAGATCTATGGAAGGAGCAAAACAACACCCTTGCTGCAAGTATGCCATGGCAGTCTCCTTTCTGGACAGCCTCTCCCGTCTTGGGCTAAGGAGAGCCCTGTTGTGAAGCACAGTGGTGGGAAAGCAGCCCCACAGGTGTGTTTGAGACAAGAACAGGAAGAGGTACTAAAAGTACCCAAGCACAGCCCAGGTGGGGCACACACCACAGAGACAAAGTGGGGAGGGGCGGCTGCCATCTGCTCTAAGGAAGTTCCTCCAACTTGGCGAGTAAGGATGAGACCCAAGCAGTGGAATTCCTCTATCCAAGGCCCAGGAGCTCTGGCACAAGGAGGGAACAGCCGCCTCCTGTAAGGAGGGAGCTCACAGGGCTGACCAGCAGCCTGCAGCCCCGTCAATGCAATCTGCAGTCCCCTAATGAAAGCAGGATACTCAACTCATGATAGAGGTGATGGTTTTGGTCTTGGAATGTTGGCTTGGGTGGGAACTGGCTTTAGAGATAGTCATTTAGTAACTCGAGCTTGTTCCAAGGAGGGCGACTAAGAGTGACGGAACTGGAAACCGTGTCATTTGAGGATGTGTTAAAGGGTGACTTAGTCCAAAGAAGGAAGGGCTCGTTGAGGTTGGTTGAAACATGAAGGAAACAGATCTTGGTACAATAAAGGGAGGAGCATGCCAAAGGCACTAGATGAGTATCTGAACAGTCTATCTTCATACTCATGAAATGTTTGTTCCACCTCACAGGCATCCCTACCAAGCCAGCAGACCATTCACCAGCCCCAACAATACCAACAGCAGCTGTTGAGCAGATTCTATGTGTTGAGCCCTGTTCTCAACTTTTTTTTTTTGTATATTAAATCATTTGATCTTCACAACAACCCTATAAACTACATGAATCTTTTATTATCCCGCTTTTTAAAGACAAGTAAACTGAGACACGGGGATTATCCCATTTGCCTGAGGCCACATGGCTGGTGAGTGGGGGAGCTGGGACCATATGTAGCAGAGGCTGGGGTCAGCATGTGGCCTCCGTCTGCTCCCGCCAGCCCTGCTGTAGCCCAGCAACCTGATGGCTGGCTGTAGAGTGGTAGCCTTTCCCCTTAGGTCCTGGCCTATTTGTGGACTGTCGGCCTCACGTTTATCACATCAAGTTTCAGATGCCTATTCCTTCTCCCTCCCCTGTCAACTCCACTCACAAATCCAAACCCAGTGCTATCACATCAAGTTTCAGATGCCCCAGAAAACTGGGGACCTGTGCTGTCTGGCATAAGGGAATTTCCATTGTCTTTGCCTTCACGGTTCCTCCAGCTTCTGCATGACTGTGGTTTTTGCAGCTTGGTTTAACTGAAAATATTTGGCCTCATGAGTTCTATTCTTTCTCTGGCTTTTGTTGGCCTCCCCGGTGCTACATAACCGGGAGATTCCTGCTTTGCTACCAGAAGCATGGCAGGCCGTGTAAAATGGGGTACAGTGTGCACAGCTGTCCTCGAGGTAGGATAACGGGGCCACTTGGATTTACACACACCGGGTCGTGTTTAGAGATCTGCTACTCTCCACATGCTGCTGTCTGGTGAAGAGAACGCTAGTTTATGAGGATGGCCTTTTATTTGTCTTGTTTCTGACAAGAAGGGTAGAAATTTCCTTTCTTCTGATACATTCGAGATTGCTAGGAGGAGAAAAAGAAATCCAAATTTCTTCTTAACCGAAAAGCTACAGAATGAGTTGTTGGAAGCGGGAGAAGGCCAGGTCGATGCTGGGCCTCAGGCTGAACATACCAGTGTGGTTCTCAAGCCACCCTCTGCTTTGTTTTGGCCTGTTGAGTGCTGCTCCTAGCCTTCTGGAACACCCCTTATTCATACAGGGAGGGGTGTGTGGACGTCCAGAAACAGAACTGGCCAAAATGGAAATTTCTTTGTGATTTGGCTTAAAGAGTCACTTGCTTGAGACTCAGAAAACATCTCTTTTCTGAATGGTCCACAGGTGGCCATAATGTATAAAAAAGAGAACTTTAGAATGAGCAGGTGTCATCACTTTTGCCCTGGGCTGCCTGACAACAGCATGTTTATTTTCCTCTGCTCTGAGAGGTTACAACCCCAGATGGGGCTGGAATGACCCCACGGTCAAGAGGACTTTTATGCTGGTGGGCCTAGAGTCTTGAGGGGGTCTGGAGGGAGCTTGTTCACCCCAGCCGGGATGCCCTGTGGCCCTGCACTCTGGCCCGGTCTGTTGGATGAGACTTGAAACTGGTGTACGGATTTCTGTGGTATACAGGGCTTTCTGAGAATTTTTCTTTCCACTTGGAAAATGATGTCCTGTCATATCTTGAAATGTGTCATGGGCTTGGTATTGTCATTGGCTTTCTTCTGAAAATCTCCATCTGAGGAAACGGGACTGGTGCAGTGTGTGTGTTTGGGGGTGTGTGTTTGGGGGTGTGTGAGAATGGGTGGGGGTGTGTGTAGGGGTGTGTATGTGTATGGGTGTGTGTGTATGGGGCGGGGTGTGTGTGTGTGGTGGGGGTGTGTGTGTGTACATACAAAAGTCCGCCCTGGTGTGGGCCCTGTGCCTGGAAACTCACAGGCTGCTGGAGACCTGCCTGGCATGCCTACTTCTCCTTGGTTTCTACCACTGCTGTGTCCAGGTGACTTGCCCTCAGACGCTTGCTCTGTGCTCTGTCTCTAGCAGGTGCAGGGCCTACTTAGGCTCGCAGAGACAGCACTCACATTCCCTCTGCCTTTGGGGCCACCCAGGGGCTGGGTGGTGAGGCCCAGTGGAACCCTGCTCCTCACATTCCCTGGAGTGAGCTGGTGAATTGGAAGGTTGACGTGCTGGTGCTGAGACACTCAGAGGGTGCTGCCTGTTCGCATGTGTCCAGTAGGGTGCTGATGTGTGCCAGTATCAGATGCGAGGTGTTGCCCCATGCAGAGCAAGTCCTCACCTCCCAGAGTCCTGCCAATGATGCCTTGGCACCCCCAGGGTCCAAGCACCACCAGGGGCTGGTGCTGCCCCTAAGGCCTTTCACAAATCACCTCTCCCTGACTCCTAGTGTCCTACCTTGGTCTCTGCCCCCTCCACTCCTTCTCCAGCCTCCGAATGAACAACAGGCAAATCCAGTGACAGACTCTGACCAGGGTTTAAGGAACCCACCAAGTTCTCCTACACCAGGAAAACAAATAAAATCTTGGTTCTACCACTTAAGAGGCTGTGTGACTCTGGGAAAGTTAACTTTTCTGCACCTCAGTTTCCCCCCTTTTGACATGGGATTAGCAACACTGAATTGTGAGGGTTGAGATTGTCCATAATAATAATCATGAATTGTCCATCGCTCAGTTGTTATGGAGATAAAATGAGTTAATATTTTTAAAGTGCCTATACATATTACTTATAATATGTATATACTATTCTCAATGATGCATGGCACATCTGATAGAAGTGTGTGTTTTTTTTTTAAAAAAAAAGCCCAGGTGCAATGTTTCAGCACCTCATGGGCTCATCAAATGCCTGTTGAATGATTAGGAAAGCTCTACAGGCTGAGAGTTGCTTGGGGGTGCTGATAACCATGTCCTCTTCATCCTTGTGCCTCCCCAAAGCCTGACAGGCTGTCTGGCATATGGGAGGGCCCTAAAAATTGCTCTTTGACTGTATAAGTGCATGAGTGAATATGACTTACTCATTTTGTACCTTCTCTTCGGCATCGGAAACCTTAGTTGTAGAGAACTTATTTTAATTTGGGAACATATTCCCCCAGTTCTCACACATTAAGGAGATAATGAGAACTCAAAAGGGTGGGGCCTTAACCTAATAGGAATGGTGTTCTTGGAGATGACTTGGAGTTAACCACTGTGACATCTGTGACCTCAAAGCAAGAGCTATGGCAAGTTAAATGATACGTTTTCACAAAAACAAGCAAACAAAAAAACAAGAGAAAATTACATGGAATTCAATGCAAAATGTGCAAACTAACCCAAGGGTGGGAGCTAAGTAGGGATGCGACACCACCCTTTCCTTGTTTTGAAGGAATATCTACCTTGCACCCACATGTGCCAGGTAAAACTCGGGATGGCAGCTAAGTAACGATCCTGCTGTCCAGGTGCATCCAATCTGGTGGGGACGGTGGGTTCTGTAGCAGCACAGGAATGGAAATGCTTCCAGAGCAGAGCCAAAGTGCTGAGCCACTTGTGTGGGAGGAAAGAAAGGGCCGATGAATTAGTGAGGGGCATCTGGGGAATGGCAGAGAAGGAAAGAAAATGAGACGATGTGATGGTGTGCCTGCTTCTTCCTGCCACACTCTGAGAGCTGTAGTGTCACTAAGCCTGTGCAAGGCGCTCTCTCCCTGGCCTTGCCCTCTGGTCACTAAATCACCTTCAGATCCAGCATCAAGCATCTTTAGCTACAGCCTCACCCTTGGCCCATGCATCTCAAGCATCCCATTAAATTCTAGCCTCCCCAGGAATGTGGGTGAACTGGGATTTCACTCCTACTCCCTAACATCAAGAGACATAACAGATGTCTGGTTTTTCTTTGCATCCTCAAGTTTTCCTACCTCCTTCAGGGTGTAGAACATTCCTGAAGGGTGGAGAGGCAGAGGCTCCAAGATAGCATCAGTGTGTGTCCTCAGGCCACAGTGTCAGAGCCGGATGAACTGGGTTAGGGTAAGAAAGAAATTTGGGTTTGCTTATTCTAAAAACAATCTTGGTAGGGTAATTTTCTTGTAAGAAAATTGGCTTCTGTAGAGTTTTAAAAATGGTATTGTAAAAAACTGGTAAATATATTCATGGCAAGTTAATGTACTCTTCCTTGTGATTAGGCCCAATCAGATGTCATATTCCAGTTCATCCAGCGCTGATGGAAGTTCTTATAAAAGCTAAAGCTAATTAAGTTTCCCTCTTCTCCCTTTCCACCCTGTCATCAACCATGATTTCTTTGTTCACTGACGCAGATGTTAAAAATACATGGAAAATGTTTCTAAATTCTTTGTCATTTTAGGAGAAGATCTGTCATCACCAAAGAAATACTGGGGTGTAGAATCAGAAAACAAAAAGGAACAAACAAAAGAACTTAAGGCATTAAAAAAAAAATAGTGTGAGAGGCCTCTAGGTAATGATAACATTGGGACTAGGTAGAGACATTTGAATATACATAAGCTGAGCCACCTGAAATCCCTCCCGGAAAGAGTCTAGGTATATAAGCGAGAGGGCCTGTTAGGAAATCACTGCAATGGTCTGGGAGGAGATGACAAATCCCTGCGAAGCATGCGGCTGTAGAGAGGCAGAGGAAAGGGTGCACAGGAGGCATTTTAAGGTGGAGCCAGCAGGACCCAGAGGCTGATCAAATGAGGGGGTGAAAGGAGAACAGAAGGGTCTGGGCAGCAGATTTGCTAAGCTTTCTCAGTGATGCCCATGAGGAAAGATGGGAGAAATATGGACTGGCTGTGAGAATGGTAAGGCTGTGTCACTAATGGGAGCAATGCATCCAAAGAGTATCAATGAATGGCCTGGTGTGTCTTCCAAGGGGGTGGGAGTTCCTGTGGTTTGACGTGGCTTTGTCTCAGTCAAGAATTTTGTCATTGATTTGGATAATAATACAAAGTATGAGTTCACCACATTTCTGATGTCAAGAAGCTAGAAGAGATATCAGAAACAAAAATCTAAAAGTGTTACAAAGGATGAGAAGGGGGGTGATGGGGGAAGAAGGGGAGAGACTGAATTCGAAAAGTTAAAATTGAACAGGGCTACACGTGGATCCCAAACCCATCTGCTAAAGGTCAGGGAGTGGTGGCTTAGTAGCAGCACATATGAAAACACTCAGGGACTTACAATTTTCAACAGGAGTAAATATTGTACAGTATCTTCTCCCAGTCCTCATGTGATTGTAGGCTGTGCTGTCTGAAGCGTGTGTTTTAGAAAAGGAAGGTGACAGTCTCATTCAGTTCTGTACTGGTTAAGTGGCAATGGATTATTGCATTTGCTTGTGGACACAAGAGCAACATGGAGACATGGGAGCGTGTTCAGACGAGAGCAAGCGTGACAGTGAAGAGGCTACAGTCACTCAATCCCAACGTTGTCATCACTACCATCTGTTAGGCACTTACATCTCATGAAATCATCTCACAGCCTATGCAGCAGACGTTCCCATTCCCGTCTTACCTACGAGGAAACCGAACCTCGGGATGACATCACTGTAACATCACTGCTCCTGGTTCCATGGTTTGCATGAGGGAAAACAGATACCTTAAACCCATGCTCTCTCCACCCCTCCTTACTGGGTCTTAAACCTCACCATCTGAGGGACTGTTAAGGGATGTGGAGATCCTTAAGTTTCAATTGGAATCAGACCCTGCTCCGTGCCCCATACCCTGTCTCGGAGGTCCAATTTACTTTGTCTTGTCTCTGCTATACCCTACTCTCCCTACTGCAGCTGGACACAAGTTCTGGATCTCTTGTACCAAATCAGACCTCCCCAGCTCATGTCTTGTACTGAATTAGACCTCCCTGATTTGTGATCCTGATGTCCACCGGCATTGCGAGGGACTGCTGCCTAGGACACTGTGACCACATCCTATTTATCATTTAACCTCGCCCCCAGGACACAGTTGGCCTAGACCACTTCTGTTATCCAGCCTCACTTAGACCAGGGCTATACAGTCATGACAATCCAACTTGTTTAGCAAGAAGACAGATTTAGCATTTGGGGTGGCTTCTGAGCTGGACAGGCAGAGCTGGGGGCCTGGATAAGAAATGGATCTCCCCAGGAGAGACACAGGGACCAGTTCCTAGGTGCTCAGAGAAACTGGAGCAGAAGAGCTGATCCACTGGGATCAACCTACAGGGTTCGGTGGCTGACTGGACATAGAGTTTCTGAGGAAGAAATGGGATTCTGGATAAGAGATAGAGGAGACTATTGGTTCTTTTCAGGTTGATGGTAGAAGAATTACTAAAGCCTGCTTCAGGGAAACACAGATCTTTCCTTTCCTGTTACACATTCATTCCTAAAGAATCCTCATGTAGGGCCTGGGAGATCGGACACATAGTTAACACAGACAAGATGTGTAACCCAGGAGTCTGGTGGTCCCTACTATGTGAGTCTGTTTTCGAGCCAGCATAAAGTTAGAGTAGACTCAGCCTCTCTCAGCTGTACCCCCAAAGAATCTGCTGTCCCCAGAGGCATTGTTTAGAGGCAGGTGACACAGTACAGAATTCTTAGGGGTGGTGAAAGAGTTTATAGAGCTGCCACTGAGAACACTTGCCCAAATCAAGATCAGTGTGCATGTTGCCTGGTGTTCTTGCCTGCCCCAGCCTGTCACTGGCGGCACTGTCTCTCCATCCTTCCCACCCCAGCCTGGCCTCTCTTGTTCCGAGTAATCCTGCTCTGCCTGACACGTGCATTTCCACACTCAGCGAAGTAAGGCCATTGACAAGCCCAGCCTCCTTGGGAGATGGTTTAATGTGCTGCTCTTGCTACTCAGCCATGCCCTGTGGAGTCTTGCTCACTCCTATTTGTATAAACAAGCCCTTAATGTATCTCTTCCAAGCACAGGCAGCATTCTCTCGCTGGCAGTTTTGGTTGTTGTAACTTTCTTTATTTCAGTACTAGAAGCTCAAGTGGGTGTGGGTGGGAGGCCTGAAGTTACTGCAGAGCAAGGATTTGAACCCGAGTTTTGTGACTCCAAATCTAATGCTGCTTCCGCAGTTTCAGATGGTGTGGGCTCCAGGTCACTGCAGGTGAGGGATTCTGGCTCAGCTGCTGCGGACTGAGCACCAAGTAGGCACTTGGGCCAGGTCAGTGGTTCTCAATATTTTATCATGATTGCCCCCTAAAGAGTCTTTCTAGATATTTTTTTCCCTAATTGTCTACCCACGACGTTTTAACACCAGGGATATACTGCACACCTGTTTGTGTACTGTGTGTGTGTGTGTATGTGTAAATCTCCTTTATAATAAAAATACTTTTTTTTCATTGCCTACCCCAAGATCCAATTTCACCCTCAGGGGCAATATGGCCCCCATTGATAACTCGTGGTCTCAAAGTGATTCTCAGAGTAAGGGCCTTGAACAGCAGCGGCAACATCACCAGGAATTTGTTAGAAATGCAGATTGTGAGTCCTGCTCTAGACCTACTGAACCACATCCTTGGGAGGTGGGGTCCGGCTGGCTGTGACTTAACAAGCCCTCCAGAGGATCCTGGATTTGAGATAGGGGAGGCTATTGGCTCTTTTCAGTTTGATGGTAGAAGAAGAATTATTAAAACCCACCTGAGAGAAACACATATCTTCCCTATCCTATTAATCACTCATTCCTAATTGTAATAATGGTCAGGATCCATTCTTTTTGATCCTTCAGCTCTTACTAAACACCTAGTATGTGCGAGGCATGTTGGGCTCTATAAAGATCATATTTTGGCAGGAAAGAGCCAGGTTCTACAGAGCCTGAATCTTAGATATAATTTGGAGGTCCTCTTTATGAAAAAAAAATACATCATGGATACATAATTAGGTGTGTGTTGGGGGAGGGGAGGTTGAAAGGGGCTTGTGCAAGTGAAGGCTCTTGACACCTAAGTGCCATTGGCTCCACGGCAAGTCAGCTCACTGCTGAGCCCAACGGAGGACCCTGAAGGTGGTCGCAGAACAAAGACAGGCAGGTGGGCAGGACTGAGCTCCTGCTAGCCAGGGATGTGAAGGTGTCTGTGATGGAGACAGGTGTGCAGTTGGGGAATAGAGTGGGGAGGGCATCGTGATGACCTGGAGCCTGGGAAAGGCATACCATGGGAGGCATCCTGAGGGCTTTGGAGAGGTGTACCAGTGGAGACAGGAAGGGTTTGGGAGAACTGCGGAGCACATTACTTAGAGGAGGGAGGAAGATGAGAGGATGTTTCCATCTGACGGTTTCAAGGCATTTTCTAGATGCTCCCCATGGCTTGATGAGAGCACAGGCAAGTTCTCCATGACTGGTCATTGAGCATTATTTGCTGTGGAGGGCAGGAGCTGCATTTCCCAAGAAGGTCTTTGGGCTCAGAAACCCCTTCTCCTTGCCCAATAAACACAGCCTGACTTCCTCCGCTTCCCCATCCATTCCTGAGAATTAGTGGCTGCTGACAGATTGTCCCACCACGGGTGGCAGGGGAGGGGAGGGGTGGTGCATCACCTGCCAGCTTGCTCTGACGGGGGAGCCATTTGTCATTCGGCTGGGGGTGAAGCGTGAACTGCATTTAGAGATTTGGATTTAGTGCACACTGACCACTCAGGCCAGCCTTCCTCCGTGGCTCAGCGGCCTTGGAATGAGAGCCGTCTATTATGTCTTCCTCAGTGGCAGCTCTAACAACTGCAGTTTTCCCAATGGACACCTCCAGGGAACCAGTTACTTTTGTAAAAGACAGTGCATTTGTACCTCACTGATTTCACCATGTCCATTGATCAAGATTTACTTTAAGAGGGCCAGGCGCAGTGGTTCATGCCTGTAATCCCAGCACTGTGGGAGGATGAGGCAGGTGGATCACTTGAGGTCAGGGGTTGGGGACCAGCCTGGCCAACATCGTGAAACCCTGTCTCTACTAAAAATACCAAAATTAGCCAGGTGCGGTGGCACACGCCTGTAATCCCTGGAGAGATTGGGCCACTGCACTCCAGCCTGGGTGACGGAGTGAGACTCCATCTTTAAAAAAAAAAAAATTTAAGAGGGGGAACAACTTCTGTAGCAGGGCTTGGGTTCTCTGTTTAATTCATTTTGTGAGTATTCGCCTAAATTGTTCTAAAGCGTAATTAAGGTATTCAGAGTTAGTCTTCTCTCTGGAGTGATATACAGAAATTGATTTGAAACAGTCGGACGTCTTCTGTTTTACGAACAGAGGTCTTGATTTATAGTGTTGGTCTTTCTTTACCTGCCAGGAAAGCCTGACATCTTTTTCTGTCATTCTTTCTCTTCCTTTTCTCCCTCTCTCCTTCCCTCCCTTGTTCAGAGAGCTTTTATTACATGCCAGGCACTTTGCTGAGCACTGGAGCCAAGGATGAATAAGGCAAGGTGTCCAACTGTAGGTGACTACTTGTAAAGATACAGAAACAAAGAGCCTTAGAGGAACTGGTAAATGCCACAAAATGGATCTCTCAACTTCAGAACTATTGAATTTTGGGCCACATAATTGTGCTGTGAAGGCTGTCTGGTCCATTGTAGGGTGTTTAACAGCACCCCTGGCTTCTCTCGGTAGATGCCAGTAACATCCTTTTCTCCAGCTGTGCCAAGCAAAGATGCCCCCAGATATTGCCAAATGTCCCAGGGGGTGAGGTAGCAAAATCATCCCAGTTGAGAACCACTGAGAACCACTGCCCTAGATCAAACTCCTGATAGGGACGGGAAGGCCTGGGTTTCTGTCCTGGTTCTGCAGCAGGGAGCTGTGTGGCCAGAAGCAACTTAATCTCCTCAAGCTTCCCTGTTCTTATTTGGAAAACAAGAGTTGAGAAAAATCCCTTCTAAATTCCGTGAGTCTTGGAAATTTTGCATTTGTCTGCTATAAGATATCAGATCATATGTTCTGGAAAGGTAGGGACAGAGTTTATGCTTGACCCTATGCTTAACATGCCTAGGACAGAAACCTGTAATCAGTTAACAAATACTCGTAGATGCTGACTGTGTGTAAAATAAATAGGGCCTGTGATTAAGAAATTTACATTCTTCATGGGGAAAGAAAATCCAGTCCCAAGTCAGCCTGCTTGGGTTCCGTACTGCCTAGGCGTGAATCCGGGCTCTGCCTCATGTGGGCTGACTGACTTTGAATAAGTTACTTACCCTATCTGAGCCTCAGTTTCCTCATCTGTAAAATGGAGATGATAATAATAGCCACTTCAGGGCTGCTGTGAAGTTTTAATGAGGTAGAACGGTACCTGGCACACAGAGCAAGTACTTGACAAGGGTTAGCTATGGTGCTTGGGAAGATGAAGCTAAGTTTGCAGCACAAAGCCATGTTGGTTTCACACCCAATGCCTGGAACATATGGTTAAGTCTTGCCAGTGCTCAGAAGGAAAGAGCCCACAGGTAGAGAAACAGATCTATGAGGAGTGTCTACAAAGGTTGTATAGGCTTTGTTTTTGGTGGGGAGCTGCAGGGAAGGCAAGGGAGGAGGCCATAATAGAAGGTCCAGAGGTGCTCAGTAAATAGTGGGGAGAATCATCCAGTCTTTCATAACCAGAACTAAATCGCTCAGAGCAGTGAAGTGATCTACCCAGGCCACACTGCAGTTAAGGATGAGAGTCAGGGTCAGCACCCCAGGTCTTGATTCCTAGTCCAGTGCTCTTGTTGCCTGACCAGCACTGTGGGGATTTTAGAAAGAGGTATTCCCTGGTGAGAAAGTGCTTTGTGTTCTAAATGCCCAGGGTTAAACAGGTCTGTCTTGAGAGCCCTTAGGGTAGGGTAAGGGGGCAGGGGAGGGAAGGACCAGTTGGAAGGTTGAGGTTAGGGTCAATGACATGAGGGCTGAGTGTTTTAGAACCTGTGATATCCCAGAGAAGGACTGGACCGATATTTAATTTTGTATTATCAATCAAAACAGAAGAACCAGGGTTGCTAAGGAAATCAGATGAAGGGAGGACATTCAGATGAAGAAACAGATCATCTCCAAACAAGAATGAGCAAGAACTCCAGATTCCTTATGTGCATTCAGGTAAAAAGCTAATTATAAATCAGATCTACCAGGTCATTAAAAAGATCCCACCCAAGCTGTGTTTTACAACACTTCATTATCTGACACTGGGTGTTGGCAATGTGAAATATACATGGCACTGATTGATATAGGTGGGCCAGGCCTGTTAGCTCAACAGAATCGGAGTCCTCACAACTGCGTGCTACTGGTACGAGTAATTACACTCAAAACCATGTTGCCTTATATCTGCAGCACACTTCCCTTTGTTCAATGCACTTTCATAGGTATCGCCAAGTCCTGACAAGTCGATTATTCTCATTTTCTGTAAGTGCAAACAGCGTAAGTGAGGTTAGATGAGATGACCTGCCCAAGGATCTATGGCTGCAATCTGGGCACCTCCAAATGTGGGCTCACCATGCTCTGTACCTGCTGGAGTAACCATCCTTCAAATGGCCCAAGGGTCCCTGCCTCCTAGGACTTGTACCCTGTGTGGTCCTCTCCCACATTGCACCAGGGCTGGTCTGTGTGACCAATAACATAGCAGAAGTGATGGGTATGTCACTGCTGGGATCGGATTGTGAAAGACTAGGCCTTCCATTGTGGAGCCTCTCTCTCTCTCTGGGGATTCTCTCTCTCTTGCTGTGGGAGAAGCTAACCGCCATGTTGTGAGCAGTTTTATGGAGAGACCCCCATGGCAAGGAACTGAGAGGCCTCTGCTGCAGCAGCTGCAAGGATCTGGGGCCTGCAAATCTCTTCATGAGCCTTATTCTCCAGCCTCAGTGCAGTCTTACCTGTGTACTAGGAGGCAAGGTGACCTCCTCCAGAACCCCTACTCACATGTCTTAAAACCTGTCCTCCTACCTGGGTTGTTCTAGTGAATGAAGTTCCCCCACAAGCAATTCATTCCTTTCAGTTACCCGTTGCCATCTTCCTGTACGTCTCATGAAAACACACCCGGGAGATGTCCATGCTTAAGGAGGTTTCAATTTCTCTTATAGTGAGTCATATAAATATATAAAAATACTTATATATTTATTATAAGTATATTTATAATTATATATAATACTTATATATTTATATATAAATACAAGTATATATTATATATGTATAAGTATGTATATATAAGTATATATTATAATATACTTATGTATTTATATTTTTATATATTTATAAAATATTTATATATATTTATATATATATAAAAAAATTCATGACAGCCCTTTTAGGTCAGGCCAGGGATGAGGGAAGGGACAGTGCTGTGTACCTCTGGTCAGGCAATGGCAGGTTCCCACTAAAGCCCTACGACTCTGACTCTGACTCTCTCTATATATACTTACATGTCATAAGTATGACTCTAATATATATATACTTACATATTTAAATATATAAATATATTAATATATAAAAATTTCACATATACAAATATACACAAAATTTTGTATAAATTTTATTTTGTATATACTTATATGTCATAAGTGTATGACTAATATAGACTTATATTTTAAATATATAAATATATTAACAATATACAAAATATTTCACACATACAAATATATACAAAATTTTGTATGCAAAATAAATATATATTTTTATTTCCTCTGTGTGTGTCTTTGTATACACAAAATAAATAAAAGATACATTTTTAAAAGTGTGAGTGGCAGGATCTAATGTGTGCATACTGAGCCAAACACGGGTATGGGCCGGCGCATATGGAGTCTTTATTGCTTGTCTGTTTTCCCAGGTTCCCTATGATGCCCCAATTTTGTGACATAATTTCAGTGGAGTGAAAGATTCCACAGCGCCAGCTGCTAGTCCAAATGAGCAGACAGTAGGCAGGCTGCGGTGGAGTGCTGGGGAGAGGAGGTGGCGGGCAGAGAGAAACTCCTTGCCTTGCTAGTCATGTGAGCTTCCTAATCATGTGAAGTCGATTTTGCTGAGTCATCACTGACGAGGGTATGGGTTCTTTTGGTCTGATGATGACGTGAGATATGGGGGGCCAGGGCAGATGGAAAGCTTCCTAAGTATGAGTTTACTTATGAAGTCAGTTTTCTTCATGACAGCAAGAAAGTTCTGGATCACTGGGAGAACGGAAGAGCCGTGGCACCAGGATTTAGCAGAGATAACATTTAGGAATCCATCAGGAATGGAAGAGCATGTAGAAAACAGGGGCATGCGGGGGAAAATAAGCTTTGATGTGATGCTGCAGATTTGCCCAGGGTCCCCTCTTCTGCTCTTGGCCAGCTGTCTGGAGGAAAAGGCTTTGTGAGTGATGTGTTACTTGGGCACCTGTTTATGGATTTCCATCCTGTCCCAGGGATATTTGTGTTTAAGGAGGGGGTAAAGCTTTAAAACAAACAAAAAACACAGAGGAATTCCAGGCGCCCAGGTGGAGAACTGTGGGGCAGAGCCCTAGATTTAGTTTTAAAACTCTTCCCCTGGCTTGATTGGCTTGTGGGTTTGGGTGGCCACATTTGCAGAGCTGGGTGGCACAATGGCTAAGAGAACAGGCCTAAATGGGAACTTGGGCTCTTGTGGACTGTGTGGCCTTGAGCAAGTAACTTAGCCTCTTTGAATTGTCCTTGTCTGTAAAATGAAATTCAATGGTAGTTCATACCTAATATATTTGTGGGGGGTTTAGAGTGGGATAATGCTTAGTATAGACTTGCACATAGAATGAAGTTTAGCTATTACAGCTTTATAATATGTTTATGTTATGGCTATATATTATAGTAACATTACAATAATATCAATTAATTGCAGTAATATTAATATATTACAGCTATGTAATAATACCTGGGATGCTTCCATGGCCGTAGAGAGCATGGTTTAGGTTTCTTCCGCTTGCCTGACCTTTCCTACCTGCCCTTCACAAATGCCAAAGCAGGCCAACTTGAGGATCTGGCAGGAACTGAGGGCAGGGTGGGCCGCAGGCCATCAGGGGAGGGTACTTGTTCTTGTGGGTAGAATGGTTGGGGAGCCTCCCCTGCTGCCAGAATCTGGGTGGCACCTCTGTGCTTGGCAGGGACAGTGCCTCTCTGGGCCTAGGGAAGGCTGTACAATGGGAGCTCTGTTGCTTGCCGGGACCATGTCAAGGTATCTGACTGGCTCAGGAATGCAGCTACGGAGCAGGGACCCCCTGCTCCAGGTCATGTGTGAAAGTGTGGGCAGAGAGAGCTCCAGCCTCCAGGCCTGCTGACATCCCGGGAAGGACCGATAGGAATCATGTGGCAAGCGATGTTTCTGGCTCCCTGAGCTCTCAGTGGGATCAACAGTCCTGTGGTGCCCCAGCCCTCTTAGGTCAGGCCAGGGGTGAGGGAGGGGACAGAGCTGTGTACCTCTGGTCAGGCAATGGCAGGTTCCCACTAAAGCCCTACGACTCTGGCTCTTGTCCCAGAAGTTTTACCACACACTGAATAAAAGCAGGATTGTGAAGTTGTTGCTGCCTGACAGCTGGTTACAAAACTGCCTTGCCCAGCACCAGGCACCAGTATTTGGCAGAGATATCATTTAGGAATCCATCAGGAATTTGGTCTCCGGGGTAGGAGACTGAGGTGGGGAAGGAGAGGGTGGAGAGGGATGGTTTAAACTAATGTTAGCACCTCTTACTGTTTTAAGTAGTCTGCCAGGCAATTGACATTCATTTGGTCTTTTAAACCTGACAGCCAAGATAGTATTACAATTATTCCCACTCTACAGGCCAGGAAACTGAGGCTCAGAGAAGCTGAGTGACTTGCCTTGATGACACATTTGGGGAGAGTAGAGTGAGGATTAAAGCCTGCCGCTGTCTGGTTGAAATTCCCAGGCTCCGACCCCTCTAAGGCACTGCCTGGCTGGACTAAGACTGTTTCCCTCTTGTGTTTGGTAGGTGCTGTTCTCTCATGAAAGGCCAGTCTAAGTGTCTAGCTCTGGAGCTTTCTTTGGCGATGGGGTGGGCATGTGTGCATGGGATGTCTGTCCTCTTGCGGCCAGGCTGTCAGGAGCTAAGAATTCAGACCAGGCTCCCTTTACCTGTTCTTCAAGGGTGCTTTTGTTCCTTGACCTCCAGATTTTAGGAGATAAATTTGAGAATGACTCTGAGGCTATAATCTAGAAATCTAAACCCCTGTGAACTCCATTCCTTCCTGGCTATTTACTGGGCTCTCTCTTTCCTTAGGAGGTGAGCTGTGGCCAGGCTTCCACCTGGGTGTAATTAGAATCCTCCACACTTCTCAGGCTTTGGGCTCTCAGAGACCTGAAATTTTTGCAAGTGCTGCCCTCCTCCCTAATAACTGGTTGGCAGCGGTTCATCAGAGCCGGAAGCGACCAGGTAGCACTTCTTGCTGCCTCCCTTTCCCTGTCCCCTGGGAGACAAATCAGGGGCTCCACCCACTCCCAGCCCTGGGTTCAGAGAGCTGGAGATGATGGGAGAAAACATTTCTCCATATTTCATTGTTGTGTTTTAATTTATATTCACGGGAGAGTGGCAGATTAGAGGTTGTGAAGCTATGAGGGGAAAACAGCTTCTAAAAATAAAAGTGTTGCTGGCGTGACGGGCCAGATTTTGAAGGAGGGCGCCTTGCATTCTCTCCCGAGGTGAGAAGACAACAGGATAATTACCCAGTGAACGGCGCCGGCTCTCAGTGGAGCAGCGGGGCCAAATGTTCGTGATGCCATTTCACCCACTCAGCTACAAAGGGGCATTCAAAAGCCCTGTAAGAAATATGTTCAGATTAGCCAGAAGAGATACGCTCTTTTGGAAAATGAATGGCATCAACATTCTTTCTTTCCTGGCAGAAGTTCTGGCTGTCCTTATGGAGGTGACCACGTCATTTAGGTGCCAGGCTAAAAGAAAATTAAGTAGGCTGAGTGTCGCTGGCTCTAGGGCATCTCCCCTGGCCTGATACCCTGTGCCTGCCACCTTCCTGACCCCACCCATGTTTAAGTCCTAACTCCATCACTCATGTGACCTTTTAGCCAGTTTCCTAAACTTCTTGAGACTGTTTTAAAAACATACTGAATAGTAAATCCTATCTCAAACTGGTTTGAGATTAAAAAAGAATTAACTATTGCAAAGAACCTAGAATATGCCTAAGGCCCAATGAGTGCTTTTTCTTCACCATATTAGGTTACAGTGAAAATGCCTTTGTGAAATTATGACAGTTAGAGAAATCTGACATAGTTGACTCCATCTTGCTTTTAACCTCCAAGCTGTCCTTGGTAATTCCGAGGCATAGGCCAAGCTAACTTTGGAGGAAATTTAGTTTGTAGTTTAACCTTACAGCAAGGATAATAGCCACTCCCCAAACTAAACCACGTTTGCAAAACCAGTGAAAGGCCAGAAGGTTAGGATTATGAAAGGGCATGAATTCTGCTAAGATACAGGCAAATTTTCTATCATCCCTTACTGCTCGGAGTCATGTGGCCAGAGGTCACAAGATTTGTGACTTCCCCAATTGCTCCTATAGATAACATCACTATCGTAGAGCCTAAGATGGGTCTTTGGAGATGTTTTTTAGACTGACTCTATCCGGACTTGAGACTCATGACTCAAGACTTGAGACTCATGACTCAGCCAGCCTTGGGGCCCCCACCCAGAGGCAGACTGAGTGCACGAGGACCATTTTCCACACCCCTATGATTTCATCCCCAACCAATCAGCAGCACCCATTCCCTAATCCCCTGTGCATCAAACTATCCTTGAAAAACCCTAACTTCTGAGCCTTCAGGGAGACTGACTGGAGTAATAACTGTCTTCTACGTAGCTGGCCTTGTGTTAAACTCTTACTTTACTGCAATAGCATGGTCTTGGTGAACTGGTTTTGTCTATGCAGTGAGTAGGAAGAACCTGTTGGGTAATTACAACAGCTGGAACAGCTATTTAATAGAGTGCTCCTGAACACTGGGAAGCTTGTAAGCTCCCCCGACAAAATGAATCACTAATGGTTGAATTTCAGGCCAGGGGAAAGATAGTTTGGAGAGGTGAAACTTTCTGGTGCTATGCAAATACTACTACGGAGGCAACCATCTGTTCAGCTTATTTGTAATGTCAGCACAGCATTGTTGTGAAGAAGAAGAAGGCCCAGAGAGAACCACAATTATTTTTGCAGTTTACAATGCACTTTCAGATGCACATTCTCATTTGGCCCACAAACAGCTTTTTCAAGTAGCCATCAAGACCATCTGCCTTTTGCAGATGACAAAACTAGAAGTCAAGATTAAGTTCATTTAGTCCTTAAACCAGAACTCTCAAATCCTGTTTTTCTCCCATCCTGAGATCTAATAGGGAATTCATCCCTAGATTGTCAGAAAGCACTAGGGTATGGCTTTTTATGGGAGTGGTCTTTGGGTCATGCCAAAGGGAAATACCAAGGAGAAGAAACATGGTCGTCTGTACAATTCTTTTCACCATGAGACTGGAGAGTGTGAGGCCGGGATTTCTTCATTCCTAAACTTCTCCCTTTCAAGACTTGGGCCCTTTGTGCTGAAGGCCCCATGCCTGGGCTCCACTTCTGAGACTTTTCAGAAAATGGAGCAGTTCAGAGAGGCTGCCCCCAGTGATTCCAGGTACAGGTAGAAAAGAAATGAACGTGGGACTAAATATTTTCCTCCCAAGGAGGCTAACTCTGGAGGTGAGGACCTTCCTACAGGTTGCTGAGAGAGGATAGGCCTGAGAATGACTCTTCCAAACACCTAGCACAGTGCCTAGTGCCTAACAGGGATTAATACATAGCTGTCGGATGAAGGGTATAGATAAGGAAACTGAGGCATGTGCCTTCGTGTAGTTCAGTGGCCAGCCCCTGTGTGGACACCAGATTCCTGGGTTGGGAGGAGTTTCAGGAATTGAGCAGCCTAACTTCCTAACTTCATTTATTGAGATGGAGTCTCTATTGTCCAGGCTCAGAAGCAGTGGTGTAATCTCGGCTCACTGCAACCTCTGCCTCTTGGATTCAAGCCATCCTCAGGCCTCAGCCTCCTGAGTAGCTGGGATTACAAGTGTTTGCCACCATGCCTGGCTAATTTTTGTAGTTTTAGTAGAAATGGGGTTTTGCTATGTTGGCCAGACTGGTCTTGACCTCCTGACCTCAAGTGATCCACTCGCCTTGGCCTCCCAAAGTTCTGGGATTACAGGTGTGAGCTACTGCGCCTGGCCACTTCCCTTACTTATTGATGAAGAAACTGAAGCTCGGAGTTCAATAGTGACTTGCCCCAGGCCATATGGCTACTTAGTGGTTGAGGTAGCTTTCCTGACTTGAGCCTCCCTGCCACACTCCCACCATACTCCTTGGCAACAGGATTTCATGATCTATTCATGGCCAACACAAGACCTCATGCCCCACAAGTACCTCCGCTGAATTTCCTTAAAATAACTGTTGTGATGAGCTTTAATTTGTTAGAGGTGCCAGGGGTGGGGTTGGGGAAAGGAAATCCTGTTAAACTTGCTAATTGCCTGTTAATTTCAGTCCCCACTCTAGAGAAAGCTCTTTCTGGATGATGGTATGTGCTCTGGAATTGGCAATAATTAGTCAGCTTGGGCCAGAGCCAGACCATCAGGTAGGAAATAATATGTCCAATGACTGAGAAGTAAAAATGCAGTCAGTTTTAAATGACAAGCTGTCTGGAAGCTGTTTATTAAGGTGGCTGTCTTTTGCTTCAGCAATCTGGTAGAATACCCAGATTAGCTACACAGCTTTAAATGGCAAATAAAAGCAGTGCTATTACCACCACTAAAAATAATAGCTTTGGTTTATTGAGTACTTACTTTGTACCAAGCAGTCTGCTAAGTGTTACGCATGCATTCCCTTCATTTAATCCTCACCGTGAGCCTGCGAGGGACGGATACTATCCCTCATTTGCCCATGAGGAGAATGGAAGCTCTACAAGGTTAAGTCACTACCTGCTTAAGATCATTTAGTTACTAAGTAGCACAGCTGGGACTCACTGTCTGGGGACTCTGAAGTTAGTATGTAAGACCCACCTTTGAAAATCTCATCAGCACTTACAAAGTATGGGGTTCAACCAGTATTTTTCCCAGTTGATTACCAGATAAAGATTTCCTTAAGTTTAGGGGCCAGGTTGCATGAAAAATAAGTGACTTTGTATGCCAGAACCACAATCATCCTAGCACAGTGTGAGGCACACACACAGGAGGGAAGTGTGCCCCCGTTGTCCCACCTCACACCCACTCTGGGCCCGTGCTCACCAGGCGATACTTCTAGTGGAACCATCTGGCATCTAAATGATTTCCCTCTCTCTTGGGCCTGTTCACTGTTTGATTGTTTGCCAAGCACCTATAGTCGAATTATTTCACGTTAAACCTATCTGTGAAGGGATTCCACTCAATTATCCCCCAAGCTTCTGACTGGCAAATGAAACTAACAAGCAAAAGCTGTTCTTTGGCATCTGCGGGCCAGGGTTCCGTTGTTCTCAGGCCCTGCGTCTTGCTCATGTGCTGCTTTGGTAGGATGTCCTCCACCTGCGTTACCTCCCGTCTCTATCTGCTGGATGGTGGGAGCCATCTCCTAACACACTCACTGAGTCTGGGCTCATACATTCATTGCACAAACATCGACCACACACCTGGTCTGTACCAGGCCTAGATGTTGAGAATATAGTGATGAACAAGGCACAGGGCTTCATCTGAAAGAGTCATGTCCACTTTTGGGGAAGGAGCAGAAGAGAGAACTGATGAGTACAAGACAGCTTGGATACTTGCTGGGCTTGCTGTAAGCAGGGGCAATCCACATGCCTAACTTGGGTGACCAACCATCCTGGTTTGCGTGGAATTGCCCTGATTGAGCACCCAAAGTCCCACAAACCAGAAGATCCCTTAGGCCCAGGCATACTAGGACAGCTGGTCACCCTACACCCAGCCTGAGGAGATGGGGGAGGGATGCTCTGGGTGGGACTCATTCAAGGAGCGGGACTCTTCAGGCAGATAAGACAGGAAGGAGGAACCAGGCAGAGGGACAGTGACACGAGAGAGTGGCATGGTTAGAATAGAAGGTCCATGTCAAGGAGTAGCAGGACAAGGGGAGCAGCACGGACTCACCAGCGTGGTAGAGGCATGAAGCTTGTTCTTAGTTATGCTGTGGGATGTCTGTTCACTGGAACCTACTTCTAGGAAGAACAGGGACACCCTGGATACCTGAGGCTTGGGAGGTGCTTTGCTAGATGAATTCTAGAGATGAAAGAGGGGCATGTTCTGTGGTGCGCACCTGCTGTAGTTCTAGCCATCTTAGGCTGTTCCCTTGCCACCATCCTCACACAGCCCAGAGCATGTGCTCCAGAAGTTCTCATTGTTCCTCAAGTTCTCAACTCTAATCTACATGGAAAGTAACCTCAATGCCTTTGAGAAGAAGGGGCCCCAAGGCCAAGCCCACCTCTACCTCAGTGTGGCTGGGAAGGCAGCGCTGGGATGTCAGTGGGCTCTCTCGCTTATGCCACAAATGACAGGCCAGCTTTGGAACGTCTCTGATTCTCAGTAATCTGTAAAACAGGGATGGCAATATCTTCTTGGCAAAGATGTTGTGAGATCCAAATAAGTGCCTGGTCCAGTGTCAGCGTGTGATGTATATGGAGGGGAGAGAGTTTCAAGCTGAATCTTATGGTATGAAAGGTCTTCAGCTGAAGGAAGGAAATGGCCCCCAGCCCAGGGTCAGCACATGCGAGGGTCTGGAGCCCAGAAGCATCCTGAGAGCAAGCGGAGTGATGGACATTGGGTGTGGCTGTTGCGCAGGACTTTCTTCCCCTCCGGCACCCAACAAACCTGTGACAAACAAGTGCTTCCTGACCCTGTGAATACCTAGAATCTTCAGAGCCACCATTGACTCCTTCTCCTCACCCAGCATAATCAAACATGCAGCATGACCTGTTGATACTGTCTCCTAAAACTCGCTTGAATCCACTTGAATCTACCTCCAGGCCATCCATCGGAGTATCAACACTCTCCTGGCTGCTACCTCCCCCAGGGTCTCCCTGCTTACCCCCCTCCCTCCCCCCCTCCCCCCACTACCATCCTCTTCCAGTGCATTCTGCACATCAGCCCAAGTGATCAGTGGATGATGAGAACTGATGCTATCACCCCTGCCGAAGCTGTTACATTCCTATCATTCTTGCGAAACCCAACCACAGAATGACCCTTGGCCTGTAGCGAGGGTGTTGAATGCTATGGTTGCTGCTCATGTTTTAACCTCTTCTTGAGCTGTTTTCTTCCTTCTTTTCCACCCTCCTCTTCTGGTGGCCTTGCTGAGTTCCTGGAACACATCACACTCCTTCCCCACCCAGAACCACGGCTATAAACCCACTTCCTCCCCTGTTAGCCCAGTTAACTCCTGTTCTTCATTCAGGTTTTAGTGTAAATGTCACTTCCTCAATGTGTTCTGGAGCATTCTCAGTCGGCATACTCTATTTGTAAGTGGTTTTAGTTAGTGTCTTTGAATTTGGCGAGAAAGTGTGTGGTGAGGCAGTGTGGCCCGGTGGTAGGAGCGTGGGCCCTGGAGTCAGAGTGTGTGGGCTCCAGGGCCCATACCCCAGGAGCCCTACCTGGAGCTGACTGACTGCGTGACCTTGGGCAAGTTGTTTCCCTGCTCTGTGCCTCAGTTTCCCCACCAGTACAAAAGGATAAGCATAGTATCCATTTCAGTGGGTTTCAGTGAGGATTAAATGAATTAATATTGGTAAAGCCCTTATTAGCACGATGCATGGCCCATGGTAGATGCCTTGGAAGCATTTCTGACATAAATAAAAGGAGTTGTCTCCAAGCACTTTGCTCACATCCCAGATGCACCCTCCATCATATTGCATTTAGTCAGGTGTGCTTGTGTCCACTTCTTCTTGATCCTAAGGCCCTTTTGAAGGCAGGGACGAATGCTAAGGCATTTTTCTGTATGGTGGTGCCCAAAAGCTGCCTACCACACAGTGGATTATCACCAAATGGAGTAGGAATCGAATAATGAGGTGAAAATAATGTATGATGCAGAAGATGTGAAATGCCAAGGACAGCCTCGCTATAACCAGATATCAGAGACAGGCCTGCATGCTTGACCCTGTCCACACCTGTGTTACGACGTTAGGCCAAAAAGATAGAGCCAGAGGGTCACACCTTTCAGGTTTTAATGAACTGTCTTTTTGGAGAGACTCAACACTATTGGTAGATTCACCCCAGATTTCCATGATTTTCTGAAACAGTTCAGTCCTCAAGAAGAGAGCCCATGTTGGACATAAATTTAAAAACAGATAATAAACCTCAAGAAGTAATTTGGAACGCCTGGGAAAGTCACTTTAAAATGCCCCCTTTAAGTATGGAGGGAATGAAAGTATTTGATTAGCAGACAAATCTCCCAGAGAATAAATTAGAAAATACTCAGTTTTCTTGTTTCAGAAGCACTTTTTACAGAGCTGTGAAATTATCAATACTAAGTAGGAAAAAAGAGTTCTCATTAAAAAAAATTGATTTAGGACAACTTGCTAAGAGATATTTTTACTCAATGAGCATGGTATTCTTGGAGACAGCTGTGATCTTTAACTTCCTAGATTTACTTAAAAAATAGATGGAGAAGTATCTTTCTACTTTGTATCTGTGGTTTATTTTGGGGAATGGAGTGTGAATGCTGGATGGTGATGTGGCAAGAGAAACATGGTGAAGGGACAGAGGTTACCCCCTTCTACCCTCACAGCAGCCTCCCCTCCAACCCCACCCACATCCTGCAAAACCTCTGCCAGGAGCAAAATCTTCTACCCTCCGGATCATAGGAATCACTTTGTAAATTGCAGGGTCGGTGTGCCAATTACTTACTTAAATAGTCACTCCGTTCTTGAAGAATTTAAATCGGTAACCTTGAAGAATTTAGCGTGTTCTGTACCCATGTCGTTTTATGTCCATGGTAGGGAGATACTTTAGCCTGAAAAACACACTGTCTAGAGACTCACCCAGCTATGCTTTTGCTGAGCAAAGGGCTCTGCTAACACATCCTGACTGAGGCTATGAGGCTGGCCAGGTTCTGGGCCTCAGGAATCACCACCCAGTCTGTACAAGGCTTGGGATGAGAAGTGAATCACTTCCAGGAGGCTCAGTGAATGGCAGAGTCAGGCCTCAAATACAGGTTTCCTGACGTCTAACCCTGGGCCTTTTCAAAAGCCCCCAAACCCAGGAAGGACTGGTCTTGATCATGAGCTTCTCAAGGTTTTTTTGCTTGCTGTAGATGTTTACTGTAAAACGTTACCTCAGAAATACAGGATGTACTTCTCAGGGGATTAGGGGGACATCCAGGGGTCTTGTGGTCTCTGGCTGCCTCCAGGAGCACTGCTCAGTGAGGAGGGGTCCCAGCCATGGAGGGCGCTGGTGCCCAGAGCTTTAGAGTGGCTGTGGCTAAGTGACCCGTGTGCTTTTCATGGACCATTTCTTACCCTTATAACAACCTAAGAGCCAGGTATGAACTGTCCATTTTATAGGTGACGCCATAAGACCTAGAGAGGTTGCGTCAATTATTGAAGACTCAGGTTTGTCTGACCCCAAAGCCCAAGGAACTGTTTTTACCCCTCCATACATGTAGACAACGCTGTCTGAAAGCTTGGCTCTGGAGAACACAGCATGAGCTGGAAAGGGTGGCGAGGTCAGTGGAACGTTTCTTCCAGTTCACTTTATTGTGATTATTTTAAAAGAAAATACCTGCAATGCATGGACTGTCTCTAAAAATGGCAGAAGAAAGGGCTCCCATTAGGTGTCTCTAGGCTGGAAAGTGGGTGACTGGGGACAGGGTTGGGAGGAAGACTTTTTACCATATACCGTTTTGTAACTTTCATGATTTTCTACGTGTGACTTCATCAGCTGATTAAAAATAAAGTTAAAGTTTAAAAGAAAGATAATGCACGCACTTGCTAAAAAATTTAGTCCATATAAATGAGAATACAGAATATAGTGACTAGTCTCCTCCTGCTTCTGACCCCAGGCTCTCTTTCCCTGCTGCCCCAAGTCAGCTGTTGCTATCGTTCTGGAGACATTACAGGCACATACAAGCATACATGTGTACATCTCCCTTTTTACATAAGCTGGATGAAGCCATGCATACTGGTTGGCACCTTGTCTTTTGACTTACATGTTGGAGAATATTCTACATGAGTACGTACAGTTCTACTTTACTCTATTTATTTAGAGACGGAGTCTCGCTCTGCCGGCGGGATTGGAGTGCAGTGGCCCGATCTTGGCTCAGTGCAACCTGTCTCCCAGGTTCAAGCAATTCTCCCTGCCTCAGCCTCCTGAGTAGCTGGGATTACTGTTGCCCACCACCACACCTGGCTAATTTTTATATTTTTTAGAAGAGACGGGGTTTCGCCGTGTTGGCCTTGCTGGTCTGGAACTCCTGACCTCAGGTGATCTGCTTGCCTCAGTCTCACAAAGTGCTGGGATTACAGGCGTGAGTTATGGTGCCTGGCCAACTTCATTCTTTTAAAAGGCTGCATAGTGTTCTTCTGCATAGATATAGCCTGATTTATTTATCCAGTTACCTGTTGATGGACATTTATGTTTCCAGTCTTTTGCTACTACAGATAATCCAAAAGGGAGTTTTCTCAGTGACTTTTCTCACACATGTGTAGGTCAGTCTGTGAGATAAACATTTATAAGTGCAATTACTGTGTCAAAGGACATTTGTGTTTTTTTAAATCTTTTAAAATCGTATGTGCTGTTTAAACTTGGAGAGTCATTGTCACTCTGTCCCCTGAAGAGGTTGTACAGTTTTCTTCCCACCACAAGTCATGAGGATAGCTGTTTCCTTACAAATGGGAAGAGATTTAGCAAAATGGAGCAAACTTGCTGCAGAAGACAAGTCTTTAGAGGCCCAGTGTATCCCATGGAGGGCTGTAGGGCCTGTAATCACTGTGGCCTCTCCAGAGTATCTGACCATCTCCATGGGAATTGGACATTTCCCCAGTCAATCTGTGGATGCTTATGGAACCTCTATTGTGTGTCATGTTCTTTACTAGGGGCTGTGGAGGGCTGTGGAGATCACCAGGAACCAAAGTCTCTGGACCTGGCCCCCAGAAGCTTGTGATATAACTGGGAAGCTAAGAAATCCTTTGAGAAGAGAACCAACAGTACAAGGCCATGAGTCCCAAGTTCTAAATTGGGACTGTCCAATCTTTTGGCTTCTCTGGGCCACACTGGAAGAGTTGTCTTGGGCCACACATAAAATACACTAATAGTAGCTGATGAGCTACAAAAAGAAAATCATGAAAAAATCTCGTAACGTTTCAAGAAAGTTTATGAATTTGTGTTGGGCCACATTCAAAACCGTCCTGGACCAAGGCCGTCTTGGGCTGAAGGTTGTACAAGTTTGTTCTAAATGGCACTTACAGGCCAGGCACAGTGGCTCACACCTGTAATCCCAGCACTTTGGGGAGGCCAAGGTGGGGGTGGATCACTTGAGGTTGGGGATTTGGGACCAACCTGGCCAACATGGTGAAACCTCATCTCTACTAAAAATACAAAAATTAGCCAGGTGTGGCGGTGGGTACTTGTAATCCCAGCTACTTGAGAGGCTGAGGCAGGAGAATTGCTTGAACCGAGGAAGCAGAGGTTGCCGTGAGCTGAGATTGCGCCACTGCACTCCAGCTTGGGTGACAAAGCGAGACTCTGTTTCAAAAATAAGTAAATAAAATGAATGAATGAATGAATGAATGAATGAAGCTTATGGACAATACATGTCTTAGGAGTTTAGGGAGACAGATCACTTCTAGTTGATGTGGTCTTGGGAAGGTTTCTCAGACAAAGCAGAATTTGATGTTAGCTTTGAACAATGGGTAAGATTTTACCAGGCCAAGAGGAAGATGAACGTTACCGGTGGGGAACAGACTTAATTTCTAAGGAACCATTAATTGTGCTGATCACATGCCAGATACCATGCAAGAGATTCACTCATTTGCTCAAGCAACATGTACTGTGTGCCTTCTATGGGCCAGGCATTGTCTTAGGAGCCTGGGGAACTTAGATTGGAGGCACTTTCATAGTTTTCTGCCTCATTTTACAGAGAAGCAAACTGAGCCCCATGGAGGCTAAATGACTAGCTAGTGAGTGGTCAAGCTGGGGGATTAATGGTGATTTTCTGACTCTAAGTTTTGTCCTTTTCCTCTCCAACAACTGGAGAGCAAAGGTACAGAAGGAGAAACATACAAGGCACATTTGGAAGACAAAATAGAGGTCTATGAAAGATGAATTGGGCACCAGACCCAAGGTCTCTTCTAAGTGTCCGAGCCACATACCCTTACAACAAAACAATTCTGTAAGAAAAGATGGCATTTCTGTGGTCTGAAATTTCATGCCTCATGCAACCAGTATTTATTTTTTTCCTACAAATTACAATCTGCATTGACATTATTCAGGAAATCACATGGACCCAGCAGAAAATGAAGAATCCATTGATTATTTTTATTGAAATAGAAGTCCTTTGTAGGCAGACCAGGCAGAGACCCAATTTCATTTGCCTGTAATGTTGTAAACACCGCTAATCGCCTGACTTTAGTAAAGCACAGAGACAAAGGAACAATCAAAGGTATTGATTAGAAATTCTGTTTGGACAAATTAACTTCACATTTCAGTGGTCTTCATCTTAGGAACACCAGAACTCTGTGCATTAATAAATGACAGTCATAACATTACCTTTCCTACTGTTTGTACAGTTTTTGACAGTGTCACTACAGTGCTATTGCACTGATTATTTTCAGGCTGATTACTCTTTCCTGCAGAGGTTGAACTATCAGTAGATTGCCATTCAATTCAATTTAGTAGTTATGACAGTTGGAATAACTACATTGCATCTTAATGTGTGTGTCTCATGCATAAATCACACTGTTTGCTAAGCAATAATGCACAGAGAAGCAGCTAGTAGATTGAAAAGCAGTCCTCAATAGAAGACTGTCTTCTAGGCTGGAAAGTGGGAATTCACTGAACATCTGAAAGTCCAGTGGACCCTGGCTTCAACCCTGGGGCCTAGAGTCCATCAGAATGTGGGCCACATGGTTGGTGCTTAGTGCGTTTTTGTTGACATGGCATCCTTTTAATGTTTACAAAAGTTGCCTTAACTCTCTAGTCTGTGGGTATTTTCTCATTCATTCATTTATTCATGCATTGATTCCTGGTGGCTCAGTGCTGTGGGAGTTATGAAGAATCATGCATGGCCTTTGCCCACTGAACTACAGTTCTGTAAATGTTACAAAACAAGTACACAGTAGTTCTAGTAGCTCAAGGTGCTGTTGGGAAAGGTGGTATGAGTTCAACTCTTGGCTCTGATACTTACCAACTATATGACCTTGGGCAACTTGCATAACATCCCTAAGTCCTAATTATCTCCTCTATGAAATGGGGATAAATCATAGTAATATCTGTATTGTTGTTGGAGGATTGAGAGTGAGCTGGCCGGGCGCAGTGACTCACGCTTGTAATCCCAGCACTTTGAGCAGGCCAATATGGGTAGATCACTTGAGGTCAGGAGTTCAAGACCAGCCTGGCCAACATGGTGAAACCCTATCTCTACTAAAAATAAAAAATTAGCCAGGTATGGTGGCGTGTGCCTGTAGTCCCAGGTACTTGGGAGACTGAGGCAGGAGAATAGCTTGAACCCAGGTGGTGGAGGTTGCAGTGAGGTGAGATCATGCCACTGCATTCCAGCCTGGGTGATAGAGCGAGACTGTCTCAAAAAAAAAAAAAAAAAAANCTATTGTTTTTTCTGAGAGTTCACTCATCACTTCCAGGTTGGACCAAGACAGGTGGTGGTGGGGTTATCAGAGATGGCTTTAGGATGGGCCAAGCTTGGATACCCTGAGCTATGGGGGGAGGTGGGGCCTTGTTGGGGTAGGAGCTGAAAGTCAGAGCCTGGGACAGGTGTGCATGGGATGGGTATAGGGTGCGAGTCCCCCTGGCTGGAGAGGAGGAGGTGAGATGACACTGGGAAGACAGGTACTCATCACAGAGGGACTTGTGGGCACCTGCAGACTGCCATGTGACTCAAATTTTCCCCAAGAATCAGGCCAGTTGTCACAGGTCTAGGGGGAAGTGACATGGTAAAAATCAGTGTATTGAGGCCTGGCTTCCCTGGAGATCAAGTATTTTATCCTATAAATGAAATTCACTTTTCAGTCAAGCAATTTCTTAAATTAAGGCAAGCAGGAAACACAGGCATTTTCTAACTTTTGCATCATCCATCTCTAAGACTCTGTGGGAGCTCCCAATGGAGGGCAGAATGAGTGGAGCTGAAAACCAGAGAGCTATCTTCTACAAGGGTAAAAGGAGAAGCGCTACCAATTATTTTCGAACCCTTTCATTTTCCTCTGTTTTGTACCCTTTAAAATGACATGGCAAATATTTTCCCCCAAATGATTAGAGTCCAAAATTGCTTTGGCTCATAGAATGTCCATAAGCTCCACCCACACTTCCCCTCTCTCAGTGCTTTTCATTTCTGTCCCTAAGAGCCTGATCTGTTGGGGTCAAACTGCTATGCAGGCATTCTGCAAAGCTGGGCTCCAGCCCCGGAACTGCCGGTCTCAGCTCGGCTTCCTCTTTCAATTCTCTCTTCAGCTACAACACAGCTCACGTAGCTTCCCTCAGAAGCGCTTTACCCCATCCAAAGATATATCTTGGCAGAGAAAATCAAGGCAGATTTTGTTTAAAAAGGTAGGAGATAGCAAAGCCGCTTTCTTCCCTGGAAGAAAGTCTATATACAGACAACCTGCTAGCTTCATCCTCCAATGCCTGTGGACTATAGTCGAAGGGAAAGTATCTTTAAAAGAAAAATGGGACCGCCTATAGGAGCTTGTGGGGGAAAGATCCCACCCGGCTAAGCAAACATGGATGAAATGGGAAGGCAGCTTAACGCCATGGTGGTGCAAGACCGGTTCTGAGACCAGGCTGTTTGCTTTGAGTTAGAATGACCCTGATTGTTGTCAGAGGGCAGGGCGTGCCCTGGGTACAGTGCAGTCCAACGGAAACAGGCGAAACTAGCCTTCCTCTGAGCTCGCTACTAAGGGCAGCAACTGAGGAACGTTTGACAGCTTACCAAGCACAGAGGCGCATTCTGACCACAGCCCTGTGAGGAATGAGCTCTCTGGCTTGTTTCGCAGGTGGGGAAACAGACTCAGAGGCCAATGGCTTGCCCAAGATGTCCCAGAGCTAGCACCTGGCAGAGTCGGGGCTTCTGGGGGTCCAGCTGCACACCTCATGTTTTTTTCCGTGGCACCATGCCACTGTCATTTGGAATGCAGCCGGCACGGTGAGGTCCACACTGCTGGTGGACTGACCCCATGCCTGAGCTTGGTGTGATGGTCTTAGCTCCATGTGAGTAACTAAACCGCTTTCGGCTTCAGTTTCCCCAGCTGCATGAGGAGGGGACTGACTCCAACTCACACCTTCCCAGAAGGAAGGCATAACTATGGCACACAGGAGAAATCGAGAGGAACCAGACTGCATGGTTTCCTGTGAATTCTGTCCCTTGGAGGATGGTATGTTAAATGTGATATTAGACTCAATGGGACAGAAAAGGAAGCCTGCTAGTCCCATGTGTTTCCCCTGGATATTGCATCAGGCTGTGGCTGAAAAACCTGGCCTGCTTTCTTCTCAACCGGACTTTGGCACCCTGCTGTACCAGAGACCGAGAACCTGGGTGCCAGAGCAGATGGATCGGGGATGGAGGACCAAATCCGCTACTTCCGAACTGAAGACTTTGAGCAGATCGCTTGGCCTAGCCAAGACTCAGTATCTTTTTCTGTAAAATGGGGACAAACAGGACTGCCCTCTCCCCAAGGTTGTTGTGAAGAGTGAGACAGTGCGTGGACTGTGCTAGGCACGTTGCCTGGTGTAAGAACCGTCCCATAAATGATCGGTCACTTTTCTTGCTAACGTGTGTTCAGTACTTATACTGTGTCAGGCACTGTGCTACTCACTTTCCATTAATTAACTCATCCTTTTTAATGACAGAATCCAGGTAGAGAGCTTCGCGTAGTTCCTGGCACATAGGAAATGCCCAGAGTGGTGCCTATTGTTAATGGAATGTCCTGCACAGTTAAGCCTGCCTAAGTCTGGGCCCTGCCCTGAGCTGCTGCTTCCATGGGGACCAATTGCCATGACTTGGGTCATGTAATCTCTCAATGGCTCCCTTTGTTGCAAATCCATTCATTGCACAAGTCCTGGCTAAGCAAACCACTTCTTCACGGTTTAGTGGTTTGCTGGTGGAGACAGATGTGTGAGCCAGTGGTTGCAATACAGTGCTCCAGGAGTGCCTGAGCAGGGGTGAGCAGGGGGTGGCGGTGGGGAACCAGAGGGGACAATTGCCTTTGTTTTGGGGGGGTGGTTCAGGGAAGATCTCATGGAGAGAAAGGTAATAGTTGAGTTGGGTGTTGAAAGAATGGGAGTGTGTTGGGCAGAGGCAGGGAAAGGGCATATTCAGGACACTGTAGGACATTGGAGATGGTCTAGAGGCAGATAGTGAAGGGCCTGGGTGGCCGGGCTGTCTACCTTTTCTCTGGAGGCCACAGAATACTTTGACAGATCTTGAGCAGGGAAGAAGCATGATTACCTTTGCCTCTTAGAAGGATCACCAGGATTGTGGTATGGAGGATGGAGGGAAGAGGGCAGCCAGCTTCAAGCCTATGGTGGGAGCACAGGCCAGACACTGAAGAGGGCAGTGGCAATGGAGGGGAGCCAGGGGACACATTTGAGAGACACACAGGAGAAAAGGCCGGCTGGACTTCCTGACCACATGAGGTAGGGGGAAGGAGAGAGAAGCCCACAGTGACTTCCCCTGTGGGAAATTCTGACTTGGGGAAGGCCTCTCACAGTGAGGGCTGAGGCGGGGCCACCAGAGGTGGCATTTGATAACTCACTGGTTTCCTTAGAAAATAGGTGGAGGGATGGTAGCTGGAGATGCGTCCTCTCCTTTCGCCACTGCACAGAGGCCCAGAATCCACAGGGACCTAGAAGCACTTCCTCAGTGGGATGGGGCAGGTCAGGAGGCTCACTGGTTAGTTGTACCTGTCTCTGTGCAGGAGTAGCTTTGAGAAGTCAGGGGCGGCTGGGAGGGCCATGAGTGGAGCAGAATTGTGTGCTGAGAGGAGAGCTGAGGTCTCTGAGGATGTTCAGCCTGGGCAGACAGGCCAGGGAGGGACCTCGAAGGTTGTCACCCTCAACGATCCTGTGTACCTCCACGCAGGGACGCTCACTGTGTCGCCAAGGTCAAACTGGATTTGGGCTTAACGTAGGGGAGACCTTGTTTCCTCCTCTACAAAATGCTGATAAATTACCTATATCAAAGACGGTGGAGGGTGGAATGTGAAATTCATGAAAAGCCTCTTTTTTTTTTTTCTGAGACAGGGTCTCGCTCTGTTGCCCAGGCTTGAGTGCAGAGGTGCAATCATGGGTCACTGCAGCTTTGACCTTCTGCTCCTCCTGCCTCAGCCTCCCTAGTAAGTGGGACTACAGGTGTGTAGCCATAAAGCCCAGCTAAATTTTGTATTTTTTGTGGAGATGGGGTCTCTTCGTGTTGCACAGGCTGGTCTCAAACTTCTAGGCTCAAGTGAATCCTCCTGCTTGGGCCTCCCAAAGAATTGGGATTACAGGCATGAGCCACAGCCGGCCCATGTAAAGCCTTTTTACTGCCCCCAGCAGAGAGGATGCACTTCCCAGTGGTGAGAGGCCCCTGAAGAAACTGTCCCCTCTTCCCCCACCCAAGGGCCCAGTCCCCTGGAAATTTCGGCAAAGGAGGGTTGGGTGCTTGACGATTGATGTAGAAGGGCTTCGGATCAAGTAACTTAGACGTTACCTTCCCACAGTACATCTTTGCTGGGTGAGCACATGTATCTAATGTGGCTGCAATGTGTTTTAGCTGAAAATGAGTCATTAATAAAAAAGGTAGGGAGTTTCCTTAGTCCTGTTTGCTTCAACACAAGATAAAATAAGGAATGCAAAACGGCAATCGTCTGCCAGGAAAACTGGACTGAGTACACGTAGGTTGGGGGTGGTCAAGACTCTTGATCTTAAGCCGGGCGCGGTGGCTCACGCCCATAATCCCGGCACTTTGGGAGGCTGAGGCGGGCGGATCACCTAAGGTTGGGAGTTTGAGATCAGCCTGACCAACATGGTGAAACCCCGTCTCTACTAAAAATACAAAAGTTAGCCTGTGTGGTGGTCGGCACCTGTAGTTCCAGCTACTCGGGAGGCTGAGGCAGGAGAATTGCTGGAACCTGGGAGGTGTAGTTTGCAGTGAGCCAATATCGTGTCACTGCACTCTAGCCTGGGCGACAGAGCAAGACTCTGTCTCCACACACGCAAAAAAAGACTCTTGATCTTATTGGAGGCAGGTTGGTACACTGGAATGAGTGGGAGATTTGGGATCAGGGAACCTGGGATGGAACCATGTCTGTCTCCCTTCCCAGTTGTGTAACCTTGGACAAGTCACTTAACCTCCAAGACTCACTTTCCTCCTTCATCAAGTGCTGTGTAAAGAATGCAGGAGAGTGATTTAAGCAAAGCCCCCTAACTGCCTGGCATCTAGTAAGTACACAGGTAATTTTAGCCAAATCTATAGCTGAACCAGCTGATGCCAGAAAGATATTAACTGGAACAGTTTCTTATCCTCCTACCTCCCTGCTGCATCTTCCCATGCTGTCCCCAGACATTTCCCCTGGAGTTCTGTCTGTGGGTTGTCATTTTGTCTGCTTGCCTTTCATCCTCCAAACGTCTTGTTAATCGTACAGGAAGTGGGTGGGTAATGGGCTTCTCTGTTGTTCCACTGGCCTCCCAGTGAGTCTTACTGTTTTGCTTTCCTCACCACGGGGGCTTCTCACACCCTCTAATGACTGTTTTCCTTTCAGAAATGGCATATTTTTAGACAAAAAGCATTTCCTGGGGCTCATCACCGATTCCCTGGCAGATCTCTGACTTCTCAGCAATTTTCCCTGCTTCTCTCTGGTCACATAAAACCCACCCTGGCAGCATAAGCACAGGAAATGCAGGAACCACAGGCCCCCAGCAGCCTTCACTGCTCTGAGCTGATACCCAGTGCTGGGGGCCAGGACCCGGGCTGGGCAATCCTTAGTTGAGGCATGAGGTCCCAGCTGCTGGGACTGCAGAGGCTGTTGCTTCTGGCTGCTGTCCTGCCCCTCCCCAGCCATCCAGCTCCCCTCTGCCAGTGTTAGAGGGTAGGGTGGTAGTGTTTTCAAAGTTACCAAAACCATGCCCCTTTCTGAGTCAAGCCCAAGTTCAGATGATTCCCTTTCCCTCTTAGTAACAGCCATAGTCAGACACACCTGGGTTTGAGTCATGGCTTAGCCCTTGCCTAGCTTGAATGCTCTAAGCCTCAGTTTCTTCATTTGTAAAATGGGGGCTCTATTAGTAAACCTCACGAGGCCATCGTAAAGATGACATGGAATACAGTGGGTGAGTATAATGCTTAGCCCCATGCCTGGCACTTACTTGCTTTTATTTTTTCTGATCTAAATAATTACAATGATTTCATTATAATTTTAAATTTATAAAAATTGTTTTATAATTCTTTAAATATAATTATATTTCTTTTCCCTCTCCCATAGGCTGTGTGTCCCTGGAGGGAAGGGGCAAATCTTTTTTTTTTTGAGACAGAGTGTCACTCTGTTGTCCAGGCTGGAGTACAGTGACAGGATCTTGGCTCACTGCAAGCTCCATCTCCCAGGATCAAGCGATTCTCATGCCTCAGCCTCCCCAGTAGTTGGGATTACAGGCACATGCCACAACACCTGGCTAACTTCTGTATGTTTTGGTGGAGACTGACTTTCACCATGTTGGTCAGGCTGGTCTTGAACACCTGGCCTCATGTGATCCACCTGCCTCAGCCTCCCAAAGTGCGGGAATTACAGATGTAATCCTGCCAAGATCATCATCTTTTTTTTTTTTTTTTGAGACCAAATCTCGCTCTGTCACCCAGGCTGGAGTGTGATGGCACAATCTTTGCTCACTGTAACCTCTGCCACCCGAGTTCAAGTGATTCTCTTGCCTCAGCCTCCCAAGTAGCTGGGATTACAGCCACATGCCACCATGCCCGACTGCTTTTTTGTATTTTTAGTAGAGATGGGGTTTCACCATGTTGGCCCAGCTGGTCTCGACCTCCTGACCTCAGGTGATCTACCCACCTTGGCCTCCCAAAGTGCTGGGATTACAGGCGTGAGCCACCACACTCAGCCTGATCTAAATACCCAGTAAATGGGTAAGGGGCTGAGAAGGGTGAACTAATGCCTTTATGGCCCCAAAGAGCTGGGTTCCCTGCCCTCAGGGAGCTTCAGTGGGGAGCCCAAGGGTCATTGAGAAGGGTCATTGAGAGAGACGGAAAGGCATGTGGCTGGACTGGCAGGGCAGTAAGGGCGGTTGTGATTGGGTGAGGAGGGTGGAGGAACTCCAGGTGCCTGCCCTTTCTAAGCCTCTCTACATAATAAAAACTGAATAGTCATGCATTTCTATTTGGTTCAATTCATTCATTTGGTTGATTCAGATTTTTGGAGCACTAACTCCAGAAGGTTCTCCTAGGCAAATCTCCATTCACTATTCAGCTCACCCCTAGATCACTGTGAAGTGTGTAGCACTCAGACTGCCTCTTGCTGCTCCTATGACCATAACAGATACGGCTAATGGATTACAGTATTCTGTTGCCCTTAGCCTGATGTCATCTTAAAGTCCTTCTGCATAAAGCAGCCATTCCTGATGGAATAGAATCCTCACTTGTGTTTAAAGCTACTTATTTATCAGCTGGGCGCCATGGCTCACGCCTGTAACCCCAGCACTTTGGGAGGCTGAGGCTGATGGATCATTTGAGGTCAAGAGTTCGAGACCAGCTTGGCCAACATGGATGGTGATACCCCATCTCTACTAAAAATACAAAAAAATTAGCTGGGCATGGTGGCATGTGCCTGTAATCCCAGCTACTCAGGAAGCTGAGGTAGGAGAGTTGCTTGAACCTGGGAGGCAGAGGTTGCAGTGAACCGAGATTGCACCACTGGACTCCAGCCTGGGTGACAGAGCAAGACTCCGTCTCAAAAAAAAAGAAAGAAAAAACCAACAAAAAAACCTACTTACCATCTCTGGCCTAGACCTTAGATTACTGGGTATGTCCTGAGGCCTTCAAACCTTATAATTTCTCCCGCAAAAATACTGCCATGCTTCAATTCTCTCTACCTTTCTTTATGGAAGCTTTTCTTACCCATTACTAGAAAGATTAGAGAGGTGTTAAGTATTAGGAAAATGAAAAGGAGAGAGACGAAAGGACGAGTCTTCCTCTATCTACTCATACTTTCAAGGTGTTTGGCAAAATCTGAAGTTTTGACTTAAAATGATAGAGTTAAATGCAATTCTTTCTGTATTTTTGTCTTTTCCAATTCTGTATTAAGCATGTACTACTTTTCAAAGTAGGAAAAATGTATTTTATAAAAATTGAGTAATTTTATAAAAATATCATTTTAAGTTACATTTAAAAATTGAGTAATTTTATTAAAATTCTTATTCAAAATTTTATGAAAATGCATTTTACTTCAAAAATTTCATAAAAATTTCTTAGACTTAATATTATATACCCTTTCATACCTTTGTGACTATAATACCTAATAAAAAATAAAAGGTGGTCTTTGGGTTTGTACATAGGAAACACCCTCTTCTCTGAACAAATCTCTCATTTACAGTCTTTTAAAATTCAAAGAATGCATTCCAGCTGGGTGCGGTGACTCATGCCTGTAATCTCAGCACTTTGGGAGGCTGAACCGGGAGCATTGTTTGAGGCCATGAATTTGAGACCAGCTTGGGCAACATGGTGAAACCTTATCTCTGCAAAAATTACAAAAATTATCCAGGTGTGGTGGTGTGTGCCTGTAGTCCCAGCTACTTAGGAGTCTGAGGTGGGAAGACCCCTTGAGACTGGGAGGTCGAGACTGCAGTGAGGCATGATTGTACCACTGCACTCCAGTTTGGGTGATAAAGGGACACCTTGTCTCAGAGAAAAGAAAAAAAAAAAGGATTCCATGAAGACGAAGAAGGTGATGGAATGTCATCCAACATTGAGAAAAATATGCCATGCCCATCAACTCCTCTGTTCTCTTGGGGGAAGTGCTACCGCAGGGAGGTCTTAGCCGTTGCTCCATCCCTTTCTTGCTTCTTCTCAACGAGCTTTGTTAATAACTGGAATCCACTGGGCCATGTTTTTAGTAGAAGGCAGGGTCACTTCACTCAAGGAGTTTTGCAACAGCCACGGTCTTTCTCTGCTCTGGGCTGTAAAGCCTGGTGCCAGGCCTCCTGAGGGCAGGCCTTAAGGTCCCAGTTCTCTCATCTATCCATCTGCCTGGTGACTGGGTGAATGGGCAGCCCCAAGCTTCTCAGCCTCCCTGCCTGAGCCAAGTTGGAAAATGAGGGTGGCCTCTTTTTGGGAAGTTGGTGATCTTCAATTTAAAGGGGTTGGAGCAGAAAGCATCACTATGGCTTTGAGCCCAAGCCAAATCCCCTCTCCCATGTTGAGGAAAAGGAGAAAAGCTGACACTGTGCTCTTCCTTTGGTAATCAGTACTCTAAATGGTTGAGACCCAAGTGGGCCAAGAGCTGAGCTGAGAATTCTGAATACGGCAACATGCTCATAAAACTATATTCCTTAGGGTGGGTATGGTGGCTCATGCCTGTGATCCCAGTGCTTTGGGAGGCTGAGGCAGGAAGATTACTTGGGCCAGGAGTTCAATGTTACAGTAGACTAGGATCACGCCACTGTACTCCAGCGCAGGCAACAGAGTGAGATCCAGTCTCTCAAGGCGCGTGTGCACACACACACACAAACTGTTCCCTGAAGCCCTTTAAATTACTAGAAGAAAAACAACTGTGGTGGACTAATGTTTAATGCTTACCGTATCTCATCATGACGTTTTCAGATCAAGCAGGATAGCTCTGGGCAGTGGAGCTTAGGTACATTAAGTAAAAACTTCATGACCGTTAGTAGCTGTGCAAACAAGTGGGCATGAGGTGTGGAGGCTTGGCCAGCCAGAGAGTCCAAGGTTCACAGGGTGGAAAGGAGCCAATTTACTGGAACTGGATTATGAAACACATAAACCTTAAGTAAAAATATTACTAGCCTAGCAGAGTTCCATGGAGTCTGGGTGGCAGCTCTGTAGTTCTGTGGTTGTCAGTCCAGGCTGTCTTTAGATCTGAACTGGTCTGGGGTGGGCTTTTGTGTTACTTTATAAGTTCCCTAGATGATTCTAATGAGCTTCCGAGGGTGAGAACCACTGCCACGGTTAAACGGTCTCAATATGTATTAATCACAAATCCCCTGATGACGCCACAGGGTTGGACAGCTTAACTCATGTGAGGAATCACATTGAGATTTGTGGACCATCCATCTCAGGAGAGGGTGGCAGGGCTTGATCCGAAGGCAAATTAGTAGTCCATGGAGCCTTGGTTCTCAACCTTGGCTGTGCATCAGAATCCTCTGGAGGTCTTGATAAAACCCAGACCGTGGGGCCTCATTCTCAGAGTTTCTGATTCATTAGGTCTGGGGTGGGACCCTAACATGTCTAACAAGTTCCCAGGTGATGCTGATGCTGCTGGTTTGGGGACCACACTTTGGGAATCACTGTCATGGACACAGGTCTTGGCTCTGAGAGGCACTGCTGGGGAAGCAGAGAGAGCAAGGGTCTGGGAGGTGGCTAGGACTTAGGTTTGGGTCCATGGTTCATGCAGGTGCAGTATAGACAAAGGTAAGCCATGTGACCTCTTTTGGACCCAGTATTCTTACCTACAATCTGGGGTAATATTAGCTGCTTTGCCTTTCCCCAAGCATTGAGTGGGATAATGAGTAATCATTGGGCTTTTATCATGTACTGTGCATTTTACATGCATTATTCCCATTAATCTTCTCAACATTTATAGGAAGTGGGTCCTATTTTACAGACCCAGAAACTGAAGTTTAGGAAGCCTCAGTTCTTGTTAAGAGCAGTCCTTGTGTTAGAGGCAGTTCCAGCTGACCCCAGGGTTCAAGCTCTCAACCGTTGTGCAATCCCTGACCCTCAGTGGGAAAACCCTGTGAACATCCAGACTTGCCAAACAACTTTTAGCTGTGGTTTTTCTAAGCGTGGGCAGGATTTGATGTAAGGGATACCTGGTGGGCAAACCACTGTGCAACAGTGAGCAAATCCCAGTTCAGGTCTGAGCAGCGTGGGAAGTTTCCAGAACAAAACATAGCACATCAAGGACTCATTTACTGCATTTGAGAATGGGCCACTCTGATAAGGTAGAGCCATTAATTAGGGGGAAAAAGTAGCCTAGCAAATGTTGCAGGGAGGCCAGGAGGCTCTTGAACAGCCTGACATAAGCCCAGGAAAGCTGCTTCCTAGAAGGCCTAGTACCAGATCATAAACTGTGCAGCTGACTCATTAATCCAGTAAAAGTGGCTGCAAAGCTCTCTGGGAAAGGATGGATTTGAAGAAAGGAAAACATTGTTTCTATGAGGGGACCAGAAGCAGCCATGGAGTGGAACCCAATATGTGCAAATCAGGCGTTGTTAGCTCAGGAGCGGTTCCGAGGAGCTCACAGACACAAGGAGCCCCTAAGCAAAGGTTCTGCTGTGCAAGCAGGAAGCCCCTGAGAGATGTGTACCTTTTGGTCGCTGTGAACAAGATGCTATGGTCAAGGATGAGTGGGACAGGTGATCACTGAAGTCTGTTTCAGCTTTTAGTTCTAATCACCCTCTGAGATTCATGCTTCATTGATCCACCAGATTTATTTCCCAGGGTCAGTAAACATTTGGATAGGAATACAATGAATGAAAAAAGAAACTATCAGAATCTGATGAAACGTCACGCCAAAGTTTATTAGGAGTAAAAAGTTATGACTATTATATATAAGTAGGAATGCTGTGTAATAATCTATAAAAAATGAAGTGGTCATGAGGATTCAGACAAAACAATGGATGTCTGAAAAGTGTTTTGAAAACTGGAATTATTAAATTAGAATTAAGGTATATATAACAGTTGGGATAATTTTCTGGATGAAGATATGTGAAAAGCAACTTTACTAAGTGATTACAGTACATACCATATGAGCATTTCATATGACCTGCAAAGAGAAGAAGGAAACCATGTGCTTTCCAGGAGGTAAAATGCTCAGCTGACTGAGATGCTGGAAGGTCTTATGGGGTCATATGAATGGGCAGGAAAATAGAAGATGACCTTTGATGCAGACAAAGCCATTATGTGTTTAGGGAAAAGTACCCCAAACAACATATAAAGTGGTTTCCTCTGACCTAAAGGGTATAAACCAGAGAAGAATTTTGGTCTTCGCAGCTTGTTTCTTACCTGTGATGCTGGTTTGGTCAAGATGGCTAACCAAGACTTTAAAATAACTCTACGTCCTTAGAATAAAGGAACCATAGAGATCATGTGATCTGTTGATGGCTTTTATTTTATAGATGAGAAAACAGGCCCAGAGAGCTGAATGGTTTGTTCAATGTCCTATAACTACTTAGAAAATGTTTTGTATACCAGATGGAAAACATCAGTCCACCTTTCACGAAACTAAGATACCTGACAAAGGCTGCCTTAAAGAGTGTGGGGGAATTTCCAGAACCTTTTTATTTCTAATCACTCTCTGAGTCACCCACTAGGAGTTCTAATCGCACCACCATTAGGTGAAAAGTTGACCAAATGGTCCCTCAGCATGTCCCATTACATTGCTGTAAAAGTCAAATCATTGAGATGGACAGATAGATACCTCATGACTAGTAACATTTTCCACGTAATCTTATATAAATGGTTCCTAATAAATTACACAGACAGGACTTCACAGTAAAATCACAAGTGAGTTTAGTGCAGGCATAATGACAGCCCAAACATCTGTTGGTTTTGGAAGTAAGTCTTCCTATTTTAGAACTAGCGTTGAATCATCAGGAGATGGGGCTTGATAGAACTTCAGAGGAATTTTAGATCCCCACCAAAAGATCAAACTCCTCTGCCCTGTGTTAATTAGAAATGATAGACATCGAGGGCTATGATTGTCTCCCTAGTTTCCTGCATACCGATTCCTACCTCGACAACATACCACAGAGTAGAGAAGATAGAGATTAGAGAGTTTTGATGCTTTTAGTGTGGGACTGGTGATGACTGCCCTCTTGGACTCGATCTTCCCAGGACGGGTCCAACCTTCTTGGCCCCCTTACCTTGTTTGAGCCTTCCTGCCCTAGCTGAGTTCCTAGGCCTGTGAATCCCTGAGCCAAGTACTTTACCTGCTCCCTCCAACTTCCTGGATCCACTTGGGACTCCATCTGTTATGGTTCTGATCTGTAATCTACACCCCACCTCTGCCCTTGGTTGAACATTTGGTCTTTGTCTCTTCCTCCCAGCCCTATAATCTGTGTTTAATTGATGACTATAATGTCCCATTTAAAACTTTTTCCATTGTTCATGTGGAATTTAATGGAACTCTTTTCTAAAAATGTGAATTTGAAAAACCTTCAATCTGCATTAAGACTATTGAAGAGCACAGTCTGTGTTAAAAGCCAGATATAAAAGCTTGGCTTTCATAAGAGGTACCAATTATAAGTAAATATCCATCAATCAATAAACACATCCTGCTTCAAAGTTCAAAGATTAGGGAAGCAATCAAGTGGGGGAAATGACTGGTTCTGATTGGAAGAAGGGAAGTGACATGGGCCAATGTAGGGTGCATGTGACAGAGAATCTTCTTTTTCCCCTGGTTCCTGAAGGGATAAGACATAGAAACCCAAAACATCAGAAAAGTAAGGGAGCAGTGATAGAGCTTTTCTTTCCTCCAGTGCCAACCAGTCATAGTATTCTCTTATTTGGACTTTAGATGAGAAGGCCTATGTGTTCTGCTGTGTTCCTTTTTTTTTTTTTTTTTTTTTTCCATTTTGAGACAGAGTCTCACTCCATTGCCCAGGCTGGAGTGCAGTGGCACAATCTTGGCTCACTGTAACCTCCACCTCCCAGGTTCAAGCGATTCTTCTGCCTCAGCCTCCCAAGTAGCTGGGACTATAGGTGCACACCACCACACCCAGCTAACTTTTGTATTTTTAGTAGAGACAGGGTTTCACCATGTTGCCCAAGCTGGTTTTGAACCCCTGACCTCAGGTGATCCGCCTGCCTTGGCTTCCCAAAGTGCTGGGATTAAAAGTGTGAGTCACCACGCCTGGCTGCCCTATATGTTTTGATGGGTGATCAAGCCACTGAAATTTCTAGAAAAACAAGGAACCCGGGAAGGACTCATCCCAAGAAAGTTGAAGGTGAGTTAGAAAATTGGCTTCTACCCAAGTTTGACAGAACTCAAGGACTGGCATAGGCTGTGATGAATAGCAGCTAAAGAATGGAGCTCTGGTGCTTAATGTTTATATGTCTTTAAAACTTGCTTTAAATAAAATGCTTTATTTGCACTAGTTAAGTATTTGTTATGATGTGTTGCTTTAATGAAAAGCTCTGTTGAACTCTAGTTATATGGGAAAGCAGGCTGGGCTTTGACTGGATTAACCATGCAGATAGGAAGTTAGGCTCTTTGGAGCCACATTGGTTCACACAGGTGGCACTACCCACCTACAGGTGTCCATCGCACCTGCGTTATGAATACTGCTCTTAAGAAGACACAAACCAGGCTCTGGGACCACCAGCCTAGGAAACTTGAGCCAATAAAGTCACCACAAAGACCACAGCACCTAAAGATAGAAAGGGATAAGTATAGAGGGGGATGGGAGGGTGACAGGTACATTCTCCTTTCATCATGATTTTTTTTTTTTTTTAAACACAATACAGTGCTTTGGGCAATTTTATTTTTTAAATGAAAACTTTGGATTTTTCAAAAGGGGTTATTTGCCTTTCATCTGTGTTTTCTCTCCTGTTCTATTTTCTGATCCATTACTTTCATCTTTGAAACCTCTCATTGTGACTCTTGTATCAATGTAACTATCCGTTAAAAGGCTTTTTGCTTTTCGGGTCAGAAGTGTTTAATATCAGACAATTTAAATGATTTTATTTGTATTGATCTCAAACTTGAGAGTTATGCAAGAGGTACTATAAAATTAAGTATCAAACATATGAATCCCTTTATTGGACTTTTTTGATGAGCAGACAGGTTGAGGGGTCCTCAGGGAGTGATGGAAAAGTAGAAAACTCACCAGGACCCAATGCCTAGGTCCCTGAGAAACAGAGCAAGAAAGGAGTCAGGGAGATGGGAGTGGAGCGGATGAATACCTGCGCAATCTCAGGACACAGAAAAGACCTGATGGATTCTTTTCTTTCTTTCCTGGTTAGAGGAAGAGCATGACTGACCCAGGCTGTTTGCAGGGGCTCAGATAGGATAGAGGAGTTTGGGGCAAAAGGGTGGGTGCCGTAGCTTAAAGGGGAGCAGTGGGCGGGAAGTTGAGTCAGCCTGGGCTGGTGCATTGTGGATATAGCACAGCATGAGAGGGTGGAGAGAAGTGGGAGAGAGTAAAAGAGCACAACAGGTTCTGAAAGCTTGGTGTGGTCTGGGTCACAGACTCCTGCAGATGTTCTGAGGGGTCAAGCCCTTTTCCTGAGGTCCCAGAGCTCACTGGAGCTGGAACCTGGACTGCAGGCCCTACCAACATCCTGTGCTCTGAGCAAGTGGCTGTCAGGACCCTGGAGTGAATGACACATAAGTTTCCCTCCCACCTCCCACCTCCATGGAAGATGAGAACAGAGCAGTCAGGCTGGGAGGCAAACACCATCCCAATTTGCAGGTGTGCAGTAGAAGCATAATATCATCTTTCACAGGGGAGTGGTCCTTGACTGTCCCTCTAGCAGCCCAGACACCCCCAGTGCTGCTCCAGCGGGAGTCCATGCTGGGAGAGAAGAGATTGGAATCAACTTCTTGGAGTCTCTTACGACTTCAAAAGCAGGGATGAATCTGCAGTGTTCTGGGGGCCGTTTAATGATAAAGGAATAATCCAAACGCCTGTGCAGCGCTAATGAGCACCGAGAATAACTCCACCAATCTGTCTCTGCAGGCAGGGCCCAGCGGAGCAGCAGAGCTCAGCTGGTCTTGGCAAGGGTCCCGCAGGCCTGCTCCCTCTGCCCAGAGGCCAGAGCTCAGCCAACGGGTTCCCTGAAGGATTGCCTGGGAGGAGAGGATTGCCTGGAGTGGCCTCTGAGTCAGGACTGTGCTCCTCCCACACAGGGGGAGGAAGTCAAGGGCTGTGTGCAGGTGAGCAAACCAAGCTGACAGGAGCCTGACTTCTGAGGTGCTGGCTTTGGTTCCTCTCATGCTGAGGATTAATTTGTCGAAGTGGGAACACAGCAGGAGAAGGGAACATTTATTTCTTTGGCTTTGGTCTGGGGTCCAGTCAGGGAAGGAGAGAGAAAGAGAGAATGTATGTGTGAGTGTCTAAACCACTGGGATGGATTAAGGGCAGGGCAGAAAGTGGACCAGTGGTACCAATTCTTCAAAAAGGTACTGAAAGCCTTTATCATAAACACTAAATGTAACACTGTTTAGGGGGACAGAATGGGGTTGCCAGAAGGACACCTTTCCAGAAGGACACCCTTCCTGGATCCCGATGTTCATTTATTCTTGTGGTCATTCATTTAATACAATCAATCAGTCATGTCAATTCAGTCATCAGCATTTCTCCAGCATCCACTATATGCCATCTGTTGCACACAGATTAGACTACGGCCCAGCCTTTCTCTGCCTCCAAAGCACACACGATCCTACAGGGAAGGTGGAAATATGAACAAGCAGACAACAATAGACATAATGAACACAGTGTAATACATGCGAGAAATAGGAAAACAGATGACAAGCGAAGAGGAAGGCGGGCTTCACTCGGACACAGAGGGGTGCAGACATTTGGCATGTAACTTGGATGATGCAGTGCGGACTGCGTGATGGGTGGGACTGAGGACGAGGGAGAAACGTTCCAGGACTTCTAGGAGCAGGTTTGAACTGTGGGAGTGGGATGGGGTGGGAGGTGGGGGTGGGGGGACAGCACGAGGCAGGTGTGAAGGGGTGCACAGAGTAAGGTGTGAAAATTTAAAGGAGGAGCTGGAATTTGAAGGGAATCGGAACCAGGGGGAGACAAGGGCATCCAAGACGGCCAATGGGTGTGAAAGGCAGAGGCCTGGAGGGGAGTGTTGTTCCTTTCTTCTGCACACAGATAGGAGGCAGAGTTGCACAGGGATTAAGAACATAGGTGGCTGGGCGCAGTGGCTCACCCCTGTAATCCCAGCACTCTGGGAGGCCGAGGCAGGCAGATCACTTGAGGTCAGGGGTTTGAGACCAGCCTGGCCAACGTGGTGAAACTCCTTCTCTACTAAAAACACAAAAAATAAAAAATTAGCCTGGCGTGGTGGTGCGTACCTGGAATCCCAGCTAATTGGAAGGCTGAGGCAGGAGAATCACTTGAACCAGGGAAGCAGAGGTTGCAGTGAGCCAAGATGAAGCCACTGCACTCCAGCCTGGGTGACAGAGCAAGACTTTGTCTCAAAAACAAAGAAATCATAGGCCCTGTACCGAGACTGTGTTCAAATCCTGGCTCCGGGGGCTGCCAGCTTTGGCAAGTGTCTCTGCCTCTATAAGCTTCAGTTTCCTTATCTATAAAGTGGGATCAATGATGATGATCATTCCTGCAGTGGCCTGCTGTGAGGATTGGTAGTTCAGTACTTGGTGGGATAACTGGTATAGCCTTCAGTAAATGTTATCTTTTATCATTGTCACTATTGCAGCCAATCTTTAAATGCTGTTAGTTTTTCCTTTGAAGTGTTTCTTGGGTCTTATCGTGACCTCTCCCTCCCAGCAGTGACCACTCTAAGCTCTGCACCTGAGAATTGCCCTCCTCACCTCACTTCTGGGTTTCTGCACATCTTCCAGTTGGCCTTGGTGGCTTTCTTCCTTCCACTGTAACCATCCTATGGACCAACCCCAAACAAAGCCCTCTTACATGCCAGGTTTGGGTAACTCCTTTGCTCTAAACCACTAGCACTTTCTCTCAGAAAGGCACCAATCTGGCCCATTGTCCTCTTGCAGATGAGAAAACGGAGGGCTAAAGAGGCCACTGGACTAGTCCACAGGCCAAGGAAGTCTGTTCCTGAGCTCTGGGTCTCCCGACTCCTCATTCTCGCTCTTTCCTCTCCGACAGCTGCCCTCTTTTCCCAGCCCCAGAGCTTCTCTAAACTCTCCCTGGAAAACATCACAGCGAGTAGGAAATGGACCCGTGTGAGCTCTGCGGTGGGCCATTGAGTTTGCAGCCCAGCCTGGCCCTTACTGGCTGAGTGACCTTGAACAAGTGATGTCACCCATGGGAGCCTGGGGTTCCCAGCCGTGGAGAGCAGTGTTACGCTAAGAGCTCCTTTACAGGGTGAGAGTGAGGGTGGGAGATGTGACTATTACCTAAGTGAAGGGCTTGGGAGAGTGTCTGACACACAGTAGGAGGCTGAGATTTGGAAGCCTACTCTCTGGTCAGGGGGCCATCCCCGGCCCGGGGCCCACCTTAACTGTGCCCACGCTGCCTCCCATCCAGCCTTCACCTTTCCTGTTGCACATCCACATTCCAAGTCACGCCAGCCCTTCCTCTCACCATGAGCTGTTCTCTACTTCCTGAATTCCTCAAAATCCCACCTGACTGCCTCTCCTGCAGAGTTAGAACTCCAGGAAGAAGCCAAAACTTTATTTCAGAACTCTGTTATAAACATCCTTAAAGACAGACGCCAGGTGGTGGGTGGGGCCGAGGCCCCGAGAGTGGAAGGGTTTTGGGTCTGTTCATCGGCTGGAGCAGTGCTCACTGGGAGCTGAAAGGACTTTCAGAGCAGAGCCCTACGGGGTGCTCAGACGTGTCCACCGAGCGCTCGGAAGCTGCAGGACGGGACCCACACAGCCTTCCCTGTGGGCCTCCAGGGTGAGCCTTGAGAGTTGTTTTCCCTTCTTAGGAAAAAGGGAGAGGTCCGTGCTTGCCGGGTGTGAGCCTGCTGCACCCACCAACTGGCTGCCGTTCTGATCTCGTAGGAAGCCAGTGGCCCCACTCAGGGCCTCCCAGGGCCCCGCCTGTGAAGGAGGAAGCTGCGAGGAGTGCCCAGGGCTGGGAATCCCTCAGATACCTCTGTCCTTCCTCCAAGGGGTAATGAAGCGGGCATGTGTTCCCGTGCAGGCGTCCTTGGGGACGGGTGTGGATTCCTTCCTGTGACAGCTGCGGAAGCCGCCAGAACACGGTGCAGAGCGCACAAGGCTGGTTTTCCATCCCAGTGTGGGCCACGCCCTATGCGGGGGCACTGTTTGCTTTTCCATAAACGTAAAAATTGCTTAATATGACTCCAGAGAAGACTAAATACGTGTTCGCTGGTGGACTCTCTCTTGTTTATTTTTTCTGTTTTCAGGAGCGGGTGGGACTTCCTCCAGAAACTACTGGTTTCCTGAAAATCTGGACCAAGCCTGAGACTTTTTGTGTACTTGTAGCTTTGTTTTGATTTGTGTATTTATTGTGAGCTCTCTAGGGGAGCTCAGAAAACAAACAAACAAAAAAAAGCCTATTTTCTAGAAGATTTTCACTCAAGCTTAGCAAAGGAAAAAAATTCAACCTGATCAGCGAGTATTTGCCCCTCATTAAGCATTCTCCAAAGTGAGGTCTCTATAAAAGACACAGTCTACGTCACTTCCTGCTTGCTGGGAAAAGCCAAAGGTTCATTAGGCTTTGACTAGACTTCCCAGAGGTCGTCTTGCAGTGAGGGAGGCCAGCTCCTTCTGATGTCCACTGGGCCTTTGGCTCTCAATGACTGAAAGCTGTTTTTGTCCTAGCAGAACTAGAAAATACATACCTCACCTAAAAAAAATAGGAGGCATAGCTACCATCTCTCCCTCTCGGAATGTATTACACCTATAGCCATGGGGAGATGTATAGCCTTCTCAATATCCTATGACCTAGCACCTTTTTTTCTTAAATTTTCACTAGAAAAATAATAAAGCCATGGACATACTCTGATATTATTGATGGCAGATTTTGGGGTTGACCTAATGTACTTTTTTCCCACTTAACACACAACTTAATCATCTCCTGAAGAACAAAGAGATGGTGGCAAAAAGCCCTTTGCAAAACTTTTTTCCTATTCTACTGGGAAACCAGCATTAAGGACAAGGAACAGGAATGGTGCAGGGACAGGGGCTAGTTGTATAAGATGTGTAATTTTGAGGGGCAGAGGGGTGACCAGATTCTGCTAGCAACAGCTGAGAAACAGGGGGTTCTTTGGTTTCTGATGGGGAAAGAAAGCATAGAGTGTTATTTAACCCTGGTGGAAAGCTGGTCTCTAAAAACCGAAAGCACCCAAGATAACGGGGATAAAGGTGGGAAAAGGTTAGAGGTGGGAAGGGTTAGAGATGGCAAAGCCTCAAATAAGACGTATTCTTTGGGTGGTGTCATTCTAAATGTTTTGACTTGGAGGAAAGAGCCGGGAATGAGGACAACGTCCCTGCTATTATAACAACAACATATGCACCAACATAAAGAAAATTCCCATTTAAGAAAAACCTGCCTGGGCTGTGCTTTAATTGCAAGAGGTAGAAGGACGTGGTGGGTGAGGCTCAGCTGCTGGTCTAACAATAGCCTAAGCCGACCTTGCTCAGGGGAAGTCCATTGCTAAACTTCAAAGTTCAGTTTGTGAACTTCACATTTAGGAAGCACTTCCTGATGACCCCATTTAAAATTTTATTCTTCTTCCAAGGGACACAGTACAGAATATATGGGCTTACATTTTTTTTTTTTCTCTCCAGCAATTTCCCTGCCTCTGTGGGAGTAAAAAACGGAAACAGGTGCTTATGTATTTATTTTTAAAGCTCTCTAGCTACTGAGGACAGCAAGGACTTTTGCCATTTAATTTTTGTTATTGTCTAGCTCATGAAAATGTATTTCTTAATCCTCTAGCAACATATATTCCTGATTAGAAAAAGTATGAACTGGTATGTCCTCTGCACTCTGGGGGCGCGTGATTTAAGACTAACCATGCGGCATATACACAGAAAGCCATGCAGAAAATGCCTGCAGAGCCAGCATTGGGGGCAGGATGGAGACATGGGGCCCAGGATAGAGTGGAAAGGGAATTGTGTGAATCACGGAAGGCAGAAAAGTGTTTATGTCCAAGATGGAAATCCTCAGCATATATCCAGTTCAGTCAGGTTTTTGTGGAGGAAATGACCAAGCCAGAGCTACTGGCTCTTTCGATTACCAAATGGGATTGCCTGGCTGGTTTAGGGGGAATAAACACAATGATAATGAAATTAATTGACCACAGAATGACATGGCCTGAGTCATAGAAAAGCTTTATGGAGAAGATAGCATCTGAAGGTCCCATTCAGCAATGGGTGGGGCAGAAGTGGTTTTGTATGCTGAGGGAGTGTGGTACACAGAAAAAAGTACTGCTATCGCAGCTCTGCCCTGAAGAAGCCAAGTGGCATATCATAAACTGGGTGCCTTGTAGGCCTTCTTGCTGTCCACAGGTAAATTTGAGGAGCGCTTAGAATACATCGTGTCTGCCGGACACGGTGGCTCACACCTGTAATCCCAACACTTTGGGAGGCTGAGGTGGGCGGATCACCTGAGGTCGGGAGTTCGAGACCAGCCTGACCAAAGTGGAGAAACCCCGTCTCTATTAAAAATACAAAAATTAGCCAGGTGTGGTGGTGCATGCCTGTAATCCCAGCTACTCAGGAGGCTGAGGCAGGAGAAATGCTTGAACCCGGGAGGTGGAGGTTGTGATGAGCCAAGATCGCACCTTTGTACTCCATTCTGGGCAACAAGAGTGAAACTCCGTCTCAAAAAACAAAATAAGAAAATCATGTCTTCGACGCCAGGGGCTGCTCAGCCCACATCGCCCAGTGCTGAGTTGTGGGCTTGTCTGATGATACCTGCATGGTGACAAAGGAGGTGCCCGGCCCTGAGTGTCATCTCTGCTGAAACCTAGTTCTCACGTAGCTCTGTGTTCCTGGGTATGCCACTTGACCTCCTTAGTTTCTATTTTTTTATTAGTAAAGTAAACGAGTTGAGCGAGATGTTCTCTAGAATAACTTTCATTTTTCCCATTCTATTCATGGTAAAGTATACTTAAACATATGTATATATTTCTTCAGTTGGGAAAATGGCAATGGTGAAGCCCTAAAAAGACAGAGGACCTCTCGTTTCCCCCAATTTGTTGCCTTTATGAATGTGATGGGTTGCAGGGGACCTTTGCAAAGAGAACAGACATCTACCCGAGGCTGTGGGGTAGGGGGCAGGTCCCCAGTGTGGACAGGGCTACTCAGGCCCATGGGGGCAGGAGGCCTTAGCAGTGGCTACCCATGTGCTCCTGCAGTCCTCCCAGGAAGGACTGATACCCCTAGTCTCTACTCACCTCCCCAGCGCCTCCCTCCAGGGGCCTCTGGGCTGCATCAGGGGAGATGTGCCCTGTCCTTAGCTATGGCTTCAGGTTTGGTTCAGTGCTTTTTGCCCTGCATACTGGAAAAGCTTATTTTTCCCCATGAATATCAAAGTAATACAACTTCCGAACAACAGGAAGGTACAGGAAAGCATTGAGGATGAATACATAATCAGCTATCATCCTATCACCCAGAGCAATTTATTTAAGTGCATTTTCTTCTAACGTATTTTTTCCTTAATGCAAATGTAAAATTTTGCATTCTGCTTTTTCTTTTCTTTTGGCTCAACCTCATAGCATGTTTCCATGCCATTATATATATTTGACCCCACTTCATTCCATTCTGCTTCCTTATGCTCACCCTCTTCTCTTGGTGTCCCTGACTTCAGTCTCCCCTCCTGAGCTCATGCTGTGTGCCTGTTCGAAGTGCAGCCATTCTCCATTTGTCCTTTAGTCCTGCCATGCTTTACGGTTCTGTCTCCCCCACGAAGCCTTCTCAGACCACTTTGGAGAACTCTCCTGATTGTCTATCCATCCCTGACCCCCTTCCCTTCCTTGGGGTCTGGACCATGCCTTGGGTCCTAAACAAGTGCTGCTCTGGGCTGTTAGGTCTCTTTTTATGTAGACACCCCTCAGGCAGTGGTGCATTGGTAGATACTCAGCAACTGGCTCTCTGGAAGAAAATGTATTCCTATGTATACACGCATACATGCATATATTGTGCATTTTATTGCTCTCAAGATGAGTATTATACAATTTATAAATAATAATCAAATATACAGTATTTATTGTAAACTCCAAACAGCAATTGATTTTTACGGAATACTTTTGCTGATTTTTGTTGGACCCTTGTCTCACTAATCAACCTATGGTGGCAAATGAGAAGTGTAGGTTGGCTGACAGGTTTATTTACATTAATGGAGAAGACAAAAATGAAATAAAGACATGTTGGAACTTCAATCATTCAATAATGACATGAATTCTTTGCTCAATCAAATCATTGTTTTTGAGCATTGGAAGAATATTTCCTTAATGTTTTGTGCTAGTTACAGTCGGGACAGTTCTAAGTTTAATCTTCATTACTAACATTTTTTTCTGTGGCTTTCTTAAGTCTAGACGAGGGGCTAGCAATCTATGACCTGACAAAACTGGCGCACCACATGTTTTTGTGAATAAAGTTTTATTGGAACACAGCCAGGTCCATTCGTGTATCTACTGTCTGTGGCTGCTTTTATGCTATGATAGCAGAATTGAGTAGTTTTAAGAGACTTACGGTCTACAAAAGGAAAAATATTTATTGCCTGGCCCTCTATAGAGGAAAGTTTGCTGAACCTTGCTTTACACAGTCAACAAAACAATACATCAAACCCTAATCTATAATGTTTGTCAATTTCCATGTATAAATACAACCATCATGGCTGCTGTTAAGCTCCCATTGTGATGTTACTGATAATGGAGTTGGGAAGAGATTCACTTTGGTGCAGCATTCAATAGTGTTTCCACCACACAGTACGACAGATGGAAATAACCTTACAGACAGAGACAATAGTAAAATGAGAACATTTGAGTATTTATTACTGTCATTTTAAACATTTGTTTCATTGTAAGTTTTATAATGTAATTTAAAAATAATGGCTGTGTTTAAAAATCAGCTTGCAAAATTCTTGAAAATTTAGCGATTGGCTTTGTGAGAGGGTGAGGGCTTTCATCTTCACTGGGGAAAATAGCCCAGGTGGGTGATACATCTCTCCAAATCCCAGGCCCTGGGGGTGATCGCTGCATGTGGTAAGGGCATGGGAGGATCTTGTGAGCATCAGAAGTCTTAAAGTTGAAGAAAGAAGCCTCTTGTGTGTAGCAGAGGCTCCAACCCTATCTGTTGACTAGAAAATTGCCGTGCACTGTAGTCACCATGTGGGAGTAAAACCATGAACTTCCACCCACCACAGGCAGAACTGAATCATTCAGACAGAGCCATCCAGAAGGCACAGATGGCTCCCTGACCCCATTTGACCTGGGCTGGGTGCTCCATGAAGCTTAAGCTCAAGGTCGGCTCTGTCAGCCCCAAACCCCAGCTTTCTGCTTTGGAAGTACCAACTTACATCCCCACCCTTTCCTCCAGCCCAGGAAGGGAGTAAAGCCAATGGGGTTCCAGGGGAACATAAGACCTTGGCCTGGGAAGATGATGGCTGGGACCCATGTGACTGGGCATAACTGACCGGAACAAGTTGGTGTTTCCCCTAAGAAAATTCCATGCCCCAAACCCTCCCCTGCCAGCTGCTCTGTGGCCTTGGAGACAAGCTATTTCTCTGGTTATTTGCTCCAAGTTCACCCAGAGCTGGAAGACAAGTGTGGCTGAGACACCTGCATGAAACAGCAGGGAGAGAACAGGTGCTCAGGAGTCACTGGGCTGGGTTCCCATCTCGCCATCACCACTGTGTGTGTGGCCTCGGGCTTGTCACTTAACCTCTTTGAGCCTGTTTCCTTGTAGGTTAAACACCTTACAGAATCACTGTGGGGTCAACTGAGATAATATATGTGAAGACATGTTGCAAATAGCAAATGTGAGAGGGCAGTGAATAGGACTTACTGGCACAAGGACCTCTGCTGAACCACCAGGTGCTAAGGAACCCACATTTTATCCATTTCTTTTTTCTTTCTTTCTTTCTTTCTTTCTTTTTTTTTTTTTTTTTTTGAGACAAGGTCTTGCTCTGCATGATCATGGCTCACTGCAGCCTCACTCTCCGAGGCTCAAGCAATTCTCCCACCTCAGCCTCCCCAGTAGCTAGGACTACATCAGGCCTGGCTGATTTCTTTTTACTTTTAGTAGAATTGGGATTTCACCATATTGCCCAGGTTTGTCTTGACCTCCTGGGGTCAAGTGATCCACCTGCCTTGGCCTCCCAGAGTGCTGGGATTACAGGCATGAGCCACTGCGCCAATGTTCGGAACCCACATTCTGTAATGAGACTTGCCAGCAATTGGGGCCACATTCTTCCAACTCCAGGGCTCTCAAAGAAGCAGTCTTTATTCCCATCACCGCCTTCCCCCAGCCTATGTAGATAGACAAGTGGGAGAGGGAGTGTAGGAATTGCTGGGCGAATAATGCAGTTCTGTTCTTCCCATTGCGAGTCTCTTGAGTTCAAGTTGGGGGATCGATTAGAATCACTTACCAAGAATGCAGGATGAGGGTGCCTGCAGGAGGCAGAAATGCTATTCTAGGTCCCATCTGGTGCAGGGGATATGAGGACGAAGTTTTGGAGAGAGACTGACCTGTATCCATAGGAGTTTATGGGGCTGTGTGGGAATGTGGGGGTTGTGCCTGCTTTAGCCATCTGAAGAGAGGAGGCTCAGCCAAGCTGGGAGAAGAAATACTATGAGGTAGTGTGTCTGAAGGGATGGGTCCCCACAGCTCAGCTCCCATCAGTCCTCAGAGGTGGTGAAGAAGACCCAAGTCATTTCTGAGACTTTGTACAAGAGGACAGAGTAGGAGGGGCATGGACTTTTGGAGAAGCCAAAAGGGGCCACAGCTGTGCTTCTCAGTGATAAATGGGCTGGGCTTATACCAATAGGACCCTCAGAAAACCACATCTACCATCTTCACAGGCCAAGGCCACCAGCAGCAGATGGGACCACAGTGAACCAGAGCAAGAGCAGACTACTCACAAGAGGTGAGGACCTCTGTGTCCCCCAGCTGTTCCCTCACTACCAGCTCCCAGCCCCATAGGGGTTTGGGCTCTGAAAAACGAGGAGCAGCAGTCCCAGGACCAGGCCTCACCCCACCCTCCCACCCCACCCCATGGTTTTCCAGAGAAAAGAGGAATGAAAGAGCAGAACTATCCTATCCCCTTCCCACTGCAGATTCCATCCTCTCCGGTCTGGCTCACAAGATGAAGGGAAGAATGTCAAATCAGATGTGAGACTGAGGCTTTAGAATAAAACAAAGTAACTTTTAATAATCGAACTGACCAAAAGTTAAAAGAATCTGCCCAAGATGCTATAAAGGGATGGAAGCATATAACTTGATAGTGCATGGCTGAAGGCAGGGATGGGAGAAATAGAAAACTGTTTGACGTTTACACTCTTCTAAATTCAGACTGCTCAATGAACCCTGAACAGGAACCTTAGTTTTTGTAGTAGGTGGTCCCTTTGAACTTGATGGAATGGATCAAATACATTTATAGGCAGACATTCTCAAACTTTGGTGCCTGTATCAGAATCGCCCAGAGGGTGCATTAAAACACAGACTGCCGGGCGCCTTCCCAGAGTTTCTGATTCAGTAGGTCTCGGGTGGGATGGAGAATTTGTCTTTCACACAAATTCCCAGGGGATGGAGATGCTGCTGGCCTGGGGACCACAATCTGAGAATCACTGTGGAATAGACTAAAGCATCACTGAAATGTGTATTTAATATAGCCTTGAAAATAGGCCCCCAAGCATCCTAGGATGCCAATGAAAGTGCTGGTTTTATTTATCTCATCCATCTGCTTCCTCTGGGAGGAACGATGCTTGAGCGTTGTGTTGATCTTCCAGTGTGTTACAGAACTAACTGAAAATCCCTTTGCCCTACAAATGAGTCTGTTACGCCACCCAGTATTTTCCCCACACTCACATGGTCTGCTTTTCCCAGGAAGATTAGCTATGATAGCACACCTTTGAGCGGGGCCCAAGGTGCACAGCCAGGGCTGTGTGAGCAGGGCAGAAACATCCTCCTGCTTGCCCCTGTGGAAGCAGGAGCCGCCCTTGCCTCCCCTCATCCTTGTGCCTCACAGCCAGTCCTCCACGGTCTGTGGGCATTTCCTCCGCCAATGGAGTGACCCTCCCGTGTGGATCCTGATCAGTTCTGTTTGGGTAAAGCTGATCCTATCCAAGGGGTGGATAGGATGGTTCCCAAATCAGGCCAATCAGAGATCCCATTCTCCTGCCTGTGGCCATGTATTCAGGGGTGGGCACCTGGCTAGAATCATTTCTGGAACATTGCTATAGGTATGTGATAAAGTATGGCTTATCTAGAAGTTTGAATTCTAAGGACTGAGGAATCTGGCACTCTGAAGTGTTATGAAGGGAGGGGGTAGGGAGCGAATGAAGAGACATGGTAACTTTATTAAGGTCGTAGATCCAGCTGCCCCTGAAGCTTATAATTTGGACATCTCTGTTACATGAGTAAATAAATTCCCCACAGGTTAATTTGGGTTGGATTATTATTCTTGTGACCCAAAGTCTCAATGAATACAGTTGCTTACCTGCCTTTTTCATATCTCCAAATATGTTGACTTTCCTCCACCCCACTGCTCTACCTGTCACTCCAGGCCTGGGTCTCAGTAACAGCCTCCCAATCCTGTGCAGGTCAGGGCCTCCAAGTAATGAATCCCAACTGACTGCTTGCCCAGTCCACTAGACTTTAATGGGGAGGGTAGCCTGGCTTCAGTAAACCATGATTCTTCCTAGTACGTTTTCTGGGGGAGGAAGGCAGCACTGACAAATCGCAATCACTGCCTCGTTGTGACTTATAACGTGAAGTCCCACAGCAAAGAAAAAGTTGTTGTCTGGCATCCACAGACCTCTAGTGTTCATCAGGAAACTCCCAGAGTCTTTAGACCGCACTCCTTTATTGCCCTGGGCCCGGTTCTACCTGTAAACCCTGAGTGCTGCAGGGAAAATGGCTTAGGGACCATTGGTATAAACTAGCACAGTGGGCTGTGTTATCAATACCAGGCATTTCTTACCACTTTCACTCAGTCAAATTAGCAAAACATCCCGGTGGCAGGACATCCCTGCTCAGTACCTTGACCTTCCTAGTACCTAGGTCTAGCAGACCACCAGTGGGTAGCTTGGGTGGTCCCAGGCCATGTAGCATTTCAATGCATTTCCAAAATACATAGATCCACATATTTATGGAAATTGACCTTTAACTGAAGATTTCATAGAAAAGGATTTAAATTGTACGTTGTTCAGTGAAACTTAATAAAATTCCCCTTTAGACAGTGCTGTTCTTTTTACCAAGTGCCAAACACTGCTGGCAGCCTCATCCCTCCCATGATTGGCCTCTAATACTTCCCCCTCTTGTTCGGAGGCAGTTCTTCAGGTGGGACGCAGGACCAGCATCAGAATTAGCATCACCTGGGACATCGTTAGAAATGCACATTGCTACCTGACAAAAACAAGAAATGGGGAAAGGATTCCCTATTTAATAAATGGTGCTGGGAAAACTGGCTAGCCATAAGTAGAGAGCTGAAACTGGATCCCTTCCTTACTCCTTATACAAAAATTAATTCAAGATAGATGAGAGACTTAAATGTTAGACCTAAAACCACAAAAACCCTAGAAGAAAACCTAGGCAATACCATTCAGGACATAGGCATGGGCAAGGACTTCATGTCTAAAACACTAAAAGCAATGGCAACAAAAGCCAAAATTGACAAGTGGGATCTAATTAAACTAAAGAGCTTCTGCACAGCAAAAGAAACTACCATCAGAGTGAACAGGCAGCCTACAGAATGGGAGAAAATTTTTGCAATCTACTCATCTGACAAAGGGCTAATATCCAGAATCTACAAAGAACTCAAACAAATTTACAGGAAAAAAACAACCCCATCAAAAAGTGGACAAAGGATATGAACAGACACTTCTCAAAAGAAGACATTCATAAAGCCAACAGACACATGAAATAATGCTCATTATCACTAGCCATCAGAGAAATGCAAATCAAAACCACAATGAGATACCATCTCACACCAGTTAGAATGGCAATCATTAAAAAGTCAGGAAACAATAGGTGCTGGAGAGGATGTGGAGAAATAGGAACGCTTTTACACTGTTGGGACTGTAAACTAGTTCAACCATTGTGGAAAACAGTGTGGAGATTCCTCAAGGATCTAGAACTAGAAATACTACTTGACCCAGCCATCCCATTACTGGGTATATACCCAAAGGATTATAAATCATGCTGCTATAAAGACACATGCACACGTATGTTTATTGCAGCACTATTCACAATAGCAAAGACTTGGAACCAACCCAAATGTCCATCACTGACAGACTGGATTAAGAATGAGGCATATATACACCACGGCATACTATGCAGCCATAAAAAAGGATGAGTTCATGTCCTTTGTAGGGATATGGATGAAGCTGGAAACCATCATTCTCAGCAAACTATCCCAAGAACAGAAAACCAAACACCACATGTTCTCACTCATAGGTGGGAATTGAACAATGAGAACACTTGGACACAGGAAGGGGAACATCACACACCAGGGCCTGTTGTGGGGTGGGGGAAGGGGCGAGGGCTAGCATTAGGAGATATACCTAATGTAAATGACGAGTTAATGAGTGCTGCACACCAACATGGCACATGTATACATATGTAACAAACCTGCATGTTGTGCACACGTACCCTAGAACACAAAGTATAATGAAAAAATGTGGAGGACAAAAAAACATGCACATTCCTGGGCCCCACTGTAGGCCTATTGAATCAGGAACTCTAGAGTGGGGACCACAATCTGTGTTTTAAAAAGCTCTTCAGTGGATTCTGATGCACACTCAAGTTTGAGAACCAGTGACCTAATTGATTTAGCTCCTGACTCACTTTACACACCACACGCAGAAACACAAAAGACCAGAAGAGGCAAAGAGGGGACTACCTATTGCTCCTCAAGCAAGCTCCTTGAGGGGTCTTGATCCTTGCCCCAGATCATATATGAGTGGTGTCAGCCCATAAGACAGGCAATTTTTCTACTAAGGTGCTAAGGGTGTCTTCATACTGTCACATTGATGATTCTGGACAGAGGACAGGCTGGTCCCTCTGGTCTTTGTTCCAGAGCCTCGGAGGACATTAGAATATCTGATGGTGGGGACAGGGTGGGGCCCACACCACCAGACAAAGCAGAATGAAGTGGAATAGAAAGGTCTCCAAGGGAAGAAACAAATGCATTTAAAACCCAAGGCTGGGCATGGTGGCTCACGCCTGTAATCCCAACACTTTGGGAGACGGAGGCATGGGGATCACTTGAAGTCAGGAGTTTAAGACCAGCCTGGCCAACATGGCGAAACCCTGTCTCTACTAAAAATACAAAAATTAGCAGGGTGCGGTGGCACATGCCTGTAATCCCAGCTACTAGGGAGGCTGACACAGGAGAATCACTCGAACCTAGAGCAGGAGATTGCAGTGAGCCAGGATCATGCTACTGCACTCCAGCCTGGGTGACAGAGTGAGACTCTGTCTTAAAAAAAAAAAAAAAGAACAAATGCATTTAAAACCCATTCCTCCCAGCAACCCGCATGGATTATAAAACCACATTTATCTTTCAAAGTAAATAGCAATCAGTCCCAAGCAGCAAGGAGACTCAAATAATGGCTAACATGTGTTGATATTGACAGTGACCCATAAATCTTCATTTCTTTGGCAGGGAATGTTGGGTGGCATTTTAATTCCAAGCCATCGAATGAGGAGAGAGATGCACCTCTGCTGTGGATCTTAGCAGAGCATCCTTGGAAACACAACCCAAGGAGCGTAGAGTTTAGCCCTAATCGATGGCCGCCAACATGCTTCATAACACTCCATTACCCAGATGGGGGGTGTGGCGGCTGAAGCATGGAGCAGCTGAGCCTGGGGTGCTCGCAGACAGGAATCTGAGCAGCCATCTAGGAAGGACAAAGGGCCCTTGGAGCCTCCCCGGCATGACTAATTGCTCCCTCCTCCCCTGGGCTCCCATCTCTGTTTGAGCCCCCACTGCCCCTTGTGTGCACCCAGCGCTTTCCAGCCTGCCAAGCCCTCTTCCAGAGTCTCTCCTGCTTCTCTTCTCAGCGGTTTTCTCATCATGTGTGGCCGGTCCCAAGCCTGGTTTTTGTGCTTTAGGGGAGATAAACCTTTCTCCCACTTGTCAGTTTTGTGTCTGAGAGTGCGGATTACCATCTGTCCCCACTCTCTGTTCTGTCGTTTGAAAAGGTATTTTAGTCACCGTTAGTTACTACTTGCCACTTTGCTGAGTATTTTTGCATATATTTCACTGAGTCCATATTAGCTGTGTGATGTTGAGTCAGTCATCTGACCTTGTTAAGCCTGTTTTCCCATTTTTAAAATGGGGAGACAATACTAGCATTTTCCTTTGAGCGTTGCTGGGGGTTAAGTGGAATCTTCCAGGGAAGGTCCGAGCCAGGCCTGGCATATGGTAAAGGCCCACTTAGGCCTGCTGGCCTCTGCCGGTGCTGAGTGGGGTGCTCTCCTTCACACCCTGAGAGCCTGAGCCAGCCACGCTGCAGGGCGCCTGTGGTCTGTTTTAGGTCTCCTCCCCAGGCAGGGAGTGCATCTTATTTACCTTTGCCTCCCTAGCCCTGAGCACAGGTTTGATGCAGCGTATGTGCTTGATAAATGCCTGTGAAGTTAGGAAGGGAAGGAGGAAGACTGTAGGTGAGCCCCAGAAAGCCCCAGTCCTGATTGGCTGGGGGACCGTGATGAGGACATAACACATGCCTTCGCCTGGCTTGATGGGAAAACTGCAAGAAACGTCTTGGAAACTGCTTAGACGTTTTGGCAGACAGGAAGGGACTTGAAGAGCTCCCAACCCTAGTCCAGGTGAGAGGAGAGTGATTTATCCAAAGTCACACAGTCTTTTGGTGACAACATTTGGGCCCCAATTTATGGCTGAAGTTTGCTAGCATGGGCAGTATTCGATACCATGTTAGGAACTTGTTACAAAGGGCTTGGGCATCAGCAGGAATATACATTACTAGAAATAGTCAGAAGACTCTAGGGGAGGCAGCTAGGAGTAACTTTTTAGGTGCCCCTTTTCCTTTCTGGTAGTTACTAGAAGCCTCCGGCTTGCCACCACTCCCACCCTTTCCCCATGGCCACTGCCAGTTCTGCTTCAAGGGCCAGGCCTGAGCTAGGTCGTTCTCTCCCCGGCCCTTTCTCCATCAGGTCTGGGGACTTGACGGGAAGTGCTTCAGATTAAGTGTTAGGTGCATGCAGAACAACACTGGCCTCATTTCAAACCTCATTGCATTCTTTTACTAGTGGGGAACATGACAATTAGGCTGTATCAGTCCCAGTTTCCTCATATGTAAAGTGAGAATAGCAATGTATACTTTATAGATTATAGGTTATTGTAAGAATTCAACCAACTTAAGCAAAACGCTAGATGAAGTATAAAGGGATATCCAGTTGGATTTAAGTCAAAGGTCTGTGTCTTATTCTTCTTTGTATTTCTTCCCATTTCCTTGTTCCTCTGATGCTAGAACACTGCCTTATATTTAGCCATAGGTGCTAATTACCAGTTCACTGAAGAAATGAGAAGTTATTTTTGTGACCTTTAGAAGTTCGCTTCCCAAAGTGTAATTCGGGGACCAGTGGCACTGGTGTCACCCAGACCACTTGTTAGAAATTCAGGATCTCGGAGCCCATCCCAAATCTACTTTTAAAAAAACATTGATTGTATCAAGCTCCCCAGATGATTCACAGGCACTTGAAATTTGGAGAAGCTCTGCTCTGGAAAGCACAATTTGAAGCTGGGAGACCTGAAAACTCTCATTGAGGTCCTGAACATCGTGGTGAAGTGATACATGCGAGAAAGCGAAGCAAACATGATGTGCATGCCCCTCTTCTCACTCCTGCTGGTCTGGAAGTGGTTTTCTGGTTCCACAGAAACTCACAAGACTTGGAATCACTTCTGTAAGACGTATAATGGGAACAGAGCCAGCTTCTCATGTACGTGTGTGTTTTCCAGAGGAGACTTGGGGTCTGGAGGGCAGCTCTCCCTCAGTCGATGGTCCTGTCACAAATGTTGAGCACAGACTAGTCAAGAGCCCAAGTGATTTCAGAGCCCAAGTGGTCACTTCTAGATGGGGAAGTAGGGCAGGGCCTGAGCTAGGTCTCCTGGGCATCTGGGATGCTTTCCATTAGCTCTGACAGGGGTACAGAATTTGCCAGATGAAATTACTTAAAACTCATTTACTTTTTTTTTTTTGAGATGGAGTCTTGCTCTGTTGCCCAGGCTGGGTGTAGTGGCACAGTCTCGGCTCACTGCAACCTCCACCTCCTAGGTTCGAGCGATTCTCCTGCCTCAGCCTCCTGAGTAGCTGGGAGTACCGGCACACACCACCACACCTGGTTAATTTTTGTCTATTTAGTAGAGAAGGGGGTTTCACCATGTTGGCCAGGCTGGTCTTGAACTCCTAACCTCAAGTGATCTGCCTGCCTCTGGCTCCCAAAGTGGTGCGGTTACAGGCATAAGCCACTGCACCTGGCCAAAACTCACTTTTTAAAGGTGTATGTTGCTTAGCCCTCTGATGAAGATTCAAACATGCAACTGTCATTTGCCACGTGCCTGTTCCATGCCAGGCGTGTGTGGGTTCTGGGGAAACAACAGTAGCTAAGCTAAGACTGGCCGCTGCCCTTGGGGTGCCTATCCTCCAGCAGGGAGAGAGGTGTGTAAGCAGATAGCTGGGCGCAAGGAGCCAGCGCCATGGGAGAGAGGTCCGCAAGGGGCCATGGGACAGTGGGCAGCACAGATGACTGTGAGCATTGGCACCAAGCAACCGAGATGCTCACAGCCTCAGACACTGGGGAGACATGGCAGAAGCCCAGCAAACAGGGCAACAGGAGGATCTTGAGTGGATTTCTATCTGAAAAACTCTATAAACAACTATCTTGGGACAATTGGGGAAACTGGAGTGAGGTGTGGATATTGGATAGTATAAAATTATTTTTAATTTTCTGAGATGTGGTGATGATACTGGGGCTATGTGGGAGAATGTCCTTAGTAAGAGGCATTAATTCCAGCTACTCAGGAGGCTGAGGCATGACAATCGCTTGAACCCTGGAGGTGGAGGTTTCAGTGAGCCAGATCATGCCACTGTACTCCAGCAGGGGTGACAGAGTGAGACTCCATCTCAAAAAAAACAAAACAAAACAAAAAAAAACTAGCATATAAATATTTAGAATTGAAGTATCATGATGTCCACAACTTTCATACGGGATATATATGTGTGTGTCTTTCTCTCTTCCTTCCCCCTCTTGTCTCAACTGGTTTTACACGTCACACACATATAAATATGCACATAGAGATAAAGCAAATATACCAAAATGCAAACAGTTATTGAGTCTATCTGGAGGGAATATGGAAATTCATTGTATCATCCTTTAAACTTCTTTCTGTAGTTGAACACTTTTGTAATAAAAAGTAGAGAAAAATACTGGGAGTAGTACATGAATCCAGTGAGTATTATATGACTAGTAAATAGATGCCTACACATGTTAGTTTTGTGACCAGCAACGGATAGTTTCAAAGTGCATTCACTTACGTGGTCTCATTTCACCCTCAAAACAGCCCAGTGGGGTCTCTATAATAGTAATCTTCTCTTTACTAATGACTGACCGAGGTCTGCAGGCCTGGAGTGATTTGTTCAAGGCCACATGCTGGGAAGCGATGGAGCTGGGACTCAGGCCCAGGCCTTTCGACTCCAAATCTGGGTCTCTTTTCCCACCCAGAGTCTCCCTTAGGGACCTGTGGTTTAGTTCCCCTGTTCCAGGAGCCCCTGTTTATGCCAGGATCTTGTAGCCCAGACATGAACAGGAGCCCAGGAGTTTGTCCTCCCAGCCCCAGCTCTGTCCTCAGGCACCAGCCATCATCGTACCCTTCTATTTGGACTTGAAGGGGTGAAGGAAGGGAGGCAGGCACATGATGAGAAAGTGGCCGTCGGCCTTGGCCCTTTCCCCTCGTCTGAGGTCTGGGTGAGTCTAGGCAACCCCCTGGCTAAAGCCAGCCTGTATGGGAGAAACAGCTCTCGAAGCCAGAGGGAGCAGGTTTGGGGTCCGCACTGAGCACATCCATGCAGAGTTGATGGTTCCATAAGGTGCCGAGCCGGAGGGTGAGTTTTATAACTCACTCGCACATGGGCCAGCTAAACGGCGACTTCTTGGTCTCCTGCCAGTTATTGCTTACGCTGCCAGAAAGTCCCAGTCACTCTGTTGAAGAGGGCAGATGCCCCTCCCCAGCCCAGGCTCCCTGAGTCCCCACTCCCTCTCCCACCCCGCTAGCGGCCGGCCAGCAGGCTCCTGTGTGTCTCAGCAGAGCTGCTGCTTCCTGTACCCCCTCAGCACAGGCCCCCTGTTTGGGCCTGGTGTGGACTTACTACTCACTTTTCAATCTCCTGTGTATTTGTAAGACTCTTTTCTAACTTGGAAGCCTCCTGGAGAGTTGCGGAAGCTCAAATAGAACAAAGAGAGATTTGCAGTGTCCCCTGTATTCCCAGTGCCAAGCCCAGGACCCGGGTCACAGCAGGGCCTAGAAAAGCGTTTGCTGGGTGTTGTGGGCTGAATTTTGTGTTACCTCGGATTCATACGTTGAAGTTGTAACCCTCAGTACCTCAGAACGTGACTGCTTTTGGAGCCAGAGTCTTCAAAGAGGTGATTCAGGTGAAATAAGGTCACTGGGGTGGGCCTTAATCCAATGTGACTGGGGTCTTCATAAAAAGAGGAGATTGGACACAGAAACATAGAAGACTGTGTGCAGACAGAAGAGACGCAGCCATCAGAAGACAAGGAGACAGACCTCAGAAGAAACCCAGCCTGCTGACCCCTTGACCTCGGACTTCTCGCTTCCAGAACTGTGAGAAAATACATTTCTGTTGAGGACCCCCGGTCTGTGGTCCTTTGTCCTGGCAGTCGGGGCAGACTGCTAGACTGTGTGAATGTTGAGTGACCATGTTGGGGTCCCAGCACAAGGCCTGGCACAGAGCTGGTGTGTGGCGAAATCTCTGACATCCAGAAACCACCCTCTGAGTATGGAAGAAGGTTCTTTGTAATTCTCCCCACCCTTGAGAATGTACTTTGTGAGATCCATCCACTGCCCGCAAAACATTGCTCCTAACTCCACCGCCTATCCCCAAACCTATAAGAACTAATGATAATCCACCACCCTTTGCTGACTCCTTTTTTGGACTCAGTCCGCCTGCACCCAGGTGAAATAAACAGCCATGTTGCTCACACAAAGCCTGCTTGGTGGTGTCTTCCCACGGACGCGTGAGACAGAGATTTGCGTGAAAGGAGCTTTCTCAGGTGTTGTCTTGATATTACCAAGCCACCGAGGAGCCATGGAGGGTCCTCTTTAGCTCATAAAAACGACCTGGAAGCTAGAGGATTCTTGGATGGAGGAAAAAGCTTCAGCTCTTTCGAAATATCCCTGGTGACCTTAAAAGTAGCCCAGAATTTTCAGGCTTGACATCACAGGGTTGTGCCTTTCTCTCGGCTGCCTGGGTTTGTGCTCACATCTGTGTTTCCGGGCTTGACTTTGGGTAGCCAGGAGCAGTGACGGAGGCTGAGACGTGAGGGGTCCAGGGCTTTGTCCAGAGGTTTTTCCCCTTGGGCCACTGAGGCTGCTCCTGCCCATCAATCCCAGTTGTGTAAGGTGAGCAGAAACTTATGATAAAAAGTGGCCAGACCCAGAGGTTCGGAATATGTCCCAGGCTCCCCTATCCAAAATGGGATACCTCGGCAAGGCACAGTGGCTCACGCCTGTAATCCCAGCACTTTGGGAGGCCGAGGTGGGCGGATCACTTGAGGCAGGAGTTCAAGACCAGCCTGGCCAACATGGAGAAACCCCGACTATACCAAAAACACAAAAATTAGCTGGACATGGCGGTGCATGCCTGTAATCCCAGCTACTTGGGAAGCTGAGGCAGGAGAATTGCTTGTACCCTGGAAGCGGGAATTGCAGTGAGCTGAGATGACATCACTGCACTCCAGCCTGGGCAACAGAGTGAGACTCAAAAAAGCCAAAAACAATCCCCAAAACCAAATGAGATATCTTTGAAGGCTAAGATACCCATGTGGGCTCTCAGAGGGACTCCAGAACCACTAGAAGTAAGCATCAGTGAGAATCACAGGACCTTGGGAGGCTGCTTCTTCCTCTTTGCCCTTCAGGCAAGCCCACATTTCAGCTACACCAGAGAGATTGTTAGCTGAGTGGTCTAAGGAGAGTCTCTTCAACACTATTAGCCACAATTGCCCCATCTGTAAAGTGAGGTAATAACTATCTCACAGGGTGTTTTCATTGATTAATTGACATAAATAGGCAAAGAACTTGGCACATTGAAACATTCTTAAAAGTAGTGGTTTCTATTTTTCTATACATCTTAGCTCAATTCAAGAAATGTAAGAATTTTCTTCTAAACAGCCATCAGATATCCCTTTTCATTGTCAGCACTTGATCAAACACTGCTGCATGTCTGGCGCTGAATAAGACAGTACTGGGCAAGAAATGGCAAGAACTGGGCAATTCATTGCTTGAGCTGTTCTTATGGAATCCCATCTTTGTTCTTCTGGTGTCTGGGAATCTTTGACTTGCTTGAGGCAAATGAGTCAAGGTTCAGTTAGGGTAAAAGGTCACATGCTTAAAATGGATAGAACTTTGTTTCCACATTTCTCTTTCCTGATAACATTTAAATAGCTGATACCAGGGGAGGTCACCACTGCAGATCTCCTGGCACCACGATGACCATTATAATCAGTCCCGTTCACACCCAGAATGTCAGTGTGGAAGGGACGCTATTACTCCTGAGATCAGAGGTAAGGAAGTAAAGGGTATCACCCAAAACTGTGCAGCTAGGGCATAGGTATTAAGAGACCTCAAAGGCATTCCCCAAGTTCCTTTGGGAGAGACAACACAAAAACACAGCACAACAACAAAAACCAGCTCTGCCATCAGCCAGACCATAATATTCACAAGTGACTGGAGACAATGCCCACAGAATAGAAACATGTGCAGCACAGACCCTCCACATCTGTGTTTGCATCAAGACAGGGAGGAGGCCACTCCAACATCAAAAACCATCACTAAACATTTCCCTCTTCTGACTAACAGGAGTGACTTGCGCTCCTGTATCAATGCCAGCTCAGTCCTGTTTTCGTCTTCCCATCTGCTAGATCATTTATTGATTACATTAAATAATAATTAGTGATAATTAACTATGAAATTATTATGATGCCAAATCATTGAATTGGCCTCCTTTTTGACAGAATCCAATCCAGAATTCCCCTTGCTTTCCAACCCTTCCTTAGACTTATCCAGCACAAGCCCAAGTCTGGAGTGAGCTCTCCCTTGCTGCAGTAAACCACAGAAACTAACTTGCAATTGATGTCAGCTGTTGTCCCCGTGGTCCGCCGATAGTGAATGTTTAAGTCTCTAAAACGGGAATAAGAATTCCTACCCAATATTCTTTACACGGCTATTGTAAGAATCAAGTGATATAATGTAGGTGAGAATGAATTTTTAAAGTTGAAATTGCTGTAAGTCTATAAGAGAGTATGACGTGGAATTTCCAAATGGCTCTCTTTTCAGACATAGAATAAGGTATTTTTAAGATGGAAGATTCATATTAAGCTTCGGTTATGTGCTCCTGCTTCAGTTTTCATGGGTGTTCATCTTTCCCATGATTTAGTGTTCAGTATAGCAATTCATAAGAAAACTTCAAAGAGACTTGCCCGAGGTTGAGGTCTGCCTTGGAGGAAGAGCTGAGTGTTTGTGAGTGCAGGGCCAGGTGAGTCTGCAAAACTGGTCTGTGCTGGGCCCCAGCCTGCCCTTGCCTGCTGGGAACCTTGCTCTCTATCAGGGAGTGGTCAGGGTTTTAGCCAGCCTGAGATAAGGCTATCAACCCGTCTGGGAAAGGCAGCCTTTTAAAAACACCCCCCTCATCAGTGGTCTGCCCTGCCTCCAGGAGGAGGACAACATTTCTGAGGATGGCCCTTGCGGTCTTTCCCTCTGGTCACTTCTTTTTATGTACCCCATCCAGGGCCTCCCCCACATCTCAAGAATTCCCAACTTCCCTCTCCCTTTTCCAGTCTCCGAGTCAAGCAAGGCTGGCTCATGCTTTTTCCCTCTGCTTACAAGGTCCTTCCACCTCTTGAAGGAAACTTCAAGATTCAGCTCAGATATCACCTCCTCTGTAAAGGCTTCTCAGCCAACCTCTTCTGCCTCAGGGCTCTTGTAACATTTTGTACGCAATGGTATTTACAAACTAATTGCATTGTGTTGAAATTATGCCCCTCTCCCAACCTCCAACCTCCCTGCCCCACACAATCCCATAAGGGGCTAGAGACCCTGGCATAGTGGGAAGTCTTTGGTGAATGGATGCACACTTTTTCATTTTTGTATCCTCAGGGATATACTTTCCTGCTGACCGTGGGGCCTGGTACACAGCGGACGGTTTAATAAATGCTGTCACAGCTGCTGTTGATCGTGTTATGTTTCAGTATAAAGCAGTTTGTTTTCTTACCACTTTGGCTTCTCTTGGGACAAGGAAGCTGGAACATTTGTCACTGGAAAGTTTTTGGCAGTCATGGAAAGGCCAGTCCTAGTCAATGGATAACCCACAGGCTCTGCCTAGCTTTGATAACGCCCCACTCATAGGAAAAGAATTTTCTTGATCGTATTTTCAGGCCTGCCAAGGAGCGGCTCAGGGTGGATGGTTAATTAGCTTTTGCAATGATTATTTTTCTACCAATTACAAGTAATGCTCAGCTTGGGAATTTTTCTTCATTTCAAGGACTGCTTTCTTTTTAGCATGTAGATATTTTATTTTGGATGAATACATTTTCACAAATATCTTGGGGTTTTAAATATTATTGGGGTTGTAGTTACTGGGGAAGAGGTCAGTATCTGGGAGCAATAGATGTTGATTGTCACCCCTTCAACCCTAGAGAGTTAGAAATGAAGTTTGCCATGTAGCCTCATGTTGTTTCTGTAGGAAGCACCCTAGCCTGGAAGTCAGTAACCTGGGTTCAAGTCTTGGTTCTTTTGTTTTTTTTTCTAGTGGTTCTCTGTGGTCCCCACACCAGCAGCAGCATTTGGGAACTGATGAGAAACGCAAATATCCAAGTCTACCCCAGGCTCACTGAATTAGCAACTCTGTAGTTAGGGCCCCAGAGTCTTATTTTAATAAGCCCTGGCCCGGGGCAGTGGCTCATACCTGTAATCCCAGGACTTTTGGAGGCTGAGGAAGGCAGATCACGAGGTCAAGAGTTCGAGACCAGCTGGCCAACACGGTGAAACCCTCTCTATAAAAAATACAAAAAATAGCCAGGTATGGTGGCGTGCGCCTATAATCCTGGCTACTTTGGAGGTTGAGGCAGGAGAATTGCATGAACCTGGGATGCGGAGGTTGCAGCGAGCTGAGATCACGCCACTGCACTCCAGCCTGGGCGACAGAGCAAGACTCCGTCTCGGGAAAAACAAACAAATAGAAAAAGCAGCCTTTCAGGTGCTTCGATGCCCACTATAGTTCCAGGACCATTGATCTAGTCAAACCCCTTTATTTTATCATTTCGTAGTAACTTTATTTTCTGAGTATTTAAATCATGAAAGTCAATATGCCATATACATACTATAACATTACATAAAGAGGGAAAGATATAAAAGTTTAGATGCAAACTCAACGGACGTATAAACATTTTCATGGATTTTTTCCCAGCATTTTTTCTCAAACACATGTATTTTCACACAGTTGTAATCACAGGACACACACAATGAGGCCTGCTTTTCGTGTTGGAACATAAACACTACTCAGCGTCGCCACCTACACATCTTCCTAAGAACTATTTTTAAGGGCCACTGACCGTCCACTGGCGAGCCGTGCCAGAACTGACTTCACCAGGCCCTGACTATGAACCTGCACGTGTGAAGGTGAAAATGCTGTAGACAAACAGGCTTCCACCTGCATTCCATGCATTTCATTCTCTTCACTTTTTCCCCCTGCCTCCCCACCCCTAGCCAAGCCCCACTGGGGAAAAAATGAAATGAAGAATGCTTCTGGAAATAGAGCCCTAAGTGGGGAGGAAAGGGAAGTTGGCCCACAGCCGCATCTTCCGGTCACCCAGAAGCTCCATTCTCCCGAGCCGGAAACCCTCTCCCGGAACCCGGAAGCAGCTGAGATGTCACTGCGCTACTTTGTGACCATGTTTAGGAATAGCACCTTCTGTGGGAAAGCCAGGTGGGCGCCCTGACTCCTCCAAGGCTGGAGTGACTGGAGTTGGTCTTCTCGCCCCAAGTAGGTACCTGAATGTAAGACCCGACTGCCTTTCTTACAGCGCTCCTCCACCTGCTGCGGGACAGACTAGGCTTGGCCCCCTTGTTCTAGGTATCACCTTGGGACTGAAGTCCAGCCTGTTGGGCAGGGATCTGGAGGGTCCTATTGGCTCCTAGTCAGTCCTTTTCCCTAGTGGGCTGGACCCCAATTCCCAGGTGAGAGCGCCCAGCTCAAAACTGGTCACCCTCCTGGGGGCCAGCGCACAGCACCTTCCTGGATGTGAGAATCGTTGTGACCTCTGTTCTGCGTGGAGCCCATGGCTGTCAGGGACACCCAGGCTGAGGCCCCGGTGGTGACATTCCCCTCATGAAATGGGGACTGTTCTGGCCTGTCTCAGTGCCCAGCCTCTCTCTGCCTCTCTCCCTGCTGTGCCACCTGCAATGACCCAGCATGCCCACAGCACTGTGGCAGCTGATGTGGAGAGGAGGGCAGGGGGAGGGCCATCATGGGAAGCCAGGTACTGGATTCTCTTGGCTTTTGGCTGCGCACTTATTTGGTGATTCATGTTTTCGGGTCAGCTTACAGACCCCATGCCTTCAACCGTCAGTCCTGTAGTTTTCTCTCCAACTCAGAATGAAAGAATATGGGTTCCAGTCCTGGATCCCTGTGAGAGGCAAGCAGAGTGGAGGACAGGCTGCTGTCCCCCGCCTCTCCAGGGTGGGCCTTTCAGCAGGACCACAGACATGCTCAGCTGTAGGGCTAGGAAGGCTGGCCGTGGATGGGAGGATCTCTTGCATGGGAAAAATAGAATTTCCCGGGAATGCTGGGAGCTGGCCCTCTGCTGATTCCAGAACTACGTGCACTCTTGGAAGAATGACTTTCATCTTTGGACTGTATCTCAAATACTAGTCATGGGTGACATTCTGTGTAATTGTGGAGGCCTGTCAGAAATCTGACAGACCCTGCTGGGGTAGTGATTATGAGTGTGGCTGAACCTGCAAAGTTGGGTGCAGGTGGCAGGTCGGAAGGATAGTGGAAAATCCCTTTCCCAGGGTTCATCTTGGGATGACCAATCTAACTGTAGCTGATGAGGGCCTTTTTATTTTATTTTTCTTGTACATTTAAGTACTTAAAATCCTCCAAAGCCTTAAAACCCTTTATATATCTTTAAATACACTTAGAATCTCTGGCAATATACAGCACATGTCTACAGTTTTTTCATAATTATGATTCAACATGTGGATTCTTTAGTCCTGTTTTTTCCCCATATATTATTGCATATACAATTTGCTTATCCTTGTTTTTCAAAGCTACAAGACCAGTTGTTACTGAACTTTTTCAGAGGTCACAGGTCCCTTTGATAATTTGCTGAAAGTTATGACCCCTGCCCCCACTCAAAATGCACATACACACAGCCTTGGGCACCATCTCAGAAGGCTGGGGACTCTTGGAAATGCATCCCCTGTGCTAAGATTGCTGGTGTTAAACCGTGAGTGCCTAGGGGCCAGCAATAAGCTTTTAATTCTGAACTTCATCAGTATTGCCCCCAAAAGTTTCTGTGCCTTTTAGTAGTAGGTATTCAAAGCAATGCCTGTTTGAAGTTGGACTTAGCAATAGCTGGAGTCCCTGACATCAACGGTTTGTGCTTGGGCATTCAACTTGTTTCCAGTTTGTTGCAGTTTAACCAGTGTTGCTATCAACACCGTTCTATGGGATTTTTTTTTTTCTTTTTCTTCCTAGATGGTCTATTTTTTGAAAGGTATTTTTGAGCTTGAAAAGCCCATGTACTTTATCAGCTGTGTACCTCTGCTATTGTACAAGGAAAGCCTCATTCTCTTCTGTCCAGATACTACCATCCTTCAACACCCTACTCAAATGCCACCTCCTCCCAGAAGACTTCTTCCCTCCACTTGGAAGTAAACTTTGCCTTTCTACTCATTCCTCTCTCATGGTCCTCATCACATGCCATGTTCTAGCTGATAACATTTACGTACATTACTCAGTGGTATACCTCATGTATTTGACACACAGAACAGATCATTCTAATGACCCTCTGCTCTGTAAGACAAAAGCAATTTCAGTAATATTTATGTAAAAATCAGCAATCATCATGACTTTCTCAATTTGTTCTTCAGTTATAAAGCAGTGAACAATTTTTAAAAAGACAAATATATTTTAACTTTAAGATACTCAAATACAGTAAAAATATTTTGTGTATGAGTCCAAATTTTTACTTACCAAACAAGATGTTACACCTCATTGTTCACAATCTGTTTTATTGCTTTAAATTTTAAACACATATGAGAAGCTTAAAGGGGTCACCTAGGATGACAAAATTGAAGTAATTCAAGTTCAGGTTTTTTGTTTGTACAACCACTACGCTGTCACTTTTTATTTCGAATCTACTGTTTACATGCAGGAGCAGGTAATAAGTGCCACTGAGGCTGGAGACATAAGGACGTCAAAGGATCTGACCCATTGCACACTTACCCTTGCAACAAGAACATGCCCCTGAATCTGTGCATGTTGGGGCCAAGTGCATAACTGGGAGTTCTCCAAATTAATGTCAATGTAGAACACAATATTTATGAAAGGATAAATAATAAAAATGTGATGAATTTGAAGCTTACATATACTTATTACATAAAACCCAACAGAAACCACAGAGATTGTTTAGAACTTAGGCCATAAAACTACTTTTTTCTGGAAAGAGCTTTGCCTTTATCGCTGATATTCTTTTTTTGTTGGGGGACGGAGTTTCGCTTTGTTGCCCAGGCTGTAGTGCAACGGCGCAATCTCGGCTCACTGCAACCTCTGCCTCCCGGGTTCAAGCAATTCTCCTCCCTCAAGCTACAAAGTAGCTGGGATTACGGGCGCCCACCACCACGCCTGGCTAATGTTTTGTATTTTTAGTAGAGATGGTGTTTTACCATGTTGGCCAGGCTGGTTTCAAACTCCTAACCTCAGGTGATCCACCCACCTCGGCCTCCCAAAATGCAGGGATTATAGGCGCGAACCACGGCGCCCGGCCGACATTCTTTAGAATTGTGATAATGACAGGCAGATCAGTTTTTGGTTATATTTGTATTTAAATTCTCCGCGGACAGTTGCCCTTTTATTGCTGGCACATCCTCCCTCCACCTAGTCCCATGGCCCCCTATTCCCACCCCACCCCACTCCTAACCCATTTGGCCGTAAATTCCTGCAAGGCAGGGATGGCTGTGCAGCCCCCTGCTGTACCGTGCCCACTGCACAAGCGCAGCAGTTTGCAGGCTAAGGCCCCAGGGAGATCGCCTTAGGATGTCCTCCCTTTTCCTCTATGGGAGGCCAGATTTTCTTCCTACATTTCAAACAAAGCAACACATCACAACAGACTGAGTATAGAAACAGGTAAGAGAATCCAGCTGTCTTGTGAAGCCAGATACTAGAGAAATTTGCAACATTTCTTTGTAAAACAATGTCACTCTTCTGCCCCATTTAAAATTATTTGGAAAATACAAGTTATTTTTCATAAAATTACATTTTATGTGTTAACATGCAAGGGTTTACTATTATTTTAAAAACTGTTAACAGATTTTAAAGATTTCTCAGTTTTCATTTCTAATGAAGTAAATATTGATGTCTCACATAATAAACACTGTTTGGGGTCCTCAATGCTTTTTAAGAGAGGAAAGGTGTGTGAACAGAGTGTGTGAGTTGTACTCAGGCTCTGCCTCACGTATGGCAGGCGCTCATGTATGCTTGTGACATTCATGAGGGACTGACTAAATTGGTGGCTTTCAGCTGCTCCTAGGATTTGGAAGCTGAGGCTGGGGTGGAGGGGAGGGAGAAGGCGCCTGTTGATAGTGGGCCCAGTACCTGAAGGTGGGGTTTGCCAGGGTCTAGGAACAGCAGTTGCTCTTTGGAGCAGCGTTGGCTCTCATGGCAACAGTGGCTGGGGAACCTGGGTCTCAGGCGGGGGGGGGGGGGGGGGCTGGGCGTAAGTGTGATGTGCCATGGGGGCTTCAAGCGGCTCACTCTGTCCAGTCCCCGTTAATGCTGAAGGGAAGGAACAACTGTCTGAATCTGCCTCTCTGTGAGAGGAACGGAGCAGAATGCTTTTCTAGAAACCTCTGGCTGTCAAATCACTGGGTGTGGGCTCGACAGAGAGCACTGCGGCCTCAGTAGACAGATTGAGGCTGCGGGTACCTCTCCCTGCTCTGCCCTGACCAGCTATGCGACCGCCGGCGAGGCACTTAACTGCCAGCTTACTCAACCATATGGTGAGGATGAGATAAAATGTCCGTGGAGTGCCTGGCACATGCTGGGTGCACAGCACATTAGTGACTCCATTAGTAAGATGTCATTAATAATAAATACTCAAAAGAAGTAGGCTGGGAGGAGGGGCTAAAGAGCAAGGGTCCTTGAGGGAGTACTGCCTGGTGTTCGATGAGTGACAGTTGAAGCTTGGCGTAGATCATGGTTTCTCAGCCTCTGCACTAATAACATTTTGGGCCAGATAATTCACTATTGTGAGGGCTGTCCTGTGCATTGTAGGATGTGAAGCAGCATCCCTGGCCTCTACCCACTAGATGCTGGGAGGGAAGCACTCTCTCCCTGGTCTTAACAACCAAAAATGTCTCCAGACATTGCCAAGTGTCCCCTGGAGGGCAAAATTGCCTCTGTTGAGAACCATTGGTGTAGAAACGCGCCTGACAAGGGCTCCGCCACAGGACACTGGCTTCCCTGCAGTTTCCTCAGAAAGACTTCACACCAGCCACATGCACACAGATTGGGTTCACTCATTGCAGAAAGAATTCTGCCAAGAGATTCTGCTTCCAAGAGAACAAGAGGCCTCCTGACTCGCATCCTCTTTCCTGAGGAACCCTCTTGCTAATAGTGATCACTTCCCTCAGCATTTGCACAAACCAGGCCCTGGGGAAAGAAGCAGGCTGACCAGGACAATGAGATTGGTCAAGGAAAATCTGGACAATACCCAGAAGCCTGGGGGACGCCGTCCCGCCCTTCAACCTCAACCTCAGCATTCACAGCTTCCAATTCCCATGGCTCCATTGCAAAAGCAGCCCTGACCAATCGACAGTAGAATGAATAAGCGAAGTGTGGTGTGGTCCCACAGTGGCATGCTACAGCAGTGAGAATGAATGAGCCTCAACTCCACGAAACTGCATGGTTGACTTTCACAAACGTAATGCTGAACGAAAGAAGCCGGGCGCAAAAGAGCAACTGACGTGTTTCTCTTAGTGAAAAATCTCCCCAAAGGAAAAATCATATATGTTAAGTCTCAAGGGGCACACAAGGAAGGCTTTGGGGATACTGGTTCAGTTTGTGAGAATTCATGGAGGATTTATGTTATAGGCCTTTTTCTAGAAGTGTGTTATAAACGTCAATAAAAAGTAAACAAACAAATACAACATTCTGGGGCAGAGGGCAGGAAAGGCCGTTGAGCAAAATCATTGTGAACCAAGGGAATAAAGATTACCAGCAATTTTACCTGTATGCTCTAAATTATTATGTAAGGGTCATTTTTGGATGTGCCTTTACAAATGAGATGATGTATCAAAAATAGTATAGTGCTTGGCACAGAAAATACTTAGTGAATGGCAATAATTAATACTACTACTCAGTTTATTAACTGACCTATGAACTAAAATTATGGTCAAATACAAAGGAACGACGTTTTCCTTAAAGGGTAAAAAGTTTCTGAAATTTTTAGATACATCCCCTGTTAGTGAATTTCTAATTCTCAAAATTGTTGGAGCTCCCTCCAAGTCTAGTCTCAGAGAAAAGAAAAATCTAAGACTCTACCTTAGCGTTACTGGCTCCTGACCAGTAACCAGTACCAAAACGAAGTCCCAAACACCTGTCTAGTTTGGCCAAATTGTTCAATTAACTGATCCATTATTTATTGGTCCACTGGTTAGCCTGGAATCTGGGCTCCACTCTACCTGCCTGATCAGGCATTTGATCTGTCTTTGGCCGTCAATCTAGTTTGTGAATTTACAAACAAAACAGGCAGGACTGCTGTTGGATTCTTCAGTCTCAGACTAAAACTTTGGCAGAAAAACAAAGTCTAGAAATTGTGCAATGATATCTCTACTTTAGACCTGACTGGAAATAGAACTCTCATAAACTCCCCTCTCTTCTGAGAGAGCCAGGCAATTAGACAACCCCAACACGACAGAGCATTTCATTGCAAGCCTGGCTCCCTGGTTGCAAATTAGATGCCACATTAACTCTCAGGAAGGTCTGAATCGCTCTCAGATCATTCGCCACTGAATAACTTTTAGCGTGACTGTTTCCATATCAGATATGCAAGAGACTTCACTGCTAGCTGCAGGCGCTCTTAGAAGACTTTTAATCCCAGGATGCTTTTCTAAAATTTCATTTCTGCTTACAAATGGCTACGTGTCCCTGTGAACCTGTGAGGTCATGTGTAGAACCACCTGGCATGCTCTGAATGCAAGCTCTGTCCCATCCAGTCAGAAACCCCTGGATTCTTTGTGACACACATTTTAAAAAGAAAAGTTCATGCCCATCTCTGGAGAAAAGTCAGGCTCTTACCTGGTTTCAGGCTTTGTCCATGGGCACTTGATTGGATAAAGATGCATAAAACCAAGAGAATGGAGAAACACTGGGGACTTATGTCCATTTCTCCGTTTCACCCGGGGTCCAGGCTTTCTTGCTAATTTCTGAAGCCAAAGAGACCAGAATGCCTATTAGATACTTTGTTAGGGAAGGCTGCCCATTAATAATTAACCTCTCAACATGTTATCCACTGTTCAGACACTTTCCTTACTGCCCCCAACCGCAAATCTAATTATATCTATTTTAAAAAGGTCGATTTACAGAAGTGCTTCTTATCCTGACACGTTTTGAGAATAAAATACCTTGTTATGTATTCTTACCTTTTGGGGCCAAGGTCAGAGTTCCAAATTAATCAATTTAAAGCTACTGTGTTGTGTTTGGAAATTCTGCCAAAGGTCGGGGTAGGTGGCTTCCACGTGGCTTCCTAAGCCTCCCTGTGACAGTGCTGCAAGGGGGATGCTGGCTCAGGAAGGTGGTGTTTCAAATGGCAGGCTAAGCCCAAAGGAAAAGAAAAGGGCCCTGCCTTGCAGAGAGCCCCCAGGGGGTCCAAATTTCTGTTGGGTTCAGTGAAATTGGTGACGCTTGTGGTCAAAGTGTGGTGGGGCAACGTTTCTACAACTGAAAGGGACAGAAAACCCTTCACCCTCATGTCAAAAGGAGTTGATGGGGAAGCAAAGATGCCCTTGCCAAGTGACTCATTGAGAGGTGATCCTAGAGCAAACACACTTCTTCCGCCTCTGTGTTCGTTAATGTTCCAGCTGTGTAGAGGACGAAAAGTAAGGCCACTCAGCAAAATCAGGTGGGGAAAAGGCTACCATAGATGGCTTTTGTGATATTTTTGGGCCTCTAGTTTTATTTTAACTTTCTTCATTTGTTCAACATTTTTTTATTTTGGCATGACTACTATGTGCCAAGCCCTGTTATAGGCATGTGGGATATACAAGTCCTTATGTATCAGTGGAGGTGGGAGGAGTTGGATAACAGACATCATAAAGAAGAGATTTAGGGCCTGGTGCAGTGGCTCACTCCTGTAATCTCAGCACTTTGGGAGGCTGAGGTGGGCGGATCACGAAGTCAGGAGTTCGAGACCAGCCTGACCAACATGGTGACACCCCATCTCTACTAAAAATACAAAAGTTAGCTGGCCATGGAGGTACGTGCCTGTAATCCCAGCTACTCAGGAAGCTGAGGCAGGAGAATCACTTGAACCCGGGAGGCGGAGCTTGCAGTGAGCTGAGATCGCGCCACTGCACTCCAGCCTGGGCGACATAGACTCTGTCTCAAAAAAAAAAAAAAAAAAAAAAAAATTTATGTAGACTGGTAGAATGCAATGAGAATCACCCCAAGAAAAGCATGGGGTTGGAGAGAAGAAGGTGGGGATTTTAAGCAGAGTGATTAGAGTGAATTGCATTGGGAAGTTAAACTTTGAGCAAAGGTTTGAAGGAAGTGAGGGAGTTGCCCCTGTGGACATCTTGGGGAGGAGAGCTATGGGCAGTCCGTGCGAAGGTCCTGAGGTAGGAGTATGCCTGGCGTGCTCCAGGAATAGTAAGGAGGCCAATGAATGGGGAGACATTGTAAGGACTTTGACTTTTATACAGTGACATATGGCGGGGGCGACTCTGAGCAGAAGGGTGATATGATTTGTACTATAGTTTTAAAAGATCACTCTGGTTTGAGCCAGGGTGCAGTGGGGAGATCTGTTAGGAGGCTATTACAGTGACACAGTGAGAGGTGATGGTGGCTTGGCCCAGCATGGTAACAGGGCAACTGGGGAGTGGTGGATGGGTGCTGGATATATTTGGAAGGTAGAGCCCACAGGATTTTCTGACTGCTGAGTTACAAGATGTGGGAGACAGAGAGGAGTTGAGGATGACTTCCGGGTTTTCAACTTGAACAAGTAGATTAATGGGGTTGCTGTCAGCTAAGAAGGGAAAGCTGTGAGTGAAGCAGGTCTGGTGGGGGAAGATTAGAGATTCAGCCTTGGCCACGTGGGGCTTTGAGATGGCTCTTAGATATCCAAGTGGAAATGTTAAGTGGGTAAAATTAGATAACATGGTAATTATTGCCTGGATGAGCCTCATTCAAAGGGTCTTCTGAAGCCACCAGCAGACTTGGACGATCTTGACCCAGTCTAAAGCTGTGTTCTGTCCTATGACTGTACCTTCCTCCCAAGCCCTGCAGCTTGCGGACCATCCCGTCACATAAACAATTTCCTTTTCTTTTCTTTCTTTCTTTCTTTTTTTTTGAGACGGAGTCTTGCTCTGTCACCCAGGCTGGAGTGCAGTGGCGCAATCTCGGCTGACTGCAACCTCTGCCTCCCAGGTTCAAGCGATTCTAGTGCCTTAGCCTTTAGAGTAGGTGGGACTGCTGATACGTACCACCACACCTGGCTAATTTTTGTTTTTTTAGTAGAGACGGGGTTTTACCATGTCGGTCAGGCTGGCCTCTAGCTCCTGACCTTGTGATCTATCCGCCTCGACCTCCCAAAGTGCTGGGATTACAGGTGTGAGCCATCGCGCCCATCAGATATACAATTTCTGAGCAAGGACTTCTGCCCTGGGTACTTGGCTGGCTCCTGCACAGTTAAGCAGAATCTGCAAGTTCCACTTTTTTTTTTCCTATAAAGCTGGCATGGAAAACCAACTGACTACCCATCTCGGGCTCCTCTCCCCTGTGCCCACCCTCATCTCCTTTCCTCTGGGTACTGACAGTAACCACTCCCACTCCCCATTTTATTCTGGACATAAACTGTTCAAAAGACACCACTGAATCCAAGTGCCTCTGAAATACCAACCCTGTGCCCCCACCCACCCCCCACATTTCTGCAGAGTACACTTTCTTACCACTTTCTGCATGGTAAGAACACTTTCGACATGGGAAGAAGCCTTCAACATCATTTCTAGCTCTTGTAGTTCCTTTACTTGCACCACCCAACATTCCTCTAACATCATCTCATGCCAACTCAAACTCTATGAGGCTCTCCTGGAAAATGACAAGGAGGAGTGGGTACCTGTCCCCTTTTGGGGTGGTGTCTGCTTTCACCTCTACCTAAGCTCTTCCAGCCTGCCCCATCAGCAGATCCAAACTTCCAGTGGTGGTTTTAATGCCCAAGCTCTGTTGCGTTTTCTTGAAGCTGACCATGGAGGCTACTGGGAGGGAAGAGGGGAGGACTTCACAGAGTATGAGGTTTCCTGAGCTGGGGGCCTATCTACTTGCTGTGTATAATATTATATAACCTTAATGAGTTCAATCTCCTCACCTATAAAATGGGGACAACATGTATCTGTGATAATATTTTGAGATATCGACTTATTTTTCTCCCAAACTGTCTCCCTTCCACTTAAGAGGGGCAAAGTAGAGAGAAGTTTACAAATCTTTTTTCTTCCAAAAATATAGGAACTTAGGGCAAGTGAATTTTATTTATTTTATTTTATTTTTGGAGACAGGGTCTTCCTGTGTTGTCCAGGCTGATCATAAACTCCTGGGCTCAAGTGATCCTCCTGCCTTGACCTCCCAAAGTGTGGGCAGGTGAATTCTAGCCAACAAAGAAAAGCAAAAGGCTAAAATATCTTGAAAGTATATGAAGGAAGAAGGAACCCCTCACCTTTCTATCACTAGTAAGACAGTCTTTTGGGCTTTGCAGGTGGTGTGGAAGGGGGAGGTTTGTCTATGGGTCTGAGAGCAGAGGGGACAGTCCCTTGCTTCCCAGAAATCCTGCTGGAAGAGAGGAACCTAGAGAGGAAATGGCTGTGTTGGCAGATGGGCAAAAGATACACCTGGCTTGATGTAGGGCAGGAGAGCAGTGAGTGTCTGGGGCCAGCAGGTCATGTTGATGGGAGGATGGACCCCTCAGTGGCCACCAATGTGGACCGATGACAGAGGACTAGGTCACACTCCCCTCACCCCATGCCTGGCTATTGTGTTGGTCCAGAACTATGGCATAACTACTGGGGTTGGGGGTGGTGTGGGAAGAAGAAATCCAGAAGGCCTGAAAATAGGGGTTGGGAGTGAGGAATTTAGATGGGTTACAGAGAATAGAGAAATTTATTGCACATCAGAATCTGTGGACTGAAATTAATACCTCTACAAACAGAGGTATGCTATGAATATTAGAGATTTGTGTGTAAGGTATCCAGTCAAGTGCCTGGTTCATAGTAGAGGGTCAATAAATTATAACGACCTATTTTGTGGGCAATATACTTAGCAGTCAAGAGTCCATGCTTTGAGCTGGGTGCAGTGGGCAGTGGCTCACACCTGAAATCCCAATGCTTTGGGAGGCTGAGGCAGGAGGATCACTTGAAGCCAGGAGTTTGAGACTAGCCTGGCTAACATAGCAAGACCCCATCTACATAAACATAAAAACCAAAAAATTAGCCTTGTGTGGTGGCACACACCTGTAGTCCTAGGTACTTGGGAGGCTGAGGCAGGGAGATTGCTTGAACCCAGGAGGTGGAGGCTGCAGTGAGCTATGATCACAACACTGTATTCCAGCCTGGGTGACAGAGTGAGACCCTATCGCTAAAAGAAAAAAAAAAAAGAGTCCAGCCTTGGGAATCCGACAGATACAGGCTCAAATTCCTGATCTATCTCTTGTACTTATTAGCTGAGTGAACTTGGATAAGACATTGTGACTGAGCTTTAGTTGTCTTCATCTGTATAATGGGACTAATAATGCCTCCCTAGTCTGATTAAGTGAGGCAATGCATGTGAAACCCTCAGCAATCCTAGGCCACAGGAAATAATTAATGGTAGCTGATATTATTATTTTTTTTAATGTTTAAATTCACTGAGGGGATCATGAGGGTGTCCAGGAGGTGGATAACGATAAGACCACAGTGATATAATTGTAGCAAAAAATGTAGGGGGCAGGAAAACACAAGGGTCTGGATCAGTGGCTCCAAAATCCAATTGAGCATCAGAATAAGAGTCAGCTACAGAGCTCAGACAAAGGACAACTTTTGGGCCCATCCCAGGAATACTGAGTAATGGAATCAATATCAGGGTCAAGGCCTGGAGAACCTTCATTTCAAAAAGTTCTCCAGGTAATTCTTGGTCACGCAAAGTTTGAGAACTATTGCCTCAGAATGGTGCTTGAGAGATCTATTGGGGCACAACAAAAAAATAATATAGACCTTTCAGATTTTTCTTTGTATTTCCTTAGAAGTTCATGTTTGTGCATGTATAATGTTTATAGTATATAAGTACTATGTAATTTGCACATGGTACTATGGAATATACTAGCACTATATTATTTATAAACAAATAAATAGATATTGGGGAGAGTCGTCAAATTAAAAAAAAATGCTTATAAAGATGTGTTGTCAAAAAATGGGTGAAGCCTCTGCCTTAGAGAGACAGAATGGCTCCCAGGGCCGCGAGACCTGACTGTCATGTGCTTGACTCCAGCCATGCATCTGAACAGTCAGTAGATCCATTCATAGCATCTTTGGTCATTTTCATGCCCAAGGAAGCCCAGCAGTTTCTTGAGGCCTCTTCATTTCCTATTAGCTGAAGAGGAGGCAAGCCTGAGCCTTTTAGAGTTTGGAGCCTCCAATGGAGCGTTCAGCATGGTGCATGTTAGTAGAGCCCTTTGGCTTCTTCCTTTGCAATTCTTTTTTTTTTGAGATGAAATCTTGCTATGTCACCCAGGCTGGAGTGCAATGGCATGATTCTGGCTCACTGCAACCTCTGCCTCCTGGGTTCAAGCGATTCTCATGCCTCAGCCTCCCTAGTAGCTGGGATTAGAGGCGTGTGCCACCACACTCGGCTATTTTTTTTTTTTTGTATTTTTAGTAGAGATGGGGTTTCACCATGTTGGCCAGGCTGGTCTAGAACTCCTGACCTCAAGTGATCTGCCTTCCTCGGCCTCCCAAAGTGCTGGGATTACAGGCATGAGCCACCATGCCCGGCCTCTTCCCTTTGCAATTCTTTAAAGACTTTCTATTTTGGGTGACACTGCACTCTGGTCTGCAATCCTTGATCTAAAGTAATAATAGTTTTATAATTAGGTTTTTAAACATTGCCCAGTTCTTGCTCTCTTTTAATTTGCAGAGCTTCTTGAATAAATAAAGATTTCAAGAGACTGGCATTTGATGACCTGAGAATGACCTTTTTCTTTAGTGTCATGATGATAAGAAAGTTAATTAGGAGAGAAGAAACAGACATTTTACAAGGATAAAGCAAGCAGATCCCAAGAGGAAGAGGCAAGGGGACCAAGGTGAAGTTCACTGATGACAGAAACAGAATTTTATACCCAGAATCAGGTTTTCTTCTTTTCATCTTCAGGAACTGGGATATCTTACCTGAGAAACGCAGGCTTTTGTTGGTGTTCTAATAAAATAATTCTTGAAACAATAAAATCTGTCACTGTTATTTCCCTAATTTTGCAGTTGAGATTTAAGAGGTTAGGAACAGATACCAAACTGCATCTCACCAGTAAAAGGCAGAGAGAGGAGAAGTCAGGGGATCTTAACAACCACAAATCCTTAATCCCTGTATATCTGGCTTTCTCTGGGACTGAATCAGGCTTCTCTGCACATCAGCCTAGTCCGCTTCCAAGATGAAATGAATTTCCTTGGATCATGTTATAGGAAAATGACTCTATCCTCTTTTACTCCTGCTTGGAGCCAGGCTGCCATGAGAAGAATGACCAAGTTTTTATTGGGTCACTGACTGATCTGTGTGGACATTCTTGCACCATGTGGAAATATGGCAAAACAAGTAGGTAAACCTTGTGAATTTGAGTTGGCCTGGAACGTGTCCTCATTTGGAAAGTGGTTGGACTGGAGTTTAACCTTTTCCTTATCTGTGTTAGAAAAAAAAAAAAGACCTAATAAACAAACGAAGGGTGAAAACAAGATTGCAGAGGACATTTTAGACTATTTGGAAGGATTAGGTGTTTCAAGCATTTCAAATAGGTATTTATTCATCCAAGATTTTCACGCCTGGTGACCAGGGGTGTCTTCGCATCAGCTCTGCCTCCAACTAGTTGTGTGACCTTGGGCAAATTCTGTAACCTATCTCTGCCTGTCAAATGGGATTATGAAGGTTAAATAATGATCACATGAAAATGCTTAAAAAACTCTCTGCATAGACAAGCCTCATTTGATTTTCTTAACCAATGAGGTAGGAATTATTTTCCCCATTTTACAGGTGAGAAAACTGAGGCTCAGTGATGGCTCATGCACGGTCACATATCTAATCAATATAGATTGGATAGAAGGATGCTAGGTCCCTGGAAGGTCTAATATTCTGATTCCCTAAGTCTCAAGTTATGCAACTAGGGAGCAAAGAGTCGAGATCTCCTTTCTTCCTGTTTTTATGTTTCCTGGTCTGTGTTGGCCCACGGACACTCCTTATCAGGATTTCAGCTGCCAGATTGTAGAACAATTGGGAAAATCATCATAACAACAACAGCCCCCTAGAACCAGAGCAGTCTTTTTTATGACTAGATACTGTGGAACCAATAATGCATTTTATGATCTTAGAAATTCCAGTAGAATGGAAAGCCTATTTTCTCTCTTTGTATTCTTCTTTGAAGCAAAAGGAAATAAAGATTTAAGTTGGCTTTGAACACCACGTAGATAGTGAATATTGTTGGCTCCGTAAAGTTTGCCCAGGGTTTTCGCCTTTGTAGGGAAGATGGGGAGTATAGACTAGGATTCATGACGTGTCTAGTCTGTGCCTGCTTCCTCCAGCTGCTGGGATGCTGGTCATGCTTGGTGAGCGGTGACCATGCTGGCTCCCGAGGGAGACTCCCCCTAAGCCATGAACTGAACTAGCTGCTTGCAACAAGCAAGGGCACAGTTTGGGGAAGGGGGCACCAGCACACTGGCTCTCTCTCTGGGTCCTAGTGCTTCCAACCATGGGGTGTCGAGGGGCACAGTCCTCACCCTGGGTATCAGGCAGGGCTGGGCACTGGTCAGATCGCAATGGCCCAAGCCTCCCTGCAGTGGGATGCCACATCCTCGTCTCACAAAGGTTTGCTGAGTTTAGCACACGGAATCTACGGCTGCAGGAAACCAGGACCTAATTCCACTCTCTTCATTCCCAGTGATGTGTTTCGGGTTCTGAAGAGCAGCCAGTGAGTGAGTCATCATGTTTCTGAAGACAGGGTATCTTGCTGACATGGTTCATCATTGATTCCTAGGCAGGCCTGAAAGTCAGGAGTTAACAATTCAGGAGCCAGCCTCCAAAGTGCCTGCACAGTGCCAGAATCGCCATGTGATCTCATTCACACTTCAGGAAGAGTCCTGTGATGTAGACATGACTTTTCCCTTTGAATAGAGGGAAGCTGAGGCTCAGGGCGGTTACTGAATTGCTCACATCCGTACCGTAGTAAGTGGTGGAATGGGACTTGGATTATGTTTGTTTGACTTCAAAGTCCATACAACAAAAAGTAGTTTTGCCAAGTACAGTAGGGATTGGCTGCAAGATCTTTGTGTATCAGTTGCTTAAAAGATAGAATTGTGTCATGCTCTTGCTCTGCATATAAAGACATATATCATGTGTATTTCATTTATATATAAAAGGGAGTTTATTAAGGAGTATTGACTCATACGATCACAAGGTAAAGTCCCATGATTGGTCATCTACAAGTTGAGCAAGGAAGCCAGTGGTGGGTCAGCCCGAGTTCCCTAACCTCAAAAGTAGGGAAGCCGACAGTGCAACCTTCGGTCTGTGGACAAAGGCCAAGAGCTCCTGGCAAGCCACTGGTGTAAGTTCAAGAGTCCAAAAGCTGAAGAACTTGGAGTTTGATGTTTGAGGGCAGGAAGCATCCAGCATGGGAGAATGATGCAGACCGGAAGACTCAGCAAGTCAAGTCCTTCATGTTTTCTGCCTGCTTTATTCTAGCCAAACTGGCAACTTAGATTGTTAGACGGTGCCCACCCAGATTGAGGGTGGGTCTGCCTCTCCCAGTCCACGGACTCAAATGTTACTAATACCTCCTTTGGCAACACCGTCACAGACACACTCAAGAAAACTATTTTGCATCCTTCAATCCAATCAAGCTGACACTTAATATTAACCATCACATCACATGTTTATTATTATTTTTAAAACAAATGTTCTCAAACCTTTTCTCAGCTACTTAATGGAGATAGCTCTGAGATAAAGTACGAGACAGAGCAGAAGTTAGAAATAATGGAGACATTATAATCGGACAGAATCATATAATTTATATTCCAATTACTTTTCCTCAATCAACAGTAAAGGAGACCAGTCAGGAAGAGGGGACCGGGGTCTTTGGCCATGATGCTTTGTCCTGGACAGAGCAGTGTTTGAAAGGAAGTTGTCAGGATGAGGCTGTGCTGCCCAAGACCCAACTGAGACCATCATCAGTTATTCAATTACTCCTGAAGCCATTCATTAGAGTTAGATCATGCCTGGGGTCCTTCAGAAAGTAACAAGCAAGATTCTTTTGATATGTTTTCATAATTCCATGAAGAGATAATTCTTTAAAAATGAAGGTAAAATCATGACTCTCAAATATAAAAATGAATACATGATAAATATTTTACTTAACTAATTAATGAGGAAACTGATAAGGGTGTTGTAACCAGTTCAAAGGAGAAGCCAAAACACACACACACAAATTTATAAGAGTAAAGAAATGTTGCAATGAATGTACAAATGGCAAATGGATGCAAAAGTAGCTTTTTCTGCAGTGTGGGAGTGAAGCTGGTGGAACTTCTACAGGATAGGACAGAATTTGCATTTTGCATTGCTATTGTCTGCAATTTACAGAGTTGCAAAATACTTCAAGGGCAATGAAAGCTAGAATCTCATAACTCAGGGAGGCTGTGCTGTGTGTAGACAATGTGTCCTTTTCCATGGAAATACAAAATTTCCCCTTTATTTAGTATTGTTACAAAATGATGAAGTATTTAGCGACAGAATTCTGACGATAACAGGATAAGGTTCTTTCTGGAGGAAAAAGCTGTCTCTTGCTGCATTTTTACCTCCTGAGTGAAGACTCTGATCACTGAGAACTGGATTTCCAGGCTTGGTTTCTCCGTTTTTAGTGCCAGTAAGCAGGCAGATTATTTAATAGCTGGCACCTCAGTTTCCTCATTTTAAAATAGGAGTAGTAAAATTATTTGCCTCACAGGGCTTGCAGGGAGATTAAATGAGAAAAACATGAATTGTGCATACCATAGTGCGCAAGAAATACGTGTCAGCTTATGAGTGTGTTTTTTTTTATTACTGCAGTTTTTCGGCATGCTTTTTATTTCTCCCGTCCCTCACCTGCTCCTTCCCTTTCTTGTTTCCTGCCCATTTAACTGAAATAGTAAAGAATAGGAGACTTATTTACAATGTTTTAAAGTATAGATAGAGTCTTTGCTTCCTGTTCTTGATTTTAAAACTAACTGCCTAAGTTGTTTTGTGTTCCTTTCTATTTAAAAAAGAAAGCAAGCTGGGTGTGGTGGCTCAGGAGTTTGAGACCTGCCTAGGCAGCATAGTGAGACCCTGTTTCTATAAAAACTTAAAAACAAAAACAAAAACAAAAAAAAACCAGTGTGGCAGTGCACAGCTGTAGTCCCAGTTACTTGGGGGGCTGAGGTGGGAGGATGGCTTGAGTCCAGAAGGTCAAGAGTGCAGTAAGCTATGATCATGCCACTGCAGTCTAGCTTTATAGAACAAGATCCTGTCTCTATCTAAAAAAAGAAAAAAAAAAAAAAAAAAAACTAAAGAAAAGAAAAATAAAAAGCACCGTTACCCCCAATATTTGCTTTCTTGTTTTTGAGTAATTCTTATCACCTAGCTTAGCCCAGCTAACCCTGAATTTAAACACGTGATTCATTTTCTCACATTATATAATTAATCACCAGAGAAAACGGTTGAGAGAGTGGGAAAGGCCCTCTTTGGGGTCTTCTCAGCCCAGCTGGGGATAGGAGGCCAAGGCCAGGAGGTAACACACTGGAGCCACAATGTCCAGAGCTCCTCAGTGAGCCTCTCCCCCATCTGCATACTCAGACCCCAGGGGCCGTGTCTACTGGCCAAAGAGTATGTGAGCAGCATGTGCCCAGCACCAGAGAAAACTCCACTCAGCCCTGCCCAGAGGAGTTGGTACAAACGTGCCTTTGCAAAGTTTGTGTTTCACTTTTGGGTCTGATAGAGGGGGAGTTCTTCAACCTCAGAGGGGGATGCCTGGACGTCTAGGGTCAGGGTGCCTGATGGATTGACCCTATCAGCTCCACTTTCAATTCTGGCACCCCAAGAAACTTCCAGATGATTCGGGTGAAGATCCCAGGATCTCCCCCTTTGCTCAGCAGCCTGGATTCTTCGAGGAAAAAGAAAGCATTTGAGCAAGGGTTGGGGAAGAAACTTCACCTCTGGGCCAAGTTCAGGGATAGGAGGACAGAGCTGTAGTGGTGTCTAGGCTTTCTCTACATGTATGGCAACTGGAGTGACACCTGGAGATAGCCATCTTCACTCCACAGTTCCATTCCTATCACCAAATCTGTCAGGCTCTGCGGAGGACTCCTAGAGAGCAAAACAGGCTTTCCACACACTAGCAAACAGCATGATACGATCTCAGGGGTCAGCCAGGAGCAGAACACAGGGAGATGCAACAGGGCTCCCTGCCTCCAGGACTATTTCTTTTTGCTACATATCATCTCTAAAGCAAAATTGCTTGTTTTAGCTCTTGATGAAAATGTCCCTTGTCCATTTTCCACAGGCAATGCATACACAAGAAGGAAATGGCAGGTTGTTCATATGTAGCAAGATCCACACTTGGCCAAACCTGGGGTCACAGAGATGGACATGGAATTGAGGGCAGAAGATCTGGGTTGGAGTCCAGCACTGCTTTAGGTAAGTCATAACCCTTATACGACGGGGAAAATGAAACCTGGGATGCCTACCTCACAAGGTCATAAGGATAAGAGATGACGCTGGGTGCGGTGGCTCATGCCTGTAATCCCAGCACTCTGGGAGGCCGATGCGCATGGATTACTTGAGGTCAGGAGTTCGAGATCAGCCTGGCCAACATGGTGAAACCCTGTCTCTACCAAAAATACAAAAATAAGCTGGGTATGGTGGCGTAGGCCTGTAATCCCAGCTACTCGGGAGGCTGAGGCAGGAGAATCACTTGAACCAGGGAGGTGGAGGTTGCAGTGAGCCAAGATTGGGCCACTGCACTCTAGCCCCGGGAACAGAGAGAGACCTTGTCTCAAAAAAAAAAAAAAAAAAAAAAAAAAAAGAAAGAAAGAAAATGTAGTAGAAGAAGAAGAGATGGTAGATGCCCAAAAGTCCTTAAGTAATGAAAAGACCCAGGTGAAGCAGAAGCCCCAGGCTGGGATGAGTGGATGGGTAGGGTACATTGGTGGAGCAAAGAGATCTTGAGACTTGGGGACCCAGGAAGTTCTACTTTCTGGCATCAGACCGGAGTACACCTTCTTGTCCCAGATTCCCAGGGTGACCACCAACAGAGGGGCAGCTCTGGCTCCTGGCATGGCGGGGCTCTCTGAAGTACCCACCTTCAGTGGGCTGTCTCACAGTAATTCCTTCAGGCTTTGGAGATGATGGTCAGGGCCAGCGGGGCTCTGGCGGCCTGCAAGTGAGCTGAGGGCTACTGCAATTAGGCAATTCCTGGGGACCTCACCGGTAAGCCCTGGAGGATCAAGCCTGGATGCTTTGTTATTGTGTAGGGGTTAATATAATGACCAAGTTCACCTTAGGCATCTCTCTGACTGTCTTTGCTGGTCTCTCTTTCCTTCATTGCCCTGTCTGATTGAGGTCAGAGTCCTTGAATGACCCTCAAGGTTCCCCTACCCCACTCCCAGGAAAACCTCTGCTCTGGCCGGAGTTCTCCCTGGAGCCCACGCCGAGAGAGCCTGTGGCTCCTCTCACTTGCGTAAGTAGGTGAGATCCTCCAAACACTGCCTGTGGGTGGAAAAGAGAAGGTGTCAAGGGACTGAGCCCTGGGTGTTCCAACATTTAGAAGTCAAGGAGATGAGGAGGAACCTTTCTGCTTTAGCCAAATTATTTCTTCAGCATTGATTTTTGGCCAGGCGCGGTGGCTCACGCCTGTAATCCCAGCACTTTGGGAGGCTGAGGTGGGCAGATCACCTGAGGTTGGGAGTTCAGCACCAGCCTGACCAACATGGAGAAACCCTGTCTCTACTAAAAATACAAAAAAATTAGCCAGGTGTGGTGGCGCATGCCTGTAATCCCAGCTACTCGGGAGGCTGAGGCAGGAGAATGGCTTGAACCTGGGAGGCGGAGGTTGCAGTGAGGCAGAGATCGCGTCATTGCACTCCAGCTTGGGCAGCAAGAGTGTGAAACTCGGTCTCAAAAAAAGAAAAAAAAAAAGAAAAAAAGAATCAGTTCTTAGTGGTAACCTTTCTGGTAAAAGGACATGAGCAATATGGTTATAAATGAATGTATGGATAAATTTCCAGGCAGCTCCACCATCAATGGATATCAGCATTTGACATTTTTTTCTTGTTGTTCCGTTAGAATATGTAAACCGGCATCTCCAGACTGCTTCCCTTTACATTTCTTTGATTTCTGGCGAGAATTAACATTTCCCCACGATGTTTATCTACTAATTGCAAGTTCCTTATGAGAATTGTCCTGTTTTTGACCCATTTATCTTTTGGAATCTTGACATTTATTTTACAAATTTGAATTAGTTATTTATGATAGATCTTAATTCTTTGTAATGTTTGATAGAAATATTTTCCCTCTTAAAAAATCTTTAGTAATGCTAATTTTTATAGTGCAATCATTTCAATTGCTTCAAAGCTGAGAAAGTTAAAATTCCCCCAGAGAGCTGATAAACTCTCTTTCCAATTGTCTGCAAGTTCTATCATAATTAGATTTTATATTTAAATCTTTAATCAACCAGAGCTTATTTTGTTGCATGTTTTATTTTAATGACTTTTCTATTATAAAATCAATAAATGTTTATTATTGTAAAATAGGAAAATAAAGAAGAACAAAAAGAAAAACATAAATAGATCTGTGATTTCACATTTAGAGATAAGCACTGTTGACATTTTGATGTGGATATCCCCAAGTCATTTTTTCTATGTATACATTTATTTACAAAAATACAACTGTAAACACACTGTACAAACTGTTTAAATACCTGTGTATTAACAACACATTAATGGCATATTTCAGGGGCATTAAATATTCTTTTAAAACATTATTTTACATAGCTACAGAGTACTGTTACACTCTATAGATGTACCATAATTGGCTTAATTCCCTATTGTTTTTTCATTAACTTTATTTAAGATCTCACTATTATGAACAATGCTACTATAAACATATGCATAAATCTTGGTCCCCATGTATGATTATTTTCTTTGTATAAATTATTTTTTTAGTAACTTAAAAAAATTTTAGATTCTGAGGGTACATGTGCAGGTTTGTCACATGGGTATATTGTGTGATGCTGAGGTTTGAGCTTCTAATGGTTCCATTGCCCAAGTAGTCAACACTGTACCCAATAGGTTTTTTTCAACCTTTGTCCCCCTCTCTTTCTCATCCCTTTTGGAATGCCACTGTCTATTATTTCCATCTTGATGTGCACGTGTACTCAATGTTTAGCTCCCACTTGTAAGTGAGAACATGCAGTGTTTATCTGTTGTTGTGTTAATTTGCTTAGGATAATGACCTTCAGCTGTAGCCATGTTGCTGCAAAGGATGTGATTTTGTTCTTTTTTATGGCTGCATAGTACTCCTTAAAAATAATACTACACATCATATATGTACCACATTTTCCTTTGTATAAATTTCTTAAAGTAGAATTGCTAAGGCAAAGGTTTTATATCTAGGTATCTATATCTATCTATATATTTTGCCTTTACATATATACTGCTACTTTAAGTAAATTTCTATCATTTTAAGTACTCATTAACAGTGAACGTACTCCTCTTCTGTCCTATCCTCCACCCTTGTTAACATTAGCTATTAACATTTTTGTAATTTTATGCTAAATTGATAAGGTAAAATGGTATGTGCATTTTTTTAATGTTTCTTTAAAACCAGTGGGTTGAAGTTGAATTTATCACCACTTCCATTTTTATTGCCTTTTTTCTTTCTTATCTGTTCATGGTATTTATATATTTTATGTACTTTATAGGTTTGTATATTTTTTATATGTTTTCAAAATTGGGGTGCTCATTTAAGAAATTATAATGAGTTCAAACACACACATGTGTACAATGCATAGTTTGGAATACCATCTACTTCCCAGCTCCATCACATCCTAACATTTTGTCATATTTGCTTCCTATTTTTGCTAAAAAGTAGAATGCTGTACCAGTATAACTGTGTGTCTCTTCTCAAGCCTGGTCTTATTTTTCCTGTCTCAGAGGCAACGTCACCCTGAGTTTGGTGTCTATCATTCTCATCTCTGTGTGTATGTGTTTGCAGCATATGTATGTAGCTATGAAATATATACGGTAGTTCCTCAGTGTCTGTGGGGGCTTGGTTCCAGGATCACCCACAGATGCTCAAGTCCCTGATACAAAATGGTATAGTGTTTGCACATAACCTATGCACATTCTCTCATATGCTGTAAATCACCTCTAGATTACTTATAATACTTAATACAAAGCCTATACATCGCTTTGTTTGCCTGGTTTTAACATGGTACTCAGGATGTGGTGAATTCAAGTTTTGCCTTTCGGAACTTTGTGTAATTTCACCCCCAAATATTTTGCATCCTCGGTTGATTGAATCCATGGATGTGGAATCTCATGGATATAGAGGGCTGACTGTACCATTATTTTGCATGTTTTCAAACTTTTATACTCTACACATCTATCTGAAACTTGTTTTGTCACTCAGCAGTGTATTTTCAAGATTTATCTCTGTTGATAAAACAGCTACAAATGGTCCCATTGTTTGAATGTATCAGAATTTGTTCACTGGGTTGATGGATACTTGTGTCGTTTAGTTTTTTCATTTTACTATTATAATATTGCAGTAGACATTGCATCATCCACAAGTGAAAGCTTCTAGAATTTACTCCTAGAAGTGAAATTGCTGGATTGTAAGATATACATCCCGTCAGAGTTAGTGAGATGTTGACAATTTATTCTTCAAAATGGTTACTCCTGTGAGCATATCGTTGGCAAAACGTGAGTGTTCCTTCAATTTTTCCACCTCATCACCAACACTTGATAATGTCAGATTATTTAATTTTCACCAGTTTGATGGATGTAAAATGGTATCTCATTGTTTTAATTTTAAACTTTCTGATTACTGGTGAGGTCGAACATTTTCTTATGTGCGTGATTGTTCGTTCAAATTTCTGTTGCTGAGAATAGCTTATTCATATATTTTGCCTGTATTTCTATTAGTTCATTGCAAATATCCTCCCAGTTTGCGTTTTGTCTTTCATATCGCCTGTAATGTCATGTTTCACAGGGTTTACATTTTTGTTTAATGAGATTTATACAGTCTTTCCCTTCAGGAATATCCTTAATGTCTTCATTTCTTCAATTTTCCTTTTTTTTTTTTTTTTTTTTGAGACGGAGTCTCGCTCTGTCGCCCATGCTGGAGTGCAATGGTGTGATCTCTGCTCACTGCAACCTCTGCCTCCCGGGTTCAAGTGATTCTCTTGCCACAGCCTCCTGAGCAGCTGGGATTACAGGCACACACCATCACACCCAACTCTTTTATATATATATATTTTTCAGTAGAGACGGGGTTTCACCATGTTGGTCAGGCTGGTCTCGAGCTCCTGACCTCGTGATCTGCCTGCCTCGGCCTCCCAAAGTGCTGGGATTATAGGCGTCCAGCCCAAATAGTAATTCTTTTACAAAAGATACTCTGTGATTTGTTATAATCTTCTGGCATCAGTAGAATTTACCTTAATTAATGACTACATGCTATTGTTTTAATTTATAGCTGCATTTTATAAGCTCAGTTAAAAATGATTTTTTTCTGCCTATGCTCCTTGAGGAACCCATGGATCGATAAAATTTATTGATCAACAAAATTTAGCAAATAGTATGCACAAGCCGTTCCTGCCTTTCAGGTAGATGTTGCTAATTGCCTGCATTATTTTCTTCATTTGTGTATTCATATATTCACTTAACAGCTGTTTTGGGAAAATCTGCTAATGTCCTTGAGCCTGGTTGTAATCATTTCAAGCCAGTTTTACTGGAATTGCACTTGTTCACATTTGCCATCCTAAGACTGTGTGTTTATGTGTGTGTGTGCACCTGTGTGGTATTTCTTACAGGTTTTTGGATGGGGATAATACTCATCTCTTAGAATGAATTGGGTGTCAGATCTTGTTTTTCTGTGATTTGGAACTGATTACATAATACAGAAAAATCTGTTTGAGTATGTAGTAATATTGTTCAGTAAATTTGTTGAGGTCATAATATTTCTTGTGGTAGATGAGATTTTTTTAAATAACAACTTTTCAGTTTCCTTTGCCTTCATCATTATTTTCATGTTACCTACATCTTCTCTTGCCAGTTTGTATTTTGTGTTGTCCATTTGGCTAAGCATTTCAAGTTGATTATCATAAATTGTGCATTGCAATCATTTATATTTTAAAATCCTTTATATCAGTTGTTAAATCATTGGCCTTGTTTTTAATTTTGTTGATTTATACCTTTTCTTTTGTTTATTATATTTCCAAGGGGTTGATCTATCTTGTAATCTCACAGAATGAGCATGTATTTATTATTTCCACTGATTTCCTCTTTTCTAGTTTATTTCTGCTCTTATTCTTTATTATTGTCTCTCTGTTTTCCTTCATAATGACTGTCTTCATAAGAGTTTAAGTCAAATGCTTATTTCATATTTCTAAAATAAAAGCACATAGATTTATGCCTTAACTTCTGGGCCCTGATTTATACAAAGCCCCCTCCCTTTTGATATGGGGTGTTTTCAATTTTATAAACATCGCAAAAGTTATTATCATGTTCTTAATTTTCTACTTCAGTGATCCTTAACGTTTTTGGCACCAGGGACCAGTTTTGCGGGAGACAATTTTTCCATGAATGGGGGTAGGTGGGCGATGGTTTCAGAATGATTTGAGCATATTGCATTTATTGCACACTTTATTTCCATTACTATTACATTGTTAATATATAAAGAAATAATTATATAACAGTAATCTACTCACCATAATGTGGAGTCAGTGGGAGACCTGAGATTGTTTGCCTGAAACTAAATGGTCCTGTCTGGGGGTGATGGGAGACAGTGACACATCATCAGGCATTAGATTCTCATAAGGACCATGCAATCTAGAGTCCTCGCATACACAGTTCACAATAGGATTTGCGGATGCTATGAGAATCTAATGCCCCCGCTGATGCGACAGGAAGTGGAGTTTAGGCGGGAATGTGACTGATAGGGAGCAACTGTAAATACGGGTATAGCTCCGCTGCTCACCTCCTGCTGTGTGGCCGGGTTCCTAACAGGCCACAGACTGGTACTGGGGATTGGAGACCCCTGTTCTACTTGAACTTGTAGTTTAGGAAAGTTTTTGTGGTTGTTAGACATTGATACCCATTAATTTGTTGCTGCTGTAAATTTTTATTAATATTTTAATATAATTTTAAACTAATAGAAATGTTAAAAGACTAGTATGAACTCCTATACACCTTTTACCTAGGTGCACTGTTGGTTTGTATTTTTCCCTAGTTATCATTCACTCTGTCTCTAAGTATATGTGAATGTTTTTCTGAACGATTTGAGAGTAAGCTGCATACATATATATATACCTAAATACTTCAATATATATTTCCTGACACAAATATTTTCTTTTGTAAAATTAGAAATTTAACAGTAAAATCAGGAAATTTCATATTGATACCATATGATTAATCCCACCATTCACATTCAAATTGTCAGTTATTCCAATATTGTGTTTTTTATATATATATATAAAACATATATATAACATATATAAACATAAAATATATGTGTGTTTTATATATGTGTGTGCGTATACATGTATATATGTATATATGTAGAAAGACAGAAATTGGGGGTATTTTAAAATTTATAATGACAGGCAAGCGACTGAGATGGCTGCATGCCTATGGCAATCACTATCTGTAGGCCACCCAAGCATAAATACTTATTTTCTTCTTGTACCCCGTTTTTCAGAAGTTCATGTTTATTTTCATCTTTACTATTTTTTATTATTCATATACTATGTATTCATAGTAGAAAAGATAAAGCAATATAACAAAAATCAGCAGAAATATAGAGATATGCATAGAGTGCATAGAGATAATCACGGTTAGTATTTAGACGAATATTTTATAGACTTTTGCTTTCAATCAACAAAAATTCTAGACATTTTTTCTAGTTAAATATGAGTACATTAAAAATGGAGTTATATGGTATGGCTGTGGTTTTAACTCCCTTTTAAGTCTTAGTTTATTTGACATACTTCATAGGTAATCTTCGTAACAACTTTGCAAAGTAGAGCCACATTTTTAGATGAGGAGTCCAAGGTTCAGAGAGGTTCAGTAAACTGCCCAGGTCACACTGCAGTAAGAAATGGAGTTTATAATCTAAACCCTGAACTGTTTGCTGCAAAGGCTCTTGGTTAGATTATTCTTTTGCCTGAGGCTCCTTTCATTGCTTTTACTTATTCACATTTAGTTTTATTGCATGTGGTGAGAAAATATGTATATTTTTTCCTCTTGATTCAATTTTTGGGGCCTTATTTGAGAGTTAGTATATATGTACCAATGCCCACATATGGAAAAAATGTATAATCTATGTTGGTATTGAGTTCAATGTATGTGTATTTGTTGTAACTTATCAATTGTATAACATAACCTCTATTGTCTATTTTTGTCACATCTTCAATGTCTTCCAAATTTTTGTCTATTTAAATTTGTCTTTATTTTTTAATACTGTCTATTTTTTTCTTAGCCTTGAAATCAATTAAACCCTCCCATTACAATTGCTTGTTTTTTAATCTATTTCTCTTTGCATTTCTAACTTTAGTAATCTCTGTCTTCACAGTTAATTTTATATTTTTTATCATAATCAGGAGCTTCTTTGTATCCTCTCCCTATGTTTTTGGCTTCAAAATCTCTTTTATATGCTATCAACTTTACCAACTGTTTTCTTTTTGTTGTATGAGTTTCCTCATAAAACCTTTTTATTTTAGCATTTCTGCATTTTTTTGGTAACAGATTCCTATTTTTAAAAAACATACATATTGTTGGGTCTTATGTTTTAATCTAACATGAGAATTTGTCTTTTTAGAAATCAATGGCCTAAATGTATAAAGTTCTTTGGGGTGAAGCTAGTGTATTGATATGAGATGGGCTCCCAGCTACTAGCTGTGGACCTTCTACAAGTTCCTTAAATACCCTGTGAGGAAGCTACTTACAGGCATCTTTATCTGGAAAATCATGTTAATAAGCATACCAACGTGAGAGAGTTGCTTCGAAGACTAAATGAGATCAAGAGCACTTACAAATAGAAGCATATTAAAGCATATTAAACTGATTATTTGTAAAATGCAATTGTCAATATTTGCTATTGTAGACATTATGTCTGGAAATACCATTCAAAGCAAGTTTCTTGGCAATTATAAAGCAAGTTTGTTAAACGATGATCTATGCTCAAAATGGGGATAATCAGTTCTATACTTTTCTCCAACCATATTTTAAATTTTTCTTTGAGATAATGGGAATAACTTACAAGAAAAACTGCTGAGAAGCAGTGGTCCAAAGCCCTTTAGAAGCTCTCAGGGTTCAGTTCAAGTTGTCCATCTCCATTTCTGGCTGTACCTGGAGCTTCACAGCTTGACTTACATTCAGCCATGTCAGGAATCACTCACTGCCTTGCTTTCCATTTAGTTAATTAAGTGCTTAGGTTTACGAATAAGTTATTTGCTCTCATGACGGGTATGGAAGCTGCAGGCTTTGCTGTGCCTCGGCAATTCTCATCAGGCGTGGAAAAACTGAAACTAAGAAAAACCAAGCAAGCAATGATAGATTTTCTACTTCCTGGATTGTGTGACTTGCTCATCCAATGAAAGGCAATGAGGGTGGGGTGGGGGGGCAACCAGAGATGAGGACTGATTCTCAGCTTGTGGTTCTCCTCAGCAGTCCTCCAGCCCCTGTAGAGCTGGAACCTCTGCATCAGTGAAAGCTGCTAGGAATTCAAAGGGCATTCACATTCACTTCTGCTCCTCAGGATCAGAGTCAGTGAGGAAAGCTAAAAAAAGTCTGAGGTTTAAACTGGAACCCATTTTTAACTTTTCAAATGTTCTTAGTATTTTAGGATCCAGAAAACCTTAAATCAGACAATTCTATATTACCAAACTGAAGAATAGTCTATAATACCATAATCTGGTATGCTGCAGACTGACCTGATTTAGTTTTAGTTGTATGAACTTCAAATCTCTGATGGCTTCTATTTGATCACTCAGAGGAAGCTGCAGGTCCGTTTCCCATCTGAAGCAATAGAGGCATCTTTTTTTTTTTTTTTTTCTTTTTAAAAACTTCTCTGAGAATAATCTTCCTCTGGTGTCTTGTTACACAAATGTTTCCAAGTCCCTCCCTAGAGATTCTGATTCAGTGGGTCTGGAATGGGGCTTCAGATTTGTGGTCTCTTTTTTGTTTGTTTGTTTGTTTGGTTTTTTGAGACAGTGTCTCACTCTGTCATCCAGGCTGGAGCGTGGCGGCACGATCTTGGCTTCCTGCAACCTCTACCTCCCAGGTTCGAGTGATTTTCCTGCCTCAGCCTCCTGCGTAGCTGGGACTACAGGCACACACCACCACACCCAGCTAAGTTTTGTTATTTTTAGTAGAGACAGTGTTCTACCATGTTGGCCAGGCTGGCCTCAAACTCCTTACCTAAAGTGATCCACCCGCCTCGGCATCCCAAAGTGCTGAGATTGCAGGCATGAACCACCGTGCCCAGCCAGATTTGTGTTCTTAACCTTAGCTTGGGCAACAATGGAATAGACTGAGGGGATAGATTCTACTTTTAGAATTAGAGAGCCTTGGGCTCAAGTCCTGGGTCTTTCACTTGCTCATTATATGGTCTTGCACAAATTACTTAACCTTCGTCAACCTCATCTGAAAAACAACTGGAGACAAAAACCTCTATCTCAAAGTGCTGTCAAGAGGATTAAAATAACTCTAACACCCTTGATAGCGTCCACTTTTCTCAGTATTGCTAACTCGTTTCTACCCAGGTTAATTTGAAGATTATCTGTGAATTTATTTAGCTCACAGCCATAATGTTTTTTACTTATTTTCCCTGTTTGTTTGTTATATATTTGTGAAGCTTTTGCTGTGTGCAGGACGCTGGGGTTTTTAGAACCCACTGAGCACTCCCTGATGGTATCACCTGCTCACACGGTCCATCTCAGGTTGTGTTTTTGTTTTTGTTTTTTGAGACAGAGTCTCGCTCTGTCTCCCAGGCTAGTGTGCAGTAGTGGGATCTTGGCTCACTGCAACCTCCACCTCCCAGGTTCAAGCAGTTCTCCTGCCTCAGGCTCCCAGGTAGCTGGGACTACAGGCATGCACCATGATGCCCGGCTAATTTTTGTGTTTTTGGTTTCACCATGTTTGCCAGGCTGGTCTCGAACTCCTGATCTCAAGTGATGTGCCCGCCTCAGCCTCCCAAAGTGCTGAGATTACAGGCATGAGCCACTGCGCCCCACCCATCTCAGGTTTTTGAAAGTACTACCCAACTTTCTTGTGTCAACAACTCTATCTAGCGGGCTCTCGGTTATTTGTGAGCTTCTTAGACTAGGAAAGCCATGTCCCTATTCCACCTTTGTACCAGAAATTCAATTTTTCTTGAATCTAATCATGTGTACATTTTTTTTCAAAAGAAAATATATATAAAATTATTCAATTTGATTTTACACAGAATATGTTCTAGGTACTTTGCGTTGTGTAAACTTGTCTCTTTTTGGACACAAAAACCTTTGTACTTTTCCCCCTCCCCTCATAATAGCAAGAATCCAGTGGATTTTTGATGATTATATGTATGTTTTCTTTATATTTAGTTTTGCTTCAAAAGAATTTAGAGCACTTTTAAAAGATACAAACAATGCAAGACATTAAGAGGAAAATTTAGGTAGAAAAAAAGCATGGGAAAAATATAGTGAATTGATAAATAAAAATACATTTCAAATACATGTTGTATAGTCTTCTACATTTCCCAGTGATGGGCCAGATATTTGGCTCTGAACTCTCTACCACTCATTGCAAATCCTCTGCAGACAAAAGATGGAGGTGATGATTCTCAAGCCATATAGATGATTATTGGGATCATCATCTATATGAGTCTTGAACTTTGTTTTAACTTTTCCACTGGCCCAAGACTTTGGGTCCTAATCAACATTAGGGTCATTAAGAGTCTACAGAAGGGTCATAAGTACCATGGAAAATGATGTGCTCTCCAATCTTCCAGCCAAACACAAAATAGATCAGGGAATAAGGAGACCTCTTGCTGCAGAGGAGATGATAGCCAGGTGGAAGAGCTGGGCCAAGGATCAGCCAATCTTCTGGTCCGGAAACTGTAACCATGGCAACAGTAGTGAAGGCAGCTCTATTTCCATCAGCAGTGACACCCTTAAGAGGTACCGGCAGAGAGAGAAGCCTATTATACATCTGGGCAAGAGTCTAGGCGAGGGAAGTTCATGTAATTTTTAAGCATAATCGTTGGGAGAAAAAAAACAGCCTCTTTCATGTTAACCTTGCAAACTCAAATAGACAAAGTGAAGGCCAATGACCGGCGATACTGCCTGGCTGAGGCTGGGTGTGAGTGCCTTGCATAGGAACCTGTAGACTGCCTCAGGTTTGCCTTTTATTCTCTTTACTTTCTAGTAACAGTGCTCATAGGACTTTCAATAAGCAAAGCCCAGAGGAGGAGAGTTGCTTTTGAAGCCACACTCTTGTCTGCCTCATTCATTTCAAACAGAGACACTTCTGAAAGAGATGAAGGCCTGTGTACAAACAACAATGCCCACTGCATTCTGTTGCCTTTAGCTGTGATGTGGTGGCTTTTGATTCTACACAGAAGGTCCTTGTTTCAGACACTGATTGATGGATCTTCTGAATGAAGGAGGCAGCAAGAACAAATGAACAAGGCTCCCGGTAAGGCGAGGTGCTTCAAGAGGAAAGGCTGGAAAGCGCTTAAAATAAAAGGTAAACACAGGCCTCCACAAAAGCAAAAAAATACCAAGGCACTGAGCTCTGAGTGGTTGATAATTTGTAGTTCCTAAGGATTTCCACACATTTGTGCAAACACATATAAACTCCTTGGAGAACTCTGACCTGGAATTTCAGACTTTTTGGTGGAGGAACCAAAAGTTAAACCCAAATAGATGTCATAAAACAGGTAAGACTAATTGAAATGAAGAGTATTGGAGGTCTGAGTCTGGTTTGAGGCAGTGAAACAGAAAATAATGCCATGAAAGAGCAGGTGATGGGGTGTCTCCGTCTCAGAGAGGGATGTGATTTTTCACTAGAAACCCATGGAAAGCTACATAAAGGCTCATTCTAAACACCATGGACAGTGTTAGGACCTGCTGTGAGGAAGCTGTATGACATATGCCTCCTTTCTCCATCAACCCTTGTCCTTCCGTAATGCCTAATAGAAACAAACCAGTGAAAAATCCACATGAGAAATCTGGCTACACTCAGTTCTTTTGCAAGAAAACACTATCAAACTCCCTGTGAGTCTGCATTCTTCATAGTCCATGGGGGAGCGTGGTGCAGGCTGAGGAGATGGGGTGGGGATAGTGAGGCTGGAGGGAGAGGAAGGGAAAGTTAAAAGAAGCAGGCATCCTTGTCCTGACTAGTGATTTTTATATACTATGTTCTTATAAAAAATAATTTTCACCAGCTAGACGATGTTCTATTGTTTAACTAAATTAGGGATGTTAAAATAGAGATCATAAGAATGATGGAATGGACTCTTCGTGGCAAAAAGATACTAAATTATAAACAAGACCCAAGGCCATGCCAGGGTAGGGTTAAGTCACACATCTCAATAGTTAAAGAATAAACTAGGTTCTAACAGCTGCAGGGTTTTTCTTTTTCTCTAGCAGCTAAATAAGCACTGGCCACCAGAGAAGCAATGTTGAAATGATTGCAGCTCACCAACCACCAGACACTAACTGATCCAGCTCCCTACCCCTTTTCTGCAAGCCATAACTACTACTTTGATTGGATAAGAGACTGATTTCAGTAACTTTCTCCTGGTAAGAGTCCACTGACCATAGACTGGTTCTGGCCAGTTTACAGAGGCTTGCACTGAGTGCCTTCCTGTCCTCTGCTTCACCATTTGATATATAGGACCTAATTGCAAGGAATTTAAATGTTAAGTCTCTACCCCAAAGTGAACAGAGGACACATGTAACATGCATATTTGTTTACTAGGCATGTATGCACCTCCCTTCGGGAATATTCATTGCTCTTCCTATAACCTGTCGAGTATGTGTACTTAGCTAACCCATTCAGCACAAATTACTGTTCTACTCTTTCCTCCCTCAAAGTGCCTGCTTTTGGTTTCTTCTGGAGGCTATGCTTTCAAGTCTATGGGATTTCCAGCCTGCAGGCTGCAACCCTTTATAAAAAACAAACCTCTCCTCTCCAATATTATAGCTCTGTGAATTTATGTTGACAGGTTAATAACTCAATTTCACAGAAAAAAATTAAATCAGACACTCTTTGTTGCCCACACAACAGCCTTTCTCTCCTTTAACTTTTCACTTGCAGAGTCCTAGTTTTGATTGGCAGTCCTCCTGTGCCTGTCATGAATCAGGGAACCTTGACCCTATCCTGAACTCCAGGAATAAGTCCTAATGACATATTTTTTAGTGGTAACTATGGTAGGTAAAATTTTAAGATGGTCTTATGATCTTTACCCTCTGCTGTTACATCCATGAGTATGGCAAAAGACTTATTATCTATATTACTATCTAAGCACCTGAGCCCTCTTTGGCTGGTGGCAGAAGTGGGGGTGGCAGAAGTGGGGAAGTCAGAAGATTCAAAGTATGAAAAGGATTCAATGCATCATTGCTGGCTTTGAAGATGGAGGGTGCCAGGTACCGGGACTGAGAGTGGCCTTTGGCATTGAGACTGGTCCCTGGTTGACAGCCAGCAAGGCCATGGAGACCGCAGTCCTACAATTGCAAGGAGCTAAATTTTGCTCACAACCTGATTGGACGTGGAAGTGAATTATTCCCAAGTCACTAGATGAGAGGTTGGCCTCGCTAACACTTTGATTCTAGCCTTGTAACTACGTGAGCAGAGAACCCACTCAAGCCTTCCTGGACTTCTGACCTACATAGAACTGTGAGAAAATAAGTGGGCATTGTCTTAAGCTGCCAAGTCTGTGGTTATTTATTTTGCATCAATACAGCAATAGAAAATGAGTAGAGCAACATGTAGAGAGTGTCAAGAAATCCAATCCATATTTCTGCTCAAGAGGAATTTGTTTTCAGCTCTGACTCTGACTAGGAATCAGAAAGAAACTGTGGATGAGTTATCTAATAACCCTGTTGACTTTTTTCCTTGTGCACACCACCCCACACCCACTGTGAAGGTCACAAATACTGGATTCTTGCTTTCCTAGCCACCCTTGCTGCTGGAGTGGTCGTGTGACTGGGATATGCCTTTGGCCACAGACCTCTGAGAACACTAGATTAGAGCTGTAGCAGCCGTTTTATAGCCACGAGGCAACAAGTCTAAGGATGGTACAGTGGAAAGAAAGGACGGTCTTGTTTGTTTCATGACAATTTTGAGCTAAGGTGCCAACTCTGGAATTGCCTGTGTTCATATCTTTTGTTATATAAGATAATTAAATGTCTTTAATTATGTTACTTGGGTTTTCTGTTGCTTGAAGCTGAACATGTCCTTACTAATACATTACCCTTCCCAACAAAAAGTATAGAAGGCAAAATGCAGAGACATCTGAGGTAGAGCGAGTACAGAGTTGAGGATCATGCTTTTGGTATAAGTAAGAAAAATTACATAGGTATTCAGGGGCATGAAGACAAGTAGCCCTTGGGTGACATCTAGAACTATTAAAAACAAGTGAAATTGACACACATTGGGAGACTCCCATCTCAAGATGTTCTGTGACTCTCCATTTTCTATTTTCTGAGATTCTTGCCCAATACAGAAGAGTACAGGTGGTCACAGACTGATGCTATACTAAGCTTTAGTCTTATGACCTTGGATCATTCCTCTGACCGCAGTGAGCATCAGTTTACTCATCTGCAGAGTGGGGATAGGACAATAACTCCTTGTGTCACTTGGTTTTGGGAGGATCAGATTTGCCTATGTATGTGAACTTGCTTTGGAAGCTTTAAAAAACAGCTTTGGTGTGATGTCAGAACCTAGCTTGGTGCCTGGCACATAGTAGGTGTGCTCATTACATATTTGTTGGATTACTGTGCTGTGCCTATTTGTTTATACCAGCTTTGTTTGCACTGCACCATGAGCTTGCTGTCTGACTAGTTGCTCCATATAGCACCTACTCTAGATAAAACTTAAAGGATTTTATTAAATGCTTTCTTCTTGGCAGTGGTATATTAGGTACTACAGCCTGGATGGAGAATTGAGCATTTGTTTCCTATGTATTTTCCGCTAAATATGCTGTGACAAGATGTCCGTTTTGATCAGGGACACTGTCAATTATTCCTCTCTCATCCCGACTTTCTCTGTGATGTAGGGTGTGAAGACATCTGTTGGCTTTAACCTATTACTGTTGTGTGAGATGCCTTGGCTTCACTCAACAGGGCTGTGTCCAAGGCAGGCTGGCCTCCTGTGAACTCCCAGGCTGCCGAGTCAGTCATCTGCCAGGTGACAGGTGGTGCCTTTGAGACACTGGGGAGCAAAAGGAGACAGTCATACCTGGACCCTTTAAAGGCTTCCTTGTGCCAGATAAACCAAGAAATGGCTTGCTTCTTTCAGGCTTGCCCCCTGTAAGATCACGTACTTTCCCATCACTTCGTCTGTGGCTCACATTTTATGGTATCCACTCCCAGGTCTTGTCAACTTTTGACCTCTCCCAGTTAGACTCACGGGACTGCCGCTTGCTGCCGGGTGTCTCACGCTAAGCTCTCCCTGATTTTTGCCTCGCTTTGCTCCATGCCACACTGGATGTGCGACACAAAGACACCACTAGAAGTGGGCACCTTGGCATCTGAGAAAGACTCATTGTAGGTTCCTCCCCAAAGGGGATTATTTTGGAACAAGACCAGCTGCCCAGGAGCTAGAAAACATCAGACTGTGAGACTGAGACACTATTGCTCTCTCTGATTTAATGAGTGATGAACACAGTATTTAAGAATTGAGACACAGATGGTATAACACTGATGAAAATAAAATGAGAGTACGGGGTCAACGAAGAGGGCACAGCCTAGATGAGGAGCAGCAAAGAACATTTTGATAGAAGGCAATACATGGGTGCAAGCAGTGGGGTTTGGTGTGGAGAGAGCAGGCACCCCAGTCAGAAGCGGGAGTTTGAGACCTGCTCTGTCTCCCACTCTTTCTGTGATTCAGGAACCTTTGTACCCTGGTCTCCTCATATGCCAAGGGCCACCCCAGGTTCTGGGCTCCCAGGGTTATTCTGCATTGTAGACGAGCTGCAAATGTACATGGCAATAGAAAAGCATGATAAAAATGTAATGTATGTGGAATTCTCCTGGGTGTTTTTGGTTTATTTCTTTATATTTGTTCTAAAACACCGGTGAAGAGTTTCCTTCATTTTCACTCCTAAGCTGCTGTCTCTGCTTCCCTGTGACAGTAATGGCAGTAATGGGCACGGCCTTGAGGAGGACATAAAACAGTTCTTGGCTGAGGACATTCCTTAGAGAGCAGCGGGAATGGTGACAGCTCCTTAAAGTGGGTCACAGGAGCGTCCCCCACCCTAACGGATGTTTCAGAAGTTAAGTCATGCAAAGTACTCAGTGTCTGAAGAGCAGGGTTAAAGACACAGAATTAAGCTGGTCTTAATCGAGTAAATACTTGATGCCTACGTGAATTTACTACCGCACATGTAAAACAGACTGCTTGATCTTGGCAGCGTGGGGATGTGGAGAGTTGGGTGGGGGAGGCAGGAAGCAGGGCGTGTGTCCACGTGTACCACTGGCCTCAGAACTGAGATCGTTTTGGCTGCTGGAAAGCCAGCTGCTTCCATCTCCCTCTTCATGTCCCAGTGTGGGCAGCTGGGCACTGTGGGGAATGAGAGGCAATATAAAGGGATCTGAATGATGACAAGAAGCTTCCTGTCCCCATGTAGCTTACCATGCCTGACACGGGGCACAGTCCGGTTCACTTGCTTTTCTTTGTGGGTGTCACTCTCTGTGGTGCCAAGGTCCTGTGTCAGCCCCACAACTGACAGCCCTGCTGGGACCCATTGGAGCTTTTCTGTCACAAGCTGGTTTGAGAAGAGAGCCAAAGTGTGTGAAGCCTCCCTGCCCTGACCTCACCCCACCAGACACACGTGCCATTTCCTAAGAGAAAACCATTTTTGTCACTGTCCGAGTTGGACTAGTACCATCAAAGTATTCAAAACGACCTTTAGTCATATGTTTGTTTTTCCCAAATTGGTGGAAAAATATGACTTTTTCATCAAAATTGAAAATCATGAAGAAAAACTCAGAATAAGATGAGGGTGGGCAGGAGACAGTGATGTCTCAGAGATGGAAGCAATTGGCTTTCCTGCAGCCAAAACCATTTCAGTTCTGAGGCCAGTGGCACAGGTGGGCACATGCCCCGCCTCCCCCACCCAACTCTCCACCACATCCCCCATTGCCGACGCCTTGCCCTCATCCCTGCCCCTGCAAAATTCAGTTGGGTTGTTCCCATGGCCACTGTGAGCAGGGCTGTCCAACATGAGCCCAGATGGCTGCCTTTATGACAGCTCTATGCCACCTCATTCCCTGTGTTGTGTACTATGATGTGCACCACATGTTAAATTAACAGTGTCTACTGTGCGAGGGTAATGGATTGGGCAGTTCCTCCCTTTCTGAGCGGTTACTCAGGCTTGCCATCTGGCAAATTTAGTAGCCAGGTGGTAACCCTAAATAACCTCACTTTGATGGGGTGGGGGTAGAGGGGACCCCAGTTGGTTCTATTCTTGCCATCTGTGGCCTCCTTCTCTTGGAGGGAGATGTCCAGAGCATCTGAGCTATGCGATTTCTTTATCAAGCAGCTATTTGCCATGAGAAACACTGCCACTTCAGGTATGCAGAACTCTGCTCTCCAGCAACTCCACCAATTTAGAATAGACGCAGGAACAGGAAGACAAACCGAAAAAGGCTGTGTGCAGCTGAGACCGGAGGGAAGCTCATGTACATGCCTTCCTCTTGGGAAACTTCCTTGAGCTTTGACTTGGAAAATACTTACTCTTATTTACATTCAGTGATAATCATAGAGGTCCTCTAATTTCTAAGGATTCAGTATATTGGAAACCACAGATTAGAAGAGAGTAGAGAGCATGTAACAGCATACGCTTTGACAGATAGTGTGGACTGCCTGAAGATGCTAAAACTGAGCAGATGTGAGATCCAAGAGCTAAGAGCACAGCAAACTGCAGTCACTGAGTGACAGGCTAAGTGTGCTGTAGCCGTATCACCTGAGGACACCACAGTACAATAATGGAGTCTGGAGTTACAAACCTGTGACACCAGCACTGTTCATTATGATCAGTAGAGACCATTTCAGGGGCAGGGACTCTGTTAGACATTATAGAGATGTCCTCTCCAAATGGTTAAAATAGAAAGATTAGACACAAAGGAATGAAACAGTTCTTTGAGAAAAATCATGTAACCAGGAGTAGAGTGAATTAAAATAGTACATAAGATTTTTACAAAGACCTTTTTCATTTTCATAAAATAAGGTAGGTTTATTGAAGAATATTTAGAAAACATAAGCCAAGAGAAGAAAATAAAACATGGCTATAACTCTTACTTCAAAAATATAACCAGTGTTAGCATCCTATTGGCTTTTCTGTTCTCTCTTTATATAAATTTGTATATTTATACCATTTATCAATCTGTCATCTGCCTGCATACCTATCTATAACTAGTTGTAAGAAGTAAGTTGAGTTTACCCCCACTTAATACACAAACAAGAAACTTTTCATGTTAATAAGTAAACCCCCCCAGCATCATTTTAGAGGTTATGTTGTTTGTATTTCATAATATAGATAGTCATCCAAGGGGCTGTGGTAATTAAGTGATTATTTATAAAAGTATATATTGCACAGACATATTTGGAAAATAAATCTGTGATCATTATAAGCCAATAGGGCATGATGACTTCTATTCTAATCACCACTAGACAATTTCACTGCTGTGGTAGTATTACTGAAAGCTGCAAAGCTGGGCCTTTTTGCCTTTGTGAGGCTTACTGGTTATTTGCCTCTTGTTTGTGAAGGAGTCTAGAATGTGCCACCCCAAAATATTGCCACTTTGGCATAAAGATTATTTTGAGCAATTGTGAATCAACAGATAAAGGAAAAGTTCTCTACTTTCATGTTATTTGCCTAAAAGCAGAGCATAAATTTCCTCCCCTCTTCTGTACCAGGATAAGGTGTGCAACTCTCATCATTGGAAATGAAGAACTGGCACCAGGATAAGTCTGCATAAACAGACCTTATTAAAATAACCCTGATCTTTCATTAGTTTCCCCCATGTATTTCCTCCTCACTTTCCCACAATTTATTACTCTTATTTCCCAAATTTTATCAGCCCTCTTTTCTTTGTCTAGTCACTTCTCCACAATTTATCACCTTTTGTTAGAATGATATACGAGACCCTGGGCATAACTGCTTCTTTGGGTTTTTCACTTCTCTTCAGTGGAGCCCCCATGCATATAGAATGAAAAAATATACAATTTGTATGCCTTTTCTCCTGTCAATCTGTATTTTGTCAATTTAATTCACAGTGGATTTCTCCACTCTCCCCTCCTCTTCTGGACTTTAAACAGGATTAAATTTATACTGTATTAAATGCCAGCTGTTTGCTCCTCACAATGCAGAGCAGTGCCTTTTAATTCCTTTTTTTTTTTTTTTTTTTCCTGAGATAGAGTCTCACACTGTCGCCTAGGCTGGACTGCAGTGGTGCGATCTTGGCTCACTGCAACCTCCACTTTCTGGGTTCAAGCGATTCTCCAGCCTCAGCCTCCCAAGTAGCTGGGATTACAGGCACCTGCCACCATGCCTGGCTAATTTTTTGTATTTTTAGTAGAGATGGGGTTTCACTGTGTTGGGCAGGCTGGTCTTAAACTCCTGACCTTGTGATCTGCCCACCTCGGCCTCCCAAAGTGCTGGGATTACAGGCGTGAGCCACCGCGCCCGGCCTAATTCTTAAACTTTAATGTGCATACAAATCTCCTGGAGATAGTAGAATGCAGATTCCAGTTCGTGAGGTCTGGGGTGGAGCCTGAGAGTCTGCATTTCTAATCAGCTCCCTGGCAATGCCGATGCCACTGGACGGAGTCCCGCATTGAGTAATGAGGGTGCAGAATGTGCCTCAGCATCCCCCAGAGGGCTTGTTAAAACCCAGACTGCCGGGCTCTGAGAACAGAGTGTCTGATTTAGTTAGGTCTAGATTGGGGCCCAGGAATTTGCATTTAACAAGTACCTTCTCAGTAATGCTGATGCTGCTGGTCCAGGGAGCACACTGTGAGAACCACTGGCTTAGAGGCAGTCACTGGAGCCAGGCAGACTAGCTTTGCAGCTAGAGTCCCACTTTGTCCCTCTGTAGCCTCAGCGAGTTGCTTAACCTCTGTACCTCACTTTCTTTAAGTCAGGGATAATACTACCACCTATGTTAGAGGACTTTTGTCAAGCACTGCGTATGCTCTGCATGTAGGTGCTGTGTAATGTTATTATTTGCCATTCCTTTCAATTCAATCAAGGATTAAAATGTGCACATTTTCTGCTCTTCAGAAAATCTTTTGGGGGTGAGGTCTTCCTTTATCCAGGCATATCCAGAGAACCTCTCTTCTTTCACTTGTGCCCTAGAAGGTAAAAAGTCCCCACATCTACTTTTGCACGATGGTTGATTCCTCAGTAAAGCACAGGGCTGCTGGGCACTGCCTGCCTTTCACCTGGGTGCACAGGAAATCCTTATAAAAAACGAATGCAGCCAAACCTAATGAGAACAACATCATCTCAGGCTGCAGCAAGGAGGTTCGTCTCCCTCAGCTTTCCTGGAAGGACCTGGTCTCTGTAAACTCGAAGCCTGTTCTGGCTAGCATGGATTAGAAAGAGTGGTTCCCAGCATCCCAGGCAGCCCTCTGTCTAGAGTTTTAATCACATGCAAGGCTGAAAGTCAAGGGAGGTAAGCAGCTCCTGCAGCTAGGTTTTTTTTTTTTACCTGCCTAGGGAGGCTGGGGAGGGAGATTAGTGGGCTGCTGAGCATTTCAAGTAAAGCAGCTAGCAGAGCCCAGAGACATGAGGCAAGGAGGCCTGTGGTACAGCCACATGGGGTCCAGCATGGCTGAAATGTGGAGTGGGAGACCAGGCAGGGCATCAGGGTCACACAGGGCCTCCGGTGGCATGCGGGATGGAGGGTCCCTCAGTTAACTGAGGGAGGGAGGGAAGCTGTATTAGAACGCTTTTGATGGCAAGTAAAATAAACCAACTTGCCTTAGCTTAAGCTGAAAAAAATACTTTATTATAGGGATTCAGTCTGTTTCACAGAACCCAAGGACAGGCTGCCGCAGTCCCTCTCAGGAAGAGGCTGGAACGGGGTGCAAAAGCCATCCAGATACTTTTTCTCCTTACTGGCATGCTGCCCCTCATGAGAACTTTCTCTGCTTTTCCAGTCCACATGGCAATAGCCTATCCCTTAGCACCCAAGCTGACGTGCTGACACGTTTTCAATTTTACCGTCTCGAGAGAGGCTCTTTCTTAGTCCCGATTTCAAACGTCCAGGAAAGAGGCTCCGACTGGCCATCTTGGGTCAGGGGCTCGGCACTGGTTCAGTCCAATGCTGCCATGGTGGGGAGCAGAGACACATTGTCCAGGATGGCTGTGGAGGCCCTCGGGGTGGGTCAAAGTAGGCGGAGCTGGGCTTCTTCATGAACCAGGTAGATAGTACATGGGCTACCTCAGAGGAAGGATGGCACAAACTCTGGGGTCCCTTCCCACCTGAGGTGCTCCAGTTTGACCTTTCTGTTCAGTATTTGTCCTCTCCCCATCAGCAGTGTAGGGAAAAGCAAGGGCAGAGCCTGTGACTGTGGTGGCAGGTTTGGGCTGAGAGGATGGGGGCTGCCTTGCTGTGACAACTTTGGAAACAATAATGAGCTCTGGAAGGTGACACAGTCCATTAATAGCAACGAGATCAACCTGGCTAACACTATTTTGGAAGCTGAGAAAATAAATGACAGCAAACTGCCAGGCAAACAGTTCTTCCATAAAACATGAAGAAATGCTTCCCTAAAAGTATCGCTTTTAAACATAAAACAAAAAGCAAATAGTGGCAATCAAAATATAATGAAAGGTGACCCACCTGAGATCTCACTGTTTTCTTTGCCCGCTCTTTCCTTTCAGCTTTTGTTCAAGTGCAGGCAGCATCTTACACAGTTTTAGAGATCATAAACAACATTTTGTGTTCCGTATTATGTAACGACTAATTTCCATGCTGCCTTGTCATCTTCTTAACTATCTTTATCAGTATGCCATCCTTCAAATTAAGTATGCTATATTTACTTAGTACATAATTAAGATCTGATTTTAAATTTGAGACTGCGAAGTGAGAAGGAATCTTAGGAAATCACTGAGTCCCACGAAAATGAACTTAGAGAGGAGAGTGCCTTTCCCCAAGGCCACAAAACTGGTTAATTCTGGACCTGGGACTCCATGTCATTCATTTTTTTTCAAATGTATGTTTATAATAACCCACCTGATGCCAGATATTGGTGCACGGGTTTCATCTCACTTCACGACTCTCCACCACATTGTGTGCCCTAATTAACATTTGTTAGATAGAAGTCATTTCTTATTTTTCTTAACAGGGGTAAGAGTGCTTTTTCAACTCACTGTCATGAAAATAAAGGTTGTGGAGCTGAAATGAATAACAGCAATTTTAAACCAGACTGGTTTCGTGACTGGTAGATAAGTCAGCATGCAAAGACATTTATGTCTCCCAGGTTTGGCTGGCTTTCGCAATGCCCTTTGCAAACTCCACAGGGATTGTAAGCTTTAAGTCTGGTTATAAGCTTATGCAAGCTGTTAGTCACCTTTTTAGATGAAAAGCACCACAGGCTTATGCTTGAAAATGTTCTGTGCTTCACTAGAATTCCTTTTGAGTAATTCAGCTGTAGTATGATTTTGAGGGAGGAATGATGGAACAGATACATTTCAAAACACATTTGCATTTAAAAACGGGAGTTTATCAGCTGAAAGAACTTCTCTTGAAAGGTACACATGCAGGGCAAATTTAGAACAAGCAGCACAATTTAGACATGATAGCCATGAATTATCCAAAAGCTTAAAATACTGGGGGTACTTGATCATGCAGAATCCCAGACATGGGTTGAATCATGAATGTCTGGTGTTTTACTTTGGAAAACATATTGGAAAAGGAAATCTTGTCACTGCCATATTTTCACAGATCATTCCAAAACATTCTAGGTGTGCATCCACACAATTGTCAACACACGTTTGACCAGAAACAAATGAGTGGAGTGACCTAAGCCTTTGGTACAGTGAAGAGGGCTCTGGAGTCAGGATGCTTGGGTTAGTATCTCGGTTCTGTCACTTACTAGATATGTGAACTTGGCTGGATCTCAGCTTCCTCATCTGCAAAATGAGAGAATTGTCTTGAATGGATGGAATTGTCGAGTTAAACTGATTATGTTAAATCATGTAACGTAGCACCTCTCGAACTCTTATGAGCACACAGTTCACCTGGGATCACATTAAAATGCAGGTTCTTACTCAGTAGGTCTAAGGAGTAACCTGATATTCCGGATTTCTAACCAGCTCTGAGTGATGTCTGCTGGTCTCCAGGCCACACTTGGAGTAATGAGGATGCACAGTGCCTGCTATGTGAGAAACATTCCAGAGTGTTAGTTATTGTTACCCTTCAGGTGGATTTCTCCCTCTGTTTCTTTCCTACCACATCACCAGTGCTCTTGCCCACCTAATCATCTGCCTTCTTTCCTTCTGCTTTCAAGAAGTCTTCCAGATCTTTCTGCTCTAGCTACACCTTGACAGGCACTCGTGATTGACTGCACATGAACTTACAGCATGTATGTGTGTGAGGGAGATGATGGAGATGCTGCAATGCCCACACTCAGATTTGGAAAGGCCAGTTCCATTTCCATCATACCACACACTATGACTTATACTTGTGAATTAAAAGCAACTCAGTCTTTTCTGGGTTAAAATGGCCTTTGTAGCAATTAGTCAATTTGAAGTTCAGGCTCCCTGTGGGTGCTTTCAGAGGGTCTCCCCTCCCTCCGATATTCCTCAGTGCCTTCAAACAAGAGAAGCATCTGCATCCTTTCTGCTTCAGGGAGAGGTTTCTGGTGAGAATGCTGTGTGTCCCAGCTTCCTCTGAGCTCCAGTGGGACTCTTTCTGGCCACAGCCTCTGTCCTTGTGTACCTGCTACTGACACATTCATGGTAGGGTCCCCTGGGTGTGCTCTCTTAGCACCTTCCAGGCTTGGTGGCTTCCTTGTTGATGTGATGTCCATCTCGGACCTCAGTGGCCTTATAGAATCTCTGGCAATCAACTGTGTCACTTGATGACTCACAATGGCCACTCAAGGCTGGCCCCTTGCTCTCAACTCTGTATCCCTCACTAGTGCATTTGAGAACTCCAGACACTTCCACACTACCTGTGAACAGAGACGTTCAGGACCCCTACTGTGGCCCTCTCCTCTCACACGCGCCACCCTGTCATTCTGACCTGCTGTGGCTGCCTTGTGTTGTTGGCGCAGGGCAGCATGAAGTCCTCCCTCTGGAATTCCAAACAGGAAGCGTCATGGATCCGCCTTGGTATTTGTCTTTCCCTTCATCCTACCCCAGGTTTCCATCTGTCCTTACTCCCTGCCCTGAGTGAGGCTCAGAGGCAGGGCAGGGAGGTCTCAGGAAGCTCCTTCTTCACAGTTCACCCTCTCCAGACCTCTTTACTTCCTCTGAAGAAGGGCTGCTACTTTCCCTTCTGTCTGCCGGAAAATGCCCTACATTGTATCTTTTTTCTCCCTTACCCCATGGTCTCTTTGTTCTAGGGAGATCCAGCTGCCCCTTCCCTGAGGCAATAAGTCTCATGCCCTAACCATAATGGTGGAAAGGAAAGAATTTTGCTTATTAAGAAGGGAAATTAGATTTAAAATGTTTTAAAAATCTTATCCTTAACTATACATAGCTGCTGCATATACAATAGAAATGAAAAGTGGGCCTCCTTTGCTCTTTCCTTTTGTCCTTAGCATTACTAATCGCTCACATTACATAGCCTCGGAAACCTCCACATAGTGGTCCAGTCATCCAGTAACAATCAACAGGAGCTGGTCTTGGAGATGGAAACTCTTTCTATCACTCGTAAGGAGTCAAGCCTGGGGAAGGCAAAGAAAAGAAGCAGAATCTACCCCTCATGTGCAAATAGGCAATATAAGTTTTAAGTTTGGGAACTATATAATTGGAAATGGCTTTAATGTTTGAAATAATTACTACATCCCTGCAAAATGGTCATGAAGCCTCTGCTTGCATAACTCTAACGATGGGAAACTCACTACTCCTTGACAGTGGATTATATTTTTAGACTATTCTAAGCAGCAGAAAAACATTTGGTATGTTGCACTGAAACCTGCTCTCTGCAACTTGCTCCTACACATAGCATATTTAATTCCTGTCCACACTGTCAGCCCTGTAGATACTTGAAGGCAGCCACTCTGGGCCCTATTAGCTTCTCCTTTCTAGGTTCAGTCTACCCCGTCCTTTTCAGTGGCAGAGCCTCCAGCCCCATTCACCATGAAGGATCCTCTGGATCCTTTCCTGTTTAATGAGCCATTAAAAGTCAGGGAGGTAACTTTGATGGAGGAACCACCCACCTCATTTTTTTTAAAAACTGGAAATAAATTGCACATAAAGGTGCTGATTGCTCAAAAGTGTAAAAGTCCCTGCCTTCTGCAGCCTGACACTGGGTTCTCAGAATCTGTGGGTCATACTGCTAGGTACATTGCATTTTTTCTCTCTCCCTACAACACACACCCCCACATGTACACCCCCACACCCACCCTAGTGGGAATCATTTCTCAGCTGGCTCCTCAGAGCAGCAGCCTGCACATGCTTGCTTTGTTGCTTCCTTGTCCAAACTACAGATTTAACAAGGAGGCTGCAGGGCAAGTGTTTTCTGCTTGAGTAGTGACATTGAAATCCTCGAGTTTTGAAAGATCTGTGAAAAGAGGCTATTGAAAGAGTTGGGAAAGTCCTGAAAGGGGCTTGTCAATGTTGGTGAGACCCCACAATGAAGAGCTCAGAGGCAAAAGGTTTTCTTTGATCTTCTTCTGCTCTCCTGTCTCTTAGTCTCATTCTCCACCAAGGTGGCTAGATAGAGAAACTAGCTTCTTCCCCAAGGCAGGTCCTATCAACCAGAACCCCCTTTCCCCAAAGGCAGCCCTATGACCTAAAAATACTACTCTAAGTCCCGCTTCCCCTCTCCCCATCTTTCTGCCTAAAAACTGGCCACAAAGAAATTATCTGACCTACCTTGTTTGACTGTAGGTCCTAAGACCCCAATTCCAGAGAAGGCCCCGCCCCAAACCCAGAAGGAAGCAATGCGTGCTCAGAGAGGCTAAGAAGAATCCAGACAGGCCTTGCTAGATTTCCCCACTGAGTCTATTAGCATTAGATCATAGGCTTGTTATCCGATCGTATTTCTACACACTGTCCTTACTTTGTTGAACCCAAGCATAAAAACAGACAATTTCCCCTGTATCTTTGGGTCTTCATTCTGAAGGCTCCCATGTCATATAAAACTGTGATCAAATAAATTTTATATGCCGTTCAATGAATCTGCCTTTTGTGAGTTGATTTTTCAGGAAACCTTCAGAGGGCAAAGGGAAAGTTTTCCCCTGGGCCCCTATACTAATTCCCCTTGCATTTTTCCACCCCCAGAGGAGTTGATGCTGTTTATTCGGGTGGTGAATCCAGCAGAAACTTGTAGGCTAGGGTTAAGGAACCTTCACTAAAAAGGATGACGATAATAAAAACAGCCAACATGACTGAGCATATTCTGTGTGCCTCGTCCTATCCTGTCTGCTTTACCCTTATGAGCCAATTTAATATTCACAAGTCCAGCCCCTTGTCCAAGGTCATGAATACCGAGTGGTGGACTTAGTGTGAGCCCATAGTAGACTCTGAGATGCTTAGTGGTAGAAACACCATCAGAAGCTTTCCCTGAGTTCTCCCACACACCAAGAACATTGTTTCTCAAGCAGAGCCCATGCTGTAAACACCATGGGATACCAAGCATTGGCGGTATTGTCTATAATAACACCCAGCTCATGTCAAAAGGTATAAGTAAGCAGATTTACCAAAGTATTAAGCGAAAGTATTCCCAAGTTTATGGTTAATGTCTCCATGTCTCATTTCCTTTATCTGTAAAATGGTGCTAATATAAATCAGTGGTGCTATTTCTATAAATATAAATGGTGCTAAATACAATTTTTTCCTACTCCCCTTCCCCAAAACATATAGTCAGTTGTTTTTGAAACCAAACTACATTATTCAGTCAAATTCGATACTGAGTTTTGTTCTACTAAGCTCTTCTTGGTCTGAAGTGTTTCTTTAGGTTTTACCAATGAAATCAGTCTTCTTGGGCCTCTCGTGAGTACCACACTTCTGTAGCTTTTCCCTTTCTGAAATGTCTCCTGTTCTCCTCCTCCCTGCCCACCTGAGTTCTACCAATACTTACAAGTGTCTACTAAGCCCATTTCCTCCATGAACCTCCTAACTACCCCACACCCCTTTGAGCTGTCAATTGTCTTCCTGTGAACACGAGCCAGTTGTATTCCATCAACAAACATTTCGAGCATTTATTACGTGCCCAGAATGATTCCAGATCAGAATTTCTCCACCTCAGCACCATTGACAATTTGGGTAGGATAATCCTATGTTGTGGGGGCTGTCCCAAGCATTGTAAGATATTTAACAGCATCCTGACCGCTTCCCAGTTGATTCTAGTAACATCTACCATGACCCAGTCATGACCATCAAAATGTGTCTGGACGTTGCCAAATGTCCCACGAGGACAAAGTTGCCCTGATTGAGAAACACTGTTCTGAATGTGTGGGAGGACACAGGGAAAACTCCTGATGGTGTTTCTTCTGCTAAGGGTGTCATAGTGCACTTAGGAGTCAACATTAACAGTCATGAATCAATACGTGGTCAGTTAAGTACTAATTTGTGAAATATACTGCAATCTAATTTTTAGCTAAACTTGTAATTTTCTTTTTTGAGGGGAGGGGTAGAGAGAAATGGAAGCAAACCCTATTAGAAAAAGAAGACCGCTTTCATTGGAGAAGGAGAAGCATGTGGAATATTGAAGGAAGAAGAATTGTAGTTGCTCTATCCGGTTTGTCCTGGTTAAGTGCAATTCTTAAGAAGTTATTACTTTTTGAGTATTGAGAGGTTTGTTAATGGGAGAAAAATCACCCATATATCTCAGCTCTACTGACTAACTCTAGTGAGCAACAAATCTTCTGTTTAATTCCATTTATAAATTCTACTTGAGTCCTGATCGTTTTGAGGAATTAAATGGTTCTTCAAGTGAATCCATAACGCACCGTTGCCTGGGACATATTTAATAGCAGATTCTGGGTGTGTAAGATTAAGAGACACAACCCTTCAGTCTTTTCCCAAACAGTTGTATTACTAAAATGATTCATGCACTAGAAGTCATTGAAATTGATCAGTAGTGATTTGTATTCCTGGCAGACAGTGCTTTTGAGGTTGTTTTCCTTAGTTGTTCAGTGTAAGTTGTCCAATGAAAGTTGCCAGTTGTTCAATGAAAATTTTGTCCCATTCTGTAAGAAATTCACAATCCCCAAAACATTCTAAAGCCTGCAGAGAGCTGAGAGGTGACTCTGGATGCTGGTTTCAGCGAGCTGTACGTGACTGAATATATAATGCAATAAAGCTAATCTGAGACACAATGCGACAATCAATAGCAATCCAATGTGTGCTGAATGAAAGATTTAATATTAGCTTAGCGTTGCAACAAGAGGCAAGACACAAGTCAATTTAGGGATGGAAGTCTTTTAACTGGATTTAGCAACAGCGTCATCCAAAACTGGATGCTGGAGCTTTCAGAACTCAAAGTTGGGCTCCGGCATCTCCACTCTCCTAGTGTCCATTGTCATTTGTAAAGTGGGGCTGATGTAAATTAAAAGTTTATTTCTGCCTTACCACGTTACAGAGCTGTTAAACTGGAAGGGAGTTGGGAGTTACACAGCTGAACTCCTTATTTTGTGGGCAAGGAATTACAGGTCAAGAGTGATGATATAATGATTATCATAATAAAATTAACACACACAGAGTGTTACTGTTTGCTAGATACTCCACTGAGTGCAGTACAGACATCATCTCACTTTATCCCTAGGAAGTAGGAACTATTATGAGCCCATTGTTACAGATGAGGAAACTGAGGATCAGAAATTTTAGTCACTTTCCCAAAGTCACACTAAACGTTAAGAGCTGACAGTATTCAATCCCAGGATTCCTCCTCATGCTCTCTTGACTTTGCTACTGGGATTTCTTATTGTAAAGCCTCTTCCACTGTTTCTCTGCCTACTTTCCTCCTTCCCTCAACACAAGGGCACTGAATACTTCAGCTGGATCAGGCCTGGGCCGAGGGTCTGGGAAAGCAGCTTCCTGCATTCCAGAGCTAGTAGGCCAGTGTGGGAGGCAAATCCAGGAGAGAGGAATGCAACAGGTCATGTTTGTCGGCTCCAGTCTTTCTCAGAAGAGCATGTCCAGCACTTTGGGAGGCCGAGGAGGGCGGGTCACAAGGTCGGGAGATCGAGACCATCCTGGCTAACGTGGTGAAACCCCGTCTCTACTAAAAATACAAAAAATTAGCCAGGCGCGGTGGTAAGCACCTGTAGTCCCAGCTACTTGGGAGGCTGAGGCAGGAGAATTGCTTGAACCCTGGAGGCGGAGCTTGCAGTGAGCCAAGATAGCGCTGCTGCACTCCAGCCTGGGTGACACAGTGAGAATCAGTCTCAAAAAACAAAACAACAACAAATAAAAAACAGCAGCATGTAAGGAAGGGAGCCCTGGACCCAGGGGCTAGGACAAGCTCTGGTGACTTTGAGGCCTGTCTGAGCAGGGCAAAGGGCCAGGCTGACCAAGGACGCTGCCACTGGGGTGAGCCTTGTCCCTGTGATTTCTCATTGGGTAAGGTGAGAGTCATGGACGTGGGCAGCTGAGGTGATCCTGCAGAGAAATGAGTTTAGTTACTCTGAACACTACAGAGAGCCTTTGTTGAGGTTAGGAAGGGATGAAATGGCACAGAAGGAAGGCCCCTCTCATGTGGCCTCTGAGGTGGGGTTGGTAGAAGCTTGTGGGGTTACCAGGGACTGGGCTTTGTCGGGACACGGGTATTCCTGTTCTGTAACTGTCCTTCCACTTGCCCTCTGCCCACCCCCGTCAGGCTGTGCACCTTCAGTGAGCAGGAATGGCATCTTCTTCCTTTAATCCAAAATGCCAAGATGGTGCCTGGCCTTTCTGAGGTACTCATTGGAGATTTGTTGAGTAATTGGGAGATCCTTGATCTTGCAGTGTCCAGAAATTGAACATTGTGAGGTATATTTAGAGTATCTGGCTGGTGGGGAGAAATAGGGTGCAGTAAGACCATATGCTATATAAACAAAATGACTGTATGTCCCAGACTTTTTGGAACAAACAGTCTTCAAATATTCTCTCTAATCTTCCCTAAAAGTATACTCATATCTGTTTGACCATGTGCTCTCGTATTTTGATTTAGAAAATATGAATAGCACAGCAAAGATGACAATTTGTAACTTCCCAGCAGCTGGACTACTGATGTCTGTTTTTTCTTAGGTATCCAGAGACTCGAGACCCTGAATAAGCCATTACAAGGCTGTGTGGTGAGCAAGGACGCAGTAGAGCTATCGGCTGATTTATTTAACATCTTGTTCTGGTCTATTTCTGGTACATGGATTTATCTGTCTGGGTTCTGTAGAGAAACAGAGCAGTAGGTTGTATTTCAAGGAATTCCCTCCTATAGTTGTGGAGGTTGGTAAGTCTGAAACTTGTAAGGTAGGCTGGCTGGCTGGAAAGTCTCAGGCAGCAGTGAATGTTGTAGTCTTGAGGGAGAATGTTTTCTTCCTCAGGGAAAGTGTTTGTTTTACTCTTAAGACCTTTCAACTGATTGGACGAGGGTAATCTCCCAACTGTATACCCAACTATATTATCAAGGGTAATCTCCTTTACTTAAAGTCAACTGATTGTAGATGTTAACCATATCTACAAAATACCTTCACAGCAACACTGACATTAGTGCTTCTTCAAGTAGCTGGACGTAATAGCCTAGCCAAGTTGGTACATAAAACTAACCATCACAGTGAGCAAAATTAGAACTGCCCACAACTCATCTCTAGAGGACCATACAAGGCACAATAGTGGATCTGGACATATCCTAATAAATGTGGGAGCAGAATTACCCTGATAAACTTCTGTTCTCTTCCCAAAGAGAAGCAGCCATTCCCCAGTTGACCTGCTTGTTAAACCCAAAGGGTTAAGTGAGCAAAAATCTGGGAAGTTCCCCTATAAGGGGATTGCTGCTCTGTTTTCCAGGAGAGAGGTGTTGGAGTAACTCCTCCCCACTCTCTTCAACCTCTCCTTCCTTTCCCATGGGAAAGGGGTCCAGATCTGACTGGTGTTGGAAGAGGCAATCTACTACGGGCCCTGAGCATCTCTACATGTTCTTCTGTGTATGAATGGAAGACTGTGAGTGTTCTTTCCCAAGTTTGCATTTTCAGCAGCAACCTTGAGAGAGAAGGTAACATCTCTCTCTGGACACAGAGCAGGCTTTGCCTCCACCTGCTATGAACCACCCAAGTAGAGACTTTCTCTCTTGTAACACAACTCTCTGCATCTTCAGGGTTCATCCAGGACCACGTATGTTGTCCCTGTGGTACATAGTGAGAGAAAATGGGAAATTAGTATGACCATCAAACTAATACCTTGGCTACTGCATTTGCTGTGAGTAAGACAGTCATTTGTCTCTGACTCAGGAGTCTTACGTCTTCTGCTAGCACCCATAAAACAGTTACAAGTTCCTTGTTAGCTTGCAAGTAGGCTACAATCTCAGACCCTTCACAATTCTTGACAGCGAGAGGCCTTGATTCCCTGCAGGTGACAATATTTGTTCTATACTCCCAGCTTCACCGTCCCCTCCATGCAAAGCAAGCTAGCTGAGTGGGATCTGTCCTAGAGACCAAACTCTCCCTACTTCAAGATCTCACTGAGGAAGGAAATAGTGAAAACTGTTTTTGCTTTCCACTGTATTATTAAGAAAGCTGATGTTTTGATTCCCAACTAGTTTAGAATCTAGAAGGGATAAGAGGAGAACATCTAGGCTCTTCCAGAAACCCCAACATGCGTAGTATGTCAGGTGGTATGCTAGGATCTGGGGATGCCAAAGTGAAAAAAAAAAAGGTACCTGCTCTCTCAGAGCTTGTAGTTTAATGGGGATGGGAGTGGAGGTTGCAGAGATATTAAGAAGATAATTACAGTGTGCTAAAGAGGAAGACTTTGCTGCTTGCTGACCATCTCTTTCTACTAGCATTTTTTTCTTTCTAATAACTCTCTAAAGTCACATTTTAATTATCTTGATTGGATTTAGCTGATTCCTACGTTTGTAACACCAACCTATTTACAAACTAGCTCTTGGGAGGAGTTATTTCTATGAGGTTAAGCTCATCATTCTATGTCGATTTGTACCAAGTTCATTCACAGAGAGTGACTTATCTTGATAATTTTGGAGTCATTTATGTTTTGATATTACCTTATATAATAATCCAGTGAAACAGAGTGCAATATTAAAATGTAAGTGATAATGTGAACATTTTAAATTACATTAAAGTAAGTAATGCATATACTAGATCTTTAAGTTCAGTCGTAAATTCTACTTTCTTTATATTTTTTAGCAAATAACACTCAAATGAAGTGGAAACTCTGGAACCCATAGATCAATCTATCGGTGTATCCACCCATGAAATGTTGCCAGTCTGCCAGTCACTGTGCCAGGCATTAGGGATACAGGGAACTGAGAATTAACTTTTCAAATAGTCTAGTCTCTGGCCAGGCATGGTAGCTCACATCAGCACTTTGGAAGGCCAAGGTGGGCAGATCACTTGAGGTCAGGAGTTTGAGATCAGCTTGGCCAACATGGTGAAACTTTGTCTCTACTGGAAAAAAACAAAAAACAAAAAAACAAAAAAAAAAACCCTCAAATACTCTAGTCTCCTAAAGGGAGAAATGTAATTCAATCACACATTTGCAGAGGTTTGATTCGTACTTACTGCCTAGTTGCTAATGCAATAGCCCTCAAGGTTATAGCAGTCTTGGAGATTGTAAACTTTCTTTTTGATAGCTTAAATGCAGAAACAAACTTCTATACCCTCATGTAGGAACTGATAACCCAAAAGTAACAGACATCAAAATACTGTTTGTATTTTTGCCATGATCTATATACATTCCTGAAATTAAATTTGTAACAGAAAGCATAATTCAATTTTGAAGCATTTACTGAGTTTCTACTATGCACAAAGACCTATGGTAGATTCCATGGGGGATATAAAACAAGATCCATGTCCTTGAAGAATTCGAAATGAAGTGAGGACATTAATTATTGTCTTGGATTTATGAGTCTACTTGCCAAGCAAGGGTCTCCCTTGTCAACACAATGACTTTTTTATGGCTTTTTGTGATGTTTTCATCAATAGCCTATTGGCTAAAGTATTTTAATATTAACCCAAATCATCAGTCAAGATATCCACAATGCAGGAAATGAACAAAAGACTAAAAGGGAAGGGTGATGAAGGAACGGGAGAGAAACTACACCTATGCTGGGCACTTCATTATCTAATAAATTCACAAAACAATCCAGGAAGTATGTATTCTTCTTCTTTCTCTTTTTATCAGGTGATGACATTAGGGCTCAAAAATGTTAGAACATTTCCTTAAAATCTGGATAGAAAGTGACAGAGCTGGGATTTTAGGTCCATTCAACACAGCTTTCTCTCTTACACTGTACTTAGCAATCTTCCAAAAATACATATGTGTGTGTTTTCACAAGTGAGTAAGCAAATAAGCAAGTGAGAACTTAGAAAGCAGTGGATGAGTTTTCTGTCACTGGCCATTTAAAAATAAGCTGAATAATCACTGGCAGATATAAAGAGGGGATTAAAGCCTTGAGTAGGGGTTAGTGATATCAAAATCCCTTTCAACACTGAGATTCCACTTCTATGAAAACATGAGTGGAATTTGCATGCATTCCTCTCCTCATGGAAATCTTCGCAACATATGCTCCACATTGAATGGAGAGAATCATCTGTGTATATAATGGGAAAAGCAAGGTCCATGGGCCTTATCACTCCATAGCTTACCAACATGTGCAGCAATTCACCTGGCTGAAGATTTAACTTGTGATACGTATGTGTTCCCATTTATTTGTTCTACAGAGGGAAGTTTCTGCAAGTTACATGTCAGCTTTGGAGGAAAACCAGTCTCCTTTAGCCGCAAAGAGGCTCCTTCCTCAAGGGGAAAGAGGCAATTAGGTTTCAGACTTGGTTGTGGACTGAATGTTTGTGTCTCCCTAAATTCATATGTCAAAATCCTAACACTAATGTGATGGTATTAGGAGATGGGACCTTTGGATGTGACTAGGTGTAGATAAGATCATGAGGATTGAGGCCCCACGATGAGATTAATGCCCTTATAAGAAGAGGAAGGGAGACCAGAGTTCTCTTTCTATTGTGTGAGGATACAGTGAGAAGGTGGCCATGTGCAAGACAGGAAGAGAGCCCTCACCAGTAATTGAATCTACTGGAACCTTGATCTCAGAGTTCCCAGCCTCTGGAACTATGAGAAATAAATATGTGTTGTGTAAACCACCTGGTTTATGATACTTTGTTATGGCAGCCTGTGCTAGTCCATTTTGCATTGCTATAAAGGAATACCTGAGACTGGGCAATTTATAAAGAAAAGAGGCTCATTTGGCTCATGGTTCTGCAGGCTGTACAAGAATGGCAGCATCTGCTCAGCTTCTGGTGAGGCCTCAGGAAACTTTTACTCATGGCAGAGAGTAGAGGGGGAGCAGGTGTGTCACATGATGAGAAAGAAAACAAGAGAGAGGGAGGGCTAGTCTCTTTTTTAACAACCAGATCACACAGGAACTCATTACCACTGGGAGGGTACCAAGCCATTTGTGAGGGATCCACCCCTGTGACCCAAACATCTCCCACCAGGCCTCACCTCCAACGTTGGGGATCACATTTCAACATGAGATTTGGAGGGGACAAACATCCAAACTCTATAACAACCTGAGCTGAATAAGACAGACCCATCTTTTGCTATTGCTAGAACCCATCCATAAGAGTTTGGCTGGTGGTTCCATTGTTTGAAGAAAGAGGCCCTTTGTGATGAGACCCTTTGAGTTTCAGGGATTGAAAAGAAGTGTGATTCTTTGAGGATAGAAAGGCAGAAAGGGAAGGCGAGGAGATCATTGTGAGTCTCTGACACAGAGGGATAGGGTAACTAGTTCCTTGGCATATAGGCATGGCATGGGGCTGGAATCTCTAAGCACTGGGAGCTGTGACCTGGAAGCCTAAGCAGCCTCAGTGGCTGATCTTAGCTCTGTAGGAGTGCAGGCTCCTCTCCAAGTTCTGAGGACAATGTTCAGTAGTAACACCAAATGGCAGGGAGAAACAATGATGAGGTGGCCTAACTGGACACCAGACCTCAGCTTGGGACGGGGGAAATCACATGTTCCTGTCTGCCCTTTGAACTGTGTCCATCTCTAGGGATTTTTGTTTGTCTTAAAAACTATTCATAGAAAGGAGGAGACTCAGGAGCTAATCCAGAAGGCAGGGCCTGAGCAGAGTACATTTGAGTAAAAATCAGTTGCTGAGATTTGCATCAGGAAATATTGGAGCAGTTGATTCCCCAGGGCAGCCAGGGTCCCCTCTTTCCTGGGTGGTAGATGCCAGCTGAGGCAGACAGGAGCAACCAATTCAGCCATATCCAGATTCTGTACAGTGGCTATTCAGCCATATCCAGATTCTGTACAGTGTCTGGACAGCCACAGCCTTTGCAGAAAACTCAATACCTTTATTTCAGTTAGTTTCAGAACTCTCAGACTCAGCATCCCAAGAACAAAAGAAAATTCTAGATGGAAACCTCATTTAAATTCTGAAGAGTAGTTATACTTGGTGGCACAGTGTTCAGATGTTTGGAGATTTGTATATTTGGCACTTACAAACAGCAGCAGCCGTGACAACAACAACAGGGACATATAGATCTAAAGGTTTAGTGTTTAATAGTTCATGTATTGTTCTTACACAGACTTACAAGGCAAAAACACAAAACCCCCAACCAGCCCTGTTGCACATGTTGCGATTGAGTGATAGATCTTTGTAAGCTACCAGGGAAGTTCTCCTGGAGTCTTAGAGGGAGGGGAATGAGATGGGCTAGGAAGAAACAATGGTGAATAAAACTCCTGGCTCCAAATACCCTGATTATTTGGCCTTCCATCCTATTTGCTGAGGAATTAAGAGCAAGTACCAAGGGGTAGGGATGGAGGATGTCTTTTTTTCTTACGATTTACTAGTTGCTCTCTTCCTCTGGGCTCGGCACTGAGTTTCATTCACGTCCTACAAATGCTCACCAACCATGACCAAGTGTCCAGAGAAAGACTCAGGGGCCTCAGATCTTGGACATGCAGATGCTGTCTTTGTTTTCCCAGACCCTTCCTGTAGCTTCCCCTGAGTCTGGGGCAGGCTTTGTTTTCCCTCTTGCTCCAAGACTGTCTTTCAGAGACCTTGTGAATCTGACCATCAGCTCCAGAGGTCCCTCCACTTAGGGTATAATCTTACAGCTTCACCAGCTAAGGGACTGATGGCTGTTCCGTGAGATCCCGGCCAGCCTTGGGAAAGAAACCCTGCAAGTTTCTTATTCTGAGCTGAATAAGACAGACCCATCTTTTGCTATCGCTATTTTTGCCAAGAAATTCTTCTAAGACACACATCTATTTGTGTCACTTTCTTGTTCCCAAACTTTCCTGGGCTCCCCATGACCCTCAGGATTTTTGGCTCTCCACTCCTCCCTGGAGTGCCCCTGCCCTCCCTCCTTTCTGGAAGAGGATTCATCTTTTGTCACCTCCTTGAGAAGCCTTCCCAGACCCCTCTGGGTGGAGTTAGCCGCTTTTAGTCATTTCCTTCTTTGTGTTTCCATTGCATAATAACAGAGATCCCTGAATACTTACTGAGCTCTCTCCACAGGCTGAGAGCTGTCCAGACACCTTGCAAGCATTGTCTCATCGATCCTCACAAGAGCCTTGTGAAGTCTGCACTTTCCTTATTTCCATTACAGTTGAGGAAATGAGACAAGCTGCCTAAACATATGTGAGGTTGTGTGTCTAGATGGTGATGGAGGCAGCATTTGAATCTGATTAGTTCAGCTCCTGAGCCCATGTCTCATCAGGAGTATACTGTTCTGAACCTGTGTATCTCTGTGACGGCACTTATAACATTTTATTATTGTTTATTTACATCCCTTCCTTTCATTTGACTGAGCTGCTTGAGGGCAAAAATACTGTGTTTTTAATCACTGAGACTAGCACATAATAGGTGCTCAATAAATTCCTGAGGGAGAAAGAAAAGAAGGAAGTGTTGCAATGATTATACCAATAAGAACATAGAAATAATTCAGGAAAATGTTCAAATTCCCTAGGGTCAAGACCAGGCCTGTGTTACCTGTGTTAAGGGAATAATTTAGTCTACAAAAAAAGGTAAATAGTTTTGCTACAAGTAAAAAGCTGATGTTCCTGGAAAGTTTGGGCCAAAGACGGATCAGCCCAGAATATTTGTCTTAAAAATGAAATAAGTAATCCCAATCATCAGACACTCTTTTTTTTTTCCTACCTTTTGAGACAGAGCCTCACTTTGTCACCCAGGCTGGAGTGCAGTGGCTCTGTCTCAGCTCACTGTAACCTCTACCTCTCAGGTTCAAGCGATTCTCCTGCCTCCACCTCCTGAGTAGCTGGGACTACAGGCACACACCACCATCCCCAGATAATTTTTTTTTTTTGGAGAGACAGAGTTTCACCATGTTGGCCAGGCTGGTCTCAAACTTCTGACCTCAAGTGATCTGCCCGCCTCAGCCTCCCAAAGTGCTGGGGTTGCAGGCATGAGCCACGGCACCCAGTCATCAGACACTTATTTTGTAAAGAATTTATTGAATTCACCCATACATGGTCTATGTGGATATAGTCTGGAATCCAGGCTATAGAGAACTTATGGAGTATTTACGGAGAAATGGCTGATTCTAGGACAAGGATTCCTGAATGTTCTAGGGAACTGACTAATATTTCCAAAGATTTCCTATTCTCCAAGCATAGGAGCCAGATGGGGTGGAACCAAGGCTCAGGCTTGGTCAGGGCAGAGTGACTCCTCTCTTTCACTTGTTAGATGTCCTAAACCATTTTGTCCAATGTTATTGTTGCAAATTGGTTGTCGTGATGGTTAATTTTATGTGTCAACCTGATGGGGCCCTGGGTGTCTAGACTTTTGGCTAAACCTTATTCTGGTGTGTCTGAGAGGATGTGTTTTGATGGGACTAACATTTAAATTGATTGATAGACTGAGTAAAACAGATTGCTCTCCCTGATGGGACTGGGCCTCATCCAATCAGTTGAAGACCCGAATAGAAAAAAAAGGCCAAGTAAGAGGAAGTTCCTCCTGCCTGACTGCTTGAGCTGGGACACCGGTCTTTTCTGCCTTTTGGCTCAGACTAAAACGTTGGCTCTTTTTGGGTCTCAAGCCTGCTGGCTTTTGAACTGGAACTTACACCATCTACCCTCTTGATTCTCAGGCCTTCAGACTCAAACTGGAACTACACTTTGACTCTCCCGATTCTCCAGCTGCCTGACTGCAGATCTTGGGACTTCTCAGCCCCCAAAATCTTGTGAAGCATTTCCTTATTTTATATACGTATACAGTCATGCTCCGCATGATGACATTTAGGTCAATGATAGACCGCATATACAATGGTGGGTCCTATAAGATTATAATACTTTAGCTTTTCTATGTTTAGATGTGTTTAGATACACAAATACTTACCATTGTGTCACAGTTGCTTTCAGTATTCAGTACAGTAACATGCAGTACAGGGTTTTTGGCCTAGGACCGATAGGCTCTGTCATATAGCCTAGTTGTATATTTGACTGTATCACGTAGATTTGTGTAAGTACACTTTATGTTGTTCCTGTAACTGAAATGCAGATCCAGTCACTTACCACTTGCATAGTCCAATGAATAAGAGTGAGGTCTGGTCTAAAGAAACTGCTTTATGTTCTATTATAAAGACACATACCCGTCTATGTTCATTGCAGCATTATTCACAGTAGCAAAGCCATGAAATAAGCCTAAATGCCCATCAGTGGTAGACTGGATAAAGAAAATGTGGCACATATACACCAGGGAATACTATACAGCCATAAAAATGAATGAGATCATGCCCTTTGCAGGGACATGGATAGAACTAGAGGCCATTATCCTTAACAAACTAATGCAGGAAAAAAAATCAAATACTGCGTGTTCTCACTTAAAAGTGGAAGCTAAATGATGAGAACACATGGGTACAAAGGGGAACAACACACACTGGTGCTTATTGGAGAATGAGGGTGGGAGGAAGGAGAAGATCAGAAAGAATAACTAATGAATGCTGGGTTTAATACTGTGGTGATAAAATAATCTGTACAAAAAACTCCCATGACCCAAATTTACCTGTGTAACAAACCTGTGCATGTACCCCTGAACTTAAACTAAAAGTTAAAATTCTTCCAATCTATGAACATGATATGTCTTTCCATTTATTTGTGTCTTTTAAATTTTCTCTATCAATCTTTTATAATTTTCAGTGTACAAATCTTTCATCTCTTTGGTTAAGTTAATTACTAAGTGGTTTCTTTTTGTTGCTAATATAAATGAGATTGTTGTTGGTGTATAAAATCACCATTGAGTTTTGCATCTTTATTTTGTATCCTGTAACGTTAATAAATTTGTTTATTAGTTCTGAAAAAAAGTGATATATTTCAAAGCTAGCTTATGGGAAGAAGCACAGGCTTCTTGCCTTAAGGGTAGCCTGTGTAGAAAGTAGGAATTATTTTAAAAGAAATTATTTTAAAAGGGGGCTTGGCATGAATAGTATGCAGGGAAGGAAGTACTTGGATGGAAGTCCACATAACTCGCTTCAGTGCCTTATCTACCGGGCCATTGAGCTGGCGCCTTCATGGGCAGAACTGGGTTTTAAAAGTTCCTGGAACTCTCCAGGTGGGAGAGAATTTTGAAGTGGGCATACTTAGGCTCGTAAATCAACTGTTGCCTCTCGAGGCAATCTTCTGGTGGGAGAGAGTTCCACTCTGGAGCCTCTAAGCATATCTTAGATGAACTTGACCTGTAGAGAATGTCTGGTGATGGGGAGGTCTAAGTAGGAAGTGAGGAACAGGGGAAAAGGAGAAAAGAGAAAAGTAAAGAAAAAAATCATTCTCTTTTTTTCTTAGACGAATGGGAGCACTTGGTTGCATTCCCACAATGACAAAGCTGCCTATGTGACTCATTTCTCAGAACACAGTGCTGTAGTTTAGCGATGCATGACTATATCTCGCCATCTATCTATCTATCTATCTATCTATCTATCTATCTATCTATCTATCTATCTTATTGGTTCTATTTCACTGGAGAGCCCTGCCTAATACAATTGTTTTAATCATTCCTCATTTCCAATGTGCTTTCCTCCTTGACTTTCATTATGGGTGGAGCAGGCTCTGTTTGATTCTAAAATTATATGAGGAAAATATAAAGACATAACCACCACAAAATTGCTGTTTTGGTAGAGGGAGGCTGTTATGTAGATAAAGGATTAGTCTTAATACTCCATTCAAGTTAAATTATTAATTCACTGAATTTTTATGGAGTACCTACTGTGTGGTAAGACTATTCCAAAGAAGCAATGATTTCTGCCCTTGTGTGTGTATGTTTTATTTTTTATTTTTAAATTATTATTATTATTTTTTGAGATAGAGCCTTGCTCTGTTGTCCAGGCTGGGGTGCAGTGGCATGATCTCAGCTTACTGCAACCTCTGCCTCCCGGGTTCAAGTGATTTTCCTGCCTCAGCCTCCTGAGTAGCTGGGATTACAGGCGCCCGCCACCACGCTCAGCTAATTTTTGTATTTTTAGTAGAGACAGGGTTTCGCCATGTTGGCCAGTCTGGTCTCAAACTCCTGACCTCAAGTGATCTGCCCTCCTTGGCCTCCCAGAGTGCTGGGATTACAGGCATGAGCCACCCTGCCAGCCGTGTGTGTATGTTTTAAACAAGGGATAGAGACAATAAGCATGATAAATAAGTCTAACTGTATTGTATGTTAGAGAAAAATAAAGCAGGAAAGGGGAGTGGGGAGGGGTTCAATTTTAAATAGGGTAGTCCTAAAGGGCTGCATTGAGAACTGTATTAGAAAAATGACCTGTACAAAAGTATATTAGCTTCCTATTGTTGCTGTGACAAATGACCACAAACTTAATGGCTTAAAACAACACAAATTTATTCTCTTACAATCCTGGAAGTGAGAATTCCCAAATTGGGCTCCTGGGGCTAAAATTAAGGTGTTGGCAGGGCTGTGTTTCTTTTGGAGGCTGTAGGAGATAATCCATTTTCATGCCTTTTCCAGCGTCTCTAGGCTACATTCCTTGGCTTGTGGCCTCTTCCTCCATATTCAAAGCCAGCATTATCAGGCCAACTCTTTCGCACACTGTCATTTCTTTGGTTCTTGTTCCTTTGCCTCCTTTTTCCACTTATAAGGACGCTTGTGATTTCATTGGGCCCCCTTAGATCTTCCAGGATGTGGAAGACCAAAACTGTGCCACTCCAAAATATGAATGTAGGAGGCCAGAATATGCTACTCCAAAATATGCCTGTTTAGCATAAGGATTATTTTGAGCTAATTATTTTAAGAAACTGTAGACACCAGAGTAACTCTAGACACCAGAGTAACTCTAAAAACAAAGAGTAGAAGTTACCCTTTTGTAAGAGAAATGTATTTTCTAAAGGAAATTCCCATTTCTAAGGTGCCTTCTCTGTACCAGGAAGAGAAGAAATGCTCCAAATCACTAGAGACTTTTCTCAGTGGAGAAGGCACTGAGTTAATCCACAGGAAAAACCTTGTTGTTATTGCAGTGCTTTTCCTGACCTCCCCAAAACAGGCCTCCTCCCACCCTTTCTGTCTTTCTTTCTACTGAAGATAATATTTGACCTGAACTAAAAGCCACTTCCTGGAGATTTACTCACTTTTCTCTGGCTATCTTTCTTGTATATATAAAGTATACCTGTTAATAAACTTCTGTTTGTCTCTTCTTAATCTGTCTTTTGTTACAAGGGTCCATGCCAATAAAAACTCAGAAAAGGTGGAGGGAAATTATTTTTCCTCCCCTATAAGGATAATCTCATCTCAAGTTTAGCTAATTATGACTGTATCAGTTTGTTGGGGCTGCTGTCACAGAGTACCACAGACTAGATAGCTTAAACAACAGACCTTTGCTCGTAATTCTGGAGGTTTAAAGTCTAACGGCAATGGGTTGGCAGGGCTGGTTTCTTTGTCGGTCTCTCTCCATGGCTTGTAAATGGCCACCTTCTTCCTGTCTTTACAAGGTTTTCTGTGTATGTGTGCTTGTGTTCTCCTCTTCTCTTCTTGTAAGGACCCCAGTCATATTGGATGATGCCCCACCCTAATGACCCCGTTTTACCTCTTTAAAGACCCTATCTCCAAATCCAGTCACATTCTAAGGTACTGGGGGTTATGACTCCAACATATGAATTTTGAGAGAAGGGACACAATTCAGCTCATCGCATAACCTCAATTCCATTAGGAATTAAGTTCTGCTAATTTACTTCCCCTTTGACACATAACCTAACATATTTACTGTTTCCAGTGATTAGGACAAAAATATCTTTGGGGGGCCATTACTCTGCCGACCACAGAGGGAGCCACGCGGACAACTAGGGAAGAAAAACAGGTGGAGCAAAGGCCTAGTGTGGAGGCGTGTCCATTGGAGGAACAGCAGGGAGGCAACTGAGGCTAGAGCTGACTGAGTGAGAAGAGCACGGGACAGGAGGAGCCTGTTTGCACAGCCTGCAGGCCACCACATGGACTCCGGCTTTTACTCTGAGGGTTTTGAGCGGAGGAACCATGTGAATCTTACTGTGTGTTCACAGGACCTCCCTGGCTGCTGAGTGGGGCATAGATTAGAGAAGGCTGAGGATGGCAGCAGGAGACCAGTTGGGAGGTGACTGCAATAATCCAGGAGAGAGAGGATGATGGCTTTGGCCAGGGAGACCGTGGGGGAGGCCTAAGGCATGGTTGGATTTTGAATGTTTTAGAAAAGTAATTAGGATTTTATCTTGAATTGGTGTGAGTGAAAGAGAGGAGTCAAGAATGACTAAGTTTGTTTTTGTCTTGTGGAACTGGAAGAATGGAGTCGACATGTACTGAGATGGGGAGATCATGGTGAGATGAGAAGCTTCACTTTGGAAATACGAGAGATGACTAGTTAGACACCCAGGTTCAATGTGAATGGCTAGCTTTCTTTATGTATTTAAAGTCAATGTTCAGATTTTAAAAATTAATACATCTCATGATTCTTGTAAAATAAAAAAATAAAAAGAACAAACACTTTCACTTGTTCCTTGACTTTCAATTAACTCACAGGCACAGATTAAAATTAGTCCCATCTACAAACTTATCTAATTACATTCCCTTAAATATCTTCAACAACATTTATAAATTAATATATTTGCTTTTTAAACATTCACATGCCTGGTAGGGTAAACTTACAATATTAATAAGCAAAACCCTCTTAAGCATTTAAATTACTCTTGTATCCTCTAAACATGTAATTATAGTAAATCAAGTTCCCTTAACAATACCACAACTATTTATAAACTTAAAATTCTCCTATACTTTTCAGCTGAAAATCACAGTAAAACATCAGATTCTCTTAAACGTGACCTTTCATAGTTTTTGTTTTTTAGATTGTTGAGTAAGGGTGTGATCATTGCTATCCATGGTTAACTTATAAGAATATTCTGAAGACAACACAAAAAATTGTGCTTTGACAATAAAAACAAGCTATGAAAATTTAAGGTGCTGTTTTCATTCTGGGAGAAAGCTAACCTCTGTCAAGGACATGCTTGAATTATTCCTTGAAAAGTTAAGAACAGTTTTCTTTTTGTTCCCTTTCCTCGCCCCCAAAGAAAAGCTGACTGTGAAAAAGAGCAGATGACTTAACTAGGGTCTAAGTGATTAATAGAGACCTCCTGTTCCTTATCTTCCAGAGTCAGAATATTGACATTGTAATGTTGGGGCTCAGAAAACAATATCCAAAAATGAAATTCTCAGAAGCAAAAGTTTTTCCATGATCTCCTGTCTTCTTGCCTCTCAGTCCCATTTCCCCCAAAGGCTACCCATGGAAACTAGTCTCTTTCCCAAGGCGGGTCATAGAAACCAGAACCCCTTTTCCCCAAAGGCAGCCAGGAAAACTAAAAATATTACTATAACTCTCTCTCCCCACCTTTCTATGTAAAAACGGGGTGAAAAGAAATTAATTATCTGACCTAGCTTGTTTGGCTGTAGGTGAGAAGACCCTCATTCCAGAGAGGGTTCTATCTATACCCAGAAGGAAGGAGTGCATGCTCAGAGGGGTTAAGAAGAATCCAGACAGAGAGGTCCTGCTGGGTTTCCCCACTCAGTCTGTTAGCATCAGATCATAGCCTTTTGGTCCAATCATTTTTCTACACTGTCCATACTTTGTTGAACCTAAGCATAATAACAATTTCACCTCCATCTTTGGGTCTTCATTCTGAAGGGCCCCGTGTCATGTAAAACTCTGATCAAATAAATTTCTGTTCCTTTTCTACTATTAATCTGCCTCGTGTCACTGGTTTTCAGTGGATCTTCAGAAGGCGAAGGGAAAATTTTCCCTTGGCCCTGACAGTAACAAAGGATCTCTTGGAATTGTGAAATTCACAAATTAACTTGATAGGTTAAGAGTCAGGGAGCCTTCCAGACATGGAGGCTGCCACAGCCTAAGACATTGGTGTTTGCTGGACAATTGAATAAAGTCACAGCAAATAGGCAGCCATCACTCTGCAAACTCTGGTGTTAGCTTCTCTCCAGTGGTCCACACAAAGGTTAGCATAGGCAGCAAAATAATAAGGACAGCAAGCAGCAGTAGCAATTAATACCACGCATGTCCAGAGAGGGGCTGCAGGGAATGAGCGTTTTGCAAAGTCCCAGTGTATTCACCTGTTCTATCCTGGTAGAATAAGGGTATCCTCCTGGGAATCCTTATAAGGTCTTGGTATGGGCACTGTAGGGTGAGCTTCCTTTAGACAGTCTTAGTTCTGAGAAAAGAATATCACCCCCTTCAGCAATTTGGGTAGGGTTAGTTAATTTCCAAGTATCTTTAAGCCAATGATTTCCCCTGAGCCAGCTCAGCCAGCAACCCCCCTCTCCTGGAAGCAGTTGACACCTTCCTAGTATGCATGATGTGGGCCTAGAATCACAGAAGATCCCAATACCCACTGGACTATGAGGGCTGGTGGCAGGCTTCTTTTCTTGCAGTCTATTGGCTCAAGCAGATGTGCAGTAAATTTAGGTCCTGGCTACTGAAGTATGTCAGGGCTGACCCAGCCAACATTCTGCTGGACAGAGGGGCCAGTGGGATAGGTTTGGTGATGATGTGAAAGAAAACTAAAATCTTGGAACCCCAAACTCAGTATGCCAAAGGGAAAGTTAAGCTTGGGAACTGAGTCCAATTACACAAAAAACTACCTTCCCTTTGTTTCCAAACAGATAGCTATAATTTTACATGCTTACATTATCTTATGTGGAATGTAGATTTACTTGAGTGTGAGATGAATGCATAATTGCCTTTTCCCCCACTCCCCTCTTTTCACATGTAAAATGTAGATTCACTGAGCACTAATTAAAGCCTCAGGAGAATGTAACCACTTGCCTCACTGCCCACCTTCCCTCCTTTTTTATTTCCCTCTTCCCCTCCTTTTTGCCCTTTCCGCTTCCAATATTGAAGTTCCCCAAACCCTTTTTGAAAAAAGCACAAGTCACAGATCCTTAGGGTCTGTGGATTTGTCCACAAACTTAGGGTGTTTAGATTTGAAACTTTAGGGGCCATGATGAAGCCTAGCTTCAAGCAGTATCCTTTACAGTGGGCCCTACAACTGATACGTGAATAAAATTGCTTGCTTTCTAGGCTTTTCACTAAAAATAAGTTACTAATAGTTAACATTGAAATGTATATATCTCTATATATATATTTTAAGATGGAGTTTCGCTTCATCACCCAGGCTGGAGTGCAGTGGCGTGATCTTGGCTCGCCGTAAGCTCTACCTCCCGGGTTCACGCCATTCTCCCGCCTCAGCCTCCTGAGTAGCTGGGACTACAGGTGCCCGCCACCGCACCTGGCTAATTTTTTGTATTTTTAGTAGAGCCGGGGTTTCATTGTGTCATCCAGGATGGTTTTGATCTTGACCTCGTGATCCACCCGCCTCAGTCTCCCAAAGTCCTGGGATTACAGGCGTGAGCCACCATGCCCGGCCTGAAATCAATATATATTTTTAAAGCACTAGACATATATAATTCTGTATGCAAAATACAGAAGAAAAGCAGAATGTGCTTTTAGTAAAAGTATTATAAAAAGACATGAACATGTAATTTTTGTTAAAGGGAAAGTAATTTTGTCTAGACCAGAGGTTTTTAAATATTTTTTTAAATTGAAGGAATAAAAAAATGATGGATAAAACTGAATGGACATAGAAAGTTGAAAAAAAGAAAATAGAAACAGATGATAAAATGTTACAAAAGTTTTATCGAAATCTTATATTATAGTCAAACTGAGATTGGATGGATTTGTTTATAAGATTTCAGTTAAAAAATAGCTTTAGCATTAATAATACACTATGCAAAGGTAAAATCTGTTTTTCTCTTTTGAACAAGATTTTCATGTAATTTTAAGAGATAGTAAAAGATTTTTATTTACCTTTTGAGTAAACTGCAAAAAATAAAAGAGGAGAGAGAAGAGTCAGATTCAGTCAGTTGTCTTTATTGGATCTTATTGTTTAGGAAACTGAGTTTCCTCTCTGCCAAAAAGTAAAAAGATTTTGCTTTAAAAATCCTTTGAATTATCATTTTGGCTACATGAATGACTTATTTTACAGTGACCTTGATCCAATTTTGCATATCAACTGTTTTAAATTTTGATATTTGACAAATCTTCCAAAATCAAAATTTCAAGTTCTAAATTTAGACTTTTGACTTCATTAACTTCTTTTTAGATATTAGGTCCCCTGAAGTCCTAAAGAGATATATCAACTCACTTGATATATTAAATCATACAGGAATCATTGACAAATATTATTATGGTATTTAATTTAACTTTCTTTGGATTTTGTTTATGTAAATGTATTGTTAATATGTATTCTGAAATTATATGAGATTTCTATAATTCTGATATGTCTTAGTATATGTCATCAATAGTAATTATGATTATTGTGCTAAATTATTGTACGCCATAGACATTTCCTGATTTCCTTGTCAATTATGTCTTTGATCATGGCCATCCTAATACTTTTATCATCCACAATTGTTGTTTAACTTTGATCCTTTTCAAAAAGTGGTATAATCAACTATTGTCCAAAACTTGCTTCTTTAGGGAAGTCCACAGAAAGGATCCTGTTGGGTGCTCTTAAATGCGGGTTTCTGATAACCTTGGTGATTGTGCCATTGAACTAGAGGAAAACAAAAAGTTTCCAGACTGCTCCTTGAAGAACTAATGTGGTCATGAGGTTTACTAACCCGAATATCAAATGGAACGAGTTAACTGCATGTGACTAGACTAACAGAGGACTGAAATAATTTTTATGATCTTTTTTCTTTGTCTGAAACATTGTTGATTCTTTTTGTTTTGTTTCTCAGAGTCAAGAAAGCTTTTTTTTTCTTGTGAGCCATTTAGTTTTTAACAATTGAGTAAAGTATACTCTTGTGAGCAAAATTGAAACATGTTTCTTTTTCTCTACCTGATTTCTCTAGAATTTGGAAACTATTTGTGAGTATTCTTAATTTTTGGCAATATATTTATTTGCATATGTTCAATAAGAGTCTTTTCTTTGTAATAAGACAAAATTGGAGACACTGGTTATTTTACCAAGACTTTGACTGGAATGGCATATTTTCAGATATGAACAGACTGCTTTGAGGAATTAAAATTGACTTTATGGAGCTGATAAAAGCCCCTTGGAACTACTGGCCTCATATTTTGTCTATGTCGTTCCTTCACAGGGTTCCTGACCTGTGATAAGTAAAGAATGTCACTTTCTTTTTTTTCTTTTATTTTGAGACAGAGTCTTGCTCTCTCACCCAGGCTAGAGTACAGTGGTGTGATATTGGTTCACTACAACCTCTGCCTCCTGGGTTCAAGCGATTCTCCCTGCCTCACTTTCTGACAGGCTCAGGAAACTCAAGTTATTTTGGGATCTTGAGAAGAGAGGAATTCACCCAATTCATACAGGTACAGATAAATTCTCAGCTGGGCTTGAGAGGCCTTTAAAAATCTAATCTGAGACTCCTTATGAAAAAGCTCCAGCAAAGCCAATGCAAAAAGAGCCTATTGACCAATAATTATTCTTACGGCACTTCATGCACATAATCAGGCTAAGTATAAGAAGACTAAAACTTATTTTGCAAATAAACTGGTCCTACTCTAATTTATCTTTGGTAAAAATGGGGGACTAGAGAGAGAAAAATAATGTTTCAAAGGAAACTATAGTAAACTTGTTATTAGATTCTAGCCTTGTCTGTTGTTTTTCAATTTTTATTATTTGCTTACAATTTATCTGGACTGTACCTTGAAGTCTTTCCTGACTACAAGTCTTCAAACTAACATTTTCAAATATTTTTTCTGCCGTTTTTCTAACTACTTGGAATCACTAGAAATTATGACTGTGCTTTTCTTAAAGCCCTACACACTGAAGTTAGGCAACTTAGACTTTGGGAGAAATAATAGCTATACACATATACACACATACACTTTCTCTCTATATACACATACACATACATATAACCTATATATGTGTGTGTGTGCATTTATTTATTTATATCACCTTCCTGGCTGCCTACAGATATATGAACTTCTTGGCCTTCTTGGCAATATAGCCTGAATTGTGTTTTCAGGATTGCTTTCCCTTTGTTGCTATAATCTAGCCTTTTTGTCCTCTTCTTTTCCCTGCCCTTTTTTCTTTCTTTCTTCCTCCTTCTGTTTTTCTCATAAGCCTTCTTAGCCATATGAGACCTCATCTTCTAGGAGTAAACCATTCTAGTGCTGAGGGATATGACTGAACCTGTGACCAGAGACTCATTTTCTTCTACAATGCTTTCTCCACAAGATTTTGGAGAACAGGAGGGGAATGCAAAAGAAAAATAAAATCTCGTGATCCCAAACTCACTATGTCAAAGGGAAAGTTAAGGTTGGGAACTTTTTTGGAGTCACGCAAAAAACCGCCTTCCTTTCATTCCTAAATGGATAGCTGTAATTTCACATGCTTACTTTATCTTACGTAAAATGTAGATTTACTGAGCATGAGGTGAATGTATAATTGACTGTTTCCCCCATTCCCTTCTTTTCACTGAGTGCTAATCAAAGCCTTACAAGAATGTAACCACTTGCCCCATTACTTACCCTCCCTTTTTTTCCCTCTCCTCCCCTCATGCTTGCTCTTTTGCATTTAAATATAGATATTCCTAAAATCCTCTTTGGAAAAAGTACAGATTACACATCCTAGTTGTGTTTCTTTTTCCTGAGTGCATCCTCAACGTTGGCAAAATAAACTTCAAATTGATTGAGATCTGCTCCAGCCACTTTTTGATTTACAATGGCAATACCTTGGCGTGACCAAGATTCCCCACCTGAGGGTGACCAGGTTTTGATTTAAGGCCCTGTGGTTGGACTACTGCTGATGTAATAAGCTGTGCCTCTTGCTTTCCCGTCCCTTCCTTCCCCTTTGCTCTGGGATCTGTGGGTGACTACACTGTTCTATGGAACAGTATCACTGTGGTTGGACTTCATTCTAACCAGGGTACATCTTCACCTGCAGATATAGGGAACATCAGAGGTTTAAGACTGTTCCCCTACTCTATCTAACCTACCTGCATCCCAGGAAGAATAGTAAACCCCTAGTTACAAATAAAGAGGTCTAGAATCATAGTTGTCAAGGAATAGTCTCTGGATTATGCAGCAAATCTACTCTCTAAATGTGAAGCTGAAACTTGAACCCAGGTCTTCTGTATTCCTGTTATTTCCTCTGTGCAACCCTGTGTCTCTATCAGCCAAGCCATCTACAAGCATCTGCAGGATATCAAGCATGGTCCCAGACATTTGGGGTGGGAGGGGATACAAATAGAAAAATACTAGTTTACAGCGGTATAAAAAAGCTGCTAGTAACAACTCCAGATCAGTGCTAAGAGATACACACACACACGAGAGAGAGAGAGAGAGAGAGAGAGAGAGAGAGAGAGACAGAGGGAGAGAAAGGTGGCAGGTAGATATGTAGGAAAGGCACCGTGAGGGTACAAGTGAGCTGGAAAGAGGCCTGGAGAGAAGTGGGCTTGGGGGCTGAGGACACAGGGACTTCAGAGACACATGGGATATGGGAGAATTTGCCTTGAGACTCTCACAGTGTCTTTCCAAACCTGTTGTACTTCACTGTATCCTTAGCATTCTTTTTTTCTTTTTTAAAAAATACTTTAAGTTCTGGGATACATGTGCACAGTATGCAGGTTTGTTACATAGGTATACATGTACCATGGTGGTTTGTTGCACCCGTCAACCTGTCGTCTACATTAGATATTTCTCCTAATGTTACCCCTCCCCTAACCCTCCAACAGGCCCTGGTGTGTGATGTTCCCCTCCCTGTGTCCATGTGTTCTCATTGTTCAACTCCCACTCATGAGTGAGAACATGGGGTGTTAGGTTTTCTGTTCCTGTGTTAGTTTGCTGAGAATGATGGTTTCCAGCTTCATCCATGTCCCTGCGAAGGACATGAACTCATCCTTTTTTATGACTGCACAGTATTCTATGGTGTATATGTGCCACATTTTCTTTATCATTCCATCATTGATGGGCATTTGGGTTGGTTCCAAGTCTTTGCTATTGTGAATAGTGCTGCAGTAGACATACATGTGCATGTGTCTTTATAGTAGAATGATTTGTAATCCTTTGGGTATATAACCAGTAATGGGATCGCTGGGTCAAATGGTATTTCTGGTTCTAGATCCTCAAGGAATTGCCACACTGTCTTCCACAATGGTTGAACTAATTTACGCTCCCAACAACAGTGTAAAAGTGTTCCTATTTCTCCACGTCCTCTCCAGCATCTGTTGTTTTCTGACTTTTTAATGATTGCCATTCTAACTGGTATGAGATGATATCTCATTGTGGTTTTGATTTGCATTTCTCTAATGACCAGGGATGATGAGCTTTTTTTCATGTTTGTTGGCTACATAAATGTCTTATTTTGAGAAGTTTCTGTTCATATCCTTTGCCCACTTTTTATGGGGTTGTTTGTCGTTTTCTTTTAAATTTCTTTGAGTTCTGTGTAGATTCTGGATGGTAGCCCTATGTCAAATGGATAGATTGCAAAAACTTTCTCCCATTCTGTAGGTTGCCTGTTCACTCTAATGATAGTTTCTTTTGCTGTGCAGAAGCTCTTTAGTTTAATTAGATCCCATTTGTCAATTTAGGCTTTTGTTGCCATTGCTCTTTGTGTTTTGAAGTCTTTGCCTGTACCTGTGTCCTGAATTGTATTACCTAGGTTTTCTTCTAGAGTTTTTATGGTTTTAGGTCTTATGTTTAAGTCTTTAATCCATCTTGAGTTAATTTTTGTATAAGCTGTAAGGAAGGGGTCCAGTTTCAGTTTTCTACTTATGGCTAGCCATTTTTCGCAACACCATTTATTAAATAGGGAATCCTTTCCCCATTTCTTTTTTTTGTCAGGTTTGTCAAAGATCAGATGATTGTAGATGTGTGGCATTATTTCTGAGGCCTCTGCTCTGTTCCATTGTTCTATATATCTGTTATGGTATCAGTACCATGCTGTTTTGGTTACTGTAGCCTTGTAGCATAGTTTGAAGTCAAGTAGTATGATGCCTGCAACTTTGTTCTTTTTGCTTAGGATTGTCTTGGCTATACGGGCTCATTTTTGGTTCTGTATGAAATTTAAAGTATTTTTTTTTCTAATTCTGTGAAGAAAGTCATTGGTAGGTTGATGGGGACAGCATTGAATCTATAAATGACTTTGGGCAGTATGGCCATTTTCACGATGTTGATTCTTCCTATCAATATTGTGATATGAGCATAGAATGTTTCTCAATTTGTTTGTGTCGTCTCTTATTTCGTTGAGCAGTGGTTTGTAGTTCTCCTTGAAGAGGTCCTTCACATCCCTTGTAAGTTGTATTCCTAGGTATTTTATTCTCTTCATAGCAATTGTGAATGGGAGTTCACTCATGATTTGGCTCTCTGTCTATTATTGGTGTGTAGGAATGCTTGTGATTTTTGGACATTGATTTTGTATCCTGAGACTTTGCCGAAGTTGCTTATCAGCTTAAGGACATTTTGGGCTGAGGTGATGGGGTTTTCTAAATATACAATCATGTCATCTGCAAACAGAGATAATTTGACTTCCTCTTTTCCTATTTGAATACTTTTATTTCTTTCTCTTGCCTGATTGCCCTGGCCAGAACTTCCAATACTATGTTGAATAGGAGTAGTGAGAGAGGGCGTCCTTATCTTGTGCCGGTTTTCAAAGGGAATGCTTCCAACTTTTGCCCATTCAATATGATATTGGCTGTAGGTTTGTCATAAATAGCTCTTATTATTTTAAGATATGTTCCATCAATACCTAGTCAATTGAGAGTTTTTGGGACAAAGGGGTGTTGAATTTTATTGAAGGCCTTTTCTGCATCTATTGAGATAATCATGTCGTTTTTGTCATTGGTTCTGTTTATGGTGATTGGATTACATTTGTTGATTTGTGTATGTTGAACCAGCCTTGCATCCCAGGGATGAAGTCGACTTGATCATGGATGGATAAGCTTTTTGATGTGCTGCTGTATTTGGTTTGCCAGTATTTTATTGAGGATTTTTGCATTGATGTTCATCAGGGATATTGGCCTGAAATTCTCTTTTTTTGTTGTGTCTTTGCCAGGTTTTGGTATCAGGATGAGGCTGGCCTTATAAAATGAGTTAGGGAGGAGTCCCGTTTTTTCTGTTGTTTGGAATAGTTTCAGAAGGAATGGTAACAGCTCCTCTTTGTACCTCTGGTAGAATTCAGCTGTGAACCTGTCTGGTCCTGTCCTTTTTTGTTGGTTGGAAGGCTATTAATTACTGCCTCAATTTCAGAACTTGTTATTGGTCTATTCAGGGATTTGACTTCTTCCTGGTTTAGTCTTGGGGAGTGTATGTGTCCAGGAATTTATCCATTTCTTCTAGATTTTCTAGCTTATTTCTGTAGAGGTGCTTATAGTATTCTCTGATGGTAGTTTGTATTTCTGTGGGATCAATGGTGATAACCCCTTTAACATTTTTTATTGCGTCTATTTGATTCTTCTCTTTTTTCTTCTTCATTAGTCTGGCTAGCACTCTATTTTGTTGATTTTTTCAAAAAACTGGCTCCTGGATTGGTTGATTTTTTTGAAGGGTTTTTTGTGTCTCTATCTCCTTCAGTTCTGCTCTAATCGTAGTTATTTCTTGTTTTCTGCTAGCTTTTGAATTTATTTGCTCTTGCTTCTGTAGTTCTTTTAATTGTGATGTTAGGGTGTCAATGTTAGATCTTTTCTGCTTTCTCCTGTGGGCATTTAGTGTTATAAATTTCCCTCTAAACACTGTAGCTGTGTCCCAGAGATTCTGGTACATCGTGCCTTTGTTCTCATTGGTTTCAAAGAACTTACTTACTTCTGCCTTAATTTTGTTGTTTCCCTGGTAGTCATTCAGGAGAAGGTTGTTCAGTTTCCATGTAGTTGTACGGTTTTAAGTGAGTTTCTTAATCCTGAGTTCTAATTTGATTGCACTGTGGTCTGAGAGACTGTTATGATATACATTCTTTTGCATTTGCTGAGGAGTGTTTTACTTCCAATTATGTGGTTAATTTTAGAATAAGTGTGATGTGGTGCTGAGAAGAATGTATATTCTGTTGATTTTTGGTGGAGAGTTCTGTATATGTCTATTAGATCTGCTTGGTCCAGAGAACTGAGTTCAAGTCCTAATATCCTTGTTAATTTTCTGTCTTGTTGATCTGTGTGATATTGACAGTGGGGTATTAAAGTCTCCCACCATTATTGTGTGGGAGTCTGAGTCTCTTTGTAGGTCTCTAAGAGCTTGCTTTATGAAGCTGGGTGCTCCTGTATTGGTTGCATATACATTTAGGATAGTTAGCTTTTCTTGTTGCATTTGATCCCTTTACCATTATGTAATGCCCTTCTTTGTCTTTTTTTTATCTTCGTTGGTTTAAAGTTTATTTTATCTGAGACTAGGATTGCAACCCCTGTGTTTTTTTGCTTTCCATTTGCTTAGTAATCTTCCTCCATCCCTTTATTTTGATCCTATGTGTGTCTTTTCATGTGAGATGGGTCTCCTGAATACAGCACACCAATGGGTCTTCACTCTTTATCCACTTTGCCAGTCTGTGTCTTTTAACTGGGGCATTTACCCCGTTTACATTTAAGGTTAATATTGTTATATGTGAATTCGATCCTGTCGTTATGACGCTAGCTGGTTATTTTGGCCATCGATTGATGCAGTTTCTTCGTAGTGTCAATGATCTTTACAATTTGGTATATTTTTGTAGTGGTTGGTACCAGTTTTTCCTTTCCATATTTAGTGTTCCCTTCAGGAGCTCTTATTAGGCAGGCCTGGTGGTGACAAAATCTCTCAGCATTTGCTTGTCTGTAAAGGATTTTATTTCTCCTTTGCTTATGAGGCTTAGTTTCACTGAATATGAAATTCTGGGCTGAAAATTCTTTAAGGATGTTGAATATTGGCCCCCACTCTCTTCTGGCTTGCAGTGTTTCTGCAGAGAGATCTGCTGTTAGTTTAATGGGCTTCCCTTTGTGGGTAACCTGACCTTTTTCTGTGACTGTCCTTAACATTTTTTCCTTTGTTTCAACCTTGGTGAATCTGACAATTATGTGTATTGTGGTTGCCCTTCCCAAGGAGTATGTTTGTGGTGTTCTCTGTATTTCCTGAGTTTGAATGTTGGCCTGTCTTGCTAGGTTGGGGAAGTTCTGGATAATATCCTAAAGAGTGTTTTCCAACTTGGTTCCATATTCTCTGTCACTTTCAGGTACACCAATCAATCATAGGTTTGGTCTTTTCACATAGTCCCATATTTCTTGGAGGCTTTGTTTGTTCCTTTTCATTCTTTTTCTTTACTCTTGTCTTCATGCTTTATTTCATTAAGTTGATCTTCAATTTCTGATATCCTTTCTTCCACTTGATCAATTCAGCTATTGACACTTGTGTATGCTTCACGAAATTCTTGTGCTGTGTTTTTCAGCTCCATCAGGTCATTTATGTTCTTCTCTAAAGTGGTTATTCTAGTTAGCAATTCCTCTAACCTTTCTTCAAGGTTCTCAGCTTCCTTGCATTGGGTTAGAACATGCTCCTTTAGCTTGGAGGAGTTTGTTATTATCTACCTTCTGAACCCTACTTCTGTCAATTTGTCAAACTCATTCTCTGTCCAGTTTTGTTCCCTTGTTTGCAAGGAGTTGTGATGTGTTGGAGGAGAAGAGGTGTCTGGTTTTTGGAATTTTCAGCCTTTCCATGCTGGTTTTTTCTCATCTTATTGGATTTATCTACATTTGGTCTTTGGTGTTGGTGACCTTCAGAAGGGGTTTCTTTGTGGATGTCCTTTTTGTTGATGTTTACACTCTTCCTTTCTGTTTGTTAGTTTTCCTTCTAACAGTCAGGCCCTTCTGCTGCAGGTCTGCTAGAGTTTGCTGGAGGTCCACTCCAGATCGTGTTTGCCTTGGTATCACCAGTGGAGGCTGCAGAACAGCAAATATTGGTGTCTGTTCCTTCCTCTGGAAGCTTCATCTCAGAGAGGAACCTGCTAGATGCCAGCCAGAGCTCTCCTGTATGAGGTATCTGTCGACCCCTGCTGGGAGCTGTCGCCCCATCAGGAGACACAGGGGTCAGGGACCCACTTGAGGATACAGCCTGTCCCTTAGCAGAGCTTGAACACTGTGCTGAGAGATCCGCTGCTCTCTTCAAAGCCATCAGGCAAGGATGTTTAAGTCTGCTGAAGCTGTGCCCACAGCCTCCCCTTATCCCAGGTGCTCTGTCCCAGGGAGATGGGAGTTTTATCTATAAAGCCCTGACTAGGGCTGCTGCCTTTCTTTCAGAGATGCGCTGCCCGGAGAGGAGGAATCTAGAGAGGCAGTCTGGCTACAGCGGCTTTGCCGAGCTGCAGTGGGCTCCGCCAAGTTCAAACTTCCTGGCGGCCTTGTTTACACTGTGAGGGGAAAACCACCTACTCAAGCCTCAATAATGTTGGATGCCCCTCCCCCCACCAAGCTCCAGTGTCCCATGTTGACTTCAGACTGCTGTGCTGGCAGCGAGAATTTCAAGCCAGTGGATCTTAGCTTGCTGAGCTCTGTTGGGGGTGGGATCCACTGAGCTAAACCACTTGGCTCCCTGGCTTCAGTCTCCTTTCTAAAGGAGTGAATGGTTCTGTCTTGCTGGCATTTCAGGCACCACTGGGGCATGAAAAAGAAAACCTCCTGCATTGAGGTTGGTGCCTGCCCAAACAGCTACCCAGTTTTGTGCTTGAAACCCAGGGCCCTGGTGACGTAGGCACCCAAGGGAATCTCCTGGTCTGTGGGTTGTGAAGACCATGGGAAAAGTGTAGTGTCTGGGCCGGAATACACCATTTCTCATGGCACTGTCCCTCATGGCTTCCCTTGGGTAGGGGAGGGAGTTCCCCAACCCCTTGTGCCTCCTGGGTGAGGTGATGCCCCACCCTGCTTTGGCTCACTCTCTGTGGGCCTCACCCACTGTCTAACCAGTCTCAGTGAGATGAGCTGGGTACCTCTGTTAGAAATGCAGAAATTACCTGCCTTCTGCATTGATCTCTCTGGGAGTTGCAGATTGGAGCTCTTTGTATTTGGCCATGTTGCCAGCCTGTCTCCCTGAATTCTTTTAAAATACAGATTCTCTCCTCTTACTATAAGATTCTGATTTTCATCAGGTGCTGTGGTTTAAATGATGGTGTCTTTTCCAAAATTTTTGTGGTAACTGAATCCCCAGTGCAACAGTATTAAGAAGTGTGGCCCTCAGGAGGTGATTAAGTCATGAGGACTCTGCCTTCACGAGTGGAATTAGTGCCCTTATAAAAGAGCTGGAGGTTGAAGGGAGTGTCTTCTTTCCCTTCCATCTTCTCCCATGTAAGGACAGTGTCCCTCCCCTCTGGAAGATGCAGCAACAAGGTGCTATCCTGGAAGCAGAGTTGGGGTCCTCTCCAGACAACACACCTGCTGGCCTAGCCTCCAGAACTGTACAAGAAATTTCTGTTGTTTCTAAAGTACTACACCGTCTGAGGTGTTTTGTTAGAGAAGCACAAACAGACTGAGACAGTAGGTAGGCTTCAGGTATCTGTATTTTAAATCCATCTCAGGTTTACTCACTGGTATTTTGAAACCTTTGTTTTAAACCAAATCTCATGATGGCCATTCTTTCATAGTAATTGACTTTTAAAAAATACACTTTATATTTTAGAGCAGTTTAGGTTTACAACAAAATTGAGAGGAGCGTACAGAGACCTTCCATGTATTGCCAGCCCCCACATGTCACAGCCTCCCTTACTATTGAACCACACTAGAGTGTGCATTTGTTAGAACTGATGAATCTATATTGACATATTCGTATCACTCAAAGACTGTCGTTTACATTAGGTTTCGTTCTTGATGTTGTACATTCCATGGGTTTTGACAAATGTATAATAACACTTATCCACCACTACAGTGATCATACAGGGTAGCTTCACTGCCCCAAATGCCTCTGTGTGGGTGGTGTGTTCATCTCTTCCTCCTTGCTACCCCTGGCAACCATTGATCAGTTTTGCTAACTGACTCTTCCTCTATTTGGGCATTTCTGGACATTTTGCAACAAGACTCGCTCCTGGTGGCTGGTTCCTCTGCTGTTTTCCATTATGAGATGTTATGTTTTTTTGAAGGGGACAAGCCAGAATCAATAACATCATTTCTCTGACGCCTGATGGGGAAAACTGAGCCCATCAGTCTTTTAACCACTGGAGGAGAATCCTGGTGGGAACACTTTGTAATTTTAGATCCTAAAAATGAATGGTGTCATGTAGTAACTGTTAACATACACTGCAAGATGTTTATGATTCCCTGGGGCCAAATATGTAAACATTCTTCCAACTTAAGCTGCAGGAGATAGTCAGTTTCACAAAGAGATGCTTTTTCCATTTATGTAAGATGCCTGAGTAAGAGGAAATATGGGGTGCGGGGAGTGAAACCCTTTGTCTAGAGCCTGGGACAAGGGTACATGCGTCAGGCACCATGTGTGGTGGGCAGGTGGCTTGAGCTAGAGACCCTGGAAGAAGAGCTTGGGCTATGACCTGAGCCCTGGTGGGAGTTCATGTGGTCCCTCTTTTGAGACAGGGAACGGTCCATGTTGGAGTCTTTTACCTTCTTGAGAGCAGATGAAAGAGAGACAGAGATGGTTCTCTAGGAGATTAAGGTGGATTAGAAGGATTCCTGTGTGGAATCAACTCAACTCACAAATCAAATGAGACTACATGGACAGAAAGGGGCACCCTTAATGATTGAATTTTTTCCTCCTGGAAGGAGATGTTGAAATAGAAACACCAGGAACTCAGAATGTTACTTTATGAGGAAATAGAATCTTCATGGAAGTAATCAAGTTAAAATGAGATCATTAGGATGGACCCTAATCCAATATGACTGGCGTCCTTCCAAAAGGGGAAATTTGGGCACAGAAACAGACATGCACACAGAGAAAACACCACATGAAGATGGAGGCAGAGACGGGGCGATGCATCCACAAGGCAAAGAATGCCAGTCATGACAGAAACCAGGGGAGAGGCAGGGAACAGGTTCTCCCTCACAGCCCTCAGAGGAAACCAACCCTGCTGGCACATGGTTCTCAGATTTCTAGCTTCCATAACTGTGGGACAATAAATTTCTGTCATTATGGCCACCTAATTTACGGTACTTTGTCATGGCAGTCCTAGCAAATGAGTACAAGCACTTTATCTCTTTTATTATGGATCTAAGTTTCATGAAGACAGGAAGTATGTGCTGTTTGTGGCATATTTCCAGTGCCTGGAAAAGTGCCTGGCACAGAGTAGGGGCTTAACGAGTATTTAGCTCAATGCTTGGATCCTTTGGGGAGATATAGAGAGGTTATTTGACCCAGAGGACGCAAACCAATAGCCATCATGTATTCAGCACCTGCTGTGTAGCTGTGATACTTGGTGTTAGGAAGGTCATCTCTAATCCACAATGTAACCTGCAAGGTAGGTCTCATTTTTCTTATGTCGCAGAGTGGAAACTGAGGTTTAGAGATTAGGAAAATTGATTGCCCAAGGTAACACAGCTAGTAAGTGGTGCACTTGGGGTTGTAGCTTAGGCCTGTCTGAGTCTCAAGCCCTTGCTCTCATCGTTAGCCAGGACAGCAAAGGGAACCAGGCACGCAGCTGGTGCCAGAGTCCCCTTGGAGCAGACCTCAGCTAGTAGCTTGGGGATAGATCTCTAGCCCTGAGAGAGGTACAGGGCCCGAGCAGTCATGTTAGGCAGAAATCTAACTCCCCGAATGGGAGCATGAGGATGGGCATGAGACTCGGGGAGGAGGAGGAATGGAGGTCTGTGCAGAAGCCCCTGGTCACAGCAGCAGCAGCGGGCTCCAGATTACTTGGATATGTGTGTGTGTGTGTGTGTGTGTGTGTGCGCGTGCGTGTGTGTGTGTGTGTATGTGTGTGTTACCAGGAGGCTTGATGCAGCTGTATAGATGTGGGTGAGGCTGACTCACACTTTAGGGAAGATGTGCTGCAAGAGGAAATTCTGTGTCTTAAATGGCTTCTGTGTGACTGGCAAGACAGCAGGAAAGTGAACATGATTGTGCTTCCAAATTGGCCACCATTCCCCCATGCAATTTCCTGAGACTGAGGCCATACAAAGGGTCATGAGACACAGTTTTAGGAGCCTTTTAAGGCTGTGTTCCCTGATATTCCGTTCAGGGCCACCCCGAAAGGAGCTCTTTCCTTTTCCACCTCCTGTCTGGGAGGTTCCCAATTCTGAAGGCTTTTCCAACCTAATATCTGACCCATGGGCTACAGGAGCGATTCTCAGGCTCTTTTACACTGAGCCCCACTTTTGGATGCCATTCCATTTTTTCATCATATTGCTGGTACCTACCACAATGCCTGGCACAGAGCTCCTTCGATATGTGTTTGTTCAAGGAATAAAATGAGAGGCATGTCTGGGCTGGACCTTGCAGGACTATACACCATGGAAAGAGCTCCAGTAGCACAATGTTCATTGCCTGTGATGGGGACTGAAGGGCAGGAGACCTCTATGGATCAGTGGAGCTCCCTGGTTGAGGAAGTGGCTCTGAGGCTCTGTGAACAGAGAGTCTTCCTTGATTAGTACAGACCTGCTGTTCCAGCTCCTTGCTAAGCTTTGAAGTGGAGAGGAAATGGGCCTCTGGGACTATCCAGATTGACGTCTCCTCAATATTGTGGTGGTTATTATTATTGTTATGGTCTCAGAACTGTATGAGCCAGCTGTACTTCTAGACCATTGTCAGGTACACAAATTGCCTAGGTGGGGGTGGAGTGTGTTTAAAATGCAAATTCCTAGGCCTTTCTACTGCGAATCCAGCTTCAGCTAACCTGGGGTGGAGGAACCTAAAGAATCTGACCACGGGTGGTACTGATGCCACTGGCCAGAGGATTATACTTTGAGAAATGGATCTCTACATTTTCTCACCGGTAAAATGATGCTTTCAGATATCACTCAATTGGAAAGTTCTAGAACTCTTTCCAGTGCTGTGAAATATAAGCACAAGCAGCTTTGTTTGAGATATCAAAGGTTTAGCTCTAATGCCTGAGCTTGATTGCTAACGGGCTTCCAGGAGTCATATATTTCACTGGTCTAGAAGCTTACCTGGTTTCCAGGTATGTGTGAGAATCTATTCCCTCAAAGCAGGAAGGAGGCAATGAACTGGAAAGGGTGAAGCTGCCGCCACAGTCTAGTGCAGTATGCCTCCCTCTGCATCCTTACAAATCAAAGGGATGCTAATGTAGGGGAACATGCAGATTTTTCAGAGTCTAGCTCCCTAGGTGGGTGATTTCTTTTATGTCATGAAATACCATGAAAGAAGGAAACCCTTGGCTTTGTATTTGCCTCCTGTGGTGGAAAGTCCCAGAGATGTGAAGTCTCATACTAAGGCCTCCCATGCATGATGTGAGGTGAGAGTAAGATTGAATGGGAGGTGCTGGCTCTTCCTGGAAGGACATCTGATACTGAAGGTGACTAAGGCACCTTGGGCCTTGTTACCCACAAAAGACCTCTGGACTTCGGGGCCGACCACAGGTTAAAGGGACCCATGAAGAGCGGGCCTGTTGATGCTTTGGGAAGCCTGGAGGCTTTGGTTTCTTGTCACAAAGCAGTGCTGAGGTGATGTAGAGTCTCCGTGAATGAGGTATCACCAGCCAGCCTGGGACAGACGCCTGTGGAACAAGCCTCAAGCTTAACCCTGGCTAAGTTAAAAAGCTTGACTTTTTGCTCTGCGAATGTTCTCAAAGCCATAGAGTGATGTCAGTGAGGCTCACTGCGGAGTGTGTGTGGTTGTGTGTGTGGTTGTGTGTGTGTGTGTGTGTGTGCGTGCAGGTGAGTGGTGGTATGGTGGGGGCAACAGAAAGGGTCCTGGCCCTGGATCCCGGGACTTAAGAGGGCTTCCAGGACCTGAATGGTGATCCATTTTTGTAGGAAAAATCCTTATTATATCCCATGATGTCATTCAGAATTGACTCTGGCCTCCTGTCCTCATATCTAGCCTTATTTCCCATTGTCTTGCTGTAACCCTGACCTGATGTAAGTTTTGGGAGCTGTGCTTAAGACCTGGCTTGTACCATTCTCCTCTTGGAGCCCCAGGAGGGTGCACTGCCATCCCATGCTGGCCCCAGGTTAAACAGAACGCAAGAGCCTTTATGCTCGTGCTTACTGCCAAAGACAACCTCCGGTCTGTATTGAGAATAGAGGACAAGGAGGGGCAGCACTGGCCTTTCTAGCTGTTAGTGACTCCCACCATTTGCCCTCATAAAATACTAAGACTCCTACCAGTACCAATGTGGATACAAATACTAATATGAGTCCAAAATACCAATGCCAATACCAATTCCACCGCAAATGCCCATAGCAATCCTAATCCTAATCCTAATCCTAATCCTAATCCTAATCCTAGTTTTTCCATTTGCTCCTTAGGGCTACCTCAGGAGCAGATGAGTCCGTGTTTGCAGGAGTACTGTAATATCAGAGTCTCCTTCCTATCTCACGGCCCTTTTCCTTTGATGAATACTCCGTAAGAGTTGCCCACCCTTTTCTTCCTAGGAGGAGAAGTGAGTTCTTAAGAAGACAGCAAAGCTTTGGAGCTAGAAATAGGAGAAAACAGTAAGATGGCCCTGAAAAGTGGGCCCCCACATTCTGGCTCATGTGGGATGCAGAGGAAATCCCTTTCTTGCTCCTGTGAGGTTGGGGCAGCGTCAGAGCCCCTGACCCCCACTTCTATCTGCCGGAGAGGGTGCAGCCTGCGGGAGAGGGGTGCTGCGCCTAAGGTGAAGAGCTGGAGGAGTGGTCCTCCCTAGCTCCCCTCCTTCCTTTTATTATTGTATTTTTTCTTTGAGACAGTCTCGCTCTGTCACCCAGGCTGGAGTACAGTGGCACAATCTCTACTCATTGTAACCTCCACCTCCCGGGTTCAAGTAATTCTCCTGCCTCAGCATCCCAAGTAGCTGGGATTACTGGTGTGTGCCACCACACCTGGCTAATTTCTGTATTTGTAGTAGAGATGAGGTTTCATCATGTTGGCCAGGCTGGTCTCAAACTCCTGGCCTTAAGTGATCTGCCTGCCTTGGCCTCCCGGAGTGCTGGGATTACAGGTGCGGGCCACCATGCCCGGACTCTAGCTCCCTTCCTTCTGCCAAAGAGGGCAGCCCTAGCATTTTTATCTGGTGCAAGCCCCTCACCATGGACAGCTGCTCAGAACCCCCATCCACAGGTCCATGTGCTGGCTCTGTTCTTGGCAGGAACCACCTTCCAGACCAGGTTCTTCCCACTTGATGGAAGAAAGAAGAGCCAACTACACACGGCAAAACCCGCCTTTTAGGGTGTGGGGGAGGCAGAGAGAAATGCTGCAGGGAAGGTATGTGGCTGATTTGTTTTGTCATATAATCAATACCGGCTGTCCATTTGTGCCCAGTCCAGAGGATGTGGAGTGTGGTTTTATTGCTTTCCCGGAGGATGGAGGGTCGTAACTCTTGCGGCTCGGCCTTTACGGTTTGTTAGTGGTAGCCATGCCTTACTCCATACGAGTCTGTAATCAGGATGCCAACCTCCACATTGTTCTCTGGGACATTCTGTTTTACAACACACTCTAGTTTGCTGAGGGTTGAGTCTTGTGCTGTCTCTGCTGTCGTTGCTGGCTGGCTGGCTCTCCTGGGCAGGGTGGCCTGGAACGTGAATGGAGGCCAGCGGGGTGAGCTCAAGCCAGTGCTTGCTCTTCATTGCCAGAAGTTGAAGAGGTCTTGAGCACTAACAAACCCCAAGTTTTGGGTTCTGCTGCAGGTGCTTAACTTCCTCCAGCTTTACATTTCTTGTCTGTAAAATGGAGCGAACACCTGCTTCCTTTTCCCACTGAATGATGTTGAGTCAGAGGGATGATGGATGTGAAAGCACATGCAAATAGGAAGGCTCCTTTGAAAGCATGAGCTCTCATCATTATTATTTTCCGCTTAAGTGTTTTTACTCAATGGATTTGCCACTGCAGCTTGTGCTGACCTTTTTCAGTCTGCAGTCCCTCTACTAATACCACTTCTTTTGGGCAGGGAACAGGCAGGGCTATGCATGCTCCTGACCAGTGCTGTGAATCCACAGAGCAGGAGCTGAGTTATATATAGGGCATCCTGGGAATTGCCTGGACCATCTTTCAAGTGCAGGCAGGCGTGGGGATCTCAGGGCTGCAGGTAGAAAGAGGATCTATAGGAAAAAGCTGTGAGAGGAAGCCCCTGGGGAGAGAAAAGCTGGGGGCTGGGCACTACCTAGTGGCGGGTGGGAATGCTTGGAAGACATCAGATGTGGAGTCTTGGGCTTCACTCTTGAACAGGTAGGGGTCTCCAGAGGTTGCTAAGCTTAGGGGAGAATCCTTGAAGGCAGATGGGGAGTGGAATGGGGTGAACATCCAGGGAGGCTGATCCTTGTAGCGCCTCCTTAGCCTGGCCCAGGGCATGGGTGTGAGGATGGAGAGGAAGGGGTGGGGATGGAGGTCTCAGTCTTGCTCTCGGAGGCTGTGATGGAACAGATGACACGACTGGGTGGTGACAGGGTGGAGAGATGGATTGGGGAGCATGTTCTAGTCCCTTTTCTCTCTTACCTGAGCTTCTCTGGATGAAAGTGTAGTCTCTTTGAGTTGGCTTCCAGGTGTGCCTAACTAAATCACTTGGGGGTAATATTTCCTTCACTTGGTGTCTAGAAAGTGTATGTTTTATGTGTGTTTTTTCTATCCAATGGAAGTGGGATAAAACAAGTCTGCGGGTTTCTTCTTAGGCTCACAAAGTAGAAGCTCTTGTTTGAGAATCTCTGCTGGCACATCCTTTGCATTTGTCCAGAAGCCTGGCTGAGTATCTAATCCCCCGCCAACCATGTCAACATCTGCTCCCTGAAAGCCCCTTTTATAGAACAAGGAGTGGATGATAATTGCTGATGGCTTGGAAGTCTGCGTGGTTAAGGGGAGGAGCCTGGTATCAAATTGTAAACCCTAAAGAAACTTTCCCACTTAGCCTTCCTTCCAAGTTTCCCCTTAACTTATTGATTGATTGATTGATTGATTGATTGATTGATTGAGATGGAGTCTCACTCTGTTGCCCAGGCTGGAGTGCAATGACATGATTCTTGGGTTCAGGTGATTCTTTGGTCTCAGCCTCCCAAGTAGCTGGGACTACAGGCGCATGCCACCACGCCCGGCTAATTTTTTGTATTTTTAGTAGAGATGGGGTTTCGCCATGTTAGCCAGACTGGTCTCGAACTCCTGACTTCAGGTAATCTGCCCACTCGGCTTCCCAAAGTGCTGGGATTGCACGCATGAGCCACTGCGCCCTGGCCTATTTCCTCTTAGCTTTTAAAACCTTAACCACACACTCAAATGTGTTTTTAGCTAGCCAAAGTCTGCCTCTCCAGGGACAGAACGAAGCTCGAAAAATGGTTCTCCTGTCACGTCACTTTAAACCACATATTTTAAAATTGACAAAGAATACATCGTTGTCCCCCACTGCCTCCACCGTGGACATCAAAATTTGTTCAGAGAGGAGGGACTGGAAACTCTTTCATTTAGATTTCTTAAGACATAATAAATGTTGATATTTCAAAGACAATTTCCTCTTTTTAAGTGTTTTCCTATCCATTGTATTTTTGTCTTTCTTCGATCCTTCTTGGCTCTGTGTTACAGTTGAGGAAAGAAAGGTGAGAGGTGTAAGCAGGTTGTCCAGGTCAGATGGCTGCTAACTGGGGAAACCAAAGGTCAAATTCAGAACTTCTGACTCTAGGGCCGTCACACAGCACTCTCTTTAAGTTGTTCAAGTTTGGTTGTGATGTTGAAGGTCCCTTCAGCTTTTCGGTAGGGGAAAAAGCATGTGCTGCTGGAAGCCAGCAAGGCAGGTCTCTCTCCATCCTAGAGCCTCCTCCGGGGGCGAGTAGCAAGCAGCCTAAACCAGCAACGAATGTAAGCAGCCCCCGCCTTGAAGACACAGTGCAGTCCTCAAGCCCCTGGTGTAGAATGTGCTGCTGTAAAATGAAACTCTACCAGAAAAATATGGAGGCTGTGTGCCAGTGACTTGGTAACAAGGAAACCAAGTGGTGGCCAATAGGAGTTCATAAAAGCAAAGCTGCAAAACCCATAAACCTAGGAAATTATGGAAAATCTTCAAACCACTTTCCAAATCCTAGACTTGGTATAAATGTACAGTACTGCTAGTATTGATTATAAAAAAAAAGGCCCCAGTGCCCTTTAGGATGTTTTTGAGACCACAATAATAAAAAAGTTATATTTCCAATTGCCTTGTTTTACCACAGTTCCCCCTCCACACACTGACTTAAAATTTTGTTGAGGATTTGTTTCAATTTTTTTGTGTGCCACATCGGATCAATGATTGTTCATCTTTCTCCCAGATCCTTTGCTCTTAGAGGCCAGGATCCTATCACCCTTATTCACATCCCTCTCATGCCTAAAATAGTCGCTTGTAGACAGTAAATGTAATTATGTTTGTATTGAATAACCCAAGCCACTACTACCACAACCACCAAAGCTTGGACAAGCTTGAGTGTGATGCTTTCACTGCACTATTTCTTTTCAGATGTAAAGCACTGGTTTGCAAATGAGTCCTCAAAATAAGCTGAGATATATAATAAAAGCCTTTAAATGTTTCTATGTTTTGGCTGCTCTGTCTATGGAGTAGCCATTCTTTATTCCTTCTTTCTTAATAAACTTGCTTTCACTTTACTGTATGGATTCGCCTCAAATTTTTTCTTGTGTGAGATCCACGAACCTCTCTTGGGGTCTGATTCTGCGACCCCTTTCTGATAACATCTTTCTGGCGAACCATGAAAGGATGATACCAAGACCCCCAACCCAAAGGAAATAGACTGAAGCAACGACTGGCCAACTTTGGATATCACCTTTTGTCAGAACTCAAGTTATGAGTGGCCCTTGACATACCAATGCTTTCTGACTGAGCTCTTCTCTACCCTGAATACAAGGTAGACCCTAATGGTTAGGCAGGAATATGATCGCCACTTATTCAACCTGAAGAAATTACAGAAGATGGATCTTTGTCCCTCTACAACCCTTAGGATTAAGGGTTTTCTTCTAAAAGGGAAGGGGGAAATGTCAGAGGCTTTGGAACCAGAGTGACTCCATCGCATATAGAGGGTGGGTAAAAGCTGCATTCCCAGGAGGCTAGGCATTCTAAGTCTCAGGATGAGATAGGAGGTTAGCACAACATAAAGGTCTTAAAACCCTTATTGATGAAACAGTTTGCAGTAAAGAAGCCAGCCAAAACCCACCAACACCAAGATGGTGATGAGAGTGACCTCTGGTCATCCTCACAGCTCACTATATGCTAATTATAATGTATTAGCATGCTAAAAGACACTCCCACCAGCACCATGACAGTTTACAAATGCCATGGCAATGTCGGAAGGTTACCCTATATGGTCTAAAATAGGGAGGGACCCTTAGTTCCAGGAATTGCCCACCCCTGTCCCAGAAAACTCATGAATAATCCACCCTTTGTTTTGTGTAAAGTCGAGAAATAACCATAAAAATGAGTGACAGCGGTCTGTGCCACTGCTTTGCCTGTGGAGTAATCATTCTTTATTCCTTTACTTTCTTAATATGTTTAACTCAGTTTAATTCTTGAGAATGTAAGGAAACAACTAGGAATGCAAACATATTTATGCACATGACGCTCATAAGAATATTATTTATAATAGGTAGAAACTGGAAATGACCCACATGTTTGACACTTCTAAAGGGATTAAATTATAGTTTTTCATTTGATAACATTTAAAATATGTTTATTAAGGCTTTTAATGGGCCAGGGAAATACTTATGATAGGATACTATGTGAAAAACCAAGAATTCAAAACCATATGTAAAGCTTGATAGAAGATTATCTGAATTATGAAAACTGAGGATGGAAGAATTGCAAAGAAAAATTAAGAACTTCAAAGTGGAAAAATTTTGTTATTACTTTCTTCTTTATATGCTTCTCTATATATGGATTTTTAAAACTAAAACTAAAGTAATTCTTGAAAAACTAACACATAATGTGTTAAAAGGGATGAAAGTCACCATTTAAAAAGTAAAGAAAGCAACATATTATCCAAACATTTGTTACCAATTAATAAGAAAAATTAGAGGTGAAGCAAAAGGAAAAATGGGCAAAAGTATATGAACAGGTAATAAAATAAACACTTAAAAACATTCTCATCCCATAGCCATTGGGGAAATGTCAATTAAAAGAACACTGTGAAAACCAATTTTTCATCTAATGACTGGCAAAAATGAAAAAGAGTTCTGGTGAATTACCTGTGACTGTCAGGTTTCTTTTACAATAATGATGAACACGACTATTCTGGGAAGGCATAGTCTAGTAAATATAGAGGTGTACATGTGTGGGGTCTTCATTTGTCAGAGGCATCAAATGGGAGAATCAGCCCACCAAAATCAAAAGAACTTTATGTCATGAATTCTCTAAGTTGGATACTCTGAATGAGTACTGTGCGGGACTTCCTTTCTTTTAAAATGTGTATCTCATTTCTGGGTTGTGTGAGAAGCAGACTCTGAGACAGAGACTAGCATGTGGGAAGTTTATTAGGGACTGTCCAACCATGGTAGTCTCAGGGAAGCTATAGCATGGACCCTGTGGGCAGGTCTAAAGTTGGGGTGACCCTGCAGAACTGTCCTGAGTTGGAACCAGAGAACCTGGCATTTATACCCTTGTATCAAGCAGGGATATGACTTGACCTTCAGGAGGGGACTTTTCATGCAGCTGCGGCATCTTCCCATGGCTGACTGCTGGGGCTGGCCTCCATGTCACTTTCAGAAGCTGGGGGACAAGGTTTTTCTTTCCTGAAAAAAGGATCTGGGGCTGCATCATAGGGTCCACTACAAAATATACACTTGAATGGCTTTTCTTTTTTTTTTTTTTTTTCTTTTTTTGGAGGCAGGGTCTCGCTCTGTCATCCAGGCTGGAGTGCAGGGATGCAGTCACAGCTCACTGCAGCCTCGACCTCCTGGGCTCAAGTGACCCTCCCACCTCAGCCCCCCAAGTAGCTGGGACTACAGGTGTGTACTACCACATCTGGCTAGTTTTTGTATTTTTTGTAAAGATGAGTTTTTGCCATGTTGCCCAGGCTGGTCTTGAACTCCTGGGCCCAAGCAATCCTCCCACCTCGAGATTCCAAAGTGCTGGCATTACACCGTGCCTGGCCTTGAATGGCTTTTTGAACTTCTGGAAAGACGGTGGACCTTGGGTGACATTTGTGTGTAAAAAAGCTGGTGAAGCTGACGCATTGTGGGCTGAGGTGGAGAGGTAACCCACTTTCTTATTTTTCCCTGGGTGCAAATTCTTTAGAAAACAGCCAAAGTCATAATAAAAGGGGAGTACTGATGAAGGTGTGGGAAGACTGACATTTTCATATTTTGCTTTTGGGGGGGTGGATTTCTAATTTCAGAAAGTAATTTGGTAATATCTATTTTAAAAAGAACACATCTCCATTTCCAAGCAATTCCATTTTTGTACGTTTTCTTCAGAAAAGAAAGGTCCTTTGTGTAAGGATGTATCTATAAAGATGCTTAATCCAGTAATGTGTGTAGTAGCCAAGACATAAATCAAATAAACCACAACACTCCAGAAAATAATTGGAGTATTGATTAAATTGGAAAGAATGGAATAAAGTATCAAGTTCACACTACACACTGGGATGTAGCTACTTAAGAAGAGTTTGATCTGTATGCATTGACTCGGAGGAGTTAAATGGAAAAAGTAGGATGTAAAGTCATATGTATAGATAACCCTGTTTTAAAGAACATAAAACTATATACATTTAAGGAAAGATAAATATCAACATTTGTTTCAGTTGCCACAAGCATGAGTTACTTTACTGATTAAAAATTGATAAGAAAAATTTAAGACTGGGTGTGGTGGCTCAATGCCTGTAATCCCAGCACTTTGGGAGGCCGAGGCAGGTGCATCACCTGAGGTCAGAAGTTCAAGACCAAGCTGACCAACATGGCGAAACCCCATCTCTACTGGAAAAAAAAAAAAAAAAAAAAAAAAGCCAGATATGGTGGTGGGCGCCTGTAATCCCAACTACTTGGGAGGCTGAGGCAGGATAATAGCTTGAACCCAGGAGGTGGAGGTTGCAGTGAGCTGAGACCGCGCCATTGCACTCCAGCCTGGGGGACAGAGTGAGACCCCGTCTCAAAAAAAAAAAAAAAAAAAGGAAAAATTTAAGGCTGGGCGCAGTGGCTCACTCCTGTAATCCCAGCACTTTGGGAGGCCAAAGCGGGTGGATCATGAGGTCAGGAGATCAAGACCAGCCTGGCCAACATGGTGAAACCACGTCTCTACAGAAATACAAAAATTAGCCAAGCGTGGTGGTGTGTGCCTGTAGTCCCAGCCACTTGGGAGGCTGAGGCGGGAGAATCACTTGAACCCAGGAGGCGGAGGTTGCAGTGAGCCGAGATTGTGCCATTGAACTCCAGCCTGGGCGACAGAGCGAAAGTCTATCTAAAAAAAAAAGAAAGAAAGAAAAAGAAAGAAAAATTGTAAAGGGAAAAATGAAAACACCTTGTTCCCTCCATCAAAACAAAGGGATTCGTCAACTCAAATTGGGCTCTGGAGTTTCTGGGAATTCTGCAGCATTTAGCCATGAGTGAGTTTCCATGGCTGGACGCCTGAGCCTGGGGCAGCCAGGGGCTGGAGCCACTCTTCTGTGGCTTTGACTTCTGCTCACCTTTGATGAGAAAGTTCCCTTCCCTCCCCAAATCACAGTTCATCAACATTGGAAAGATATTCTTGACTATAGTTATATTTTACACAGAATCAAATTGAAAAAAATTTGAAAAAAAGAAAATGTCTGGCACTGTATTCCCCTTCAATGATCTCAGTTACTTCCTGTTTAGCACCTGCTACTTTATCCCGTATCATATAGCAAATTTGATCTTTTTTGCAAACGACCCAGCCAACCTCTTCTTGCCTCATCCTGGTGTCCCCCATCTCACTTGTGTTTAGAGTCTCAAAAGATGTAAGGCCCTGGCTTGATTGAAGGAACATATGACACAGAGTTTGATTGCCATGGATTCAATAGGGACTGAATCCTTGTCCATGCTGAATATTCTCCCCAGCACTATGGAGGTCCCCTGTAGAGGCTGCACCTGTCATTGCTTCAAGAATTCTGGTCTTCTCTTGGCCATCTTCACCACTTTTGAGCACAAGGTTTATTATAGAGAGTATAACATAGGAAACAGCAGTTGTTCTAGTTCTTTCTCAGGAATACTTTGCATTATCCTGTTTTCTGCTATCAACAGATGAAGGCCAGAGACAGGGAGCTTCTCAGTATAGGACAAAGCAGTGGTTGTGGCAGGGAGGGAGGGTCAGGTGCAAAGTGTTTACTGATTCTTCTCTGGTTTCATCTTTCCACTGTAGAAATAGCTCAGAGAATGGGGGAAGCTGGCAACACAGTGGGTATTGAGTAGGTAGCAGAAGACAATGTGAAATACCAAAGAGTGAGAAGTTGAGGCACAAAATTGAATCTGGAGAGTATAGAAGGCCTGGATTGAACCTTGCAATACAGATGTAGGAATTTTAAGAATGCAACCCTGGAAATGTTCCCCATGGCCATGAGGGATCCTGATTACTCAGTTGCTTTGGGTGCCATCTCAACAGGATACCTGCAAGGAGCCTAGCCCTCCCCTGCTGCAGCGCTGAATTCCTAGGAAGCACAGGCAGCCCCAGCCATTCTGCAGGCCCTTGGGGTCCAGCCCACACCCCTTGTAGCTCCTCCCTGCCCTCTACTTGCCTGCATACACTGCAGGAAAGGCTTCCTCCTCACACAACAGCCTGTGGGTATCTGTAGCTTGGGACCTGTTTGATGGTTAATTTAAAGCATCAGCTTGACTGGGTTAAGTGATACCCAGAGAGCTGGCAAAGCATTATTTTGGGGCATGTCTGTGAGGGTGTTTCCGGAAGAGACTGGCATTTGTGTCAGTGCACTGGCTAAGGGAGGTTCAGCCCCACTCAATGTGGGTGGGCAGCATCCTATTGGCTGAGGGTCCAGAGAGAACAAAAAGGCAGAGGAAAGGCAAATTACCTCTCTCACTTTTTCTTGGAGCTAGGGTTAGGAAATCTTCTGCTCTCCTGCCCTTGGGCATCAGAGCTCCAGGTTCTCTGGCCTTTGGACTCTGGGACTTACACCCTCATTCCCTGGGTTCGTAGGCCTTCAGCCTCAGATTGATGGTTACACCGTCTCAGTCCTCCATATTATAGTCAGCCTCCATAATCGCATGAGCTAATTCCCCAATACCTTCCCTCTCATCTCTCTCTCTCTCTCTCTCTCTCTCTCTCTCTCCATATTTATATATATGCCTGTTGGCTCTGTCTCTCTGGAGAATCCTGACTGATACAGACCCCTAATTCTCCCTACTTTCCTCTGTGTTGTTCAACTCATTAACTCTTTGCAGAGAGCACAGCTTCCAGGTTTTCCTCCCATAAATCCCACTCTGAGGGCCAGCCCTTCCTCACCAACGCTCAGCTTTGGCTCTTGAGACCCAGGACTTGATCCGAGGGTTCCAGTCCTTCCTAGTGCTTGATGCCCTACTGTTAGCGGTGGAAGAGGTCTGAGTTACCCTGAGTTACCAGCGGGGAATCCTTACACGTCTGCAGCAACTTCAATTCTTGCCTCCTCAGAAGAAAGAATTCAACTGAGGGGCATAAAGCAGCAAAAGAGACCAAGACGAGTTCTCGAGTAGGAGTGGAATTTTATTAAAAAGGCTTTACTACAGGAAAGAAAGGAAAGAACACTTGGAAGAGATCCAAGTGAGCACTTGAAGCTCAAAGACAGAAAAAGAAGCATAAGTGCCCCTTTTAGCTGTGATCCTAGGACTTGTATAGGCTTGCCTCTTTCCCATGATTCTCTCCTTAGGGTGGGCATTCTGCATGCGCAGAGCCTTCCTTACCCTCGGGAAGTGAGCACACCCAGTGTGTTTAGGAAGTTTCACGCATGTTCATCTGAGGCTTTCTTCTTTTTTCTGGTGGAGTGTAGCCGGAAGATCATACTTGGCCATTTTTGTCTCTAACGTGAACGTCCAGGAAGTTTCTTCTCCCTGGGGTCTGTCTTTAATGAACACTTTAATGTTAAAAGGTATGGATCATCAGAAAATGTCCTCTCCCCAGCTGGCTGCCAGTTTATCACTTTCAGAGAGCTAATGTTATCATTGCCAGACCATCACCTGACATGTCTAATGGACGGGGGTAGAGCCTGCTCCTGCCCCACTCATGCCTAACTACCTGTAACCCTACTTGAATATCTACATTAAGTCATTTATTTATGGAAGCAAATCATGTCCATTTCCTTCCAGTGGTCCATTTCCAAGACAAAGTGACTTGAGTCAGCTTAGGTCAGCAAACTACAGAAGAAACAGGATACACTAGGCCTCTTCTTGGATAGCCAATGCCTACTTATCGGGCCCCACTTGCTTAGTTGCCCTAACCTGAACCAAAGAAGTTCAGACTAAAATGACAATTTACTAACCTGCAAAATAGTTCGCTTTGCCTGTTCTTATCAGCCTGCCCGGCTACCTAGGTCATAGCTCAAATACTTGAAAAGCCCCTGAACTAACTAAGATTGCAGTGCATTGTGGGCTATGACAAAATGCAGCAAGACAACCCTAAATAAAACACCTAAAGCCCCTTACTCAACAGTCAATAGGTGATGTCTGGGAAGATTGTGACCTCCATAGTACTCAGCCGATGAGGAACTCGGGGAGGGATCTGCATACTAGGGCATAAATTGCTTGTTGTAAGTGTGCTGGGTGTGTCCGCCCACCAGACACCCGATCTTGCAAGACCATCATTAAAAAGTCTCGCTTCTGCTGTTCTCCGGGTCTCTGAGTCTATTCTTTGGGTTTGGATGGGCGTGTTTGTTTCTCACATTTACTCAAAAGCATTCAGAATATGTCCTATGTGTTCAGTACCAGAGGATATATAGATGACAAAGGATATACAGATGACAAAGACATGTATCCCTGCCCTTGAATTGCTTACAGCCCAGTAGGACACAATAAAAAAAGAGTGATTAGGAAATCTTCCTAGCTTCAGGGCTAGCATGTCCCCTGCTTCATCCTTGTGGGAGCTTTGAGACTCTTGGTAAGCCAAGCTCTTTGACCATGGCCATTCCAGATTACCTGGTGCTTATTCTCAGTTCTAGCTCCAGGAAGCATTCGTGCTGCCAGCAAATAGAATTAAAACATTCCAGCCTAACCCCATTCCCCTCTTCAGTTTTTTTTGTTGTTGTTGTTCTCAGCAACAATCTTTCTTTCTCATGTTCTTACCTTATTTTCCAGAGACAATCTACTTTGCAATTTTCTCAGGAAATTTGGAGAGAGGAGCCAGGGACCTCCAATTTCTTTCTTTGAGGAATCTTCCCCAGGAGATGGTTTAGAATAGGAGTGTACATGAAGGAGAATCCTCCCTAATCTTCCCTCCCACCTACCCCACATCACACCCGACGTTGGATTCCTCAAACTGGAATCCAAGCTACACGCTTTCAGAGACCTGGACACATTACACGGAAGAGGGATTCCCCTCATTTTGGCCATCATGAACCCATTAGAGAAAATCGAAAGCTGAATTACACTACAGCCGCTTAAGAAAGAATAATGAGAAGGAATAATGAACGTTATTTTAATAAGGTGACGTTAAAGCTCCAGCGAGTCTCTCTAGCTTTTTTTTTCTCAACATTTTTTATGTTGTACTCTTACCTCACTTTGCATTCCAATATTCTGACTTTTTGTAAATTAAAAAAACCCTAGCTTTGTTTCTGCGTGTGCTGGGAGCTTTGCTGACTGTAGGCTTGGAATCTTATCAATTATGAAAAACATTCATTGAAATACCACTCAAATGATTCTTGGAAAGCTCAGGGGTTAACAGCCAGGAGAAAAAAAACCAGATAAAACGAAGTTAGGTTCACAGGAAGGACTCAAGATTGGAAGACAGTGCTGGAATTCTGAGCTTGTGTGGACATCAAATCATCATCCCATTCCAATCCATTATTTGTTTATTCACACACTCATTTATTCAACAAGCATTGAAAACACTTCTGATGGGCCATTTATAGCAGGTAAATCTTTCCTTTGCTCAGAGATAGGAAATTATTTAAGGAAAGTCCTGTAAATAATTTCATTTTCCTTGTATTAAAAATTGTGAAAAATATGCAGAGGCTGATTGATGTTTATATGGTGTACATAGTGTTTACTATGTGCCAAGCACTATTCTAAATGCTTTACCCATATTATTTTATCAGCCCTTTATGCACCTTCTATTCTTATTCCCGTTTTATAGATGGGACAAACGAAGCATTAACAAGGCCACAGAGCTAGAATGGTAGAGCTGGGATTTCAAGGTGCTCAATTTGGCTCCAGGGTTCATTCTTTTAAACATTCACCACACTCCCTCTGTAAAGTCGATGAAGAGTCTACCATAAGAACAGTGCTTCTGGGGGCTCCATCAGGCACAGCAACTTCAGGAGTATGACGGAAGTGCTGGGGCTGTAATTCAGGATCCTGGAGCTCTGCATGGTTCACAGCTGCTGAAGGAAGTACTAAGGGCTGTAGTCCCTGATTTGTGATTGCTTCTAAAATGCCAGAGTTTGACCATGGTATCATCATGGGCTAATTCCTCGGTAAACCACAGTGTGTGTGTGTGTAAGAATCATAGGGAAAGGAGATCATGGGGCTGAAAAAAACCATGTAGTCCAATATTTTCTAAACTTTAACGCACACATGAATCACCTAGAGCAGGGCCTGAGATCTGCCTTTCCAAACCATGCTGAGGTTCTCCCTGTCAGAGGAGCAAGGAAATAGAGAACCCATGTTTGGTTTCAAACTCTTCAAGAAAAACAGTGAAACACTTTCTTCCAACTAAATCTTATAGGGGCGTCCAACAAGTAAAACATAAAAGTGGAGCCAACCATGATTGAAGTGAAGGGGGCTGCCAGAAGCCTCATTCAAAATGCTTTTTCTCTCCTCCGATCTCCTGGAACCTCAAGGAAACGCAAGGCCTCGCCTACTGGCTTGGACCTTCTCCCTGCCTCCCACCAGAGCTGGGCCATCTAATACTAGTCACAGTAGCTACTGAGTATTTGATATGCGGCTGGGGTGACCGAGGAACAGAATTATTAATTTTATTGAAATTAATCTAAGTTGAAAGCTGAAGCAGTATCAAATATTTTTCTGTTAAATACAACTTTATTATTTTGGTAGGACATTTCATTACATTGCCTAAGATCTTGTAGTCAACACAAACACCTCATTGATCTAGTGGGTGTCGGGCAATTAATTCAGTTTGAATGATTTCTTTCTTTGTATCTGATTTAACTTGTGTTTATTTGAATATTTCATGCAGGCAACGTGAATTACAGTGTAAATTGTAATTAGTAATAACTTTTGTTAAACTTGTTAACATTTTTGCATTTAATTGTAATATCATTAAGTTGGTTTTCTAGTTAAGTATAGATAAAAATTTAAATTTAAAATGAAGACATACTAATGTCACAGAATCTAGTGGAGATGCAAAAGCTAGTATTGTTAATGGAACAGTGAAAAAAAGATTGGAGCAAATTTTAGATTTCAGGGCAGTTTCAGTTTGCTATGGCAGAGCAAAATGAAAAAGCTATTATTGTATAAAACATTTAAAAAAAATAAAGTGAGTAATATTAAGAGAAATTTGCAGCAAATGCATAGTGAATTTAATAAGAACTTTCCTCTGAAGAGCCAAAAAAGAATCAATGAATTCAGACACCTGAAATAAGAAGTAAATGTCCAAAAAAAAAGTTCAGCAGTATTTGAGTGTGTGACTTTGGTTATCTTTAAAATGACTTGGATTCTTCAACAAAAAGGAATATCATTTTTAGGTGGACAAAGAGTAAAATAAATTATCTCAGTTATGAAAATTTGTTGGAAATGATGAAGGAAAAGACTAAAAATACCATTTTATAAAAAGTCAAAGATCTTCAATCAAGCCACCAAACAGTTGTTAGTAGAATATAATACCATTTAATAATATCAAAGATAAATTTATTCAAATTTGAAAAACTGCAAGTACTTTTCTTTAGGTTTAGATGACCTCAGTGATGTAAAAGACACTGTCCAGTTAGCACTTAGACAAGTTTTTTTCTCAAACGACTTCCAAATTTACAAAGAAATGTCAATTTGTGCTGCCCTAAAAAGTTGAACTCAAGGCATGAATATCTTTGAATCGCTTTCTCTCTCTCTTTTTTTTTTTTGCTTCGCCTTTCTAATATTTACTTTCTTCTTTTTTTTTTTATTATTATTATACTTTAAGTTCTAGGGTACATGTGCACAACGTGCAGGTTTGTTACCTATGTATACATGTGCCATGTGGTTCACTGCACCTATTAATTCATCATTTACATTAGATATTTCTCCTAATGCTATCCCTCCCCCAGCCCTCGACCCCCCAACAGGCCCCAGTGTGTGATATTCCCCACCCTGTGTCCAAGAGTTCTCATTGTTCAATTCCCACCTATGAGTGAGAACATGCAGTCTTTGGTTTTCTGTCGTTGTGTGAATCTCTCATATCTATCAAGGAAATTCATCTAGATATGAAAAAATTAGTTTTTATTACAATTAAATGTGATCTGGTTACATCAGTTTAAAAATTTAGATTTATTAGAATTTTGGAATATGAGATGGATGTTTCCCTTCATTCTTAATTCCATGATGTAATACATATTACCAAAACTACATATGCTCAGTTTTCTGAAGGAGACTATGAAAGCTTTATGGATGCAATTGCTAAGATTGTTCAGTATATGTGCAAAAGCTATGAATCATCACCAGTTTGTGGAACCACTGAAAGAAATAGAAGATGATGAATTTAATGATCCTGTGTTCTTTGCCAATACTGGTTGATTGAGTTGTGGAAGGGTTTTACAAATATTTGCTGTACTGTTAGGTCCAATTCAAGATTTTCTCGAAACAAAAGGAATACTTGCCAAATAGTCAACAATCAAAGACACAAAATGGCAATGTGATTTGTGTTTTGTCATCAATGTTACACTGCATATGAACAAGCTAAATTTGAAGTTTCAAGTAAAGGAAAAGCTTATTTGTGACCTAATTAGACAGGCACAAAAATTTACGTTGAAATTGAAGACTTTCATAATTCAAACCAATGGTAACAATTTTATGTCTTTTTTCTAACATAAATCAATTGTAGAAGATTTAAATTGTAACTGGAAGTGCAGGGGCTAGGTGCGTGCCTCATGCTTATAATCTCGAACTTTGGGAGGCTGAAATAGGAGGATTGCTTGAGACCAACCTGGGCAACATAGTAAGACTTTGTCTCTACAACAAAACAAAAACAAAAACAAACAGAAAAGAAAAACCAAAAACAAGAAACCCTATGAAAATACCAAAACCACGCAACAAGCTAGCCAGGTGTAATGGTGCATATCCATAGCTCTAGCTACTCAGGAAGCTGAGGCGGGAAGAACACTTAGTTCCAAGAGTTCAAGACTGCAGTGAGCTGTGATTATACCACCACACTCCAGCCTGGGTGACAAAGCCAGACTCTGTCTCCCTCTACAAAAAACAAACAAAAACCTATTAAGAGGGTAGATCTCATGGTAAGTGTTCTTGCCACATAAAACAAAGTTTAAAAACCAAAAAAGAAAGTACAGTTGGCCTATATTGTCAGGTTGAACCAGCTTACAGTGTCATCTGCAGATTCAATGGATAATAAATAGAAAGTATTTGGAAAAGAATAAAAATCACAATACATCAATAAAAAGTAATACAAATTTAAAAACAATACAACGTAAAACAACTATTTGCAAGCATCTTCATTGTATTAGGTATTAAAAGTGATGCAGAATTTACTTAAAGTATACAGGAGATGTGCATAGGTTGTGTGCAAATACGACTTCATTTTATATCAGGGACTTGAGCAGCCATAGATTTTCATATCCTCTGGAGGGTCCGGTGTACTATGTAAATTGATTACAAAAACAAGAAAAACTAGAAAGACATTTTGTTCATATTGATAAAATTTAGAATTGTTTTACTATTTTTATATATTATTCCTTTGAATTCATGCCAGTGAGACTGAATTGACCCAAGACTTAGTGAATTTACCTAACTTGGACAAAACTTTATTGAAAATGGATATGCTTTTTCTTCTAAAAAAAGATGAGCTATTTTGGCCAATGTAGATGCAAATATTAAAAGAAAATTGGGTCCAGGCATGGTGGCTGACATCTGTAATCCCAGCACTTTGGGAGGTCAAGGCAGATGGATCAACTGAGATCAGTAGTTCGAGACCAGCTTGGCCAACATGGTGAAACCTCTTCTCTACTAAAAATACAAAAAAATTTATCAGGGTGTAGTAGTGCATGCCTGTAATTTCAGCTACTTAGGAGGCTGAGGCAGGAGAATCACTTGAACCAGTGAGGTGGAGGTTCAGCTAGCAGACATCATGCTACTGCACTCCAGCCTGGGCGAGAGAGTAAGACTCTGTCTCAAAAAAATAAAAAGAAAAAAATTATTTTTGATATTTGATTGACTTATTTGGAAATTTTTAAATATGTTTAGAACACTTGGGTTATGTGAATCTATTTTTAACAGTATATTTTATAAAATCTAAATACAAATTTAGTATTTCTGATGAAAATCTGGTGTTCAAGTTGCGATGTCCTTTAAGTGTAAAATAGCCACCAGATTTTTAAGGTTTAATTTGAAAGAAAGAATGTAAACTATATTATTAATTGATTTCTTATGTTTGATTATATGTTGAAATAATAGTTTGAATATATTGGGTTAAATAAAATATATTACTTAAAGTAATTTTTCTTTCTTCTTCTTACCTTTTTAATGTAGCTACTAGACTACTAGACAATTCAACATTATGTACATGGCTTTCATTATTCACTCTTCTGTTGCACTCTTAATTGTACATGAAACTTCTTCATGAAAGCAGTGATCATCTTTGTTCTTTAATTTTTTTCTCTACTGCTGAATCCTTGCTTAGCACATAGCAGGTATTCAATAAATATTTGTTAAATGAGTGAAAAAGTTTGGGGTATTTCATTTTTTTGGGCAATCATGGATAATTCTCTGTCATAAACATCTTTGCACAAGTTGATGTGTGAGTGTATTAAAAGTAATCTGGAAATGGCTTAAAGTATACAGGAGGACGTGTGTATGTTATTTTCTCAAAATAAATTCCAAAATAATTGTATAAAAGGGCATGGACCATTTTATTGCTGTTAAACATTGCCAAGTTAATCTCAGAAAAGATTGAATCAATTTACAATGCCATCAACATTGTAAATTGGTTCAGACTATCGGTCTCCCAATGCCAACTTTTAAAGGAATGTAGAGTGATTAGCAATGTGACACTGGCCAAGTTACTTAGCTTTCAGAAACTCAATTTCTTTAAACTATAAAATGGAGATAATAATGTAAGGCTGAAAATTAAGTGAGAAAATGCATAGGCAAATACTTACCCAATACTTGCCTCATGTGAAGTAGATTTTAAATGTATAATTCCAGTTAAAAGAATCAGAATTTCATAGTACTTTCTTACAGTAGTCAAGGCCAAGAGTGGTGGTTTCTGCGGAGGGTGTACATGGCCAGGAGAGGGTGGGCACCTGCCACTTTGGAGAGGGGGACAGAAGAAATCAGAGTCACGTAACAGAGCACTGCCAGAGCTCTAGAATCAGATGTGTTTGCGAAAAGAAAATAGCCTTATAGTTTTGTACACTTGATTATCTAGCTATAGAGACTTATTTAAATAATGATGGGAGCTAATATTTGAAATGTACCTAAAAACTCCAAGGAATATTTTATTTCAAAATGAATATTTTATATTTCCTAGCAAATGGGAAAAAAGTCCTGAATAAAAATCCCCTCGGGTAGTGATTTGGCAAATTCTCCAGTGCGGGTAGGTGTAGCGCTGTAACCAGTTCATGGGAACACCAGGAAATAGCTTGTCAGCTGCTCCATATGCAAATATTATTTCTGAAACCCAGGAGTACCTAGATCTGCACTGTAGAACAGGGTAGCCACTAGGCACATGTGACTATTGAGTATTGAAAGAAACATAGCTTGTCTATAGACTTAGTGTAAAAAAAAAAAAAGTAAGATATTTCACCAGTAATGCTTAAATATGGTTACATGTTGAAATGATAATATTTTTGACGTGCTGGGTTAAATAAACCATCATGAAAATTAATTATTACAATTGTAATAATTAGATTATTAAAATGAAGTTTATCTGTTTTGTTTTCCATTTTTAAAATTTTAATTTATTTTATTTTATTTTTTAAATTAGAGACAAGGTCTCGCTATGTTGTCTAGGCTGGTCTCAAACACCTGGGCTCAAGCAGTCTTCCTTCCTCAGGCTCCCAAAGTGCTGGGATTACAGGAGTGAACCACCATGCCTGGCCGCCTTCCTTTTTCACATGTGGCTACTCCGGCATACATTAGAGATATTGTGAGTTCAGTTCCAGGCCATCGCGATAAAGCAGATATTGCAATAAAGTGAGTGACGTGGATTTTTGGTTTCCCAGTGCACATAAAAGTTATGTTTACACTATACTCCAGTGTGTTGAGTGTGTAATAGCATTATGTCTAAAATAACAACAATATATATATTTTAACTTGAAAATACTTTATTGCTAAAAAATGCTAATGATTATCTGAGCCTTCAGCGACTTGTGATCTTCTTGCTGCTGGAGGGTTTTGTCTTGATGCTGAGGGCCTTGCTCTGGATTAGGCTTTGACTTACAGGAATGTTGTGGCTGGTCTGATCTTCTATCCAGACCACTAAAACTTTCTCTACCTCAGCAGTAAGGCTTTTTTATCATTCATGTGTTTACTGGAGTAGGACTTTAAATTTCTTTCAATAACTTTTCCTTTGAATTCATAATTGACTGGTGTAAGAGGCCTAGTTTTCAGACTTTCTCTGCTTTCGATATGCCTTCCTCACGAAGCTTAATTGTTTTTACCTTTTGACTTAAAGTGAGAGATGTATGACTCTTCCTTTCAGTTGAACGCTTAGAGGCTACTGTAGGGTTATTAAATGGCCTAATTTCAATATTGTTGTGCCTTAGGAAATAGGGAGACCTGAGGAGATGGAGAAAGACAGGGAATGGCTGGTCAGTGGAGCAGTCAAAACGCACACAACATTTATTGATGAAGTTCACTGTATTCTATGGTTGCAGTTCGTAACACCCCAAACCAATTATGATAGTAGCATCATATATCACTGATCATGGATCACCAAAACAGATGTAATAATAATAAAGAAGTTTGAAATATTGTGAGAATTACCCAAATGTGACATAGAGGCACAAAGTGAGGACATGGTGTTGGCAAAATGGTACCAATGGACTTGAGCAGGACTGTCACAAATCTTTACGTTGTTAAAAAAAAAACAAAAAAAAAAAACCAAAAAAAAACCAGTATCTGCAAAGCACAATAAGGCAAAGCACAATAGAGTGAGGTGTGCCTGCATTTACTTCTGTGGCTCACATTATATTTCTGCTGGGCAGTGGTGGTCCAGATCCCTGCAACTGGCTTTAGCACTTCTTCCCAGCAATCTTCTATGACTACTTAGATACTTCTGAATATGCATTGACAACTTGGATTAGCTCTAAGCTTGGAATTCACAGCCAGGTAACGAAACAGTTGAGGTGTTTGCTTTACATAAGGACCCGTGAAAGCAGATCGGCAACTGCTAAAATAAAAACCAGAACCCAGGCCAAGACCTCACCCTGATTCACACTAGCAAAATCTCAGAAATTCCCTTCATGTTTTTGCTAAAATCAACAATTAATGAAGCCAAAAGTCTGACACTGATAACTGAGAAGCAGCATTTTTTTTTCTTTTTCTTTTGGGATTTCAAGTCCAGAAAGACAAAGATATAATGAACTAATAGTCTAACCCTTTTATAAAAACAAAACCACTTAGGTTAGCAATTATGCCAATTTGGGTTCTCTGAGAAGCAGATGCCAAGACAAGATTGGTTTTGCTAGAGATGTGTTGGGAGAAAAGACCGTGAAGGATAAGGGGGTGGAAACAGGAGGTGGCAGACAGCTTTCAGACCATGTGTGCCGACCCGCCACCTGTGAAAGGAAAGAGGGAAGGAAGAGCTGGGCAGAGCTCCTCAGATTGCAGCACATTTCTCAGAGGATCTTGACCAGGTCCACAGGAGTCCCTGAATGCAAAGGCTGCTTGTTGGAGGCAGCCTCTGTCCAGCAGGAAGGGGCTAGCACTTGTTCCCACCACAATGCTCAGCCACTTGTGGCTTGATACCAATAAGGAGGCAGGCCCCAAGGATGCTAACTGGGGCTGGCAGTCAACTCTGCCCCCTTTGGCAGTTCCTCTTGGAGAGAGCTAAATGGTGCACTGCCACACCACCAGAGAAATATTGATCTTCAATATTGGATATTGTTTCAGATTTGAGGTTAAATTTACAAGCCCATATGTCCTTGTGTTTTTCTCCACACTAAGTGATTTGGTGAAGAAACTGTGTACTTATGTAAACCAATGTACTGACCAGAGTCACACCACCAGATTCTATTAGTCTTGGCTCTGCCACTCTCTAGATGCTTCACTTACTTCAGCCTTAGTTTCCTGATCTGTAACATTGCTATGGATAATGATATCCACCTCGTGAGGTTGTTGTGATCATTAAAAAGGATAACATGTGAGAGAGTGTTTCATAAAGGTAAGATTGTTTGACCACTTTGTTCATATCCTGATGGTCCCACCTGATTTCTGGAATGCTAAAGAATTTCAAAGGCAGATAATGCCATGTTGAATTTTCTCAGCTATCAGCAAAATTTGGCTTGAAAATCATATCTACCTATGAAAACTTGCCTGAAGCTCATTCTAGTTGATCCCATTTGCACATCAATCAGGGCTTTCTTGCCGTTATTTCCTCTTACAGCACTTGCTGCAGACATTTCCAAGGAGGAATCCTTGACTCCACTCCAGTCTCTGTTCAATCAATGTCTCCTTCTAGGCCTGCCTTTGCCAATAGCAGCTCCATCACCTTTTGCCCTCACCTTGCTTTGTTTTCCTTCATAGCTCATATCAGTTCTCAATGTCATAATGTTTACCTGTTAGTGATGGTTGCCTTCCTTACTAACATAAGCTTCATGAGGGTAGGACTTCATCTGTTTCATTCACTATTATATCCTTTAGAATGCTACCTGGTGTCTAGTAAGGAATTGACTTTTTTTTTTTTTTTTTCTTTTGAGATGGAGTCTTGCTCTGTCTCCCAGGCTGGAGTGCAGTGGCCGGATCTCAGCTCACTGCAAGCTCCGCCTCCCAGTTTTACGCCATTCTTCTGCCTCAGCCTCCCGAGTAGCTGGGACTACAGGTGCCCGCCATCTCGCCCGGCTAGTTTTTTGTGTTTTTTTTAGTATAGACGGGGTTTCACCACATTAGTCAGGATGGTCTTGATCTCCTGACCTCGTGATCCACCTGTCTCGGCCTCCCAAAGTGCTGGGATTACAGGCTTGAGCCACCGCGCCTGGCCAGGAATTGACTTTTTTAACTGAATGAAATTCACATGTGGTTTCCAAAAGGGATGAAATAGCACATGAGAAATTTTTCATGAATATCCTGGTCTACCTTAATGGTAAGCGGGAGAACAAGAAAGATGCTAATTATAGAATACCTCAGATGGGTCCTGCCTCTTCCTCAGTCAGACCTTTCACTGGAATTGCTGGCAAGAAGCAAATGGACAGGTTTGGCACTCATCATTTTTCCTTACTCAGTTTCTCTAAGGGAGGTGGGCAAGGGTTTTGTAACGACTCATGGTAATCATGTGGTAACACAAAACTGAATAAGAGCCCTGTCTAGCCTATCAATGGGACACTCAGCCTTTGAGGGTCAAGAATGGTTCTGTCTGTTTTAGCTTGTCCTATAAGTCATGAGCAAAGACACAAGTTGTGGTGCAAAGAAGAGAAAATACTTCCTTTGTTTTAACCTAAAGGGCAAAACTGGCATCACAGAATGACTGATGCCTTTTGCTTAGGTCTATCCAGCAAAAAAGGGGCTATCACTCAGGGAGGAAGCGTTGTTCGTCCTTCTCAGCATTCAAGCTGAGGGTTGTGTCCATCTAGAAATGTTGTAGCAGTGGTTTCTGGGTGAATATAGGGAGTTCAGACTAGGGGAACTTTGTAGTCCTTTCTCATTTACTGATTCTACGAATTTGAGTCTCCTCTGAGCTAACAAATTGTTTACTTAGAAAGTCAACAGAGAGAAAAAGGGACATGGGGTCATCGAGCACCCAGATGGAATGCAGTAAACTCTCATACTTGTTTATTTAAGACAACTCGCTCTTGTCTTAGCCAAGAAATAATCTGTGGATCATCTTCAGTTTATAACTGCCTTCAGAGTGATCTATGTTTTCTGGGAGAGAGAAATCTTAACCCCAGTCCCCCAGGACTCCAGGGATCCCCGCAGGTAGAGGAGAGACAGTCTGCCAAACACAGAACCCATCTGAGAAGAACCAAGGGCAGAGCTGAAATTCCAGCAGTCATCTCTCCTTAAAGGTGGCTCTTCTTGCCCCCATTCATGGAGGAGAGAGTTGGCCCCATTCACTCAGGAGCGCAAGTCTAATTATCCTGATAATGTGGTGAGTAGACTGAGCAGAGGGCTGGGAGACAGAAGGCCCAGGTTCTATTCCCAGCTCCACCTCTAATTCACTTTATGACCCTGGTCATGTCGCTTGACCTCTCTGGGCCTCAAATTCTTTTCTAGAAAATGAGAAGTTTGAGTTAAATGATCTGTGAGGCTCCTTTGTGTGTATGTGAAAATATGATTGGGGGATTCAAGGAAGGCTGGATACTTGTTCCCTTTTAGAGCTCTGTCTGAAATGCAGCTTAGCATTTGGCACCGGGGGTGGGAAACAAAACAGAGAATCAGCCTTGGGATGTGACAGACCTGTGGGCTGCCTGTCCTGTCTCCTTCATAGGGCTCTGGGGCGTCTCACATTTCCTAGAATGTAGGTGCCTCATGGAAGAGGGCAGAAGGCCTGGTGACGAAGCAGCAGATATTGTCAGCTGACTCCCCTGCCTTCCATCCCCCCACTGACCCCAGAGTGATGAGTCACGCTTCATCACCCGAGGTTCCTGGCGGCAGGCCCCACACAACTTCTTCAGCTTGTCGACACCCAGGATAGAATAAATCATCAGAGACCCATTTTTAGCCAAGAGTGAAAAATGAAGTCACCAGGAAAAGCAATAGAAGATGCCAATTAGGAATGCAAATAGGAAGCGAGGGTTTGTTGAAGGACAGGGTTATCTTCACAGCGAGCCAATCCCAGGAAGGTTTCAGGCTCCTGGATTTGCAGTCTGAGCTTGCAGCATCTGGCGAGGAGGGCTGCGGGAAGAGGCCCACAGCTGGGTGGGAGTGACCACAACACTTCCTGCCCTCTTCCACTTTCAAAACCACATCAGCCAGCGGAGGGATCTGGGCTTCTTGCTCCAGGAAATGGATCTTAGAATTATAACATCACAGGGAATTAGGAGGGAGATGCTGAATTCTCTAATCTAGTGACTTTCCTGTCTTTTGTTCTGTTTTATTTTAGGAGCAGAAGAAACGGGGAGGGGAGGGTTTGCAGCCTGCAGGCTGAGCCTCCCTCTCTTTTCCTTCCCTACTCTGGGCTAGACTAATTTGTCTCAAAGCCTCTTCCACTTTTACCATTCTGTAGTTCATTGTTAGGTTTGAAAATAACACATTCCAGCAGTGCTAAGCATGTGGGCAAATTCTGATGAAATAATGCCATTTCAGTAGGAAGAAAAAAAACCCAGTTCTGTCACATTTATTAGCTGTGGGATCATACTTAAACATCACTTTCCTTATCTGTAAAATGGAGAAAATAATAGTACCTATCTCAGAAGGTCTTTGGGAGGATTAAATTAAGACAATAAAGGTCAACTCTTGCTCAACGCAGTCCTGTCCTTAAAACCTAGGGGATAGTGTTGCTGAATAGAAAATAAAAAGGGACCCAAGGTCTCCTAGGAAGACAGTAGGAACCGGGTGCGGTTCCAAAGTCAGGGGGCCCATTCTGTTCTCTCTTGGTCTCCTGAAGGGACTCAGTGAATTCTTGGAGGAAACACCTTGCAACACGTTCCTGTGCAAATCTTGCAGGAAATCCGGGGGTTTCTCCCTGGACTCGGTTGGCTTTAAGTAGCCCCTTCTCCTGGCCTCGTGTATGCCCCATATCAGGAGGGAGGACAGCTTCAGAAAACGTGATAGGATCCAAAGAGGGAGGTAGCAACTTGTTTATTCAGCCATTCATTTATTCACTCATTAATCCAGCAAAGACTCTGTACCCATCTGTACCTGGCAGTGCACCCAGGGCTGGGAGGATTCAGAGATGACTGAGCCTGGGCCTTTCCCTCAGCAGCTGTGGGGAGGGGCCAGCTTCCTCCAGGCTCAACCTTTTTCTCAATTCCCACCTTCCCTCCTCCCTCTCCTGCCCATTAGTCTTGGGCTCTGATGATTTTAACTTGAAAATGACCCTTATATCCATGGGCCTCTTCCTCCTAGGCTTCTACTTGAAACCCCAGAAGTGGGTGAGATTGCCAAAGGACAGAATATGCAGAAAAGAGAATTTGCATCAGTGTGAAATCTTGGGAAATGTGTACATATGGAAGAAGGATGTAGGAAAAAAAAAAAAAAAGGCTGTGGAGGGGGTAGGCACTGGTGGATGTCCAGGTGTTACACAGGGGGTGGGGGAGCCCAGCTGAGGCTGCTGGAGGATGGGTAGCCTGGGGAGCAGCACACAGGAGCAGGTAGGTTTGTGCTTTTAAGAAAAGGGAACTGTCTAAGCAGGTGGTCAGCCTCAGGCTACAGAGAGGACAGTGGACAGGGTTTGGTGGCCAGAAATTCTCGGGACTGGATGATTTTCAGAAGTCCAAGCTGGGGAGCAGCATCAGATTTCAGGCTCCTGCCTCTGGCCAGGTCCCAGTCCCCGCAATGAGGTGGAGTTCTGCCGAGAACAAGACAGTTTCTAGTTCCAAAGAGGTGGAACAGGATAAGGATTCCATTTCCCACACTGGGCATTCGGTTAGGGCCAGCCCAGCAGAGAGGGAGCTGGCCTGCAGGCACCGATCTGGTGGCCTCAGCTGGGGGAGAACAGGTCTGGCAGGGGTTGGGAATTAGGCTGGACTGATGTTCCCAGAGAAAGGTAAACACAAGGAAGTACGTCTGAGGTGGAATTGATTAACTGGGTTGTTGGGCTAGATTGACTGGAAGATTGTGACCTTTGCCTTTGATATCATCATGGGCCAACCACAGGGAGTATCTTCTCATTCAGACACAAGTGCAGAGACTATAGCCCCACCAGACAATATTTTACAATTGACAGATGTCTGTGTCTGTGATTGATCTGCTCCTCATCACAACCTTGTGCACTAGGAAGGGGACGTCACATTTTCTCCGTTTTGCAGATTAAGAAACTGGGTCACAGTCAGAGAGCGAAACTTGCCTGAGAAGGCAGCTGTGGGCCAGGAGCCAGGATGGGCATTCAGGGCCAGGCTCAGGCTGCAGTTTCCTGGGGCCTCTCCTGTCTTTTTTGGGTTTTTTTTTGGCAAAAGGAGGATAGTAGTTGAAGGTAGATTTTAGGTCCTGCCCCTTCCCAACTTATGTGATCTTGGGCAAGTTGCTTACTCTCTCAGAGCTTCCATTTCCTCATTTTTAAAGTTAATTAATGAATTAGTTAATTAAACACATAAAATTGACATGTCATAATTGTACATATTTATTGAGGACACAGGAATATTTCACACATATATACGATGTGTAATGATCAAATCAGAGTAATTAGCATATCCATCACCTCAAAGATTTATCATTTCTTTGTGTTAGGAACATTTAAAATTCTCTCTTCTAGCTATTTGAAAATATACCATAGATTTTTATTAACTACAGTCACCCTACAATGCTATAGAACACCAGAACTTATCCTTCTATCTATCTGTAATTTTGTGTCCATTAACCAAACTTTCCCTATTCTCCCCTTCCTCCTACTCTTCCTACCCTCAGAGAACTACAATTCTACTTTCTACTTTCATGAGCTCAACGTTTTTGGCTCCCATATATGAGTGAGAACATATAATATTTATCCTTCTGTGCCTGACTTATTTTTCCTAACATAATGTCCTCCCAGCTTATCCATGTTCCTGCGAATGACGAGATTCCATCCTTCTTTATGGCTGAATAATATCCCATTTTTTTTGTGTGTGTGTGTATATATTATATATAAAACATATAAACATATGAAAACATGTAAAATGTATAACATATAATACAATATATATGTAATATGTTTTACTTACCTATTTATCTGTTGATGAACACAAGCTGATTCTATATATTGGCCACTGTGAATAGTGCTGCAAATAAACAAGAAGGTGCAGATATCTCTTTGATATACAGATTTTCTTTCCTTTGGGTAAAAATCCAGCAGTAGGATTCCTGAATCATACAGCATTTCTGTTTTTAGTTTTTTGAGGCACTTTTGTACTGGTTTCCATAATTGTTGTACTAATTTACATTCCCACCAATAGTGTGCAAGACTTCCCTTTTCTCTGCAATCTCACCAACGTTTGTTATTTTTTGTCTTTTTCATAGTAGCCATTCTAACTGGGGTGAGATGATATCTCATTGTGATTTTGATTTATATTTCTCTGATAATTAGTGATACTGCGCATTTTTTCATATACTTTTTAATGATATATGTGTCTTCTTTTGATAAATGTGTATTCAGATCCTTAGACGACAGGATCTTATATATAGAAAAACATAAATACTCCACCAAAAGACTGGTAGAACTGATAGATAAATTCAGTAAAGTTGCAGGATAAAAAATCATTATACAAAAAAAAACACATAGCATCTCTATACACCAGTAATAAACTAGCTAAAAAGCAATCCCGTTTAAAACAGTTACAAATAAATAAATAAATAAAACACCTAGAAATACGTTTAACAAAGGAAAGATCTCTACAATGGAAATTATAAAACACTGATGAAAGAATGGAAAGGACGTAGAAAAATGGAAAGATATCCAATATTTATAATTGGAAGAATTAATATTTTGAAAATGAACACACTCCCCAAACCAATCTACAGATTTAATGTAATCATTATCAAAATACCAGTGACATTCTTCAAATAATAGAAAAAGTAATCATAAAATTTGAATGAAACCACAAAAGGCCCTAAATAGCTAAAGCAATGCTGAGCAAAAAGAACAAAGTTGGAGACATCACATTACTTGACTTCAAACTATACTACAAAGCTATAATAACCAAAACAGCATGGTACTGGTATAAAAGCAGACTATAGACCAATGGAACAGAATAGATAATCCAGAAATAAATCCACATATTTACAGTCAACCGATTTTTGAAAAAGGTGCCAAGAACATATATTGAGGAAAGCATAGCCTCTTCAATAAGTGGTGCTGGCCGGGGCCTATCATGGGGAGGGGGGAGGGGGGAGGGATTGCATTGGGAGTTATACCTGATGTAAATGACGAGTTGATGGGTGCAGCACACCAACATGGCACAAGTATACATATGTAACAAACCTGCACATTATGCACATGTACCCTACAACTTAAAGTATAATAATAATAAATAAATTAAAAAAAAATAAATAAAAAAAAAATAAAAATAAGTGGTGCTGGGAAAACTGCTTATACATATGGAGAAGAATCAAACTAGACCCTTATTTCTCATCATATGCAATAATCAAATAAAAAATGAAATAAAAAATGTAAGATCTGAAACTACAAAACTACTAGGATAAAACATAGGAGGAAACCTTATTGACATTGTTTTGGGCAAAGATTTTATGAGTAAGACTTAGAAAGTATAGGAAACAAAAGCAAAAATAAGACTGGACAGCATAGTGACACTCTATCTCTACAAAAATAAAATAATTAGCTGGGCCTAGAGGCATGTGCCAATATTCTCAGCTACTTGGGAGGCTGAGGTGGGAGGATCACTTGAGCCCAGGAAGTTGATGCTGCAATGTGCTATGATCACACCACTGTGCTCTGGCCTGGGTGACAGAGTGAGACCTTGTCTCAAAAAAAAAAGTAAAAATAGACAAAGGGGATTATATTAAGCCCAAAGGTTTCTGTATACCACCACCGACAACAACAATAACAAAATCAATAAAGAAAGAACTTCAGAGTTTGAAGACCAGTCTTTTGAATTAACCCAATCTAAAAAAAAAGAAAGAAAAAAGAATTTAAAAAATGAGCAAAGTCTTTGAGAAATATGGGATTATGTAAAGCAATCAAACTTGTAAATTATTGGCATTTCTGAGAGAGGAGAAAATTCAAACAATTTCGAAAATGTATTTGAGGGAATAATTCAAGAAAACTTCCTTAATCTTGCTAGCAAGGTAGACATCCAGATATGAGAAATCCAAAGAATACCCATGAGATACTAAACAAAATGAGTATCACCAAGACATATACTCACAGGAATCTCCAAGGTCAGTGCTAAAGACAGAAACCTTAAAAGCAGCTAGGAAAAAACGTCAGATGTACTAAGGGAATTCCATTAGGCTAACATTGGACTTCTCAGCAGAAATCTTATAAACTACGAGAGACTGGGGTACTATTTTTAGCATTCTTAAGGAAAAGAAATTTCCACCGGGGATTTCATATCCCTTCAAACTAAGCTTAATAAATGAAGAAATAAAATCTTTACCAGACAAACCAGCATTGAGGGAATTCATTACCACTAGACCAGTATTACAAGAGATCCTTAAGGAAGTTCTAAACATAGAAACAAAAGAACAATACCTGCTACCACAAAAATACACTTAAGTACATATCCTATAGACCCTATAAAAGCAAAAACAATAGAAACCACAAAACAAACAGCTAACAACATCATAATAGCACCAAAACCTCATATATCAATGTTAACCTTGAATGTAAATGGTCTAAATTCTTCGTTTAAAAGGCACAGAGTAGCAAGTCAGATGAAAAAGCAAGACCTATCCATCAGGTGTTTTCAAGAGTCACCTCTCACACATAATGATATCCATAAGCTAGAAGTAAAGGGTTGAAGAAAGTTCTGCCACACAAATGAAAAACAAACAAAAAAGCAAGGGTCACTATTCTTATATCAGATACAACCAACTTTAAGCCGACAACAGTAAAAAAGGACAAAGAAAGACATTACATAATGATAAAGGTTCATTTGGTTAGAAGACTTAACTATCCTAAATATGTATATGCACACAACATAGGAGCACCTAGAATCATGAAGCAAGCACTTCTAGACCCATGAAAAGACTTAGACAGATACACAATAATAGTGGGGGACTTCAGCACCCCATTGGCAGCATTAGACAGATCACTGAGGCAGAAAACTGACAAAAAAATCTCTGGACTTAAACTTGACATCAGACCACTTGGACCTAATAGACATCTCCACCTATTAAACACATAATCTACATTCTTTTAATCTGTCCAAGGAATATACTCCAAGATTGACCACACACTCAGCCATAAAGCAAGTCTCAATAAATTTTAAAAAGCCAAAATCATACCAGTCATACTCTTGGGCCACAGTGGAATAAAAATAGAAATAAACATCAAGAAGTTCTCTCAAAATCACATAACTTGCTCCTGAATGACTTTTGGGGTAAACAATGAAATCAAGGCAGAAATAAAAAAATTATCTGAAGCAAATGAAAACAGAGACACAGCATACCAAAATCACTGGAATGCAGCAAAAGTAATGTTAAGAGGAAAGTTTATAGTGCTAAATGCCTACCTCAAAGAGTTAGATCTCAAATTAACAATCTAACATCACACCTAGAGCAACTAAAAAAACAAGAACCAACCAACCCCAAAGCTAGTAGAAGAAAAGAAATAACTAAAATCAGAGTAGAACTGAATGGAATTAAGACTCCAAAATCCATACAAAGTATCAATGAAACCAAAAGTTAGTTTTTTGAAAGGATAAACAGGATTAATAGACCACTAGCTAGATTAACAAAGAAAAAAAAAGAGATATCCAAATAAGCACAATCAGACACAAAAAAGTGACATTATAACTAATCCCACAGAAATACAAAAGATTCTCAGAGATTATTATGAACACCTGTATGACACAAATCTAGAAGAAATGGATAAATTCATGGAAATACACAATGTCCCAAGATTGAATCAGAAAGAAATTGAAACCCTGAACAGATCAACATCAATTTCCAAAACTGAATGAGTAATAAAAAACCTACAAGCTAAAATAAGCCTAGATCAGATAGAGTCATAGCCAAAATCCACCAGACCTACAAAAAAGAGCTGGTAACAATTCTACTGAAATCATTTCAAAAAACATGAGGGGAGGGAATTCTCTCTAACTCATTCTACAAAGCCGGCATCACCCTGATACCAAGACTGAGCAAAGACGCAACAAAAAAAGAAAACAACAGGCCAATATCCCTGATGAACATAGACACAAAAATCCTCAACAAAATGCTAGCAAACCATATCCAGTATCACATCAAAACGTTAATTCACCATGATCAAGTAGGCTTCGTTTCTGGGATGCAAGGTTGGTTCAACATAGGCAAATTAATAACTGTGATTCACTACATAAGCAGAATTAAAAACCAAAACCATATGATCATCTCAATAGATGTGGAAAAAGCTTTTGGTAAAATACAACATCTCTCATCATTAAAACCCTCGAGAAACTAGGCACTGAAGGAACATACCTCCAAATAATAAGCGCCATCCATGACAAACCCACAGCCAGCATCATACTGAACAGGCAAAAACTGGAAGCATTTCCCTTGAGAACTGGAACAAGACAAGTATGCTCACTCTTACAACTCCTGTTCAACATAGTACTGGAAGTGCTAGCTAGAGCAATCAGGAAAGAGAAAGAAATAAAATGTATCCAAATAGGAAAAGAAGAAGTGAAACTACCTCTTTTCATGGACAATATAATTCTATACCTTGAAAACCTTAAAGACTTCACCAAAAGGCTCCTGGAACTAATAAACAACTTTAGCAAAGTTTAAGAATACAAAATCAATGTATAAAAATTAATGGCTAATATATACCAATAATATTCTATATACCAATAGTATTCAGGCTGAGAGCCACACCAAGAACACAGTCCCATTTACAATAACCACAAAAAATAAGATGCCTAAGGGATACATCTGTATACCCTGGAATACAGATGTATCCCTTAGGCATCTTATTTTTTTTCTACAGACGTGTTCCTAGGTAGAAACATCTCTCCAAGAACTACAAAAGACTGCTGAAAGAAATCACAGGTGACATAAACAAATGGAAAAACATTCCATGTTCATGAATTGGAAGAATCAATATCATGAAAATGATCATACTGCCCAAAGCTATCTACAGATTCAATGCTATTCCTATCAAACCATCAATGTCACTTTTCAGATAATTGGAAAAAACTATTCTAAAATTCATAGGGAAGCAAAAAAGAGCCTGAATATCTAAAGCAATCCTAAGCAAAAAGAATAAAGCCAGAGGTTCAAATTATAGTCTAAGGCTACAGTAACCAAAACAGCATGATACCAGTACAAAAAAAGACACAGACTAATGGAACAGAATAGAGAACCCAGAAATAAAACCATACACCTGTAGCCATCTAAACTTCAACAAAGTTGACAAAAAATAAGCAATAGGGATGACTCCCTGTTCTACAAATGGTGCTGGGATAGCTGGCTAGCCATATACAGAGAATGAAAACTGGACCCCTACTTTTCACAGTATGTACAGTTTAATTCAAGATGGATTAAAGATTTAAGTGTAAGACCTTAAGCTATAAGAATCCTAGAAGAAAACCTACGAAACATTTTGGACATGGGTCTTGGGAAAGAATATATGACTATGTCCTCAAAAGCAATTGCAACAAAACCAAAAATTGACAAATTGAATGTAATTAAACTAAAGAGCTTCTGCACAACAAAAGAAACTAACAAAGTAAACAGACAACCTACAGAATGGGGGAAAGTCCTCACAAACTATGCATCTGACAAAGGTCTAATATCTAGAATTGAAAAGGAACTTAAACGAGTGAACAAGCAAAAAACAACCCTATTAAAAATTAGCCAAAGACATAAGCAAACACTTCTCAAAAGAAGGCATACAAGTGGCCAAAAAGCACATAAAAAATGCTTCACATCACTAATTATCAGAGAAATGCAAATCAAAACCACAATGAGATACCATCTCACACCAGTCAGAATGGTTATTATTAAAAAGTCAAAAAATTCCAGATGTTAGCAAAGCTGTGGAGAAAAGGGAACTCTTATACACTGTTGATGCGAATGTAAATTAGTTCAGCCACTGTGGAAAGCAGTTTGGAGATTTCTCGAACTTAAAACAAAACTACAATTTGACCCAGCAATCCCCTTACTGGGTATACATCCAAAAGAAAACAAATTATTCTACCAAAAAGACACATGTACTTGCATGTTTATTGCACCACTATTTACAGTTGCAACATCATGAAATTAGCTTAGGTGCCCATCAACAGTGGATTGGGTAAAGAAAATAAATATGGTATGGAGTATTATGCAGTCATAAAAAATGAAATTATGTCTTTGCAGCAACATGGATGCAACTGGAGGCCATTATCCTAAGCCATTTAATACAGGAACAGAAAGCCAAATACAGTATGTCCTCACTTGTACATGGGAACTAAACATTGGGTACTCATGGACATAAAAATGGCAACAATAGACACTGGGGACCACTAGTGGTGGGAGGGAGGAAGAGGGGCAAGGGTTGAATAACTAACTGTTGGCTACTATGTGCAGTACCTGGGTAGCAAGATCATTTGTATCCCAAACCTCAGCATCATGCCATATACCCAGGTAACAAACCTGCACATGTAGCCTCTGAATCTAAGATGAAAGCTGAAAAAGATTAAAAAATTAGAAATACTCACTTAAGATTTTTTTGAAAAGAACTTTCACATGGCTTATATAAAAAATAAGAACTGAAAAAAGCAAAAATAGACAAATGGGATTATATTAAACTAAAAAGCATCTGCACACCACGGGAAACAATCAACAGGGTAAAGAGACAACATGTAGGATGGGAAGAAATAATTGCAAACTATTCATCCAACCAGGGATTCATATCCAGAATATACAAGGAACTCAATAGCAAAAAAAATTCCTCATTTATAAAGTGGGATAGTAGTGCCGACTCTTTCTGGTTTTGACCTCAACTCTCCAGCAATTCCTCAGGGCTCAGTTCTGGATTCTCTACTCCCAAAACAATCCTCCCATCTTTGTATTCACATCTGTTACCTAAAAACATCTGAACTTTGATGTAACTCCAGTTTGAAAGATTCTTATTAGCTCTAGACCAGGCTTGTCTAACCTGTGGCCCACAGGTCACATGTGGCCCAGGACAGCTTTGAATGTGGCCCAACACAAATGTATAAACTTACTTAAAACATTATGAGATTTTTTTGTGTGATTTTTTTTTTTTTAAGCTCATCAGCTATGGTTAGTGTTAGTGTATTTTATGTGTGGCTCAAGACAATTCCCCTTCTTCCTGTGTGGCCCCCAGGGAAGTCATAAGATTGGACACCCCTGCTGAGATCTATATTTTCAGCTGCCAACCCAGCTTTTACCTTTGGATCTCTCAGGTGCCTCAAATTCAGTATGTACCAAATGGAATTTTATCCTCTCTTCCTCCCCAAAGCTCCTTCTTTAGAGTTCCCTGAATCAGTAAATGGTACCCCAGCCACTCGGTTGTTCATGTCAAAATCAGTGAGTTACCATTGATGTCTTTCCTTCCCTCAACTTCTAGACTTCATCAATTGCCAAGTTCTGTGAATCCTAACTCCTAAATATTGCTCATTTCTTTCCATCTCCTCTGCCTTTTAAAGACACTTGATGTCTACTCAAGTCTAGTCAAGTCTTCTTCTCTTCCCACTTGGAGGTCTGCAACATCTTCCCAGGAGACTTCACCTGATTCACTCTTGCATGCTCTCATTCATTCTTTTCACAAAAGTCAGAGCAATCTTAAAAAAAAAAAATCATAATTGTGTTATACCATCCCCATGGCTCAACTTTAATGGCCATGTTTATTTTATATAACATAAAATTTACTATCCCAACCATTTTTAAGTATACAGTTTAGTAGTAGTAAGTGTATTTACATTTTTGTGCAACCAATCTCCAGACCTTTCTCATCTTGCAAAACTGAAACTCTTTACTTATATAACAAAAACTCCCCATTCTCTCTCCCTCCAGCTCCTGGCAACCACCATTCTACTTTCTCTCTCTATGAATTTGACTACTCTGAGTATCTCATATAAGTAGAATCATACAGTATGTATCTTTTATGACCGTGTTAGTTCACTTACCATTATGTCCTCAAGGTCATCCATGTTGTAGCATGTGTCAGAATTTCCTTCCTTTTAAAGGCTGCATAATATTCCACTGTATGCATAAAATACATTTTATCCACTCATCTGTAGATGAATACTTGGGTTGCTTCTACCTTTTGGCTGTTGTGAACAATGCTACTATAAACATGGTATACAATAACTTTTTGAGAACCCCCCTTTCAATTCTATTTCATATATACCCAGAAATGGAATTACAGGATTATGTGACAATTCTATTTTTACTCTTTGAGAACCACCATACTGTTTTATATATCAGTTGTGCCATTTGACATTCTCACCAACAGTGCACAAAAATTCTAGTTTCTCCACACCCTTGCCAACATTTGTTATTTTCTGTTTGTTTTGATAGTAGCCATCCTTATGGGTTGCAGCATTTGTAGATTCCACTGTTGATTTTCACCATAGACAATCGTTTTGTCCTCCACATTAAAGGTGATTGTGCTGTAAAGTGGTATCTCATTGTGATTTTGATTTCTGTTTCCCTCGTGATTGGTAATGTTGAACATCTTTACATTTGTTTATTGGATACTTGTATATTTTTGGAGAAATGTCCATCTAGGTTCTTTGTCAATTTTAAAATCATTATTGTTGTTGAGTTGTAGGAGTTCCTTATCTATTTTAGATATTAACTCCTTATCAGATACATAATTTGCAAATAATTTTTCCTATTGTGTGGTTTGCCTTTTCACTCTGATAATTGTGTCCTTTGATGGACTTTGGTGGCTTCATACCAGTCCTAAGATAAAAGACCCCAATCCTTCGTAATTCAACTTTAGTTTATATCTCTAGTCTCATGGAGCGCCCTTTTGATTGTTGGGCTGCAACCACTAGCCTTTTAAGCTCTTTTCCTCTTCTGTTTGTTTGGTCCTTTGCCTAGAGCATCTGTAATTTATTGGTTATTACCATGATCATGAGTATCTGATCAAGGTTTGCCTCTTCTACTAGACAGCAGACTCTGTGAGGCAGGAACTATGCCTGGGGCCAGCTTACTCATTAGCAGAGTAGGCACAGTGCCTTGGGCCATCATTCTTTTCGGGGTTCACAAAAATGTTTTAATTTCAATTGTTAAAAAAATCAGTTACAAAAGGAATATAATAATAATAGGGATTGCATTGGGAGTTATACCTGATGTAAATGACGAGTTGATGGGTGCAGCACACCAACAAGGCACAAGTATACATATGTAACAAACCTGCACGTTATGCACATGTACCCTACAACTTACAGTATAATAATAATAAATAAATTAAAAAAAATAATAATAATAATAGAGAATAAATCCAGCTTGGATTATATTTGTCTTTATACCAACACAGTTGTAAAATATAAATTTATTTGTTTTTTTAAATAAAGGAAGGAACCCAAACAGGCTAAAGGGCTTAGGACCCACACAAGTTAAAATGCAACCTTGATTATGCCTGTTTAGTTCTTGCCTGTGTCCCCATTTGGACTATGATAAGGCCTCACAGGCACTAGACAGTCAACTAACATGCATCAAACGAATGGAGGAACGAGAATAGCAAAAAAGAGGGATCTGCAGTTAGTGCATAGAATCTATTTAACACTGATTCTTTGAAATAATACCATAGCTCTTAGTTATAAGAGGCAGAGGATACTGAATTTCTTTCTGTCTTTGCCCAAGGGTGCTCTGTTCTATTGGTTTTGAAAGATTTTAGAAAGAGATCTACAGAGAGCCAAGACCTAGCTTTAACACCTGAATTCAGCCTTATTGTCTATGGTTCTTTAAAAACTGAGCCTGGACACTCTGGGAAGGTCTGATACCGAGGCAATGTTTTCTCCCTCTTTTTTTTTCTTTCACTATCTTAACATTTTTAAAACACAGCTTGATTGAGGTGTAATTGTCATGCAATAAACTGCACATATTTAAAGTGTACACCTTGGTAAGTTTTGATATATGTACCTGCCCCTGAAACCATGAAGATAATGAACATATCCATCACGCCCTAAAATTTTCTTTGAAGTCAGGTGGCTCCTTTAACTATGTTCTTTTTCAGATTTGTTTTATTCTAGATTCTTGAGAATCAGCTTGTAGTTTCTTCAAAAAAAGCCACGTGGGATTTTGACTGGGACTGCTTTGGATCTACATCATTTTGAGGAGAATTGACATCTTAACAATATGATGCCTTTTGACCCATGAACATGATCTCTCTCTCCATTTACTTAGATCTTTAATTTCTCTCAGCAATATTTTATATCTTCTGGTATATAGGTATTTCACATAATTTTTCAAATTTATCTCTAAGTATTTTGATTTTTGATGCTGTTATAAATGATAGTTTTTGAATTCTAAGTTTTGATTATAGCTTGTATATAGAGATACAATTGGTTTTGCATATTGATCTTTTGTCCTACAGTCTTGGAAACCTCACTTATTAGGTCTAGTAGCATTTGTAGATTCCATTGTTGATTTTCAATGTGGACAATTGTTTTGTCCTCCACATTAAAGGTGATTGTGTTGTCCTTCTTTAAATTATCTTTGCTGGGAGGTTGGTCTAAATTACATATTGTGCCAGTCTGAAAATACAAATGATGTTCTCTGCAGTGAAGAGAGGGAGCTGAGTCTCATTGTACAATCAATCTGCGTTTGAATCAATAGCTTCCAGTCCATCTTGAGCCCATATGTGTAGGCCACAGTGATTTTCTGGCTTCTCACCCTGGCAGTCTTGGCACCTTGGTGCCCAGAGAGCTTCGTGCTGTTTGCAGAAGTGCATTTCACTGTGCAATCTGTCCTCCAGACTCTGTATAAATGTCAGATATTATTAATCTTAGCACTTTTAGCAACTTAATACATCCCTCTCTACACGTGGTAAAGTTTTCGTTTCGCATATGCTGAGATCACAATATCATAGCACCCTCATCTGAAGGTGATTCGGCATTAATAAAACCCTATCATGAATCTATACCTCCTTTCTCTGTGTTCTCTGGCTCCTTCCACACTCATCCCAACTCCTTCCCATGGACTTTCTCTGACTTAACACTTTTTTAAAACATCTTTTCATTTTCGGGTGCCAAAAAGTTTAGAGTCAACCCTTAGCAAGGGCACAGAACTTCTTGACATGCATTTTTTGTAAAGGCCTCATTCCTGGCTCTGTTTATGTTTCCATCTCATTTTCCCTTTGTCTCTTCTTTCTTGCCTACTATTGATTTATGTTCTTTTGGTATATTTTACCTATGTTTGTGAGTCAACCCAAATTCTTTCTGAAAAAAGGCAAGATATAAATTACAGTTGACCCTTGAACAATGTGAAGATAAAGGTACTGACCCCCCGTACAGTCAAAAATCCACATAAAACTTTTGACTCTCCAAAAACTTAACTAAAAATAGCCTACTGTTGACCAGAAGCTTTACTGATAACATAGTCGATTAACACATATTTTGTATGTAATATATATTATATATTATATTCTTGTAATAAAGTAAGCTAGAGAAAAGACAATGTTATTAAGAAAATCGTACAAACAGAGAATACTGTAAACACTTCTATGCACATAAACTAGAAAATCTAGAAGAAATGGATAAATTCCTGGACACATACACCCTCCCAAGACCGAACCAGGAAGAAACTGAATCCCTGAATAGACCAACAATGAGTTCTGACATTAAAGCAGTAATAGCCTACAAACCAAGAAAAGCCCATGACCAGATGGATTTATAGCTGAACTCTACCAGAGGTATAAGGAAGAGTTGGTACCATTCCTACTGAAACTATTCTGAAAAATTGAAAAGAGGAAAGCCTTCCTAACTCATTCTATGAGGCCAGCATCATCCTGATACCAAGACCTGGCAGAGATACAACAATAACAACAACAACAACAACAAAAAAACCCAAAAAACTTCAGTCCAATATCCTTTATGAACATCAATGTAAAAATCCTCAATAAAGAACTGGCAAACCAAATCCAGCAGCACATCAAAAAGCTTATCCACCATGATTAAGTAGCCTTCATCTCGGGATGCAATGCTGGTTCAACATATGCAAATCAATAAATATGATTCATCACATAAAAAAACAAAGACAAAAACCACATGATTATCTCAATAAACAGAGTAAAGGCGTTTGATAAAATTCAACATCCCTTCATGTTAAAAACTCTCAATAAACTAGGTATTGAAGGAACATATCTCAAAATATTAAGAGCCATTTCTGATAAACCCACAGCCAATATCATACTGAATGGGCAAAATCTGGAAGCATTCCCCCTGAAAACTGGCACAAGACACAGTTGTCCTCTTACCACTCCTATTCAACATAGTATTGGAAGTTCTGGCCAGGGTAATCAGGCAACAGAAAGAAATAAAGGGTATTCAACTAGGAAGAAAGGAAGTCAAACTATCTTTGTTTGCAGATGACATGATCCTATACCTAGAAAGCCCTATTGTCTCAGTCCAATTCTTTTTTTTTTTTTTTTTTTTTTTGAGACGGAGTCTCGCTCTGTCACCCAGGCTGGAGTGCAGTGGCCAGATCTCAGCTCACTGCAAGCTCCGCCTCCCAGGTTCACGCCATTCTCCGGCCTCAGTCTCCCGAGTAGCTGAGACTACAGGTGCCCGCCACCTCGCCCGGCTAGTTTTTTTTTTTGTATTTCTTAATAGAGACGGGGTTTCACCGTGTTAGCCAGGATGGTCTCGATCTCCTGACCTCGTGATCCACCCGTCTCGGCCTCCCAAAGTGCTGGGATTACAGGCTTGAGCCACCGCGCCCGGCGTCTCAGTCCAATTCTTAAGCTGGTAACCAACTTCAGCGAAGTCTCAGGATACAAAATCAATGTGAAAAAGTTGCTAGCATTCGTATACATTCAACAACAAGCCAGCTGAGAGCCAAATCATGAATAAAGTCCCATTCACAACTGCCAAAATAAGAATAAAATACCTAGGAATATAGCTAATGAGGGAAGTGAAGGATCTCTTCAAAGAGAGCTACAAACTGCTCAAAGAAATCAGAGATGACACAAATGGAAAAACATTCCATGCTTATGGATGAGAAGAATCAACCTCATGAAAATGGCCATACTGCCCAAGGCAATTTATAGATTCAGTGCTATTACCATTAAACTACCACTGACATTCTTCACAGAATTAGAAAAAACCATTATAAAATCCATATGGAACAAAAAAGCCTGAATAGACAAGGCAATCCTAAGCAAAAAGAATAAAGCTGAAGGAATCGTGTTACCCGACTTCAAACTATACTTTAGGGATACAGTAACTGAAACAGCATGGTACTGGTACAAGAACAGATACAAGGACCAATGGAATAGAACAGAGAACCCAGAAATAAGACTGCACACCTACAACTATTTGCGCTTCAACAAACCTGACAAAAGCAAGCAATGGGGAAAGGATTCCCTATTTAATAAATGGTGCTGGGAGAATTGGCTAGCCATATACAGAAAATTAAAATTGGACCCCATCCTTACACCACATACAAAAATCAACTCAAGATGGATTAAATACTTAAATGTAAAACCTCAAACCCTAACGAAATCTTGGCAACACCATTCAGGACATAGGCATGGGCAAAGTTTTCATGATGAGGATGCCAAAAGCAATTGCAACAAAGCAAAAATTGACAAATGGGATCTAATTAAAGAGCTTCTCCACAGCAAAAGAAACTATCAACAGAGTAAGCAGACAACTTACAGAATGGGAGAAAATTTTTGCAATCTGCATCTGACAAAGTTCTATTATCTAGCATCTTTAAGGAACTTAAACAAATTTACAAGAAAAAAACAACCCCATTAAAAAGTGTGCAAAGAACATGAACAGACACTTCTCAAAAAAGGCATACTTGTGGCCAAGGAATACATGAAAAAATGCTTAACATCACTGATCATTAGAGAAATGCAAATAGAAACCACCAGCTGGGTTTAATACCTGGATGATGGGTGACCTGTGCAGCAAACCATCATGGCACACGTTTACTTATGTAGCAAACCTGCACATCCCGCACATATACCCCTGAACTTTAAATGAAAGTTGGAAATTAAAAGAAAATCATAAGAGAAAATATATTTACTATTCATATAAATTAATGTAAATGAATATTAAATGAATAGTATTGCAAGAATATTCATTTACTATTCATTAATAGTAATGAATCACCATAAAGGTCTCCATCTTTGTAGTTTTCACATTGACTAGGCTGAGGAAGAAGACAACGAGGAGAGTTTGGTCTTGCTGTCTCAGGGTTGGCAGAGGCAGAAGAAAATCTTTGTCTAAGTGGAGCCATGCAGTTCAAACCTGTGTTATTGAAGGGCTAATTGTAATTGAGTAAAATTACTCTTAGAAGAGTATTTTCTGGCTGTTTTGAGTGGTGCTTTTTAGCGGTAAATTTGGTGAGAGGGACGTGCTTCCTTTTGTCAACTGCTTCCACTCACATTCTCAGAGTCAACAGTGAGACTTTTTAAAGCTGTTCACAACAATATAATTTGTTACCCTTTTGAAAGGCTTTTCCTTCTTGCACCTTTCCTGCCTTCATCATGGCACTTCGAACTTCCTGCCACCCAAATTTGAAACCTCAGGCTTCAAACTAGTTTCCTCTATATAACTAGTCATCGATTTTTGTTAATTCTATCCTTAAAACAGCTTCTACATCCTCTCTCCTCATTCATTTCCTAGGCCATGACCTAGGCCCAGGTTTTTACCACCTGAGAACCACACCTGCCCATGATGAAGTCTCTTTACTTTCTATGTATAATTCAGAAACCATCTCATACCAGTGTCAGCTTGTTCTTTCTTGGAACATTAATCTCATCATGATGTCACCTTTCTTACAAACAACTGGTAGCTCACTATTATACATGATGGATATAATAGCTCACTATTATACACAAGATAGTGATAGTAATATTTTGGTAAGCGACTTCCTCATTTTATATCTTCATTTGATCCTTATATTGAGGAGATATATAGAGAGCCTCATATATATAAAAGGATGTACTATATATGATATATATTCTGCATTATATATTTCCTTAGTATATATCCTCATTTGATCCCTGTAATACAGTTATTTATTATTGTTAGCCATTATCATGGATGTTGTGCCCTGCTGCCTACCTCCTCCTTCAAGATTGCTTGATTTTATCCCCAGCTACTGGGAAGATTGTTTCCTGACATCTCTCAGTGCATTTTCCTTTCTTGGCTGAAGTGAGACATCTCACTTCAGGTCATGCCCCTCCCCCAGGGAAGCAACATCCAATGATTGGTTGATGTGGGTCCATAAGGCCTGGCCTTCTCACCCCAATCTGGGCCACTCTGAAGGGTCATCCTAGCTCCAGAGCTCCCTGTGGGGTCAGCTGGAGTCCTTGTTGCCTGCCTGGCAGCCCAGCTTCTCCCTCTGCCCAGCCCTGCTTCCTTGTCTTGCCCCCGCAGTGTTGCTCTGCAGAGCATGCCCTAATAAACTTCCCACACAGTAATCTCCATCCCAGTGTCTGCTTCCTAGAGGACCCAACCTGTGACACCCACATTTCAAAGATGCGGAAACTGAGGTTCAGAGAGATTAAGTGACTTCCCCATCATGGGCCAGAAACAGCACAAGACCCAAATCAGAAGTCCTGGTCCTGCTACTCACTAGCAATGTGGTTTTGTTCACATGATTTAAGATCTTACCCTTAGTTCCCTCGTCTCTAAAATGGGTATCATGTGACCTGACTCACAGGGTTATCGCAAGTTATCTTACGAAGACATGCAGACCCAAGCATCTAGCACAGTGTCTGCCAGAGCGTAGACACCCCACCATCAGGGTCCTCAGCTGGTCAACAGCAGGGGCTGCCCTGGAAGGCTGCTCTCTGACTTTATTGCACAGCTGCTAAAAGAAAAAGAATGTGAGCCACACATGGAATTTAAAATTTTCGAGTAGCCACGTTAAAAAAGTAAAAGAGTTATGTTCATACTGTTCTGTAAAAATACATAAATAAAAGGAAAATAAAACAGGTGAAATTAACTTTAGAAATATATTCCATTTAACTCAATATAGCCAACATGTCATCTCAGCATGCAATCAATATAGAAAGTATTAGATATTCTTTTTTTTTTTTCCATATTAAATCTTTGAGATCTGGATGTGCTTTCTACCCACAGCACATCTCAGCTGAGACTAGGTACATTTCAAGTGGTCAATGGTGATGCAATGAATAGCTGAGCTCGAGAGGCTCTGTGCCCTACCCACCCGTCCACCACACAGTGCCTGTTCCCCACCTGTAGGAAGAGTTCCGCTGATTCAGTCCCCTCCTCACACATCTCGCCAAGTCTCCTTCCTACTTCCCAACGGAAGCCCGTGCCCTCAGCCCCTCTCTCTTGACCTTATCATCTCTTTCCAGATTCCAGGCCGTAGCTCACATGGCTGACCCCACCTATAATACCCCACCCTGAGTTACAAGACATGGGAGCATTAACAACGAAAGCAAAGGAAACAATTCCAACTAGATGGATGAATGGTAAATGCAAGTTTTTTAAAAACCACAAAATTAAAAGCCAGCTGGGAATGGAAATCAAAAATGTGGTAGAGAAGGAGTTAGTCTCAGTCTTTAAAGAGTTTCTACTTTGACAAGAAAAACACTAAAATATCAACATAGGAAAGTGGGTAGGGACATGAATAGACAGTTCACGAATAAGGGAATAAAAATGGCTCACAACATGTGGGTAAATGATCAGCTTTATCAGTGATCACAGAAAGGCAAATAATGACAGTAAACTACGATTTCCCCTACTGCATCATGCAAAATTAAGACTAGGACACTACTCAAGGCTGGTGAGGGTGCAGGGAGAAAAGCACAGAGCCCACGCTGTTGATGGGAGTACATTCCGGAAAGCCTTAAAATATTCATACACTTTACCCAGTAATTCCTCTTCCAGGAATCTTCTAGAGAAATAATCAGAAATGCAGACAAAGACATATGAGCACAGATGTTAATCAGAGTGTTATTTATTATTGCCAAAGCAGCCTACATGCTCAGTACCGTAGAGATGGTATATGATTTACAGATTACTCAAACAATGGAAAACCAGGAAGTTACTTAAAAATGATGTTGATTAAGATGTTTAATGATATGGGAAAAACTTGTATATAAAGTTAATTTTAAAAAACAAGATTATATATTCAATATGATCTCAACTTCATAAATGTTGCAAGAAAAAATGGCTATCTGGTAATTAAAAAGTGTTGGTAGGTTATTTTTGGTTGGTGTGACTTTAGGTGGTGGTTATTGTCTTCTTTATACATTTTTAAAGTAAAATGTACATATCAAAATGTGCACACCTTAACTGTACAATTTTGACAAATGAATACACCCATGTATCTTATGTCCCTATCATAATACAGAACATCTCCATCTGCCCAAAAGTTCCCTTGTGACCTGTTCCAATCCCCACCCTCCCTGCAAGGAGAATCCTCTATTTTCATTTTTTTTTCCTTAAATGAGTGTGCTTGTTCTAGAACCTCATAGCAATGGACTCATTAAGTATGTATGCTTTGTGTGTATGGTTTCTTTAGCTCAGTATTATTTCCAAATTTTTTATGTTGTACTTGCCCAACACCAATAATTTTTTTTTTCTTTTTTTCTTTTCTTTTTTTTTTTTTTTTTGAGACGGAGTCTCTCTCTGTCGCCCAGGCTGGGATACAGTGGCGTGATCTCAGCTCACTGCAACCTCCACCTCCTGGGTTCACACCATTCTCCTGCCTCAGCCTCCTGAGTAGCTGACTACAGGTGCCCACCACCACGCCCAGCTAATTTTTTATATTATTTTTTGCCATTCTCCTGCCTCAGCCTCCCGAGTAGCTGGGACTATAGGCACTGGCCACCACACCTAGCTAATTTTGTGTGTGTGTTTTTTTAAGTAGAGTTGGGGTTTCACCGTGTTAGCCAGGATGGTCTCAATCTCCTGACCTCGTGATCCGCCCGCCTCAGCCTCCCAAAGTGCTGGAATTACAGGCGTGAGCCTCTGCACCCGACCTTCCTTTTTTTTTCAGATGGAGTCTGGCTCTGTCACCCCGGCTGGTGTGCAGTGGCGCAATCTCGGCTCACTGCAACCTCCACCTCCTGGGTTCAAGTGATTCTCCTGTCTTAGCCTCCCAAGTAGCTGGGACTACAGGCACCCGCAACCATGCCCGGCTAATTTTCATATTTTTAGTAGAGACAGAGTTTCACTATGTTGGCCAGGCTGGCCTCGAACTCCTGATTTCAGGTGATCTGCCCACCTTGGCTTCCCAAAGTTCTGGGATTACACGCGTGAGCCACCGCGCCCGGCCAAGAATTTTCAAAAGGGTTATTTCCTAAAAACAGGAATCTCATTGTTGGACAGCCCACAACTAATCTATGATCACTCCTTTGAAGCTGCCTCCTTCAAGCCCTCTGCCCCACTGTCCCACTGTGCCGAGCTTCTGTGCGCTGGGAGGCTGGGCTCCTAATCCCGGCACACGGTCTTCTTGCAGGTGCGGTTGTTGGGGGAAGCGGCTGTGCTGTGGCACCCTGGAAACCCTGCCCATAACTGCATGCGCGGAGACTGGACCCACAGCAGATCTGAGTCTTGGCAGAATGCCTGCCTGTGGCTCTTCTCGAACACAGGAGCACGAGACAGTTGCCAAGAGCTGCTACAAGGGCATTTCTCACTGGTTTCCTTACATATACCAAGGGGGCCGTCCTGAGACGGCTGCTCCTCTCCTCGGGTTCTGATGAGGTATGAGGCCTTCTGTCTCACCCTTAAGACGCTGCTGCAGGCCATAGGCTGCTTAGCTGCAGAGGGCTTTGGCTCCTCTACAATAGGCATCCCATCATTGGTGCTTCAGACATGTGGCCCCTTTTACTCTGGTGTCACCCTGCACAAGGGCCACAGGGACCTTGTACCTTTGGCTCCTCCTCCTCTCACTCTGCACAAATGGTAAATGGAGTCTGAATAGGCTTAGCTGTTTCTTTACCAGCTGAATCCTCTGTCAAGCTTGGCCTTGCCTTGAGCTTGGCAGTTGCCAGGTACACATCTTTGCTGGTTCCCTAGGGCTGCTGAAACGAAGTGCCATAAAGTGGGCGGTTTTCACAATAGACGTCTACTGTCTCACAGTTCTGGAGGCTAGAAGTCTGAGAACAAGGTGCCAGCAGGGCTGCTTCCTTCTAAGGGCTCTGAGGGAAGGATCCACGCCAGGCCTCTCTGCCTGGCGTGCGGGTGGCTGTCTTCTCTGTCTCTTCACATAGAGTCCCTGAGTGTGTGTTGGCATTGAAATTACCCCTTTGCATAGGACACCGGTCATATCGGATCACAACCTCATCTTAACTAATTCCATCTGCAGTGACCCTATTTCCAGACAAGGTCACATGCTGAGGTACTGGGGGTTAGACTTCGCATAAAAATGTGGGGAAAATACAGTTCAACCATAGCAACATCTTTGTCCCCAACTAGACTGTAGGCTCCTGGGTCAAGAGAGTCTCAGTAAGTGCTGGACAAGTGTGTTCGGTAACAAAGAGAAGGAAGGGAACTGAATAAGGTCTTGTCAGGAGACATCTGTAGAGGGCCTGGGGTGGTCTTACCCCAGCGATACTCCCTCAGCCTTGTCATGACCCGGAACTGGCAGGGCTCAAAAAGATGGATAAAGGTGGTAAGGAAGACTCCCAGCTTACTGATTCACAATGGGGACATCCCTTTTGGGAACAGGACAGCTCTTTTCTCCCAGCCATGGCGTTTATTACCTTCTCTGGGGATGGCCTCCTGGGAAGCCACACTAGTCATGCTGGCTGAGAGCCTCAGGCAGGGGCCAAGGTGGAACCCCTGAGGACAGTTCACCCAGGTTCTGAGGGAACCTGAGGAGGAAACAGAGATGATATCATCCACCCCCAACATTACAGGTAAGGAAACGGAGGCAAGAGACTGAGTGAGTTGTCTACTTTTGGTGACAGGGTGACAACCCTGTGAGTGACAGAGCTGGGACAAAATCTCAGGTGTCCTGACCTCCTGCTGAGTGCTTTTACCATGCCGAGCTCTTCAGCCAGCACTTCATCTTCCCTCAGACTCACTATCCTCGGCATAATGGAGCACAAGCCTTCATGCCCCTCCCACAACAAGCGCTGCCTTGAAGCCATGGACGCACACGTCCCAGAGGAGGAGAGCAGGCTCCAGGAGCTGGTCAGAGAGGAATCTCCCAAACACCCTGCTCTGCAATGGGCTCTGCTTGCCCCAGAAGTGGGAGGATTCCCAAACATGTCTATATCCAGGCATAGAAATTTTTGTGGTCCTTGCACACCTAGTGGCGGCTTTCAGTCGAGAGACCAAGAGGCCAAGACTATGTTCCACAGTCAGCACTGCCTCCTATGCTTTGTTTATGATTAAAGATAATCCATGTACAGAGGCTCCTTGACTTATAATGGAGTTTTATCCTGATAAACCCATTGTAAGTTGAAAATATCATCAGAAACATGCATTTAATATACGGAACTTAATGAACATCAAGCTTAGCCTAGCGTACCTTAAATGGGCTCAGAACACTGACATTAGACTACAGTGGGGCAAAATCATCTAACCCAAAGCCTATTTTATAATAAAATGTTGAAAATCTCAAGTAATGTATTGAATACTGTACCAAAAGTCACAAACAGGATGGTTGTATGGGTACTTGAAGTGTGATTTCTACTGAATGCCTCTTGCCATAGTAAAGCTGAAAAATTGTAAGCAGAACCATCACAAGTTGGGGACCATCCATACCTGTGTGTATATCGTAAGCTCATTTGAGAGCCTTGTCCTTCGCCTTTGTATCTGATTCCTCTCTTCCAGTTCCTGGGTGGTACAGATGCTCAGTAAGAACATAGTTAGACAAACGCACCAGTAAACTTATGGGAGAAGTTCCTACCTGCTATGAAGATTGGGTGGGAAGGGGAGGGGTCAGAATTGTTGAATTAATTTCTTTTCACCTCTACCAGAGTCTGCTCTTGAGTTTGCTTTTGGATGCCTTTTCCTCTCTCCTGCCCTGCCCTTCCCTCCATTCGGCTCCCAGACAGCAGGCCTTGAAAGGGGGCTGTTCTTTAGGGAAAACTTTTAATTAACCCCACATATATTCCCAGAATTGTCAGGTTTTTTCCAAAGTCTCTATTTAGAAATATCATAGGTTTACTCTTTTTTAAAACAATAAATTATCACTCTGAACCAACCCATAAAAAGAAACAGTGGGAGGGAAGGTGAAAAAATGAAACCCAACCACATCTTCGATGGGAAAGACGTTCCCATTGAAAGTCTTACTGGGACACCCAGTTTTCCTTACTGGAATGCTGAGGCTGACATTATGAAAAACTGTGCCATTTGGAAGAGTTCATTAGTGCATTTGGGAATTTTCCAAGGGAAATTTCCGTGAATCAGAGGCTTCTGAGAAATGCATGATTCATAGTGAAGGGATCTACTGTTTTCTCACTGAAGGCTGATTCTTTAACGTCATGACATAATCTCCAAATCATACCTTAGTCTGATACCTTTCAAGATCTAGCAAATATCAACAGGCCACTCTCTTGGGTGCTCAGTGATGCATAAAGAGAGGCTCTGACCCTTTAAGGAACATGCATGTCTATTCAGAACTGCTCCCAGCGTGTGTCTCTATTGTACTCTTTCTCTCTCTCTCTCTTTTTTTTTTTAACAGAGTCTGAAGACAGAGTTGAAATAAACCACAGGGATTATCTGAACCCATCCATCTGTGGTGTTATTTCAGATACTGCCTCTCCTTGAGGTCTTTCCTAACTCAGCAGCCAAACTAATTACTCTTTGCTCTGAGCTCCCATGCACTTTGCATAGAGTCTGTTACAGCTTTTCCCAGAGTGCATTATAATTATTTGTTTGCATGTCTGTCTCCTGAGCTCCCAGGAACCAACATCATGTCATACTTAGGCTTGCATTCCACACTAGCTCCTAGCAGAGTTTTTGGCAAATAGTAGTTGCTCAACTGATGTCTGTTGAATGAGTTAAAAAGGACTCACTTTCTGCAGACAATAAAGCTGGGGACTCAGAGGGATAAGGCGCTTTGGGTAAGATGAAGATTTGTATCACTGCTTACATTCATCTACCGTTAATTACGAAAGAGAATGAACTAATAGTGCAGCATATTGTCTCAGTTTCCTGTATTTACTATCTCTGACCAGACTTACAGAGACCACATGCTTCTAGTTGGTCCCTGCATGTTGCTTGATTGTTCTATTTAATGTGGTTTACTCTGGCTAATGATGGAAAGCTATAGTCCCTTTCTCTTTGCCCCGGAGAGGACAGAAATGCTTTGCTCAAACCTCATACTTGTTGGGCCTGTTCTTTGTATTACAGGAAGAAGGAGTTGGCTGGAAAATGTGAGATCATTTCCTGGGTCTTTCTTTTCCCTTTATTTTCTTAGTGCCTCTCTCTTTTTTTTGGACAACTCATGGAGTTCACCTGACTATGGACTTGGTATATGTGAGAACAAAACACGTTTTGATCTCACAGTCCCAAGTGGTCTCTTGCAAAAACTGAGCAGAGGTCTCAATTTGCTGTTGGCATTACCAGTTAGTATCAGCATGATGGACAGGTGGGGTAGGGATTTTCAGCTTCGTGTGACTTATGCTCAGGAAGCTCTTTGCCCAAAATCATCTTTCAGACTCTGTCCATGTGCACTGAAGTATTATGAAAAGGGAATGAGCATTGAAACTGCTAGAGATGATTTTCTTCAAGGTATTTAACAACCTTTTTAGCATGTAGGGCCAGTCAGAGTCTTCCAGCTCTTTAGTTGCTGGGTTGAGGGGTTTTGAGGAGAGGCTGGGGAACCGGAGAAAGGAAGTGAAGTTGTTGGAGACAACAGGGACTTGAATCAACAGCTGTACACCAACTAATATGAAGCTTGTTCAAAATCTACACAAGTGGTGTGGCCTTGTGGATGTGTCTCAGCAGACTGTCCACCCAGAGAGTAAGGAAGAACTGGGGCAATTAACATCTCCACCAACTACTTTTGGATGGTGGTTCCTAAACCCTTTCCACAACAGAATCCCTGGAGGATCTTTTACGAATGCCAAAGCCCAGACTACAGTCTCTGGGGTGGGACCCAGTATTGTTGAAGCTCCCTAGGTGACTCCACTGTGCATACAGATTGAGAACTCTGCTCTATAACATTCAGTCACTTTGTCTTTTGAGTGCCAACTTCCTTCTCAGTAACAAGTGGACAGCAAATACCCAGCTCATCAGCTTTTTGGGAAAATCAAATGAATATGTGCAGTGTCTGACGTACAGTAGGTGCTCACTAATTATTTTCCTTGTTTTTTTCTCATTGGAATTCTTTATGTTCCTTTGTCTCTTGTTCTTGTGGGGAGGAAACATGTCTTTTCCTTCTATCCATCTTACGTTCATTGTCAGGGGCTTCTGTGCTAAGAGACAGATTAACAAGAGAAAAGCATACAAACTTATTTAATATAAGTTTCACGTGATGTGAGAGCCTTCATAAGGAAATGAAGACCCAAGAAAGTGGTTAAACCTGAGTGTTTTTATCCTATGTTTGATGAAGAGCAGAGAGTTGTGGAGAAACCTGACAGGACAAAGGGGGCATGAACTAACATGGCAGGACAAAGGGAGCATGAACTAACATGGCAGGACAAAGGGAGCATGAACTAACATGGCAGGACAAAGGGGGCATGAACTAACACGGCAGGACAAAGGGAGCATGAACTAAGTGTAATAAACTGGGAGAAACTTAGCAAGGCCCAGTCGTTCAGGTTCCTGGGTCCCTTTGTCTTCAGAGGTAAGGATGTTCCTTTCTTCTGGGTATAAGGAGGTCACCTCTCACATGAGTGTCTAATGATCTGCTTCAGGGGAAGGTCAGAGGGTCCTTTCTGCATATGCTGTTTCTCAAATTCCTTTAGCTTAAAATATTCAGTATGCCAAGGTGCCATATTTCGAGGTAGCAGATCCTGAACTCTGCCATTCTGAAATATCACCATTTGGATAAACGTTCTGCCACTTTCACAAAGGGACATGCAAGAGAAGAAAGCCGGAAGAGTGAGTTAACCAGGATATAATCCTCAATATCAAGTAACTACTTAGAATTAATGTTTTTTACAGCTCTATTTCAGGAGAACTGACATAGAATAAACCAGGCACATTTTAAGTGTGCAATTTGATAAGTTTTGGCATATGTATACCTGCAAAACAATAACATGACATAAATAAATAATTTTCCCAAAGAAATGAAAACAAATTTTAAAAATCCTATTAAAGGAGAGTACTTTTGTGAGTGTATGTGTATCAGTAGGCATTCAGCTGCTTTGGATTTTGGTAAATATATTAGATGTACAGGATCTTTCGAACTTCCAGCAAAATTATTAATCACAAATCACATATTTCACAAATGATTCTTTTTTATCATTTCCAGTTTAGTCCATAAGTTTTGAATTTTGATTGTATTTTATAATTTATTAAAACGTTGGCATAGATTATCATGTTACTTCTGGTGTGATTTTATTCTCACCAAAGCCGTGAGTGTTCATTACTATCCTCTCCATTTTAAAGCTAAAGAATGTAAAAGGACTTGGTTAAGATCATACAGTTAGTGTAGCTGACAGTTTTAATAAGTAATTTCCAGCTCGGTGTTTTCTGTAGCTCATCCTGTAATCATTTGTGGGCAAGAAAGAGAGGCATGAAAAACCAAACATTTAATTTAAAAAAATCTTCAAACATTCTTGATATTTATTTGTTAAATGAAGATTTATTTCACCATGGTACACCGTCATTTTTGCATCACGTGTGAATAAGTGAACTTTGGCATTAATGAATTCTGTTAGAACCTTATGAAACTTTTGATGCTTGGCCAATTAGCTTAGAAGGTAAAAGATATCAATAATATCCAGATAATTTCAATTTGTTTTATTTTACTTTGGGGGGATTTAAGACTTTTTGAACTGAGTTCCTTTTCCTTCCTTTTTTAAATGTTTCAAAATAGAAGTTGTAAATAACATAGCATGACGACCACTGGGAGTCTTTTTACATACTACTACAACATTCTAGATAATTAATCTAATGTGAAAGCTCGTTCTCTTTAGTGGAAATGAGACGTCCAGTTTTAGTGTCTGAAATGAAGACAAACTAAGAAGAACAAGAAGTTTAAACCCTGAAAGTAATAGGACTGCAGGATTTTAGAGTTGCATGATCTTAATAAACAAGCAGAAAATGTTGCGAGCTGGAAGGAGCCTTCACAATTATCTGGCCCAACATGCCAATCTTACAGGGCACATAACTGAGATCCAGAGAGAGGATATGATTTCTCCATGGTCACATAGCTGGTTAACTAGCTGCAGAACCAGGTTTAGCACAAAAGTCTCTGAACTCCTGGAGCTCCTCCCACTGGACCAGCAAGGATCCAACAACCTCCTTTGAGTGTGAGGAACCCTTTTTGAAGTCAACATTATTTCACAGACACTTACATAACTCTTGTTTTGGGATGATTGGTTGAGCAAAGATATAATGAGAACAAAACAATGGTAAATACATTAATAGTTTTAGGTTCTCTTGTATGGTGCTGTCTCCTCCCATAATGAGGAGAAAAGACCCAGGAATATCTGGGTGGAGGTGGGGATGACCCTTATGTTTATGCCTGATGTTGCAGTCTCACCATTGCATGACTGTAAGCATGACCTTTGTGTTTATGCCTGATGTTGGTTGCAGTCTCACCATGGCACGACCGTAAGCATGAATCTCATGTTTATGCCTGATGTTACAGTCTCACCATGGCATGACCGTAAGCATGACCCTCATGTTTATGCCTGATGATGCAGTCTCACCACTGCAGCTGAACTCTGCTGGTCTGGAAGTTTCATTACCCAGTAGAGAGATACTTTCACTAATGGACATGATAAAAATCCTTCAGAACAAGAAACTGCCATAAGCAATTTGACCAATGCTGGGGCAACAGGGTATTAGCAAAGGAATTTGTTGTTGATTATCCAGGGAAGGTCTTATTGTAAAATATGATGCAAGGGACTATAAATGTTAGTAGAAAACTGTGACTATACAATATAGGCAAGTGTGCCATCTAGCCAGTTACTTCCTTACCTCTTTCTTGCTCATTTTGTTTAGGGGAAGGTTATTCAATGTGACCCAGTTAAAGAATCATATTAGGTTTAAGCCAGTATGACGTTCCCTCTCTTTTTGCTGGATGTTTGATTTCACAGCCTTAAATATAGCTGGAAATGGTGGTGTGACTCAGTTTTGGCAGGAAGATGGATGGAAGGAGAAGGTTGCTGGAAGCTCCTAGGAAAGCTTGGCTTTTGCTGATAAAAGTCTGGATGCAGCTGGTGTCAATGTCTCTTTAGTCTTCTTGCCTTGAACATGGCTTGGACACCCATGATGGCTATCTTGTGATCAGAGCAAAGCGTGAGAGCAGAACAGAGGTGTGACCCAGATACCTGCATTACTGCTAAACCAACACCAGAAATTGCTTTCTACTTCCTGCTATATGAGAAAAACAAATCTCTATTTATTTACGCCACTGATAGCTTTTCTAGTATTTGCAGTTGGATCCAATCATTCTTGGGTTTTCTATTATTTGCAGCCAAAAGACATTCTGACAGCAAAAATTAGAGTTACTTCCTTGGGCAAAAAACAAAAGGAACATGGAAGAGGTGAAGAAGAGTTATAAATGGTAGCTACAGCCTTAGGATCAGTTCTAGAAATAAGGGGACTGTCCCTCCCTCTTTTCCAGGTGAATTTTCCCCTCTCTGCTAAAGTGTCTGACAATTGAATAACACTACTCCATTCCTTCTTTCATTTTTTAAAAAAACAAAATAGATGTTATTATTTTCGTTATTGCTGGCTTAAAACTTCTCTGTTCACCTTCCACCATATTTATCCGGTGTATGGGTTGTGTCTACATTCACCATTTGCCCCAAGTTTGCAGAATACAGAGGACCAATCTTTAGAAAGGGTTGCAGAAAGAACATTGGAGGAGTGAGTATTATCAGAAGGTCATGGGCTTGCTGCAGAAAATCAACTTTTCAAAGGTCCACATGACTTAGCCATTGCACATAGTACCTGCAGAATACATGCCTTTGGTTGCCTTCTTGCTGGGAGCAAGTGAGTTGTGCATAGCTATGTAATACTCATTACAATGAATAGGATGTGCTGAAAGTTGTGAAGAAAGAAGAGTATGTTGCAGGTATTTAAGCAAGGAATGGATTATCTGTCATGGGGCCTGCTGTGTTCAGCATTCTCTTTGAGCTGAAACTTCTTGGCCTCAATAGTATCTCATACATGTGTGAAATGGTGGTTCATAACAGTAGGAGGCATATTCAGTCTACAGTAAATGCTTGGTCCACATATGTTTTCTTAGACCCCTGAAATATCTTCATAGCCCCCAGGAACTGGGAACCATAGGTTGACATACTCTGCCTTGAGTACTGGATTTAATTAGCTGCATTTGCCCTGCACACCAGCAGAGTAGGAAGAAGATGCAATGTTCAGGGAAATAATCCTGCTCTTCCAGGATTGTTTGGTAAAATTTGTTTGACCTTGCACTGACTTGTGAAGAGAATGAGCAGCCAAAACCATGGTGAAGTAGGCAGGAGACTATGTGATACAATATGTAAGATGTCCAAAGACACTCCAGTTCTGAATTCTCCCTTATGCCCACCACCTATGGGAGAGGCTTCCTCCACTGGAAATAAGCTTTCTGCCCCTCCTGTCTAACCCTCAAACAGTCCTTCATTGTAGTCTGCCCTGGTCTGTAATTGCCTGTACTGCCCAGACCAGTTCTTTTTTGCATATGGCTTGTTCTCTGATTTGTATGCCTGCACAGAATGCAGGAAAAAATGATCACCAATGGCAGGCTGGCAAGCTGAAGGAGGAGAGACAGGGCCATGGCACAGGATGCTACCCTGGGTGGCAATCAAACAGCAAACAACAGAATACTTCTGGTAGAAGGATAGAGGTAGATACTAGGGTGTGGGAGGAAGAACCACCAGAGGATGGGGCTCAGGAAGACAAATTTTACTGATTTTATTTTATATCCCTCTTTGGCCTTTCAGGAGGCCATATCATAGTTTTATGCTCAATTACAATACCCTCACTGATTATAATGACTGGCATTTTGGATTTTGTCCTCACAGCTTTTGTTTACTTTTGAAAAAATTTTTATTGCATTAGTCATTTTAAGAAACACATGCATTGAGAAGCTTGCAAATTTTTCTAAGGGAAAATAAGACAGCCTGGAGAGGGAAAGAGTCCACATTTTAGAGTCAGATTCATTCATATATAAAACCAGATTCTGCCACACACTGCTGCTGTGTGGCACTGGACAAGCCACTTAATGTATCCAAGTTTCATCTATAAAACTGTGATAGTGTAATACCTATCCTGCAGAAATCTTATAGGAGTTCATGGAGAATGTATGTAAAGTTCTTCCCTTGGCGTCTGGAAGGTCCTCCCCGCTGCTAGCAGTGTGTAACAGCTGAGGTGTATGGACCCTTGTTAGGTGTTGGGAAATGCACTCAGCACATTAGCTCATTTGACACTGATATGGTTTGGCCCTGTGTCCCCACCCAAATCTCATCTAAAATTATAATCCCTATAGTCCCCACATGTCAAAAATGGGACCTGGTGGGAGGTGATTGGATCATGGGGGTGGTTTCCACCATGCTATTCTTGTGAAAGTGAGTGAGTTCTCATGAGTTCTGATGGTTTTATAAGGGACTCTTCCCTCTTTGCTAGTTTGCTATCTCTTGCCTGTTGCCATGTAGGACATGCCTTTGCTTCTCTCTTGCCTTCTGCCGTGATTGTAAGTTTCCTGAGCTCTCCCCAGCCATGCACAACTGTGAGTCAATTAAGCCTCTTTCCTTTATAAATTACCCAGTCTCGGGTAGTATAGGGTAGTATCTTTATAGCAGTGTGAAAACAGACTAATACAGACATAGAACCAGGTCCTTGTGACCTCCATCCCCTGCACTTTTCCCCCAGAGAGTTCCCAGAGGCCTTTCTAGGCAACTTCTGTGGTTTAAAAACCACTGGGTGAAGGAAACAGACCTCACTCCTCTCCTTCAGAGCTGATGGCCTGTCTTTGGCCCTGCCTAGGCTTCACAGAGGTCACCTCTGGAGGCCCAGGGTGTGAAGAAGGCGGAGCCAGGTTTAATCAGTGATCCAGAGAGAAGTAGAGGTGAACTGGGGGGAAGTCGCCTCCCAGGGAGTCCTAAAGTGGATGAAACTGAGCGGTGAATCAGGGCCCACAGCTGCTCAGCAGCTCTCGGAAAACTCACCACATTCTTCTGGTACGTTTCTAACTGCTTGTGGAGCAACTTCTGCCCCTGACCTGTGAGGGCTGGGGAATACCACGAGCGAACAGCGCAGACCCACAAAGCCCTTCAGAGCCCATGGCTGTGAGCACCAAGGGGGGAGGTCTGGTCTGAGCCCTGGCGGGGATTATGTGATTGCTCATTGGGAGGGATCCAGTGCAGTTAGGAGGGCTCTGGCCAGAGACACTGAATGGAAGGACTAAGTTGATGATGCAAACCAGGAGCCAGAACCAACCAGGGAGGGAGAGCTGCTGCTGTGTTGGCCCAGAATGTCTGTTCCTGACAAACATCTGTGCTGGAATTTCTTATGCCCAGACCCACCAAAGCCAAATTTCTTACAAGCAGCTTATTTCTGCCTGGATGGCTTCAGCACCCTTGGAAAAAGTGGGGGTGTGTGTGTGCGTGTGCGCGTGTACCTGCATGTGGAAGTGGGCAGCATTCTCAGTCTGGGCTTCCCCTTCTTCGGGACTCTGTCCCTTCAAGACTCTTCCTCAATTAAACTGTACTTCTTGCTGGGGAGGAGAGATCTTGAAGTTTTCAGTGAGCGTCCTCTGTGTTGGAGACCATTCAGGATCACTTAGGTGACAGCATCCTGTGGTGACTCTTGCTTCCAAATATTCATGAATATGGAATGAAATCCACAAAGAGTCCTCATGCCTAATTCAAGCCAGACCTGCTACTCCCAGCCCCGACCTGCTACTACAGAGTCCTAAATCAAAAGAGATTGGGTTTATTCAATGACCAATTACAAACTCGAGCCTTAAATCTTAACACTAAAACAAATTCACATTTTACACAGGAGGAAACTGGGGCTCAATTTTAGGGAGGTGAATTGCCCAAGGACATTCAGATGTGACTAGTGAGATGACAACTGTTTGTTGCCCAACATCCATTTTTCTGGGAAGGTGAAACCAGACAAAGTGTTCCAATATGAACCAAGAAAGAGAGAGTAAGCTGTTCAGGGCAGCACCTGCCGCCCACTTCCAACACATTCTTTGGGAAAATTATTCAACCATTTTGCCCTTCAGTTTCCTCATCTGTAAAATGGAGCTAATGATAACGTCTATGTCAGAGGGTTATTGTGAAAATTGAGGTAATATGTATAATGCTCTTAGTGTTTGGTAAATGACAATAAGCCTTACCTGGGAACATTAGCTATTATTACCAGTGCATTTGCCATGACAGTTTCAAACGTAGGTTAGAATCGTCATTCTGGAGTCACTAGGACAGGTAGACTGGCATGCTACTGCTTTTTCTCCAGCAGAACGCCCTTGATTTTCCTCTTTGGAAATTCTTTTTAGCTAGAAAAGGAAGGCACATTCATGCAAATTGGTTCAGGTTCACAGGTGCAGAGCAATCTGGAAATTAGCTTTGGCTAAAAATAAACCAGCTTGACTATTTCTGTTTTCAGTGATACAGTGAATTAGATAGCCAGAACATTTTCCCTTCCAAAACAACTCAAATGCTGAATAAAGTAAATTTTTAAAAAATTTAAAAATGCTTTGTGAACTTATGTAGAAGTAAGAAATCCTCTGAGTGCCAAACAAACTGAAACAAAGAACCCTGGGAGGTAAATGAATACCAAGTCTTGTTTTTAGCCTGGAAATTTCCACCCAATGCCAGAGCCTTGGGCTTCTGTTTTGGAGATTGTATGGGGATAGGAGACAGAGTTGAAGTCCAGAGCTTAACCAGAGTAGAGTATCTCATAGTAGAATCTTAAATAAAGCTGTGATCCCAAAGGAATACAAGTTTTTGGTGAAAAAAGAAAGAGGTCCAAGAAAAGTCTGTCTCAGGTCAGATAATAATTTCGCTGGCACAAATAGACTACTTTGTATTTGCAGTTCAAATTCATACCACACATTTAGTCCTAAATATTTAACTCTAAAAATTTAAAGTGTTCCTCAGTTTGGTACTACCTCACATGACCAGCTGAATAAATATGAATATATTCTGGAGGAATCTTGCTGTCTTTCAGAATTTCCACAGATAAATGTCCAAGGAAAATGAGAAGCTTAAAGCCAACCATTACAAAACACATAAGGAAATAAAACGTTATGAATGAGAGAATCAGTAGGAAAAAAAACACCCAGGTAGTAAAAATAGATCAATCCGCAAGAGCTTCAAATACTGGATTTATTGAATAGCAAAAGTAAAATAACTGCAAAATATGTTTGAAGATGTAAACAGGGATCTTGAAAATTTGAGTAGGGAGGAAGCAGGTTTGTAAAAGAGTCAAACATAATTTCTAAAAATGAAAATATAATAATTGAAATTAAAACATCAATGGGTGGAGTAACCTGAAAATTAGATACAGTTAGAAAGAAATAGTAAAGATGGATGCAATGAAATTATTATGGTTATAAATTTGAGAAGTTAGTTAAAAATATGAGAAAAAGTGGAAAAAGAGAGAAGAAAAATGAGACGCTTTAGCTAGATGTGGGGAAGGGATTTTATTCTAAGTGGTAATGGCTGAGAATTTTCCAGAACTCTTGAAAGACACTAATTTTCAACAAATCTGAAGGAGGATAAATAAAAGAAAAATATACCTAGATATGTCATACTTAGATATATCTACTCAGTACAGGGTAAATAAAAAGAAATGACCCTAAAAACAGCTGGAGAGAAAAGATGGTCCTTTACAAAAGAATGGCAATTAATGTTACTGATGACTTCCCACCCACAATAATGGAAGCCAGAGGGAAGTGGAATAATATCTCCACTGAAAAAGAATAAAAATTCTATACCTAGCCAAACAATGTTTAAAAATGAGGGCAAAATCAAGATATTTCAAATAAAACAAACAAATGAAACACTATTTGAACAAATGAAACCAGAAGTTTCCCACTAAAGAAAATTGTGCACAATATACTTCAGGCAGGAGGAAATGGTCCAAGAGGAAATATCTGAGATACAAAAAGGAATAATGAGCAGAAAGATGATACAAATGGAGAGAAGATATTTGCAACATATAATCACAAAGGACTTCCTGAATATAAAATAATTCTTATGAAGCAAAAAATAAAAAAACACAGATGACTCTGTAGAATAGTGAGCAAAAGACATGAATAGGCATTTTACAGAAAAGGAGCATACATATGAATCAGAGTCATATAAAAAGATGCCCAATCTTAGCATTAACCAGGGAATTACCAATGAAAACTACAATGAGAAACCATCTTCTATCACCAAATTGGCAAAAACCACAACAGAGTTGACAATTTAGAGTGATTTGGAGGGTTTAAAGCTGTGGGAACTCTATTAACTGCTTGTATAAATTGGTAAGCCACTATGAAAAACAGAGTAGTACTACTTACAATTCCTAGCAAAGTTGAACATTCATATACTCTATGACACAGCAATTCTACCCCTAACTGGAGACAGTCTTACAGACACGTTCCAGGAGATATATGCGAGAGAAATTCATGACTGCATCACTCTTCATGGCTCCAAACTGGAAACAACCCAATGCCCATTAGTGATAGAATGAATAAATACATTGTGATGTATTCAAATCAGTGTATGAAGGGATATGATACAGCAGTGGCAATGAGTGAACGATACACAGCTGCCCTAAAAAACATGAAGATATCTTAAAACCATAAAATTAATCACAAGAAGCAGGTAATAGATGAATTCATAACAGCATGATTGTATTGATCTAAATATCAAACAATTTATCAATGTATTTTTAGAGGTATATTCGCAGGTGATAAGAAAAGTCAAGAGAGAACAGTTAACCCAAAAATCAGGCTAGCAGTTAGGTCTTGGAAGAAGGAGGAAACAGTGACCAGATGAGGCATGTAAGAATTCCAAGGAATTGTAAGATTTTTTTTTCTGTCCTGAAAGGTAAATACACTGGTGTTCATTTTATTATTAGTTGCTAAACTGTACATAAGCTTTCTTTACACTTCTGTATGTATGATATGGCTTGCAATGAAAACGAAACGTCTGCAGGGAAAAGAAAACTGAGACTTTCAACCGAACAAAAATTCTCGGGAAAATGTAAGGTGTTCCATAATGGAGAATCCAGAGCTATACAGCCAAGTATTGTGTCTCCAATAAGGCTGTACCACCTCCCCGGGTCTATTTAGTAGGAGGGTCCTCTCTGACCCATCCTGGCTCCTCCCTGATGCCCCATGCTCTGGTGAAAAAAAGAAGAAAGGGGCCTTTTTCTCTCTCTTTCCCTTTGTGTTAATGAGATTGCAAGTCTGGGTCAACTACTTTGTCCAAGGTCACACAGCAAGTGAAGGTTCCCAGTCCACCGTTCATTTCACCTATTATTATGCAGTGTTTTATTTTATCCTTCCCGGGAGGGCCTCAGAGAAGAGAATATTAAAAGGCTACAGTAATTAGCCTCACATTGTAACACCCTTGACTCCAGGCTACCTCCTTCAGCAGAGAAGGGATAATTTCATTCTGCTCTTCTTAGGCAGATCTGAGATTCTGGCTGAAAAGCAAAAGAGGATTTCCTGAAGATGCCCAAGGGTATCTGAGATAGAGTTGGGTCACTATTATTCCCGGTGGTCTTTGAGCAGTAACTGTGGATACCATGGAGGGCAAAATATGAGGTCTCATTTGTGGAGGTCAGGTAGTGTGGGTGACTTGGAGTAGGATGAACAGATTTCCAGCATTGTGAAATTGCTTGTTCCATCCTGACAATTTCACTTGCTGCTTGATATTAGTGTCTGACCTGTGGAGCAGAGCTTCAGATGAACAGGTGAAAGCAGGAAGTGAGCAGGTGAGAACTGCAGGTGATCAGGTGAGAGCTGCAGCTGAGCAGGTGAGAGTTTCAGGTGAGCAGGTGAGAGTGTCGGGTGAGCAGGTGAGAGTGTCAGGTGAGCAGGTGAGAGTTTCAGGTGAACAGGTGAAAACAGCAGGTGAGCAGGTGACCGTTTCAGGCCAGCAGGGGACAGCAGCAGGTGAGAAGGTGTGCATTGGAGGCTCCTTCCACTGCCCTAAGACTCCGCCCCCTGTTTTTGTAGCTATTTTAAGGAAATTGTCACGTAACCCTTTGTAAAAAATGGTCCCTTTCTGTTCAAACACATGCAGGGTGTTGAGAAGTGTAAAAGGTAACCCTACCTAGGGTTTGGACACTGTTGGGGTCACCAGGCTAGTTAATCACTAAGCTTCAGAACTGTGATCCTTCGTTGCCAGCAGGGAGCAGGTTGGTGGGGATTACTTTCCTTAACTGCTGTCCTGGTGATCCATACCCATCTAAGGGTTGTTTCTGCTTTTCTTTTGTCGATTATCAAGATCCTCGCTTGAGAACTTGACAATAATTCAAAGATCAAGAAGGTATGAAGAGAACATTGTATGGTACTTCACATTGTGTCTTGACAGAACATTGTAGAGGTTTGTTAGGGCCCTGGTGGATACTTAATCTCTGCCACCTGGCCAAGAGCTGCCACCAACATGCCCACATTGCAGGTGCAATACCTGGGGGAAGCTGGTCCTCCTATAGCAGATGCCTTGCAAAGCCCATTGCCCTCCACCGTGCAAAGCCTACTGCATTCTTCTTATTCCAGGTTCTCCCTCTTGCTATTAGCCAGGGAAGATTTCATCACAGCCTTAATAATAAACTAACCAACTTTAGAGGGACATTTGTTTTTTGTAGAAGACCTATGCCTGTTTAACCTCAAAAGACAAAAGGAAAACTGTAAACTTAAAAATGGTTCAGGTCTGGGCGCAGTGGCCCACCCCTGTAATCCCAACATTTTGGGAGGTTGAGGTGGGGGAATTGCCTAAGGTCAGGAGTTCGTGACCAGTCTGGCCAACATGGTGAAACCCCGCCTCTACTAAAAATACAAAAAAAGTAGCCGGGCGTGGTATTGTGCACCTGTAATCCCAGCTACTCTGGAGGCTGAGGCAGGGGAATTGCTTGAACCAGGGAGGTGGAGGTTGCAGTGAGCCGAGATCGTGCCACTGCACTCCAACCTGGAAGACAAAGTGAGACTCCATCTCAAAAAAAAAAAAAAAAAAAGATTCAGATAGTCAATTGTATGTTATGCATGAAATTTATCCTCATATAAAAATATCTGATGCACTGCATTTAATATGTGAAATTATTTTTGGTGATGCAAATCACATGACCTTAAGATGCTTAAACATTCCCCTGGAGTTTTCTTGTGTATGTTTAAAAAGATCCAGCTGGGGATCAGAGAGACAGTTCTGCAGCATTGTGGTTAAGGTTTTGAACCCCAAAGGTTTGGTGCCAAACAGACCTGCCTCAGTTTCAGTCCTGCTTCTGCCACTGCAGGTCTCTCTTCCTCTCCTTCACTGAGTAAGGCTGACAACCTAACTCACAGAGCTCCTCAAAGGATTAAGTGAGATAAAGCATGTGGAACAAGTCTGGCATTAAGTAGATGCCTAAGATTTCACTGTTGATGCTCATAGTCACAGAAGCTTCTGGACTTCCTTTGTATATTCTCTGACCTCAGAAGGCATCCTGTGGAATGCAAACTAAGGAAAATGAATCTGAATGTATTACAATGTGAGATGGTCAGTTTTATGTGTCAGCTTGGCTGGGCTACAGTCCCCTGTTATTCAATTCACACTTATCTAGATGTTGCTGTGAAGGTATTTGGTAGATGTGATTCAAGTCCCTAATCAGTTGACTTTAAATAAGAAAGGTTATATTAGATAATTTGAGGGAGGGGTCATAATTCAATCAGATGAAAAGCCTTAAGAGCAGAACGGAGTCTTTTCTAAAGAAGAAATTCTACCTGGGGACAGCAGTTTCACCTCCTGCCTAATACTTTCCAGCCTGTACTTCGTGACTTGGGTGACTTTGGGTCCTGTGGACTTCATGTTTGTCTATTATAAGGAGTTGAACTGCATACCCCCAAAAGATGTTGAAGCCCTCACTCCCAGTATCTGTGAATGTGATTTTATTTGGAAATTGGAATTTCACAGATGATCAAGTTAAGAAGGGGTAATTAGGGTGGGCCCTGATCCACTAAGGCTATAACCTTTTTTAGAAAAGGGGGAAAATTTGGACATAAACCTGCATACAGGGAAGATGATATGAAGACACAGGAATAAGAAGACCACCTATAAGCCAAGAAACTGTGTGTGTGTGTATATCTCCATATTCTACTGGTTCTGTGGCTCTGTTTCTCTGGCAGAATCCTGACTGGTGCACAGTGTATGATATAACAGCATTGAGAAGGGTTGGGGGGAAAAGAGGAGCTGACCTAAGTGACTTTGGAAAAAGTTATTTTAGCTAGAAACTGTGAGGCTAAAAGCTAAAGGAAATAGACAAAAATATTGTACTTTTTGCTTGGTAAGTTTATTTCTTACAGATTAATGATTCTGAAACTCTTTATCCGTAGGTAGGGTTGAAAAATAAGTAAATGGATGGTAGATGATGGGAACCAGGTTTCTCACTGTCAGAGAGGGAAGTTACAGATAAGCAGCTCAGAAAGGCTAAAATGAGCCCTGTGCTCCTGGATTAAAGACCGTCAATATGCACTCATGTTTAGCTTAATATATACAGACACAGAAACAGGTAGAGAGATGTGTGTATACATGGGTTAGTATACATATGTGTATTTCCTTGCTATGTTCATGGAGAGGGCCCCAAAGCAATGAAACTGCAGTAGCATTGAGCACATGTAGCATCCAGGTCTTAGTTTCCAATGCTGTCCTCCAACAAAAGGAACCAGGGCTACACGGAGAAATGGCTCAATCTAAGACTGTAAACAGGAGGTATACAAAATGAGCCTGGAGTGTCTTGTGGTACCAGAAAATGAGAAAATATTGAAAAGAAACAAGAAAATCCCAACCACATTGATGGCAGTGTATCAAAGGGACACAGGAGTCAACCTGAAAGCACCCAATGGCCAAAGTTGGATAATTTGAGCAACAATAAATAACATGGTGTTGGACTGTAACACCAAGTAAGAATAAATATATGTGGGTCCTTATTGCTATAAATAACTGATTGAATGAAATGGTGGAGTAGAGACACATTTTCTTTACAGAAGAATTCTAGTAATATATGTAGATACCCCTCACTTCAGAAAGTGAAGTGAATTCTCTCCCCCTTTTCCAGAATGGATAGACTTAGAAATTTGTTTCCAAAGATTATAGATGTGAAACATAGTAACATAGTGGAGAAACCCGGCTAATATCACCTTAATCGAGTGATGAAGGATACCGTCGATGGTCACATCATGCTGATATCATGTACCCCTGATATGACGTGATGAGAAGGGCACTTCACGTCCGTGATCTTCCTTCCCAAATCTCATAACTGCAGTCCAATCATGAGCAAAACATCACACAAACTCATATTGAGGAACATTCCTACAAAATATCTGACTAGTCATTCTCACAAATGTTAAGGTCACGAAAAACAAGGCAAGCCTGAGAAACTGTCACAGACCAGAAGAAACTGAGGCAACAACACAATTAAGTGTACTGTGATACCCTGGGACTCTGGAACAGGAAGAGGGTGTTAGTAGAAAAGCTGACGAAACTCAAAAGTCTGGCATTTTGGTTAATGTTGGTTTCTTCATTTTGCCAAATGTACCATGGTTATGTAAGATATTAACAAATGTGGGAGCTGTGTGATGGATATATGGGAACTCTCTGTACCATCTTTGCAGCTTTTCCGTAAATAAAAAATTATTCTGAAACAAATGTTTATTTTAAAAAATAAAGGCATTCTGGATCCAACACTTACCAGCTGTGTAACCTCAGATGAGTTATATAATCTTTCAGTGCCTCAATCTTGTGTTTTGTAAAATGAGGGGTTAATAGTAAAACTGCCCATAGGGTTGTTGTAAGGATTAAATGAGTTAATATTTGAATTGCTTAGAATAGTGCTTGGCAAAAGCTAAAGTGTTAATAAGTGTTGGCTCTGATTGTAATAGTTTCTTCTTTTAAGCACAACTTGTTTTCCACGGCTTCTTCCTCAGTGTGTGATAAGTCACTCCATAGACCAGTGTTCTCCAAAGTGGGGTACAGCTGGGGTTGCATAAGACCCATTGAAGGGTAAAAGGGAAAAGTAGAACTTCTGTTTTTATACTGTATTTATTTCATCCTTTCTATTTTCGTGCATGTGCTGAAATGCATATCTTGATCCAGTAGATGAGGATATGATTTACAAACACCTATATAAAGTGGGGTGCACCACCATTTTTATTGATAGGGTAAAGCCTGGGCACCCATGCCACGTTATTGAGACAGGACACACTCTTGCATCTGTACGACCTTCTTTGGACTCAAAGACACAGCCACTTAGGCAAACTAATTTTGCATTAAGCCCTAATGCCTGTGCCATTTAAATCTGCATGAAAATAATATTTTAGTCCAGAAAGCTGAAAATGTTGAGGTTAGTTCAATATATATTTACTACCCAGTGTTCCTTCAGCGTGGATTGTTTCAATTTGTTCCATTACTGGACAAAATCTCTCCACTTACTTCTGAGAATCTACATTTTCCCTCTGGTTCCCACTCGACCTTATTTATTACTTCACAATAGCCTCTTCAAGTTATTTCAGGCATAGTAAGTTTAAGAGTCTAAAAAGCATTTTGGATCTAGATGGTGATATTTATAGCAAGATAGAATGGTATTTTTTGAGGCATGGAACAATATCTGACATTCATTTTCAGTTTTGTATGCATTCATCGCTTCACAATCATTTATGGAAATGCTGGTTTGGTTTTTTTTTAAGCCCAAGTTCTTAGAAACAGTCAGACCTAGGTTGAAATCCTTTCTTAATCAGTTGTATATCCTTGGACAATTTCTGTTTTTAAACTCCTTTTACATTCATTTCCTCATCAGAAAAATGAAGATAATGTTGGCCTTGCAGAGTTGTGGAAAGAGTGATAGTAATGTATGTGAAGCACTTTATCATTGTTGTTATTTTATTGTTATTGTACCAGTTACTAGGCTAGACCTAGGAAAACAATGCTAGATGAGAAATGGTTCTTTCTATAAGGAAAACACACGTACATACGCTCACTCCCTCTCTCACACACATACCTAAAGATACTATGGACACAATTGATTCACTTTAAAAAAGTGAACTAGCGTAAGCGAGCTTATAATGAAAAGCATGACTCTGCTGGCCTAACTCTTCCAAGCCCTAGTTCCATTCCCCTAAGGAAACTTCCATTGGAAGTTTCTCTTTTTCATTCTTCCATGACTTATTTCATATTCCAGAATAATATGCTTGTATCCCTGTTTCCTCATTTCATCAACTTTAAAACATTCCATGGACTTTTTGTTATAATGGAAGGGAATTTAGGTCACATGGCCTTGCAATCTCCTACCTCTTCTCTTTCTTATGTTCCATAGTTAAATCACTTTTTGAAACAAAAAGTGATTTAAAAAGTTGTAACCCATGCAAAAAGCATTTATATTATTCTAATCAGTTAATCATTGCCCTCTACAGGAAGGGACAATTAACTAAGATTCCATGTTTCTCTTTACAGGTCTGATGTCGGGACCTATGCGTGACTTGAAAGAGGAGGCACAATAACTTCATGGTCAAATGGTTTTTCTTTTCTTTCTATCAGTTGCTTAAAATCATGTCACATTTTACTTTGCCATGTATTTGGATTACTACTTTCTTGTTCAGGATTTGGTCTTCCTGACATCTATCATATCTTTTTTCCTTCTTTCTTTTCTTCCTTCTTTCTTTCCTTTCTGACAAAAAAAAAAAAAAGGTCAGGAGAGAATGTGGCTTGATAACAACCTCAAGTTTACCAAGCCTTTCAAGCCTACCAACAATTACAGAGTCCCCGTCTTTTTCCTACCTGAGTTCTCAAGTTCTCCTACCTGAGATTGGACATGTTGCTCTCTCCTATATAGCTGTCCTTCTGGGATTTTTCTGTACATATTTCCTAGGTTGAACCCACTGTTTCTCGGATCCCAGTCTTTCTCTTTTTGGGTTGTTCTCATCCATTTTTGATGGAGTAGATCCCAAAGTAATTTGTTAAGAAAGTCAGAAGTGGTTTTTTGAGGGCTTGTTTATCCAAATATGTCTTAATTTAGGCCAGTAACATTTGATTGACAGCTTGTTTGGATATACAGTTCCATCTTCAAGAAATCATTTTCCCACCTGTTTCTACTGACATCTGTGTTGCTTATGAGAAGTCTGGTGTCAGCATGTTTCTTGTCTTGTAGGTAGTTACTCTGCCTCCCACCTCAACATTATGGAAGCTTTTTATATTTCCTTATTCTTGATATCATGTACTTAGTTGTGGATCTTTCAAAAATTCCATTTTACTGGGCAAAAATCATTCTCTGATGACATCTAACTTATTTAGCAGAGATTTTTTCTAATACTTTATTTTATTTTTTTAAATTTTATTTTAAGTTCCAGGATACATGTGCAGGATCTAATATTTTGAATATATCCCTTCTCTCCATTTTCTTAATTTCTCTCTAACACCTGTTTGGATAATAGGCCTCCTAGATTAATAGATGCTCTATTTCTGCATCTCATCTTTTCTGTCATATTTCTTATCCATTTGTGGTTTGGCTTCCTGTTATGAAAAACTCACTTGGCTGGGCGCAGTGGCTCACACCTGTAATCCCAGCACTTTGGGAGGCCAAGGTGGGTGGATCACCTGAGGTAAGGGGTTTGAGACCAGCCTGATCAACATGGTAAAACCCTGTCTCTACTAAAAATACAAAAATTAGCTAGGCGTGGTGGCAGGCACCTGTAATCCCAGGTAATTGGGAGGCTGAGGCAGGAGAATCACTTCAACCCGGGAGGTGGGGATTGCAGTGAGCTGAGATCCCACCACTGTACTCCAGCCTGGGCGACAGAGTGAGACTCTGTCTCAAAAAAAAGAAAGAAAGAAAAACTCACTTATACTTTTAACTTTAGGCCTATTATTAGAATTTTAATTTATCTTTCTAAAATGTCAAACCTTTTAGCAGGGTGTGGTGGCTCACACCTGTAATCCCAGCACTTTGGGAGGCTAAGGTGGGCGGATCGCTTGATCCCAGAATTCAGGACCAGCCTGGGCAACATGGTGAAACCTCTTCTCTACAAAAAATACAAAAAATTAGCCAGGTCTGGTGGTGCCTGCCTGTAGTCCCAGCTACTTGGAAGGCTGAAGTGGGAGGATCACCTGAGCCTGTGAGGTCAAGGCTGCAGTGAGCCAAGATGGCACCACTGTACTCACAAAATGGGTGACAGAGTGAGACCCTGTCTCAAAATAAAAATACAATGAAATAAAACTTCAAACCTTCTTGTTTTTTGACTGTTCCTAAAAGATGGTGTAACTTTTAAGTATATATATACATACAAAATATATTTTTATATTTTTCTGTAGATATTAGGTTTTATCTTGTGTTATTAGCTTTCTTACTTGCTTGTGATATAAGATAATTTCTCTTCCCTGAATTATCTCTATTTCCCCAAACCAAGTTTTCTTTTAGCTTTATGTTAGTTTTCCATTTTTTTATGCCGTTGGTTTTCACAGAGGCATTCCTGTTGAGTCTTCAAAGTTTCTAATGTGCTTCTAATACAATCCTGTACAATACAATCCGTTTCTGCTCAATGAGTCTGCCTTAGTTCTGGGCCAGGAAGAACTCTGATTATTTTGTCTTACATTTATCCCATCTCATGCAGCAATTATGATAAGGGGGCAGATCTAAATAGTTTGAGAATGCCTGCAAGGCTGTTCTTAATGTTATTCTTAATGCCACCCTACAAAACCATACATGTTCAGACCAGTTAGAAGAAAACCTAGCTTGAATGACTCAGAGATGTCTCAAAATACAATTCTATTATTTTCCATTGCTATGATGAACTTACGTGAGCTAAGAAAACATTGCAGGTGAAGCCCACTGGAGATTGAACAGATAAGAATCAGTTCTGTTCAAGTGCTGCCTCTAACACGCTTGCACTCTCTCGCGTTTCGTGTGGGGCAAGCGTGGCTCCCATAGTCTTACAATATTTGCATTCATTACTTAATAGGCAATGATCTAACAGGAGTGCCATGATTATTTCCTTTGATAGGAAAATAGAAACTTAAACTCTAGCCCCCAAATTAGATTTATCGAGAAGAAAAGTTGTCTTGAACTTTGTATTCCTAATGAGAAAGCATAAGAAGATCTATTTTTATACCGATACATATATGATGTAAGTGGCTTAAAATTCAGTGGAAAAATATCAAAAGGCAATAATAGCACTCCTATTAGATCACTTTCAGATTCACAAGGGAAATAACATTTTATAAACCTGTTTTACGTTCAAACCAGCAGAAAGATGTACTGAAATCAGGTTTCATTTTGGAATTGCTTTACTGGTGTCAACACGTCACATAATTTCTTCAGAAAACAGCAGTTTGGCCTGAGAACACCTGCAAGTCTCTGGAACGCTTATCCTAGTACACTACTGTAAGTTTTAAAAATAAGTTTAGATGTTCGCACAGATTGTGACATGTCTTTGTATTATGAGCAAACAGTATCTGTGTATTTAGAATCAGCATGAAAGGGACATACGTGGGCTCTCTGAACACACACCAGCAGCTGTTGAGGTCAGGGACCTACAGGGATTGTCAGTCCAGTGCCTTGTAGGATTTCACTAGCTTTTACTTTAATGTTGGAGGAAGAGACTAAGACAGTAAAATAAAAGTTATTTTATTCCTGTCTGGAGACTCCCACACAGTAAGTCTACTCCTAAAGGAGTCACTTTATCTCCATTTGCTGCCAAGGTCTCAAGTGACCAACTTAAGTCACCCAAAGCTCCACAGCTAGAGAATAGCATTGTAGGAATTCCAACATCTACGCCACACTGCACCTGGAGACATGGTGTATTTGGGTGTGGCCATGGGGCCTGGTCACTCGAGGGTAAAGGGGACGGTAACTGGGCAAGGGGACCCAGAAGAGGCTTGAAGGAGATTTAGAGAATAATCCATTTTTCATTTTGTCCAAGCCCAGGCCTCATCTGGACTCCAGCTCATTTGTCAGGGCTGCAGAGCTGTACTCCCCTCATGCGACTCCCTGGTAGATGCTTTCTTGGTGAATGATTAGATGAAGTGTATCGATGTTTCCCTGAACCGTGTTTCTTCTGCAATCATTAACATGGCCCTTTATCTCCTCTCTTGTTACCCCATCTTCTCCCGTTTGAAACCAGTTGTGAAAGAGATAGAGTCCCGGCCGGGCGCGGTGGCTCAAGCCTGTAATCCCAGCACTTTGGGAGGCCGAGACGGGCGGATCACGAGGTCAGGAGATCGAGACCATCCTGGCTAACACGGTGAAACCCCATCTCTACTAAAAAATACAAAAAACTAGCCGGGCGAAGTGGTGGGCGCCTATGGTCCCAGCTACTCGGGAGGCTGAGGCAGGAGAATGGCGTAAACCTGGGAGGCGGAGCTTGCAGTGAGCTGAGATCCGGCCACTGCACTCCAGCCTGGGCGACAGAGCCAGACTCAGTCTCAAAAAAAAAAAAGCTAACAAGCTCACAAAAAGGAGATAAAGTCCCAAGCACTACACCTCAATCCTAGGTCTTCCCCACCACGTGTCAGGGTTGATTTATTGCAAAGGCGCCCTGCTTTCCACCCTCTCTGGGAGCTAGGCCTGGGCCACACAGGCTCCCCACATCTAGTCCATCCTCAGCAGCCTCTGCCCCAGGCCTGCCAGAGAGCTCCGTGGGCCCTTGTCTTGACCAGGTCCCTTTCCCGCTCAAATCCTTTGCAGCTCTCCACTAACTCCAGAACAAGGTCTGCATTTCTTGCTGTGGCCACCTCAGGACACCTCCAGGAGAGTCTCTCTGACTTTCCTGACATAGCTCCCATGCACCCTCCAGGAGTCAAAGAGAAAGCTTTGCAATGCCCTCAACATACTATTTTCCTGCACTGGTGCTTTGCTTCTGCGCCTCCTACCCAGGATGCCCTGACTTTCTCTCTCTGCAATCTAAATGCTGTTTCTTTTCAAGTCTGGATCCATCTAGTTTCAAGTCTGGATTCTTCTAGTTTAGGCATTGCTTATTAATTTCCTGCTATGACAAATGAAGATTTAGTTCATTGCTTCACCCTGTTCTGCCACATACCCTTATTCTGTAACACCGTAATGCCAGCACCTCCATCCAGTCTTCCCTAGCCTCACCGATATGGCTCTCCATGACAACACGAAGGTTCGTGCAGTCCTGGGAATGAGCCATGTACCCTTCTGAATGCTTTACCTGGGTGACTTCATTTCATCTTTCCAGCTAGTGAAGAAGGGACTGGTCTCAGGTGACGAAACTGAGGCTTTAAAAAATCAGCTTGCCTAAGGATCTCGACCCAAGAATGCTGAATTGGGGTAGACACCTGAGTGTGCCTGGGCTCATGGCTCTGGCTTTCCTGGTATACACTAAGGGCTCCACGGCCCTTAGTGATTCATGTCACTGGCTGTCAGTCCTACTGTAAAAGGCTCTGACGTCCTGGTAAGCGGGAGACTGCTCCAACTCAGCTTTCCTCTCCCAGCTGATTCTAGAATGGATTGGGCTCTGAATAAAATTTAGAGGAAAAGGTGGGGTTCTTCTACATGGAAGGGCAGAAGCATTTGTGACAGGGTTCCCCCTGTGGCCTGCTGGGCTGTAGGATTTTTTCCCTCCTTCCTTCTCCTTGTGTCCAAAGACCTCCTGTCCCTCTCCACTCCATCCCCTGAGCACTGTCCAGCTGCCATAGTGCTCAGGGGACCTGCAACCCTCATCCCACTTCTCTTCTTCCATCCAAGCTGCCTTGAACTCCTTACTTCCATGTGTCTCTCCTTGTCTGGGCTCTCCTGGGTTGGAATATTTGTCTTCCCCTTTTTGACACTGCAACTAGGAAGTGAAGCCCAGCCTCAGTGCCTTAGCTGAGTGCAGCCACCTCCTCTGTCTCTGCTCTCCAATGCTTCTAGCACTTGCAATCAGTCCTGTGTCCAGGCTCTGAATCATAGGCTGCCAGGTAATTGATCCATTCCTCCATTAGCATGTATTTATCTAGGTCTTATTATGTGTGGGGCCTGGTGGGGCTGCAATGAATGAAGAGTAATGGTCCCTGACTGCGTGGGTCCCTACAGTCTAGTGTAATGGACTATAATTGGTTAGTGGGTGTCATTCTGTCTTCTCACCTAGACTTCCAATTCCTTGCTGGCAGGAACCTATTTTCTGGTTCTTTTGGGGTCTCCACATGGCTTAATACAGCACTGGGCACAACATACAACTGGTAGCAGCAGATAATGTATAGTGAGTTATACAACGTTTACAGTTTAAAAAGTACTTTTCACATATATGATCATACTTTTTAACTGAATCCTTAGTCTCATGAAGTGGGCAGGATATGACTGAAGAATATGGGTTCTGAGTAGTTTAATGATCTTATACTTCTTAAAATCCATATTCAATAAATGCTATTGAGCATTTATTAAGCAAGACTAGGGGAACTGTTTTTTAGTGTTTTTGTTGTTGTTGTTGTTGTTGTTTTTGTCCAGAGCAAGGGATATATATGCACTGATTCTTATATATTAGAAATGTTAATTTTTATAAAACATGTACATGTTTAAAAAGAGTCTTATAGAAGGACTTAGAATGAAGGAAAAACCCCTGTCCCTAGTCTTTCTTATCCCCTGGGATGGTTAATTTTATGTGTTAACTTGATAGGGTCAAGGGATGCCCCGATTTTTTGCTAAATGCCATTTCTGGGCATGTCCGTGAAGGTGTTTCTGAATGAGGTTAGCATTTGACTTGGGCTGAAAAAAAGACCACCCTCCCCCGTGTATATCACCTGTTGAAGGCCTGAATAGAACAAAAAGGTGGAGGAAAGGGGAATTCGCTCTCTGCTTCAGCAGGGACATCAGTCTTCTTCTGACCTTGGATGTAAACGCTGCTGGTTCTCAGGTCTTTGAACCTGGACTCACACCATTGGTTCTCCTGGTTCTCAGGCTTTCAGATACAGACTGGAACTTCACCACCAGGCTTCCTGGGCCTCAAGCTTGCAGACGGCAGATGGTGAGACTTCTCAGCCTCCATAATTTTGTCCGCCAATTCCTTTTAGTAAATCTCTTTATGTATATATATCTCCTGTTGCTTCTGTTTCTCTGGACAATCTTGAATAATATACCCCCGTTCTACTTCCAAGAGAGAACCAATTTTAACTTCCTAATGTTGTTTCTTTGAGAGAAATGTAAATAATTGTGGGCAGAGGACAGACCATAGTCGATTGCAAATGTGGCCACAAAGTCCTCCTAACTGGTTTTGTTCACCCCTTGACAGCATGACTTTGCTGCCTCCCCCATCAGGAGGCAGAATTTCTCCAACCAATTGAATCCAGGCTGACCTTCTGACCTCCTTTGTTCAGTAGCATAAGGCAGAAGCAATATTTTATAACACTGGAGGTTAGGCCTTAAGAAGCCTTGCAGCTTCTGCTTTTGACCTTTCGGAATGCTGTCCTGAGACTGTCATTTAAAGAAGCTGGTCTAGCCTACAGAAGAATGAGAGGCCATGCAGAGGAGAACTGATGTGTCCCAGCCATCAGCCAGCACCAAAGGCCAAATATGCTAATGAGACCCACTTGGAATGTCCAGCCCAGCCATGTCTCCAGCCAGATGCAGCCTATGGCTGACCCCAAGCAAGATAAACAGCCAAGGAGGAGCTGCCCAGTTAACCCATAAAACGGTGAGAAATAACATAGTTGTTTTAAGATACTAAGGTGCGCCTGGTGCGGTGGCTTACGCCTGTGATCCCAGCACTTTGGGAGGCCGAGGTGGGTGGATTACGAGGTCAGGAGATCGAGACCATCCTGGCTAAAGTGGTGAAACTCCATCTCTGCCAAAAATATATATATATATATAAAAAAAATTAGCTGGGCATGGTGGTGGGTGCCTGTGGTCCCTGCTACTCGGGAGGCTGAAGCAGGAGAATTGCTTAAACCTAGGAGGTGGAGGTTGCAGTGAGCCGAGATTACACCACTGCACTCCAGACTGTGTGACAGAGCAAGAATCCATCTCAAAGAAAAAAAAAAATACTAAGTTGTTTTTTTTTTCATCTAGTTTAGGCATTTATTAATTTCCTGCTATGACAAATGAAGATTTAGTTTATTGCTTCACCCTGTATTGCCACATAACCTTATTCTGTAACACTAGTCTTAGATTTCTCCGTTTATCATCTTTGCAACCTTGAAATAGTTAAGCTTACATTTCTTGTTCCATGAATAATAATGTCTATCAACTCTGCACTTTCTAAGATGAAAACATTGTTGCTCCCTTCCTCTTTCTACCTGTGCCATCCTCTTTTACCTTCCAGTTTCTTGGTGTTCTACATCTTCTTTCCTGCTTAAGGAAGCTTTTAGTTGAAGTATAATTACACTTTTAAAAAGCACAGAAACCGTAAGTGTCAAGCTTGATAAGTTTTTGCCAAGTGACCACACCTCTGTAATCCGTACCTAGTTCTAGAAATAGAACTCTATCCCTACTCAGCAGTATCCTAGTTTCCCTCCCACCTACTTGCTACCAAATGTCACCATTATCCTGACTTCTAACACTACAAATAAGTTTAGCCTGCTTTTGAATTTTATATAAATAATGACTATACGTATGTCCTCTTTGTAGATGGTTTCTTTTGTTCTTTTGTTTCTTTTTGTTTGTGAGATTTATCCCTATTGTTGAAATACTCAGATGTCTTTCCTTCTTATTGATATACAGTATTTCATTGTGTGAAAAGGTTACACTTCAATTATCCAATCTAACATTGATGGACACCTAGGGTCTTTCCAATATTTAGACATTAGCAATAATACTAAAATAGTGTTGTTATATGTATTTTTTGATGAACTTATGTATATATTTCTGCTGAATATACACCTAGAGATAGAAGTACTGGGTCATAGGGTGGGTGTTTGTTCCGCTTTACTAGATAGTGTAAAATAGTTTTCTAAAGTGGTTGCACTAATTTGCACTCTAACCAGCAGTGTGTGAGAGTCATACTTTCCTTACATCTTTGCCATCATTTGAAATAATTTGATTTTTTGTTATAGTATTGTGGTGGGTGGGTAGTGGTATAAAACTGTGTTTTTAAATTTGCATATATCTGATAGTTTGATTTTTTTTATGCTCCTTTAACGGGATCATCTAAAATTGGTCACATTTTATTTGAAACATTCTGGCTATATGAATTCAAGTAGTGAACAAACAAAGGAAAGCTTTAAAGTATTGTGGAGAAACTTAGAGTTACAATTTTAAAAGAGACAAGTGAACAGGGGATAGCCAAGAAACAAAGGAGCCCACGTTGCATTCCACCAGAGACAGCACTGAAAATAAAAGCAAGGAGAGATGATCACATCCCAGTTATCATCTGTGCTAATTGGGACTGGGAAGCATTTGCCAAAGGTTGGAGCTGCAGACTCCAATGCTCAGAGCAGCAGGATGGCTCTTGGTGTCTGGATGCCTTTGGAGTTGTACATACAGCTTCTTTATGAAAGGAAGAAACTGGAATACAACAAAGGTAGGGTTCTATTTTAAGCCACAGCAAAAGAAAGAAATGCAGACAGTGAGCCACAGCCTTCCACCTCGAAGATCACCACATCTTAGGCTCAGACTGACGTTGTCCCTTCTTACTACCTCTTCTCCAGGGACTCGGAAGCGACAGCATTTCACCACAGCAAGCACATTTAAATGTTTTGTCTATGATTACAATATTATTTATTTATAGAAAACAAAAAATGGCAGTAGCATTTATATATGTGTTTATTTATTTTTGTTATTACAGTTCAGTAAATTTTTTATGAGACTATACAGGTTTGGAGTGTTTTCTCCAATCCCGACTTTCCTGTATGTCCTGTTTTTTTATTATGCATAATTCCATCACTTAGTGGTTTTAGAACCATATACCACATGAAGGATGAAATTTCTTCATACTGATCACTGTTTACTCCTCTGTGTTTGGCTCACTTTTTCTGTTTGTCTTTTCTCCCTCCTTTTCCTCCTTCATTCCTTTTTTTTTTCTTTTTTTTGACTTTTGGCTTTTGGAGATTTCTCTCACTTTCTCGTGATCCCAGAAAGGCATTTAAAGTCATATTGGTTGTAATTTATGCAGGATTCAGTTTTTAGCAGCAGGACCTTGCAGAATATTCAATCTACTATACACCCAGCAGTGAAAGTCTCTCTCCACCTTTCCTCTTGCATAAATTTGTGGAAATCTCTCATCCATCGATGGTCTCTTCTGATTCTCTTCATTGTCATTGACTTTGTCCCTTTTCATTCCTTCAGTTTCATCTTAATGTGGTCTCTGCAGGGAGAAGAGATAAATGGATGTGTGTTCACACATTACTCGGAACCACACACCAGAACTGGTTTTTTCAAACTTAACATTTAAATATGCTCTACTTTGTTCATTAAAGGTTTTAATTGTGCGCACAAAGACACATTAAAAATAAATTAAAATGTCAAACTGAGCTCTAAGGAAAAAAAAATTATCAGTTAATGAATTGCAAAGTAATGAAAAAAAATTAACATTTCAGAAAGCAATTTCCAGATTTTCAAAGCTTTTTTTTTTTTTTCAAAAGTAAGTCTAACTTGTATGTAAGGGCCTTTGCCTACATATTTATTTATTTTTATTTGTTTAAATCAGTGATGTCAGAAGGTAACCCTTTAACTATCTTGAGATGATCTTTAGGCTTTTGTAACATTAATTACTCTTATTCACTGTGGATATTGGTTACTCACATGGCCATGGCTACAAAGCCTTCTTAAAAATAAGTTAGAGGTTTTCCTTTTCTGATTTCAGTATCTGACGAGTCCATGTTCTGAGCAGTATACCTCTCAGTTGATAATAATACCTCTGCATTCATTTGAGATGGACATTTAGAAATCTTCTTTCAAATATGTCTGCAAAAATAAGATTTTCCACCAGAGTATTTGTATAATTCAGCACTGTAGAAAAAGAGTGGTTAAAGGAATCTCCAGAATAACTAAACTAGCTTGTTTCTGCAACATACCTTGGCAGTAATAATTGTTACTGTTTTAACCCCCCGTATGAAAGATCTTTTTTTTTTTTTACAGTGGCCCAAATTATTTTCAGGGCAACAGCTTTCCTACAGAAATCGAGAGAGGCAATAAATCAACGGCATGTTCTTCCTCTTCAGAATCTGAAGGCTTTGTCATATTCTTCAAGCCCAAACCTAGTAACAGAAAAGGACTAACGCCTGTGCTTAACTATTAGGTCCTCCTCTCTCTTTCGCACACACACATGCACACGCACCCACACTTGGAACTTTGAATTTGGGCGGCAGTGTCACAAGGATGAGATACATGATTGGAGTCATTTCATCAATCCATGCTCTGCTAAGGACTTTGGGCTATTCCTGCCACTAAAATTTTTGAAGATGTCTATTTCTGCCTCTTTCCCACCTGGTTTCTTCAGTCTTCTTTTCAGCCATGTGATCTTCCTTCCCTTACGTTCTGTTTCTGTCTAACCTACCTAGTTATCTTCTATTCTTTGCTAACAAACTATGCTAATGTCATTCACCTTTTGACAAAGTGATTGAAGGCCACAGGCCACCAAACAGGGATATTGTAAGTGATGTCAGTTACATCAGTCACATCTGCTTAGCTCTATAAGCTGGAATTGTATTAAATAGTACCAAGAACACACTTTATCACTGTTAGTGTTCAGAACCATAAAAGAAATGATCTGATACAGCAAAATCAAATATTACTCCACTTTGATTTCATTTTCACAATTGGAACAGGAATCAGATTCTGCACAAGAAACTTATCAGAAACAGGAAGAACAACAACTGATCCAGCCACGAATTCTCCTTGTCCAGCCTAACCAGAGTAGAGGGGCTGCACTCATTTGATTCAATAATTTCTACTTTCCTATGGTTTCTGTTAACCTCTTTAAATTTTAAAATACTTTTACTTCTGAGACATTTCGACATAAATGAAATACTATAATAAAATCAATGCATGGCTGGGCACAGTGGCTCACACCTGTAATCCCAGCACTTTGGGAGGCCGAGGTGGGCGGATCACCTGAGGTCAGGAGTTCAAGACCAGCCTGACCAACATGGTGAAACCCCGTCTCTACTAAAAATACAAAACTAGCTGGGCATGGTGGCACATGCCTGTAATTCTAGCTACTTGGGAGGCTGAGGTAGGAGAATCACTTGAATCCGGGAGGCAGAGGTTGCAGTGAGCTGAGATCGTGCCTCTGCACTCCAGCCTGGGCAACAAGGGTGAAACTCCATCTCAAAAAAAAAAAAAAAAAAAAAAAAAAATTATACACACACACACACACACACACACACACACACACACTCTACATGGAACTGGGTTCAGGAGCTGTAATAGAACAATGAAAAATAGTGGTTTAAAAAAGTTAATTTTTTTTGGTCGTAACAAGAAGTTTGGAGGTAGGCAGCGCACAGCCAATGTGGTATCTCGGAGCTGTCTCTGGGACCAGACTGCTGCTTCTCACTGCGTCTCCAACATTAGCATCACCCTAGGCAGCTTCCATCCCCATGGTCTAAAGAAGGCTGTGCTACTGTCAGACAGGAACGGGGCCTTCTCCATACCAAAAAAAATTGTAGTTGTTGTTTTAGTGCATCAGGAAGCACATTCAAGGGACTTTACCTGCATCTCTTTGGCCAGAACTATGTGATATGGCCCCTCCAGACTCCAAGGAACTTTGGAAAAGTGACATTACCAATCTCATCAAAATTGGGGTTTTGTTAACAAAAAAGAGAGAGTGGATATTGGGCAAACAACTCATGAATGTCTGCTGTTGCCTACTACTAGGGTGTAATAGATGTTAACATTTTCCAAATTTGCTTCAGAACCTTTTCTTGGTTTTTTTTTTTTGTTTTTTTTTTTTTTGAAATAGGGTCTCAGTCTGTTGCCCAGGCTGGTCTCAAACTCCTGGGCTCAAGTGATACTCCCTCCTTAGCTTTCTGAGGAGCTGGGATTAAATTACAGGCATGTACTACAATGCCCAGCATAGACACTTGTTTTCTTTAAAAGACATGAAACATTACAAAGTAAAGCTAAAGATGTATCTTCATCTCTTTTTCCTCTCTTCTACCTCAGAGGTAACCATTAACCTGAAACTGGTGTGCATGACTCCCAGATGTATTTTTGTACTTTGACTACATACATAAATTTGATTTCTGATAATGTCAGGCTAGGTAAATCAAGCCCACCCTCATGATAAATAAGCCTGAACCCTACCTAAACTACACATGCATAAATATACATTTTTCTAAACGATATTTAAAATCTTATCAAAGTGTTAGAGAACTGACAAGGTCATAAAGAGCTAGCAGGCCAGAATTTAAGGAACAGTAGAAACTAGAGAGGCTAGCTAAACACTAGCTACACTCGGCACTGAGGCAACCCGGACTGCAGTGTCCTGGGGTTGGACTGGGGGCAGATTTACTTCCGGTTTACCTTACCCTGGGGGCGTGGTCTTCTAGGACCAGCTTGATATGTAAGAGGGTCTCCTATTAGATTCCTAGTCTCTGGTTGGGCCCTAGGCCATTGTCTCTTTTTTCCCCTTACGAAAACTGAAGTCAAGTTTGCCTATATCAACAAAAGCCCTCAGGGCAAAGGCAGTTTCAATGCTCTGATGTCCTACTTGCACAGATGGGCTATCCGTAAAGGCAAGGACAGTTAACACTAGAGAAGCTATTAACATTCAGATTTCACGTTTCTCGTGAACCTTATGATTTTCTTCCTTATACATCAAAAATTTTTTTCTCTAATATCTTATCTCATTGATTTTTTTTGAAATCAATATAGTTATTTAAAGTCATGGATTTCTTTTCTATAAGTACTACTTTATTTACATTCCCACAGTTTTAATATATGGTGTTTTATTATGATTTATGTATAAAACATTTCTAGTTTGTTGACCCAAAAATTATGTATAAATATACATATTTTTGTAAACATATTTATTGAAATATATGGTACATTCAGAATAGTACATAATCACAACAGAATAGCTGCATAGGCCGAGGTGGGTGGATCACATTTCAAGAGATCGAGAGCATCCTGGCCAACATGGTGAAACCCTGTCTCTACTAAAAATACAAAAATTAGCTGGGTGTGGTGGCGCACGCCTGTAGTGCCAGCTACTCAGGAGGCTGAGGCAGGAGAATTGCTTGAACCCGGGAAGTGGAGGTTGCAGTGAGCCGAGATGAGATCGCACCACTGCATTCCAGCCTGGCAATAGAGCGAGACTCTATCTAAAAAAAAAAGAATAGCTGTATAAATATTCACAAAATGAACATATCCACGTAGACACCATCCAAATCAGGAAATAAACAAAACTCTGACAGTCTTTTAATTGAATTGTTTAGTTCATTTACATTTAAAGTAATTTTTGATATATATAGATTTGAGTTAATCATGCTATTTTCCATCTGTCCTTTGTGTCCTTATTCCTCCTTGATTTCTTTGGAAATAATTTTTAAAATATTTCCTTCCTATATTAACTTTTTAGTTATACAACCTACTGTATTCTTTTAGAAAATACAGTAGACATCCTTGACTTGTTATAGTCTAGCTTATTTTAACAGTTTTACCACTTCCCAAGCAATGCAAGAAGCTTAGAATGATTTAACTACATTTACCTCCCTCTTGACCTTTGTGATACTGTTTCCATATATTTTACTTCTACATATGTAAAAACTCCACAAGGCTGTGCTTTAAATAGTCAATGTTATTTTCTACTTATCCACATATTTACCCTTTCTGTTGCTTTTCATTTCTTCTTACAGTCCCATGCTTCTACCTAGGATCTTTAACTTATCAATTATAGCAATTTATTTATTTATTTATTGAGATGCAGTCTCGTTCTGTTGCCCAGGCTGGAGTGCAGCGGTGCAATCTTGGCTCACCGCAGCCTCCGCCTCCTGGGTTCAATTCTCCTGCCTCAGCCTCCCGAGTAGCTGGGATTACAGGGATGCACCATCTCACCCAGCTAATTTTTGTATTTTTGGTAGAGACTGGGTTTCACCATGTTGGTCATGCTAGTCTCACACTCCTGACCTCAGGCGATCCGCCCACTTCACCCGCCCAAAGTGCTGGGATGACAGGCGTGTGCCACCGTGCAGGGCCAATTATAGCTATTTTAAAGTCTTTGCATCCTCACACTAATATGTGGATTACCTATGGGTTTGCCTGTATCGTTCGTTTTTCCTCCGGGTTATTGGCCTACTAATATTTTGTGGTATGCCACTGTAGACATTTTTGAAAAGTTTAAAAAGTTTCCGGAATGTTGTGTTTTAACATAAGGAGTCCCTTCTTCCTCTCTTAGGCAGATAAGGCAAGGGGCTAATCACCTGAATCAAGTTATGCTTTGCGCTGATCAGGGCTGGGTTGAAATTTTTCTAAGACTGGTTCCAAACTCCCAAGCTTTTGATTGAGAGCCTGATGGGTTTCTGCCTTTTCATCCCTGAAAACCTGCAGGAGATTCAGCTCCATCACTCCTCAAAAACCTGGTAAATTACTAAGAAAGAGGCTGGCTGTGTGTTTGAGGCAGGCCCGCTCTCCAGGGGGACTTTGTCTCATGTGGACTGGGAGACTAATGGATTTTTCACTCTGCTTTTGGAAGCCCTTGGCCTAGCTCCTTGGCTTTCTGTGGGTTACGCAGGACTCAGTAAATGTTCCATGGGGAAAATCAGCCACTGTTTGGGGCTTGGGCATCTAGTGTCACATGACTGCCCAAATCCAGTAGATTTCCTCCGCATGGGCCAAGCCCAGTCCTCAGTTTGCGCACAGAACTGGCAAAAAAAGAGGAGAAAGCTGCTGGCAATTTTCAGCTCACTCAAAAGGGCTTTTAACAAAAGTCTTTCCTTGTGAAAATCAGACTAATCTAGTCGTCATTGCTTCCATTACTTGCTAATACCTTAAAAATACAATTTTGTAATTTACCCAGGTTTTCTAGCTGTTGAAGTGAGAACACGGGGCTGCCACTGTCTACTGTATTCTGCCCAGGAGCAGAAGTTGACTCCTCTAATAATTTAAAATATACAACACATATACTTAAAAAAATCTATAATTAGTCAATATCACTACTCTTATTTTGACTACTATAAAAACTTTAGAGGAGTAAAATTAACAGTAAAGAATGTAGGAATGGCAAATACACAAGCAGCCACTACCCCTAGGACTGAGGCAGTTAGACATCTGGAAAGGGCTTTCTCCCCAGGTGAGAGTCAGATTTTACTGAAGGGGTATGGTTGAGGTCCCCTGCATGGTGGAGAAGTCTGCTTAGGCGCCACAGTCTGGGGATGGTAGGCAAACTCGCTGCTAGAATGCTGGCAACACTGCTAGCAGACCACCTATTAGACTGCCAGTGATGAACTTTCCTGGACCCACCCACTGTGTTGCAGTGGAAGTCATTGGGAAGCCACCTGCTAGGGTGCCCATAGAACTTGCTGGAAGCTGTGCACCATGTGTCTCTTACATGTTACTGCTAGGAAACAGGCCCTCACCTGCAAACTGCCCACTGGCTGCCACAGGAGCCGGAAGAGTAAAGCAATAGAACCAGAAACAGAAGCCCCTTCCTCCTGCTGGTCCTTCCACGGCCCTCTACTGTCAAGGACTAACATTGCAACAGCTGGGGTCTGGCTCTACATCCCAAAGGAGGGCACAGAAGAGTGGACTAAGAGCCAAGAGGAATACATTGATAATTGGCACAGATTTTCTTTTGCTCAGCCTTGCTACTTGCACCCCATCCTTCCTTTGTTCATAGTTTGATTTCTGAAGTACATCCTTTAGCAATTATTTTAGCAAGGGTCACTGGATAAATTTTCTCAGCTTTGTTCATCCCAAATTGTCTTCATTTTACCCTCTTCCTTGAATAATAATTTAGCTGGGTATTAAATTGTACATTGACTGGTTATTTTCCTAAGTACTACAAAAACATTATTTCATGTCTTCTTATGTCTGTGGCTCTTATTAAGATTTTTGCTCTTAGTTTAATTATTTGTAGGCAATCTGTCTCTTGTTGCTTTAAAGATTTTCTGAGTTTTGTTTTCTTTTTTTTTTCTGGTCTAGAGTTTCCTATCAATGTTGCAGGTTTTTATCTTATTTGGAAGTCTGTGTTTCCTCCATCGGTGGAGTCATTTTCAGAAAATCTCTATCAATTCTGGAAAAATCTCTCCCATTAACTTTCCAAATATTGCCTTCCTAATTCACTCTGTTTTCTCCTTCTGGAACTCCTATTATCTGCATGTCGATGCTTTTATTCTTTGCTTTATGTATTTTATAGATATTTTTGTCTAACTTTCTGTGCTGAATTCTGTGTAGATTGCTCAGTTCTTCTTGTCCACTATTTTCTCTACAGCTATGTTTAATCAGCTCTTGAGCTCATTTTTTGAAGTTTTGTTTTTCATTTGTAAAAGTTTTATTTGGTTATTTTTCAAATCTATTTCTTGTCAAGTCTCTTTCTACTAATTTACAAATTTTCTTTTAAGTATATTTATAATATTTTCTTTTGGATTGTTTTATTATCAGAAGTTAGCTTAGTTCTAAGCCCATTCTCAATTCTTTATTCTAAGTACTTTAGTTCTAAGCCCATTTAGTTCTAAGCCCAGTTCTAAATTCATTATTGTATTTTACTGTATATTTGACAATACTTAAGGGTGCTTTCCTTGTGAGTTTTTAAATTTTGGATTGGATGTATATTCAGTATTTTGCTTTTTGGAGAATGCTGTGCAACCTTGACTGAGGAAATAACTCTTCATAATGTTTTTGTGTTTACTCATGCTAGGTAATATAAATTTGTATCTTTAATAGCATAGGCCAGAGATTTGTGATGTCTCAGTGGTATCAGTCTGGGTCTAATCAGGAGACAGAAACCACACATAATAATTTAAACAAGTTACTTTACTATAAGGCATTATTAAGCTATGATAACAGAGTAACTAAAAAGATGTAAAGCGAATGCTACATTGAGACTCTAGGGTTGAGAGAGAATACCCAAGGAAGGGCACATTTGGACAGCTTGGGGCCTCCTCGAGGCTGGGGTACAAACCTCATTGGCAAAGATGCAGCTGCAGCTCACAGGAAGGAGAGGAGTTTACTGCAGCCCATCCACAGTTACTGGTCAAACAGGAAACAACCTTCTGGGTACAGCCATACCAAGGTGTGAAGTCTGAAGCACGGGAAGTCTAATCAGAAGGACCATGGAAAGGTGGTCACAGGACTGGCTGGAACAGTGAGGTCACCGAGGGACCGTGCAGAACATCACTGGATGTCCCCCTTCACCCACCCTTCTGACCAGCCATGCAGCAGGAGCAATAAAAAGCCAAACCCTCACACAGGAACCAGGAAGAGAAGCCCCTTTCCTTCTGCAGTGTCCCTCCAGCGCCCTCTGCTGACAAGTATAGTATGATCCTTACTGTGAAGGAAAAAGGCTTACAGTGTTCAGACTATAATCCCAGACCAGGTATTACAAGGTCAAAGCGGGGAGGCAATGAATTAATAAATGATTCAGTTTATCAATCCATCTGGATTGGTATTTTTCTTCTCCAGAATGTGAGCAAAGACACCCTTGATCTATGTACCAGTAAATAGATTATTGTTAGTCCACCTTTCTGTACAGGTGCCACCCTTTGAGAGTTCAGGTTTTAAGCAGTGGCCCTATTCCCACTCCCTACCTCACGCGGACTCAAGGACTTTTTTCGTGTTCCCACACAGGCATTAAAGTACACGCCTCTAGGAAACTGGTGTCAATATCTTCTCATCCAATTTGGCAGCTGCTCATCACTTACTACTTTTACGTTCTCTTTTTGTTTTCATCACTTGGGAATTTCTTTTTCTTGGTTGTGAACTCAGCTGTGCATTAAAAACAAAGTGACGTACATTATACCTAGCATTTCTAAGAGGTCTTAGAGGGAAGAGTTCAGTCTCTATTCCTCTGGCAGCTTAAGAGTACCTGTTCTTGTTCTCTTTTGCAACTTTCTGGGGCGGATATCTTTTTTTTTTCCCAGAAAAGGTCTGGCTCTATCACCCAGGCTGGAGTGCAGTGGCATGATCTCAGTGCACTGCAACCTCTGCCTCCTGGGCTCAAGCAATCCTCCCACCTCAGCCTCTTGAGTAGCTGGACTACAGGCATGCATCACCATGTCCAGCTCATTTTTGTATTTTTTATGGAGATGGGGTTTTGCTATGTTGCCCAGGCTGGTATTGAACTTGTGAGCTCAAGCAGTCCACCTGCCTCAGCCTCCCAAAGTGCTGGGATTACAGGCGTGAGCCACCACACCAAACCTTGGGCCAGAAAACTTCTTGAGACATATGCTAGAAGATTTAAAATGTAAATAAAATAACCCTCACAGCAAGTTGTATTATTTTATTTTAGCATATCATCAGACCATGGCTGCTAGTTTAGGTGATTAATGAGCTAGACTATCTCAAGCTTGGTGGACTGGCTTGTACAGTGCTTGTGACCTGTGACTTTCATATGTGCATTTTAAAAACACTGCAGAGATGAATTTGTGCCAGCAAGAAGGGATTTTAATTTCCACCTGAGGGCTCTGCATACTTTGGTGGGTGTGTAACCAATTTCCATTTCATTAGTTATGTAAGATGTGACTTAACTCAATAACTGGATCCGGTCCACATTTCTGATTTACTTCAGCAATGTATTAGCACAACATATAGATTATGCTATGCATTGGCCTTACCCTTAGTTTAATTTTGGAGGTTGGTGTATCATTTTACTGGAGAAACTTACGCTCTAGAAATGTAAGGAGACTTTCTCTGAGCTTCTGATACATTATGCATACATCTATACTATAGTGCCTATCAATTGCAATGTGATTTCTGTTTACTTGCTGACATTCCCTTCAAATTAGATCTTAGAGGATGAGATCTTTTATGTGCCCCAGGGCCTCACACAGCTGCAGAAGGGAGATGATAATTAAATAAATTTTGAGTAAAACACATTTTGCCTATGATCATACAGCTAGAAGTAACACAGCAGTGTGTACAGCCACTATACTCTAGTACTTTAACTGCAGCAAAAGGCATGTGAGGGAATTATAGCTGGGTAGGTAAGCAGATTCCAGATATTAGAATATTTTGTATACCATACTTGGATTTTTGAGTTCTCTTAAGGCCATGGGGAACCATTCAGGAGTTTCTATGTGAAGGGTGAGATGATGAGAAATGCATTTGGAAAGATCAATTTGTTGGTTTTGTGTAGACCCTATAACCATATAAACGGCTCTTATGAAATATTGGTGGAATGAGAACGAATACAAGAATAAATCAGGAGGTGCACCTTGGCTCTCCACAGTACACTTTGGTTCTATTGTCCGAGACAGAGTGCTAGCTGGGAGGTGTTATGGACTGAACCGTAGCCCCTCCAAATTCATATATTGAACTCCTAGCCCAGGACCTTAGCACATGACAGCATTTGGAGATACCAAAGAGGTAATTAAGTGAATATGAGACCGTTAGAGTGGGCCCAAATCCAATCTGATGGTTTTCCTCATAAGAAGAAAAGATTAGGACACAGAGAGAGACACCAGGGGTGAGCATGCATACAGGGGTGAGCATGTCTCTTGTGAAGAGACAGCAAGAGGGTGGTCATCCACAAGCCAAGCAGAGTGGTCTCAGAGGAAACCAACCCTGCTGGTACCTTGATCTTGGACTTCCAGCCTCCAGAACTATGAACGAAGAAATTTCTGTTTTTTGCCACCCAGTCTGCAATATTTTGTTATGGCAACCTCAGCAAACTAATATAGGCTGGCCCAGTGTGACCATCCCTACCTACTTTGGAGTAAAATCTGTAGGAGTGATGGTAAAGAACATTTTAGAAGGAGTTTCCATTAGGCATAAAAATACTTCCTCAGGTGTAGAAGATGAAGTATTAGGATGTCTGCCCCAGACCTTCCCAGGTTTAAGGAGAAGGTTGATCAGATTTTGGTAGATTCCTGCCTGAAAGTAGAGGAACTCATTAAGTGGCACCATGACATATTTTCTAGCCTTCTGGGTTTTTATTAATTAGTTAAATTATTTATTTAGTATTTATTAAACATGTAAATGTAGTCTGCATTGGAGCATATAACCAGGTTATATTCTTGAGGTTAAGTAACCCAAGTAATTAATTAGTTAATTAATTCCTACTAGTTAGACACAGACCTTGCCTTCTGCAATGTAACAGTTTAGTGAAGAAAGATAGACATGAGAACAGATAATTACACAAAAGCACAATCAGGGCTATAACAGAGATATTATGATTGTGCTGTAGGAACACAGTACACCTGGGGAGTAAGAAAAGGCTTCCCACAGGAGGTGATTTTAAACAGGGTCTTAAATTGTATGTAGGAGCTCATCAGGCTAATAAAGGTACCAGGGGTGGAAGAGCATTCCAGACCGCGGGAAAACTCGGGGCAGAAGCTCAGAGACATGAGAGGGCATAGGGTTTTTGGGGATCGGTGAGAACTGCAGTGGGACAAGGCACATAAGGTGGGAGCAGAGAGCCATGAGCAATGCCGCTGGGAAAGTAGGCTCCTGCCGGGTGGTGGAGGACCTGGGACTCCACGCTCATACCTTTGACGCTAATTTTCTAGGCAACGGTGATTGGGTGGGTGAACAAGATCACCGTAGCCACTGCGGAGGGACCCAGCTCTCCAGTGGATCATCCTTGCTACCCCATTGGCTAGTTCTAATGTGCCCACGCGTTTGGCCTTTTGGCTGCATTGACTGCTGCCTTGGTTCTCTGGGTTTCTCCCCTTTTTCTGAGTTTGTCTCTGAGCAGAGTGAGAGGGATGTAGAAGGAGAGGAGGTCAGACTGGTGGGAGGGGATAATAATGTAGGCCTAGATGACCTTTTGGCTTTTTCTGTGAGTGACAACAGAATCTTTGGAGAGCTTTGGGCAAGGAGTAGAGAGATTGGTCCTAGGTACTAAAATGATCATTCTGGATGCTCAGTGGAGAAGAGACTGTGGAAAGCTAAGCATTGAAGCAGGAGTTTCACAGATGCCAGAATGGTGATGTTCCTTTGAGGACGGGTAAGGACATTTTTGGTTGCATGAAGGAGAGTTGCATGGCCTTGGGTGAGAACACCAGGGGAGGGGGTGGCAAAGGGAACTGAAGTAAGGAAGCAAAGGCGCACATGGGGGTTGAGAAGCCCACGGACACTGATGAAGTTAGACAGTTCTTGTTTGCTTTGCTACCCAGTGTTGAATTATCTCCCTACTTGGGAGGGAAGAGAATCTGTCATTGTGTGTTGCAAGGCAGAGCTGCCACCTCCTTTAAAAAAGCTCTTGGCAGAGGATGTCAGAAAGAATGGGCTGAGGACCTAGGCTCAGCCAACTGGAAGTCCACACCCACAACCCTCCATCTCACTGGAATAATCCACAGAAGATATTCCATCAGCTAATAAATTCTTTACTGATGACTGCAACAAGGTGAGGCTCTTGCTAGCAGCAATGATACCAGAGGTGGTATCTCCAACAGAGGCCCCTTGCCAGTGGCTGGGCTTCCTCTCTCTCATCCTGCCCCCTACAGGACTGGCTTTCCCAGTCAGTTCTGTTGCTTGCAACCAACAACTCTGCAGATCCAGTGGTGAAAGGTGTTTTTTTACCCCAGAATTTTGCAGAGTACTACTTTTTAAAGAAAGTCAGTTCTAATTAGAGCAACCCTCACTCAAGATTAGATAGGGGGTAAGAAGAGGTCACAGAAGCTGTTCAGTATAAGATTGTATTTATATAGGAGGAGAGCGGGGGTGAGAACAAAGACAGGCAGATGCAAGGATGACATGAAACAAATTAAAATGTCTTATGCGATCAGTTAGAATACCTCAGTAAAATTGACACATGATTTTTGTGACTTTTTTCTTTTAAATTTATTTTAACAATTCTTTTGAAGAGAGCTACTGATTAAATATTAATTCTGTTCTTAGTTGAGTGTTCTGATTATGTAGAAATAGTTTCCTACGGACTAGAAAAGTTGAGCATACTTTTCATGGTTCCTTGCATCTCATAAGCTTTCTAAGTGGAAGAAGCCTGATTTTATTATCAGTTAGAAGCTTCAGTTTCAAATAATCATTGTGGTTAAAGCACTGGACCGGAGTCAGAAGTTTTTAGCTGTGAAAACTCAGTTTCACTCCATTCTATTAAGGAATTTGGAACAAATGATCTTAAAAGTTTCCCACAGCCCCAAAATTTTGATTCTACGTTTAACTATTAAGAACTTATTAGGGCATTTTAAACTGGCAGAAAAGTTTAGAAAATTGAGTAATGGACAGGAATGTATCTATTATTTAGCTTTAATGTAACAGTTTGCAGTATTTGCTTCTGATTTTTCTTTTAGTTTTTAAAAAATTTCCATTTAACCAAAATTGACTTTTTTTGGTGTACAGTCCTATGAATTAAAACATTTTTATTGTGATAAAACGTACATGAAATTTAGCAACTGAACCATTTTTAAGTGTCCAATTCATGGTGTTAAGTATATACACATTGTTGTACAACCACCACCACTAGCCATTTCTAGAACCTTTTCATCTTCCCAAACTAAAACTCCATATCCATTACGCAATGAGTCCCTTCCCTCAGTCCCTGGCAACCATTTTCTTTGTGAAATTTAGTCCTGTGAACTTTGTTTGTTTGTTTTGTTTTATTTGTTGTTTTTGAGATGGAGTCTCGCACTGTTGCCCAGGCTGGAGTGCAGTGGCGCGATCTTGGCTCACTGTAAGCTCCGCCTCCCGGGGTCACGCCATTTTCCTGCCTCAGCCTCCCAAGTAGCTGAGACTACAGGCGCCCGCCACCGAGCCCAGCTAATTTTTTGTATTTTTAGCAGAGGCGGGGTTTAATTGCGTTAGCCAGGATGGTCTTGATCTCCTGACCTCGTGATCCACCCGCCTCAGCCTCCCAAAGTGCTGGGATTACAGGCTTGAGCCATTGAGCCCGGCCAGTTCTGTGAATTTTAATGCACTTGTAGATTTGTGTTACCATCACCACAGCTGGGATACAGAAGAACCCCACCACCCTGGTGCACTATTCCTTTATAGTCCCATCTTCCTCCTGACAACCACTAATCTATTCTTCATCACTATAATTTTGTCTTTTCACAAATGTCATAAATGGAGTAATAAATTATGTGACCTTTACTACCGGTTTCTTACACGCAGCGTGATGCCTTCAGATCCACCCAAGTGGTACAGTGTGGGTATCCACGGTTTGTTCCCATTTACTCCTCCCTGTGCACCTCTCTTCAACCCCACTCCTCTTCCTCCCTTGCCAAAGGGAACCCCTGCCCTGAAGTCAGTGTGTTAGAATCTCATGAATATTTTAATAGTTTTAGCCTCAAAACAATATGTTTTTTGTTTCCTAATGTTTAAAATGTAAATAAATGACATCATAACATAAAAACCATGCTGTAAAATGTTTCTATAACTCACCATTATGTTTTTGAGGGATATCCACGTTGGTGCCATGTTAATGCTGGGTTACAAATCTTCATCAGTCTATAATATTCTGTTATATGACTACATCATGTATTCATCTGTTTGCCTGTGGAGGAACATGTTTTTCCCTGTCTGGCTCTCTGTCTCATTATCTCACACTGAATAGCAGTACTTGGTTCCCTCCTAAACCCCACCCCCTTCCCCAGGGCCTCCAGTCCCAAAGCAGGCCTTGCTGATGGTCAGAAATACCCACAATGGGGGCAAATCCCAAATCTCATCTTCAAGCTGGCTGCTTGCTTGGCTGAGTAACGGGGCGGAGCCTGTGTCTGGATCCCTGGACTCCTCAGCCCAAGGTGTGAATGAGGTCTCAATCCTGGATGTGTGTTGCAGTCTCCAAAGCAGTCCTTTAAACAGGGAAGAGGGAGAGGAGAGAGCGTAGGAAGGAAGAGAGAGGAGAAGAGGGAGAAGAGAGAGAAGGAGGGAAGAGAATGGGAAACGGGAGGGAAAGGAGAGAGAGAGGGAGAAAGAACTAAAGAAATTAAGTCAGAGTTTCTGGGCAATGGTATTTTTCTAAAAACTTATCAAGTTAAAGATGCAGCCAGGGTAACAAACCCTTGATTAAAACGAACAAAACAACGTTCCAGGCAACATTTTCTAGCTTTCCAGAAGGTTTGGGAGCCCCAAACCCTGACTCTCCACTCCCTCCATCTCCTACCGCTTTTAGCCCCTGTGGCCCTGTGGCAGCCGCCATCTGAGCCTGCTTTCAGAAACAGGCACCAAAGCCCTCGTCTCAGTCCAGCTCCTGGTGGGCTTTCTTGTCATTTCTAGTACACAGGGATGTTGATCTAGTTTCTGAGTCTCACTACAGTGTATACGTCTCCTCCGTTTGTTCTTTATCTGATCTTTCTATATGCTGGAGCAAAGATGTTACCTGAGAGCGTGAACTTACAGAAATGTTTCCTATCTCACTTTTGAAAGCCACTTTACCCGCTGAATGACTGCTATTGTACCTTCAAAGGAACTTACGCTGCCACCTTATAAATACCTTCTTTTTGTGTTTTGCCTTTTTTAAATGAAAAGTTACTGCTTTTTCCCATTTCGGAAATAATTCATGCTTGCAGTAAAAAGTTCAAACGCTATGGAAATGTATGACTTAGGAAATGAAATAATGTGTTTTGTTATTTTCCCCCTGCAGATGATGACCACAAAAAATCTTGAGCCTATTTTTCCATATGTTTACCATACACATACTAACATTAAAAAAAATAAAAATGAAATTACGTTGGAGAATGGTAGGGCCAATTGATTTCTGCACTTAGTGTATCATGGAAAGTTTTCAGTACTTACTTTACTTATTTCATTATTTTTAATGTACACACGGTGTTCCTTTGTCTGGTTGTACTGCGGTGCATTTACTGAGGGTCATTTGGGAAGTTTTGGTTTTGGCATCATAGATGATGCTGAAATAAACTTTTGTTATGTACATCTGTGTGCATTTATGCAAGGTCAAAAACTGCTTTATCTCTTAGAACAGAAGTGAATGCATTTGCAGGGGGAAGGAGAGAGCGGAGGGAGGTTGGTGCCCTTCTCAGCAGTCAGAAGGCAGTAGAGGCTTGGGGCTACTTTAGACACTCGGCCGTAGGAGAATGTATCTCCCGAGTCTCAAAACTCTCAATGCCACGCACACCATGACAGGTTCCCTTCACTCCACCCTCTCCTGAACCTTCTGGATTGAAGAACAGCAGTCTCCAGAAGGTTAATTTGGAAAGGTTAGGGCAGTTTGGGTTTTTGTTTGTTTGCTTGTTTTATCTCTAGATTGCTTATAAAGTGTAGTATTTTTCAAACTGCAGAGCTGTGATGCATTCATATTATGAAATAAAATTAGAGGGTTACAAACAAGCAATTGAAAAATAGGGGACAGAGCGAGACTCCATTTCACACACACACACACACACACAAATAGAATAGTACAGAAAATAAGAGTGCATCACGTGAAGTAAGTGTAAGTACTGTTTACTTGAAATTTTATTTCAGGTGTGTGTGTGTACGTGTATGTGTGTGTGTGTCTTAAGTCAGGTTCCCCAGAAGCAGAGCTCAACAAAAGAGTTCTGGGTGTACGTGATCTGGAAAAGTGAGGGGAGCTGGCTGGGGCAGGAGAAGAAGCTGAGCAAGAGTATGTGCTCCCAGCCTGATTTCTGTGGCTTTGATGCTTGAGTTGTTCCACAGACCTGGTGCTGCCTTAGGGAAGGGGTCAGCCTGTGAACCCCCAGGTCCACCATCAGTTGTGGGCTGTGGGCTGATCTGAGGAGTAGGGGTGCATAACCTGGAAAGTCAGCTCCTGTTCTGCAAGGACAGTTCTCCAGAGGATGACGCCGCTGTGATCTTCACCCACTGGGGATGAGTGCCCCAGTCTGAATGAGGTTGCCAATGGTGTCCTTTACTGGACCTGACAGACAATGTATTCCTTCTTAGTGTGGGTCATGGCAAAAAAATGTTGGAGAAGCACTGGATCGGAAGAACTTAGTCTATCAACCTGTGGTAAAGAAAATGAGGCCTTATCACTATCTTTTCCTGATTTCATTAGACAAAGGCAAGTTCCACATATAATTAGAATTTTGTCCCCATCAGAGAAAAAGTCACCACAATTTCTGAATGAATCCAGAGTGGGAAAGAAATGCAGAAGACGTTTTTAATAGGTTAAGCTTAAGCCTTAAGGTCCAGGATATATCTAAGGAGGCTTAGCGCCTCTCCTGGGTTAGAGCAAACCACCCTGGAGGTGAGGTAGGTGGGCTCTTAGGGGAAGCTTGAAACCCACAAGAAGCATGGCACGTGTTCAGGGAGCATTAATTTTACTCAGCTAAATATTTTAAAACTTGGTGGGTTTTTTTTACGACCATAAATATAAGATGCAACAGAATGTGAAATTCACATGAACTTTTAAGATGAAGAATAAAATTACAAAGAGATTTCAGATTATAGGTTGCCACTTTGGACTATTCTCCTAGGCTCTCAGAGGTTCTTGTTCATTTGCTTCTGCAGTTAGGCAGTCAAGGAGAAAATTAAGAAAAGCAGTAGTTAGAGTCATTATTATTCACCTTTCAGGAGAGTCCAGTCAACTTGGTAAGCTGGGCTCTGAATCCTCCAGGCTCTGAACAGATGACATTCATCCAACAGGCAGTCTTGATCACCAGTCCTAAAATACCAGAACCATCTGGTCAGTCAAGAGATAGTTATTAAGCACCAATAAGGTGCTAACATTGGGGTTAAAATGATGAAGAAGACAGACCATCCTGCTCTGATGGGCCATTCTGGTCAGGGGAGACAGGCAAAACCAAATAAACAATGTGGTAGTCATTAGAACTATGCACCAAATCTTTGGGCTTCCTGGGTTGAGTTAACTCATGCTAACTCTGCTGGAATGAGGTCCTTGGGGGTGGACCCTTGACCAGTTCTGGCCAATGAGTGGTGAGTGGTGAGTGGAGGTCCTTGGGGGTGGACCTTTGACCAGTTCTGGCCAATGAGTGGTGAGTGGAAGTATGGTGCCATTCTGGGCTGAGCATTTTGTGCAATGCTCTCTAAAGCTTTCTTTTCCCTCTGGCACCATGACCAGGGCAGTGCTCCACATGGTCGCTGCCCGTCAGCCTGGTCCCTGAGCCGAGCCTCCCAGTCGGTCCACAAAGCACATGTGGTGTGAAAAAGCTAGAAACTTTTACTATTTAGCCTCCTGAGATTTGAGCATTGTTTATTATTGCACTTTAATGTAAACCACCTTGCCTGATATAAACCAACAAATTAAAACAAGTTCTGATAACTGCCTTGAATAAAATGAAGAGGTTGTTAATAGCACATGACAGAGGGTGGCCTACAGGTCAGGAAATGCTTCTGTGAAGACATGAAATGTAAGTTGGGATCTAATCCATCCAGATAATGGGTATTTCCACCATGGTTTTGCTGTGTTACCGAGAGGAGTGAAGTAGGCCCTTGAGTCATAGAACCAGGACAGGCAAGAAATAGGAGACATAAACTTGCTCAAGGGTACACAGCTAATTGTTGGCAAAGCTGGTGCTCTAACAGCAGCATCTGGGCTTGGGTCCAGGCCCTTTTCACTCGGGCTGCCCCAAAGGCAAGTGAGGTGTCTAGGGTGCAACACTGAAGGAGACATGCTCTCTGGGCCTACCCTGCATTTGCATGACCTGAGAGTCAGTGCCTCCCTAAATGTGTCCTGGAGACTCATTCTTAAACAGGCACTCATCCTCAGGGTCACACAAGGGTGAGGAGGACACTGAAAGGTTACCTTCTTAAATATTTGTACCCTAACCACCCTGCTGGCCTCACCCTAGTCCCAGCTCTGTCCACACCATTGTTCTTAGTGAAAATAACAAACAAGCACACAACATTCAGGTGACTGTGGCTGTGTCCTTGGCATTCTGGGTGTGTCTGCTGATCTGATCTGAAAATAGCACTACCCTCATTGAGATCCTGTGACAGACATCACAGCACTTCGAGACAGGAAAGTGCAGTTTTTGATCTGCCAAAAATTGGCTTTCTAAAGCCATTGGTGGGCAACCGAGTAAGGAGACGAGGGAGTGAGTTTCAGGAGTTTTAGGAAGATGGGGACTGGCCTGTGCCCATCTTTCCCCTTGGCAGGGTAAGAGCCTTTCATCTCCTCTGAAAAGGGTAGTTTCAGTTGCAGAGAAGGAATTTAATGAAATGCATTCCCACAAGGTGTCAATGACTAACAGTACCCTGTTTCCTGGAAGCCGGTTTGGTAAACAATAGGAGAAGCTAGCAGATGATCTTTGTAGAGCAGTTCCTGTATGTAGACATTGGGCTGGTGCTTCATAAGCATTTAATCTCATTTATGCCCTTTGGCATGATGAGGTTGGTGATTGGTTTTATTATCACCACTGTATTAGTCCATTTTCAAGCTGCTGTAAAGACATACCCGAGACTGGGAAGAAGGAGGTTTAACTGGACTTACAGATCCACATGGCTGGGGAGGCCTCAGAATCATGGTGGGAGGTGAAAGGTGCTTCTCTCATGGTGGTGGCAAGAGAAAAATGAAGAGGAAGCAAAAGCGGAAACCCCTGGTAAACCCATCAGATCTCGTGAGACTTATTCACTATTACGAGAATACGAGCATGGGAAAGACCGGCCCCCGTGATTCCATTACCTCCCCCTGGGTCCCTCCCACAACATGTGGGAATTCTGGGAGATACAATTCAAGTTGAGATTTGAATTGGGACACAGCCAAAACATGCTACCCCCTGTACAGAGGAAGAACCTATCTCTCTGGGTCTAAATAACTCACCCTTTGAACGTTTGTGTCTAACTGGTACTCACTTGAGGACAGTGGGCACAGAAAGGGTGAAAACACCTGACTGGTGAACAGAAGTGCTAACCTGGAGAAGAGGAAAGAGAACAGAAGACAAACAAAGCCGCCTACTTTACAAGGTTGTCAACCCAGGTTAACTTTACCCTGACTGGGATAAAATTTACCAACGCCACCACCTCCTGGACCATGGTTCTTAAGAATTTTCTGCTAAGCTTGGTGAATAAGTGGGTGCGTTTTCAACAAAAACCAATGTTTGTATAAACTTTCAGAGGCATGGGAAGCCTCCATTTTGTCACAATCTTATTTCATTCCATTTTACCAAGGTAGACCTTATAAATCATGGAACCCACCCATTGTAAATGGATGATTTGGGGTAAATTTATACAACTGTACAGCCATCACCACTGCATCACTCCAAAAATTCCCCATGATGCCTGACACTCCCTTTCCTACCTGCCCCTCCTCTACCCCTCCCCACCTCCACTTCAGCCAATTTCTGCTTTCTGTATCTATAGTTTTGCTGTTAGTAGACTTTTCTTATAATGGAATCACACATATAGACTTTTATGTTTGGTTCCCTCACACAGCGTAATGTTTCTGAGTTTTGACCATGTTGTTGCTGAGTACTGTTCCATTGTGTGGATACACCACAAGCTATGGTTTGAATGTTTGTTGTCTCCTTTGAAATTCATGTTGAAACTTGATGCCCCATGCAACAGTATTAAGAAATTAAGCCTTCAGGAGGTGATTAAGCCATAAGGGCAGAGACCTCATGGTTGGGATTAGTACCTTAAAAAAGGGCTAGAAGGAACTAGGTAGGAATCTTTTGTTTTTCTTTTTTTTTTGTTCCTTCCACCGTGTGAAGACACAGCATTACTGCCATCCAGAAGTCACAATGACAAGGTGCCAGCTTAAAAGTAGAGATTGGGCCCCCATCAGACACCAAATACTAGCATCTTGGTCTTGGACTTCTAGACTCCAGAACTGTGAGAAATAAATTTCTGTTGTTTATACATTAGTCAGTGTCAGGTATTTTGTTATAGAAGCACAAATGGACTAAAACACCACATTTTTAAATCCATTCACTACTTGATGAACATTTGGATTGCTTCCAGAGTTGAACTATTACGCCTAATGCTGCTATGAACATTCATGTACAAATCATGTACAAATAAAATCATGTTTTTATTTCTCTTGCGTACATACCTAGGAATGGAATTGTAGGTTGTATGGCGGATGTATATTTAACTTTTAAAGAAACTGTCACACTTTTCAAAAGACACTGCAACCATTTCACATTCCCACAGTGTGTATGAACATTCCAGTTTTTCCATATCCTTGCAAACACTTGGTACCATCGGACTTCTTTGTTATAGACATTTAGCGGATGGTATCTCACTGTGGTTTTAATTTGCACTTCCCTACAGTCTAGTGGTGTTGAACATCTTTTCACATTTTTGTTAGCCATTGATACATCTTTGGTAAAATATTTATTCAAATCTTGACTCATTATTAAATGCTAAGATTCTTTTTTGTTTGTTTGTTTTTGAGACAGAGTCTTGCTTTATCTCCTAGACTGGAGTGCAGTGACATGATTTTGGCTCACTGCAACCTTGGCCTCTCAGGTTCAAGCAATTCTCGTGCCTCAGATTCCCAGGTAGCTAGGATTACAGGTGTGCACTATCATGCCTGGCTAATTTTTTTATTTTTGGTAGAGATGGGGTTTTGCCATGTTGGCCAGGCTGGTCTCAAACTCCTGAGCTTAAGCGATGTGCCCGCCTCAGCCTCCCAAAGTGCTGGGATTACAGGTGTGAGCCACAGCATCCAGCCCAATTTTTTTTTTTTTTTTGAGATGGAGTCTTGCTCTGCTGCCCAGGCTGGAGTGCAGTAGCACAATCTCGGCACACTGCAAGCTCTGCCTCCCGGGTTCATGCCATTGTCCTGCCCCAGCCTCCCGTGTAGCTAGGACTACAGGTGCTCACCACCACGCCCAGCTAATTTTTGTATTTTTAGTAGAGAGGGGGTTTCACCATGTTAGCCAGGATGATCTTGATCTCCTGACCTCGTGATTCGCCCGCCTTGGCCTCCCAAAGTGCTGGGATTACAGGCGTGAGCCACCACGCCCAGTCAATTTTAAGAATTCTTTATATGTTTTGAATATAAGCCTTTATCAGATACATAAAATGTTTTTTTCCCAGTCTTTGGCTTATATTTAAATTTCTTTTGAAATTAAAATGAATTGAAGGCAGAAGTTGTTTAATTTTGATGAAGTCCTGTTTATCACTTTTTTCTTTTACAGATCATGCTTTGTTGTCATATCTAAGAAATCTCCATCTAAGCCAAGGTTATAAAGATTTTCTCCTATGTTTTCTTCTTGAAGTTTTGGATTTCAGCTCTTAAATTTCGTTCTAGGATTATTTTGAGTTAATTTTGTGCAGCCATATCTTTTGAACCTGCCTCTTGACAGATGAGGAAACTGACACAAAGGGGCTTGGCTCTGATTCTTTTTTTTTTTTTTTCCTAAGAGACAGAGTCTTGCTCTGTTACTTGTGCTGGAGTGCGGTGGCATGATCACTATTCACTGGAGCCTCAACCTTCTGGGCTCAAGGGATCCTTCTGCCGCAGCCTCCTGAGTAGCTGGAACTACAGGCATGTGCCACCATACCTGTCTAATGAAAAAACTTTTTAAAATAGAGATGAAGTCTCACTGTGTTACCCAGGCTGGTCTCGAACTCCTGGCCTCAAGCAATCCTCCCTCCTTGGTCTCTCAAAGTGCTGATTACAAGCATGAGCCACTATACCCAGTCTCTCAGGTTCTTAAGCAAACTAGTGGTAGAACTAAAACAGGTGATTGTTAGGGTCCCTCTCACACAATGTTTGCTCCTATGGAGTTTATTCTAGTCCACATCTTCCGCCTTTAGGGCTGCATGATTGTTGTCTCTCACCTCCCCTGTGAAAAAGCCCTGTCTAGTGTTTAAGCCAGATTCTTCTTGTCAGCACGGGTCCACTGTGTCTGCTCCTTGACTCAGTGGAAGCAGTTGCTCAGCACCAGCCTCCATACACTTGGAAGCAGCTGAGCCCATGTCATCCCCGTTTCTAAATAGCTTTGGCTCCTTTTCCGCCTGGGGGCTGTCTCTGTCCCTTTCAATGCTTGCACTGCTTCCTGACACTAATGTGCTGTACATGGCGGGTGCCACTTGGTGTTAGAACATTATAGCTTTGAAAGCAGGGGACGCCTGGGAACATATCATTGGATGGATTTCCCAGAGGATGTTAGAGGGAAAACCATTGCTGACTTCCATTCCAATTTGTCAAGCAAGACAGCTGGAATTGTTAGGCCTTTTGTGTCCCAGGAGTCTCTTGGGGAGTGGGCCAGGGCAGAGAGGACCTGTGAGAAAAGGATAGGCAGGAGAACCCCAAAAAAATCATACTTGTCACTCACTTATACACGCACAGAGCTGATGCTTTATCCTCTCATTGTACTTTTGGCCCAACTGTAATATCTGTTCTTTTTGCCAGGTCCTGAAAAGATTGCATCAGCCCTTTAGCAATTATCTGCCTCTTGATGAAGCATCAGAGCAGGTGTGCATACACCTGCCAGCACAGAAAAACCTTAACATAAAGTTGAATACAAAAAGAAAGAGTCAAAGTAAGATCTATAGCCTAATATGAATAATAGGAATAAAGACACAATGTCTTTTACATAACAGCACTATGTATTTTACAAGCGAACGTACTTGTACTCAGGTCATAGATCAACCACAGAACAGGTGTCTTGTGGAAGGTAAGAAATTGGACTGGGGGCTCTGTATTAGTTTTCTGTGGCTGCTGTAACCAAATTACTAACAACAGGATTGCTTCAAAGGACACATTTATTTTTTCACTGTTTTGAAGGCCAGAACTTTGAAATGTGTTTCACTAGGCTGCAATCAAGTGTTGGCAGGGCCAGCTCCCTCTGGAGGTCCAAGGATAGAATCCATTCCTTGAATCTTCCAGCTTCTAGAGGCTGCCAGCATTCCTTATCTTGTGGGCCACGTCACTCCAGCCTTCAAGGCCAGCATCTTCAAATCTCTTTCTGCTCTGTCTTCACATGGCCTTCTCTATGTGTGTCAGATATCTCTCTGCCTCCAAAATCTCATTGAACATGTTAAGAATCACCCGGATATAAAATTCTAGGTTGGCAACCATCTTCCCTTAGAATTTTGAAGGCATGACTCTGTGTTCTAGCTATAGTGTTTCTTTGAGAAACCCAATGACATTCTAATTTTGAATCTTTTGTATAAACATTCTGCCCCCACCCTCAGAAGTGTGTAAAATTTCTCTGTCCCTTTTGCCCTAAACTTTCAGATGATATGCCTTTACTTCAGGTCTTTTTTCACCCATTTTGCTGATACTTGATAAGTACACTCAACTCATGCTCTTCCCTTCTAGGAAATTCTCTAGAAATTCTTATTTAATGGTGCTCTCCCTCCCTCTTTTTTTTATGTTTCTCTATCTTGGACTTCCAGACTGATGGTTTAGATTTCATATTTTTCTCCTATATTTTTTTTTATCACTTCGTCTTTTTACTTTATTATTTCTTCAGCTTTATTTTCTAATCCTTCTATTGGGTTTATAATTTCTGGTATCATTTTTTAACTTAAAAAATTTTGTTTTGTTCTTTGAAATTCCTTTGATAGAGCATCCTGTTCCTGTTTCACAAATGCAGTATGTTATCTCCCTGAGGCTACTCTGACAACTTTAGTTGTTGAAGTTTTCTTCTCTCTGCGTAGTCTCTTTCCTCCAAGTTGTTTTTCAATAATTTTGGGGGGACCTGTCTCAGAGGGAGAGTTTCCTCAAACGTGTGATGGTTCTTGTCCCACTTTCAGAGTGGGACATTGAAAAGCTGGTCAGATTTAAGTCTCTAGATTAGATGTTTCCGATCCCCTGCCTGGAAAAAATAGACCTCGACACTGGGTGTGGGAGCTGAGGAGAGGAAGAGAGCTGGAATCTGACATTCACAGTGTCAATGTCCACTGATTCCTATGTTTTGGTTCTATCCCCCGTCTTCAGCAATGCCTGGTGTTCTTCCATGTGGAGATTGTAAGTTACATCCTTTATGGGCAAAAACCACTGGTCTTTTGCTGGGGAGCAGCAGTCATCTGGCTGGTCAGTGAGAGATATAGAATGTGGGGCTGTAACTGCTCTTTGAAAAGACTTAAACAATCCCGTTTATAGCCTCCTGGTTACCCCAACCTCTAGATCTATCTGGTGCCACTAATTTCTGAACCTTTTGGGGGGTTTTGCAGAACAGATTGGGCTGCTACTTGTCTTCACACTGATGACTTAGGATTTAGCTTGTATGAGGACAGCTAGGTGAGGTACCACCTGACCATTTGCCTTCTCATGTCCACATACCTGCTGCTCTTTTCTCCTCTCCTCTGTCCTTTGTCCTTGTGAGTTCATGCCTCCTTTTGCCCACCCTTGAGCATCTTTTCAGTGGAGTTTAAGTAGGAAAGGCCACTGTGTTCAATCAGAGTGTGTGTGTATTCGTTTTCTGTTGCTGTCATAACAAATTTCCACAAATTTGGTGCCTTAATGCAAATTTATTATTTTACAGTTCTGAAGTAGAAGTCCAACATGGGTCACACTGTTGGACCCAAGACTTTGGCAGGGCTGTGCTCCTTTCTGCATGAAACTATGTCCTTCCCTTTCCCAAATTCTTGAAGCTGCCTGCATGCCTTGGCTTGTGGCCCCTTTCTGGATCTTCAGAGTCAGGGACAAGTCCTTCTCACATGGCGTCACTCTGACCTCTTCTGCCTCTTTTAAGGATGCCTGTGATTACATGGGGCCTGCTAAATATTCCAGGGTAAGCTTCCTATCTGGAAGTCAGCTGATTAGCAATCCTCTGTGCAACCTTAATACCCTTTTGCTATGTTAGGAAACATGCTCACAGGTTCCAGGGATTAGGACATGGACATCTTTGGAAGGCCATTATTCTGCCTAAGACAGCATCATGAACTAGAACTGAGAAATTTGAAATTCAGTTATCAAAATTACCAGGATGAGTTTATTTGCCTTCATCTTCTATCATGACTTAAAAGAATTCTAGGTTCCAAAGAAACTTCAATCCTTGATACAATCCACACTTTGTAAATTTTGTATTTGGGCTTGTAAAGATAAAATGGAAAATGAATTGTACTTGCTTTGAAGTCATTTCATTCCTAACCTAAAACAAAGTAGTGGGACATATTTTGTTTGAAGAACTCAAAGTAATTGTAGTGGGTTGAATAGTGTCATTCTCCAGAAAGATATGTTCAAACTCCAAACCCCTGATACCTGTGAATGTGACCTTTATTGGAAATAGGGTTTTTGTAGTTATGATTAAGTTAAGGATCTCAAATGAGATCATCCTGGATTTAGGGTGGCCCTTAAATCCAATGACTGGTGTCCTTGTAAAAGAAAGGAGAAGGAGATTTAAGACACATAGAACAGAGAGAAAGGCCATGTGAAGACTGAGGCAGAGACAACTCGTGCAGCCCCAAGCCAAGGAATGTCACAGATTACCAGCAGCCACCTGAAGCTAAGACACAGAAAATGTTCTCCCTCAGAGCCTCTGGAAGGAACTGCCCCTGCTGACACCTTCATTTTGAACATCTAGCTTTCAACAATTGTGGGAGAATAAATTTCCGCTTTTTTTTTTTTAGCTGCCCAGTTTGCGATAATTTGTTGCAGTAGCCCTAGGAAACAAATGCGGCAATCTTTTAGCCAATTTCTCCTCCCTGTGATAAATACGCAGGTCCCATTGACTTCATTTTGCTCAGAGAGGCTGTTTGTTCACTGTTACAGCTGCCCATGTGACATTTAGAATATCTAGAAGCCATGTCCGTAGAGGCAAAATAAAATGGAAATTTGAGATCATCTGTTGGTTTCTACAGGAAAGAAAAGCTAACATTTACTGAGCTGGCTCTGTGTTAAATGTTTATGGTCATTATTTTGTGTAATTCTCATAATGTCTTTATGAGGAAGGTACTATGATAATCTCTATTTCATAGGCTTGGAAATTGCAACAGAGAGAGGTTAAACAACAGAGCAAAGATTCTAACGAAGCTCTTTCAAAACCCTAAGTGTTTATGCTTGAAGATCCAAACTACAAGTCGAAACTGATCAAATCTTCTAAATAATTGTTCAAATTTCCCCTTTCCATTGTCTATGTAGAAAAAGCTAGAAAGTTCAAGGGTTTCTGTGGACAATTATTAAAGTTAAAAAAAATGATGAGTTGAATAAATCCAGACTATTTCTTCATATTCATATCATACCCAAAGGCTTTCTCCTGGGAGAAGCTGCTGAAGAATCAAGTCATTAAAAACTATGTCAGAAGCTGCTGTGTGGATCTCACTGATACTCATTTGATTACAAAAATATTATCTTTCCCCGCAGCTATGCTTTTGTCAGGGGTATGGAAAGATAACTGAACTGGCAGGCCAAAGGCTCAGAGAATTCATTACCAAGATAAATAGAAAAAAAGGAAATTCAAGAGGCTCTTAGGAGACTTATAGGGATTGCTAGGGCAATTATTCTTCTTGGTGTCTCCAGCACATCCTGGTTCTGTTCAGAAAAATGAAGACAGTTTGATAAGCCCGCTGCTTAGGAGGCTATCTAGTGGGTTGTTTTCATGGATAACATCTTGAGTATCTTTCCTACTACTTTTTTTTTACAGGCTGGTTTTAAACAAACTCAAAGCCAAAGCCAATGGGTGGCTATAACCCAGATTCCAGGGTCACTGCTATGTTACCAGTCTGGGTAAAAATAAGCTCGTGTCTCTTTATCTGTCACCATTGAGATAGTATCATTTTTTTTTCACTCCTAGAGCCCCACATTCTGGTGATAACTCTCAGGGCTTACTCAGTCCAAGCCAGTAATCCTTGTTATAATCTCTTTGTGAAGAGAAAAGAACACATTTGGATCCTTCCATCTTGTCCATTTTTATCACCTGCTGTTCTTGGCAAAACCCAGGGCAATGGGCTGCTCTAGAGGTGCCCTTGACTTACTTGGTCACTGGAGGGTGGGGAGCTTAGAGCTGATGGCGAGGTCACTTCCCCCTCTACGTTGATGTCACCATCCCAGCTAGGGTACAAGTACGTGTAGAGGGGACAGTGCTGATGGAGCAGGGTGCATAAAGTGCAGGAGTCCTGGTGTGTCCTTGCTCAGGCCTGTCTCCAGAGACCTGTGGCTCCTTTCCTCCAGTCTCCGTAGCCTTACCCCAACTCCTCCATCCCCTGGAAATTCTTTCTCTTCCCTCGTCAAGGACTGCCCCTGGGCTGGGCTTCTGGGCTGACACCAGTACTCCTCCCAGGGTATTGGCTGGTTAGACCGATCCACCAGGGATAGGATCTGTGCTGTCGGCAGGGCGGTGGTAGAAGATAAAATTGGATGGGCAGGGTGCAGCCAAATGGTGGCAGACCTGGGATGCTTGGCCAAGGCTTCTGGGAAGGTTTAGAGCTGGACGTGACCTGCCCTGCAATCCCAGCTGTATTTCCAGCCACTGCAGCCTGTGTCTCAAAGGTCTGATTTTCTTGGAGAGCATCCCTGGATAACCAGGCAAATGTGCCCACCCCTTCCAACTCATCACTGAGTGCTTTTCTTGGGGGTCTCTTCCTCCATCACTTATTCTCTTTATTTCAAATTCTGTGCGTGAGCTGGAGAATTGGGATTGATGGACTCCTTAATTAACGTTTGGGACTCTCTCCCTACCTACTGCAACTGCTGACTAGAAATCTTCACCTCTCTTCTGTTCTTCCTGCATCTACAGCTCCAACGAGGCTGTGGGTGAGGTAAAGGTGGTGTTTGGAAGGAATGCTGCTTCATAGATCTCCTTTCCTTTAAAACAAGTTTGTCCAACCTGTGGCACATGGGCCGCAGGTGCCCCAACACAAATCCATAAGCTTTTTAAAAACATGAGAAACTGGGTGCGGTGGCTCAAGCCTGTAATCCCAGCACTTTGGGAGGCCAAGACAGGCGGATCACGAGGTCAGGAGATCGAGACCATCCTGGCTAACACGGTGAAACCCCGTCTCTACTAAAAAATACAAAAAAACTAGCCGGGCGAGGTGGCGGGCGCCTGTAGTCCCAGCTACTCGGGAGGCTGAGGCAGGAGAATGGCGTAAACCTGGGAGGCGGAGGTTGCAGTGAGCTGAGATCCGGCCACTGCATTCCAGCCTGGGTGACAGAGTGAGACTCCGTCTCAAAAATAAAAATAAAAATAAATTAGGAGATTATTTTTGTGTGTTTTTTTTATTTTTTATTTTTTATTTTTAGCTCATCAGCTACTGTTAGTATTAGTGTATTTTACGTGTGGTCCAAGACAATTCTTCTTCCATTGTGGCCCAAGGAAGCCAAAAGTTTTGACACTTCTGCTTTAAAGCTTTGCGAGGGCAGAGTGTGGTGTGAGATACTCGGCAGATTGGGGGCAGAGCTCCGAGGTCTGGGGCTGGGTTCTGCTGGCCCACCTGGCACTTTCCTCACCAGGACTTGGTGTTCCCATCTGTAATATAAAGGGGCTCCCCAAAGGCACATCCGGCTCTAACATTCTGTGACTCTGGGTTTTGTAACCCTATTTACTCATTTTCTATTATTTCCTGAAAACGTGGCGTCCCACTTGCAGTTATCTCTCCTTTCCATACACTGACAGTACAGAATGGCATTTTAATCATCTTGGCATTGACATGTTTTAGAGCATTTTTTTTTTTTAATCCCAGTGAATCTTCTCAGTGATACACAGAGGCATAAGCTGGGTGGAATGTCTAATGTTTAATGTGGCACTTCCCTTCCCCTTTCTTCCCCACTCTCTATCATTCGTGTGCCTATGTGTTTATACAGGTCCCAGGCACATTTGTTTGCTTGAAGCTCAAGGGATGCAGGGATACAGCCCTTCTGAGTTTGCTGGATGCTTGTGGATCCGGGCTGCAACTCTGCTTGCTGCTTCAGAGGAGAGGGCGGGGGAAGGGGCCCCTGCCCAGATCTCAGCAGCCTTGCTTTTCTTTGAGTCTGAGATCTCTTGGGAGCTGCCTCTACCACTTACTGGCTCACTTACTAGGTGACCTTGGGTGAGCTACCCGACTTTACTGTGCCTCCATTTCCTCTATCTCATGGACTGTTGAGACTTCCTGCTTCCATATAATCTGCAGTTCTTGTCCAAAATTCAGATTCCTGGCCCCAGCTCAAACTTACTGAATCAGCATCTCTGGATTGAGATCCAGAATCTGTACTAAAAAAAGAATAGGTTTTTGGGGAACAGGTGGTGTTTGGTTACATAGATAAGTTCTTTAGCAGTAATTTCTGAGATTTTGGTGCACCCATCACCTAAGCAGTGTACACTGCACCCAATGTGTAGTGTTTTATCCCTCACCCCCTCCCTACCTTCCCCCAAGTTTCCAGGTCCATTATATCATTCTTATGGCTTTGCATCCTCATAGCTTAGCTCCTGCTTATAAGTGAGAACATACAGTGTTTTGATTTTCCATTCCTGAGTTGCTTGACTTAGAATAGTGGCCTCCAATTCCATCCAAGTTGCTGTGAACACCATTTGGAGGTGAAAGACCTCTACAAGGAGAACTACAAAACACTGCTGAAAGAAATCGTAGATAACACAAACAAATGGAAACATATCCCATGCTCATGGATAGGTAGAATCAATATTGTAAAAATAAGCACACTGCCAAAAGCAGTCTACAAATTCAATGCAATTTCCATCAAAATACCACCATCATTCTTCACAGAACTAGAAAAAACAATCCTAAAATTCATATGGAACCAAAAAAGAGCTTACATAGCCAAAGCAAGAGTACAGAAAAAGAACAAATCTGGAGGTATCACATTACCTTACTTCAAACTATACTGCAAGGCTATAGTCACCCAAACAGCATGGTACTGGCATAAAAATAGGCACATAGACCAATGGAACAGGATAGAGAATCCAGAAATAAAGCCAAATACTTATAGCCAACTGATCTGCAGCAAAGCAAACAAAAACATAAGGTGAGGGAAGGGCACCCTATTCAACAAACAGCGCTGAAATCATTGGCAAAACACATGTAGAAAAACAAAACTGGATCCTTGTCTCTCACCTTGGACAAAAATCAGCCCAAAGTGGGTCAGAATCTGTACTTTTAACAGCTCTTCTAAGCCACAATTCTGTATACTACAGTTTGAGAACCTATTTGTTAAACATATGATGCTTCCCAGCTCACACAGTGTTTTAACCTGTGTTGACTGCATTTAAACATCACCATGACTCTGAGAGGCAAACACAGCATTCTCTCTTTCCTTTTATATACAGGAAACTGCTGCTGAAGGGCAAAACACCTTCTCCACAGTCATCAAAGGCTCCCAAACTCCAGCACCCACCATCCCTTTCCATTTTCTTTTCTGTTGCTGAATCTTCTTACAGAAAAGAATGCTAATATGCAGCCTGTCACAGAATTCAGCTTGACTTCCTTTCATTTCTTCTTTCTATTTAGTGGGTGAGTTTTCTTTCTCCTGGTTGGCAGATAGCCATCGTCTCTCTTTATAAATGTTTTTATCTGCTGCCGCTTTTATCTTATCAGACCCACAGTACATCTTCGTCTTTCTGCTCCTAAAGATAATTCCTGCTTTGCTGTACGTCATCAGTGTCATCTCAGTCAAAGCTCAAAATAACAAATAGATTTGTTTCCAGTGTGGAAAGAATCTGGGTGAGCCCTGCTTAGAGAGAGCAAGGTTTCTGTGCGTTCACCCTTCTGCACCCTGCCATGCCCTTTAAGGAACTTGGTCACACCTTTGAGAGATTCAGAGAACCCATGTCCCTGATATCTTAGAAGGAATGATGTTTGTGCCTCAGTGACCTGCACACATGAGAGCAAATTGGGAGAAAGTAGGTTACGGCTGTCTGGACTGTTGGGAGTGATCTCTCATGAACACCTAGAGTTGACTGGCAAGAAACATGCTGAGTTTAGGGTGAGTTATAGTCACCCTATCTGCAAACCGAACGGTCCCAAAAGAAAGTGAACTGGCTCTTCTGAGAAGAAACATGTACTGTTTGTATTATTTATTTATTTATTTATTTTGAGACGGTGTCTTGCTCTGTCGCCCAGGCTGGAGTTCAGTGGCGCTATCTCAGCTCACTACAACTTCTGCCTCCCGGGTTCAAGCGATTCTCCTGCCTCAGTCTCCTGAGTGGCTGGGACTGCAGGCACCCGCCACCACACCCAGATAATTTTTGTATTTTTTAGTAGAGATGGGGTTTTACCATGTTGGCCAGGCTGGTGTTGATTGAACTCCTGACCTCAAATGATCTGCCCGCGTTGGCCTCCCAAAGTGCTAGGATTATAGGTGTGAGCCACTGCACTCAGCCTGTATTTTTTATTTTCTGTATATTATGATGTTTTGACATCTTAAAAAGCCTTTCTAGCTAGGGAGACACGACCCCTCTCAGGGCTAGCCAATTCTTAGAGACTGTGAAGGGACCAGTGCAGACTACACCTTTGATATGCAGACTCACCAGTCCAGAAGCTCACCAGCTGAGTCTGGCCCAGACACCCAGAGGCAACATTCCTCTGATTTAATCACACCGGGGCTAGACACCGGGCAACCAGGGACCATTCTTAGAGAGTAGAGCCTGCCGAAATTATTCAAACTAGCCAGTCCAAGGGTTCACCGTCCCCTGCCTTGCCTTTCCCTCAGAAGCCCCAATAAAAGCGTGATTGGCAGCCCCTCTCCCCGGCTCTGGTGTCTTTCCCCTGTGGCCCTAGGTGCAATGCCTCCTGTCTCTAGGACCTGCGAGCATAACAGTATTGTTTTTCCCTGAGTCTTTCCTGTGTCTCCTCTTGTGGCCACAGCTGGCTGACCATCACATTAAAAGATTACAAAACAAGATGCGTGGTCCCCCACTCGGCCCCCGCCTTGGGGCACTTGGTAGTTTGCAAGAGACGTCAGGTTTGCCTGCTGGAAACCATGTGAGTGGAGCCTTAGTGGCCAGGGCTAAGGATGCAAAGGTACTTCTTACATGCCCTGTGACATTGCAGAACAATCGCCGTGGGACAGTGAGAGATGGCAGGAGGCATTGCAGCGGGGGTGTCGGGGTGAGAAGTCAAGAGGCTTCTCTACCTATTATTAGCTGATTACACAATGGATTGCTGTTTATCTTTTCTTTTAATAAAACTTGCTATGGTACACAGTGGCCAGCACATACTTGCATGCCGGGGCTTGGTTCCCAGGCCTGGCTGCCCTCCAGGTTGTGAGAACTCCATCGTGTGCTGCTTTGTGGAGAGAGTTAAGTCAGGGCTCCGTATCATAGCAACTCAAATGTAAGTTTTCCCAAACGGCAGTGGGCTCCTCTAAGGATTTCATCATAGATGAGGGTTTCTCAACCTTGGCACTATTGACATTTTGGGCTGAGTAGTTCTTTGTTGTAGGGGGTGTCCTGTGTGCTGTAGGATGTTTAGTAGCTTCCCTGGCCTCTGTCCATTGGATGCCAGTAGCACTTGCACCTTCTCCACCCTGACTTTCAGGAGTGGTGACCAAATATCTCCAAATGTTGTCAAAGTTGCCCTGGTTGAGAATCACTGACATAGATGAGCAAGAATAATATGTTAATTTCCAGATGCTCTGGGGCTCAGACTCCTTATGAAAATACACAACCTTGTCTTGAGGGTCCATGGCCAGAGCTACCCCGAGATGCCCAAGTTAGCAGAACCTCTTCCTCATTCGTTGAGGTCTCAGTGCCCCTGGGATGGCCAGACAGGGCTTCACCAGAATTATCCCTGTCACCTACATCCTGACCTCATTCTGTCCCTCAGGCTGCAACCCCCCCTCTAAGGCCTCCTTCACCAGCTCTTCCTTCTGGAATCACTCCAGGTGCTACCCACTGTGTAGCCTAATGCCCTGCCTCTGCTGGGCTATCTTCTAGAACAGGTCCTGACATGAATTACTCCTGGGGTCTCTCAGCTGCTGTTCCTTCATGGTGCCCTCCTTGGCCTAGAAATCACCCCTTTGAGCTCCTCCAGAGCCCGAAGACCTGCCCAGCCTGCAAGCTTCCTTGTCACACTCCTCCAGGGTGTGTCTCATTGCTGGTGAGCAGCCGGCCCGTGTGCGGCCCTCTGTCCCCACCACGTGTGGAGCATCCTTGGCCTGATATGTGTGACCACCCTATGGATCCAAACTTACCCTAGCAATTAGATTATTGAGCTGCTCATTAGAAATCCAGATTCTGGGTCGTACCCCAGGATGGCATGGGGACTGGGAATCTGCTTTTCCACAAGCATCGCAGGTGACAGGGGACCACTGAGGTCAAAAGAGACCTAGAGGCTGAACATGCTCCCAGTACCTGGGCCTCCATTTCTTCACCAAGGCCTTCCTTTTTGACTCTGCACTTGTTGGTGTAAGTTCTAGTCCTGTGTTTCATTATCCTTGTCCTTACATTTATTTTTGAGTTGACAAATCCTGGAGAAATCTGAAATCAAGTAGTAGACGTCAAAGTAGGTTGGACCATGGGGTCGGGGGTGGCAGGGGAGGGCCCAGGGTTTTAAGTCAGAGCTGCGCCTCTAGTTCTGCCTCAACATCTGCAGATTGCTTCCCGTCTAGCACCTTCCCCCTGTAATTGGTTAAATGGGGTTAGACAGAAAGCAGGCTGCAAGAGCTTTTTAAAGTAATGGAATTCTATCCCCTTCAAATGGAAGCTTATTTGAAACTCGAATATAAAAAGCAGTGAAAGCTCTGCTTGAAGCGGAGAAAGCCCTCAAAATCCTACATCCTCAGCCTTCTCTGTGTCCCCTCCTGAGCCTGAGGCTCCACTAGAGGAACCTGGGGGTCTGCAAATGCAAGGAGAGTCCGGCAGGCCTAGTCTCCCTGCCATGATGTTTGTGACTGGCATGCCCAATGCCTGGCCTCTGCACACGAGCAACCACAGCTTCCTTTCCCACTTTAGAGTCTTTTCAATGGGAGTGCTCTTCCCACCCCTGGGTACAGAACTCCAGCAGGCCCCCACTTGGCCAGTTCACACTCCGCGTGGTCACTTTATCACAAAACACAGCCTCAGTTCAACGTGTCCATTCTAAGAGATTAACCAAAATCTGGAACTTAACTTTATAGCAAATCTTTGCCACCTTTTTTACTGCCACCTCTCGTTCCAGGGTCAGAGAGGAGGGAGAAAGCTGTGCTCAACAAGGTGCTGGCAGTGTCAGGAGTTGGCCTCATGCCCTCTGGGTTAAGAGATATCGAATGCTGTTTTGTCAAGAGCTGCTTTCTTGGGCCCCTCCAAGGTTCTCCTTGTTGGACTCTCCTGCAGATCCTTTGTCCTGGTAGGTGTACCTCCATCCCAAGTGACTGCTGGTCACTGCTTCCCCCTACTAAGGTCAAAAGAAACCTAGAGGCTGAACATACTTCCAAGCACCTGGGCCTCCGTGTCTTCACCAAGGCCTTCCTTTTTGACCCTGCACTTGCTGATGTAAGTTCTAGTCCTGCGTTTCATTCTTCTTGTCCTTATGTTTATTTTTGAGTTGATGAATCCTGGGGAAATCTGGAATGAGGTAGCAGCAGGCCTGAGCTCACCTCTGGCTTTTTGCTCCTGAGTGGCTCTGCCCCTTTCAGTTGTCCTTGCTGACCTTCCCAGGCAGCCCTTGCTCACTGTCCCCAAACTCTGGGAGTGAGTGGAACGCAGTGCAGCCACCTTGATTCTGCTGCTGCTTTCTGAGGCATGAGTTAGATGGCAGCCCCTGATATCTCAGCCACAGGGAGCACATAGCAAAGCTCCCTGGGAGATCCCGTGGTGGCCCAGCATGAGATGCGAAGTAAAGGAGGAGATGGGGGCACATAGCTCAGTGCATCTCCCTCCATGGACATCTCTTTACAAGTCTCTCTTTGCTTCACACTCTGACCTCTTGATCTGGCCAAGCATCAGTCAGGGTCCAGCCAGGAAGTCAGAGCCTCTATGAGCTTCATAGAAAAAGGAACATATTCTATGAATTAGACTGTCCACGATGGTGGGAGGTGTTGGGAAAATAAGGGTTTAAACAGAGGAGTTAGAGGGTCATAGAAATGTCATGAACAAGCACTGAAGCAGGAGAAGGAATCTGAGCTTTCAGGGAAGATGGGGAGCCGGGTTCCTCTAGCTACTGGAGCAGGACTGCAAAGGAGGCAGGCAGGGAAGTCCATGGAAGCCTGCTGGGTCAGAATTCACAGCAAGGCATCAGTGCTGGGCTTGACATCGCTGCCGGTCAGCAGGCTCAGGAGCCGGGAAGGAGAGCTGCATGTGCGGCGGAGAAAAGTGACCAGCTGGAACTCATGGGCATCTCCACGTGGATCTCACCTCTCCAAACCAACAGTAACCACCAACAGTAACAGTAACAGAGGGAAAGGCTTCACTTCCCCTCCCAAATCCTACACAAATTCACATTGGATCAGCTGAAATCCGGAACGCCCTGGGAAATGTAGTGCCCAGTGGAAACAAGTTGGCTCTAGAACAATCCAGTACAAGGAGTTACAGACTGATGCTCCTTTTATTTTTTAAATTTACACTTTTTGTTTCATGTCAGTTATATCTTAGTGACTAGGAGACACCTGGATTCTATGATTCTTCTTTGCCATTTGGCACATTTCAATGCATCCTTTGAAGAAGCCAAGAGCACACGCCGATGATGCACCATTTGCAATTTGTTCTTGAGGGAACCAGCAAACGGCTGTTCTCTGGCCTTCAGCTACTTTTGAAAATGCAGTCAGTGGCCAGGGAAGGTTGTGTGGGAGAGAAGCAGATTTGTGACAGGCTCAAACTGGTGATTGGATGGACTTTAGTGAAAAGAGAAATCACAGTAATAACTCACATTCACGGTGGTCGTTGTTTGTATTTTCCAAGTTAAACAATTTAAGACTAAGTTTCCAGTTGTTGGAGGGCACCAGAAGCCCCACGTGGAGATGGGCGGCAGCTGTCAGGGATGTTGCAGTCAAATCATTGCTGTGTTTTTGCCTAGCTTGGTGGGAAGCTGCGGAGGGGAAAGTGCTGGAAATTGTTTCCTTGGGAGCTTCCTGCAGGCGTGGCACACACCACCACCAAGCCATCCATGTGGCTGTTCATTCTAAGGACCATTCAGGGGACAAACAGATGATCTAACAGCTTTTGACTCAGTGGAGACAAAGCTATGGAAGGTGGGGTGAGAGGCCTCTCTGGAGAGCTGTCAAAAGAGAAGAGACAGGAGGAAGTGGGGAGGAGAACAAGAGGCTGAGCAATCTACAGGGTATAGAATGTGCAACCTGGTGTGGGCAGATGTAGAGAAAACAGCTTATTCCCTGCTTGGTAACAGAGATGTAGTTCTTCTGGCACTTGATTGCCAAGAATGTTCATACACTCAAATATATTCTCTTTGCTTGTAAAGTCTGTGTCCTCCACATTCCCTTCATTCAGCAAAGGGAGACAATATTGTGTAATAAAAAATAACAATGCTATCAGTAACAATAGCCAACACATACTGAGCACTTGTTATGTTCTGGGGATTATTCTCAATGCATGACATGCATGAGCTCATTAAACTCTCATGAGAACCCTGTAAGTTGGGTGCATCATTACCATGATGCAGAATTGGAGGCACAGAGAGATCGAATGACACATCCAGGTGACAGTGACAGGTGAGTTGGCTCATGCAAGGATTCAAAGCATTGGCTTTGAATTCAGGCCATGAATTGCTAGATGTTTGACCTGGGGAAAGTCAATTAATGTAAATTATTTTTAGTTTTTCATCCATAAAGGGGAAATAATAATAGTTTCTATATCTCAAAGTTGTGGTGAGGGTTAAACATTAGTATGACATTTATATGCCTGGTACTTAATAAGAGCTCAATAAATGGTCTCTTATCATTATCACTTCCTAGGACGTTTTAAATCTTTTCCATCCCAGCAGCCCCCTCAACCCCAACCCTTTCCCTCTCACATACCCATAGCATTGCCATCTAAAACGTGTGTGTATGTGTGTGTGTGTGTGTGTGCACTCCTGGTCATCTGGGGAAGAAGGGAGATGGAGAAATGAAAGAGCCGCTTAGAACTCAGTCTAGCCCTGGCGACTGTGCGATTGGTTGCAGCATCCCTGGAGTGGCATCTGCCTGCCACTTTTTGTTTGTTGATTTATTTTGATTTGACACACCAGGACAGATGGCTGGGGGAAGGAGGTTGATAAGAGTCAATATTTGGTGACACGTGAATAATGCACTTGTGGAATTAATCAGCCTTGTCATTTTGGGCTAGTTGCCATGGCTATGGAGAGTCCTGGGTCTTGTGTAAATCAGAGTGAAGGGATCACAGCATGTCACTGCTCCTTGTTTTTCTCAATCCAAGGCTCCTCAAAGAGTCCCTGTCTTCCCCATCAAGGCCATGGTCTCAGACACATTGGGTATTGCAAATAGTAAGAGTGGCTCACCTATGCCCCTGAATGATGGGATGGCCTTTCTGTCCCTCTCAGGGATCATGTGCATCTACGGCAGTGACTCAAAGACAAGCAAACAGGTTTCAACAAGAATCAACAGAATCACCAATATTTTGTGTTGCTGTATAAGTGCAGTAAAAAGAAAAAAAAAAAAAACTACCATTTTATAAAGGAGCATTTTAATACCAAAAAGAAGGAAGGACATAATTTCAGAATAGAAAAATAGTTATTTAAATAGAAAAAAATTAGTTTAATGAAGAAACTTTCCTATCATCATTTTTTTTTTCTTATTTCATTGATGACTAGTGGAAACTTTTAACAGATTGGCCATGTAGGTGTATTTCATAAGTGTGGAGGCAAGAAGACAGAATACTCAAAACAGTGCTTCAGTTGGAATTCTAATGAGTGTGATTGTTGGAGATGTGGGGCAGAACAGTGAGCTCCTCAGTGCTTCAGTGTTCCCTGTCATAAAATGGATATATAATAATAATAATTATTATAAAATAAAATATGGGTATATCTATTCTCGCCTTGTTTACTTCATGGGGTGGTTCTGAGGATTAACTAGACAATCTCGGTGAAAACAAATGGTAACTTCTTACCAAATTTGGGAGCTCCTCAGAGGCGAAAACTATGTCCTGTGGTGTCCCTGGCGTCTGTTATGTAGAAAGTACTCAATTCAAATGCACTGAATAAATAAGACAGCAAGTCAAAGGAGTGACTGTAATCGCAGGGAGTCAAACCAGACAGGAGGGGAGGGGAGGGCACTGGAGGACAACGGGCTCAGCTACACCTCCCTCTTCTTTCTAGGTCAGCAGCTACTTAATCAGAAAGATCAACTCAACATTTTCCCTTGACCCAATTAGATTATCGAATCTCCAATAAACTTCATCTGTTATCTCTGGAATCCAGGTAATTTTCTTTTTCTTGGGGAAGACCTTTGCAGCAGTGATTGTTATTAGGACTTGAGACACACTGGTTGGGGGTGTTGGCCTTGGCACTGGACTACCTAGGTTTGGATACTGCCTCCTCCACTTACTAGCTTCATGCTCTTTGGCAAGTTACTGACCCTCTCGGTGCCTCAGTTTCCTCATTTGTAAATGGGAATAATAACAGATCACACTTCCTGGGGTTGTATGGGGATAAAATGAGTTAATATTTGCCAAATACTTAGCATAGTACTTGGCACATTGTGGGCATTTTGACCTTCTGTAGGCAGTGAAGGTTAGTCTGCTACACTGAATACTCAGAGACTGCAATGAGACAGCCTCAAACAATGGGAAGATAAGATCATCTTATGAGAGTCCAACCAGATCCCAGTAGATAGAAGCAAAATCTAAGACAGACAGCTTGGCCCCCAAGCCTCTGGCTGGGATTTTACTAACTCCATTGAATATTTTTATACATTTAATGACAGTTGCTGTCAATCACAGACACACGGTCATCATGAAAACTAGGAAAAGGAGAGACCCTGAGACAAAAATAGGCAATGTCCACCAGAATGTCTACCTGAACTTTGTCTTGGCTGTTGGTGGGGTGGAAGAATGTTAACCACCATCTCTTAAGGGTTCCCAACCTACTACCATCAGGCCCGGCTGTGGAGATGGCTGACACAGCAATCTCTCTCTCTTTTTTTTTTTTTTGAGACAGTCTCACTCTGTTATGCAGCCTAGAGTGCCGTGGTGTGATCTCGGCTCACTGTAACCTCCACCTCCTGGGTTCAAATGATTCTCATGCCTTAGCCTCCTGCGTAACTGCAACTACAGGCACCTGCCACCACGCCTGGCTAATTTTTTGTATTTTTGGTAGAGATGGGGTTTCACCATATTGGTCAGGCTGGTCTCAAACTCTTGACCTCAGGTGTTCTACCCGCCCACCTCATCCTTCCAAAGTGCTGGGATTACTGGCGTGAGCCACCATGCCCGGCCGACCCAGGCAATCTTAATAATTGCCACATTTCACCTACATAATCACTCTCTGTTCTGATCCAGGACCACAAAATAACATTCCACAGCCAGTGGGCTTTCCTCCCAGATCCATCTTCAGGAGGAGAATGACTTTATGCCTCAGTCACCTGACTTTGGTTGGCTGCTCCCTTTGTGTCTACCCTGAGACCAAAGGTCAGACCATGAATCACAGTCAAGTCGTTAAATGAAGAGTAGTCACCCTGGGAAGCCTCTCGGAAGACAGCTGTTGGGCCTTCTCCAACACTCCCAGGCAAGCCCTTTTCTTTCTTTAAACTTCTGTAGGCAGAAGTCTTTTTCTAACAGATGGCACATAGTCAAAGGCAGCAGCTCCCAAGTCCAGGAGGGCGCTCATGTCCACTGTGCTGTGTGCACGGCGGGGCAATGAGTGCCCTAAGCAGAACTGGAGACTCAACTGGCACTAATGTCCCAGTTGGCTCTTCTTTCTGCCCAGCAATTGGTTCAGCTGCTGAGCCTGGCAGATGCTAGGAGCCTCAGAGTGCTTTGTAAGAGTTGATTTAGGAGGCCAAACAAGCCACATTGAGCCTCCGTTTGTGTTGGGATAACAATAACTAGAACCATGGCTTTGACGCCAGCAGTGTCACCAAACAAAAGGCAAGCTCAGTGACAGGAAAAGGAGCAGGATTACCTTTGAGTAGCTTTTAAAATGCCGTGGATCCTGCAGCCAGAGTCAGGTCTTAGCAGTTGAGAAGGAGCCAGGAAGGAGCCATGGAACTCTCTTCTCTTCCCCAAACATGCCGGGCCTCTCACGTTCCAAGCTGCCACTCGTGCTGCTATTTCCCTGTCTGTGGCAAATACCCATCTTCCAAAACTCAACCAAAACAATAGAGCTGGAAAGAGCTCAGAGGCACCTGGTTTGGTGGTTCTCTACCCTGTCACCATGAAAAACCCTTTCATGAGTGTACTCCATGGTCCCCTTATTTTGCAAGATTTTTGTCTTTCAAATAAGCAGCATTTACCAAGTAATAATGGATTAATTGACCAAAGACTTATACATTTTCCAAACTGAACTTCCAGTCAGCAAATATTCACATTGTGTTAATCTGATTCCAGCCCAAAGCAAAGAAACTTGATTTTTTCACCAGTTTGGGGCAGGCTGATCTCTAATAACTGTGCAACTTTAGGTGGGCTTCCCGGCGAAAGATAGCCAGAGAAATCTTATGATTATTTTCTAGGCTCTCTGAGGGTCCTCGATGGGGAACTCAATCTAAACTCTACTATTCAAATGTGTTCATTCATTTGTTATGTTGGGACAAATGGACAGAGAGCTGACATTGACCACATTTCTGCCATGTACAGGACATTGCGCTGGGTCCTCTCACAGATATGATCTCACTGAGAAACCCCGTCACTTATGTAAGATGGGTAGTACCATCATCTCATCCCCATTTTACAGGTGAGGACACTGAGGTAAGAGTCAGTAACTTTCTTAGGGGCATATAACTATCCAGTGACAGAGGTAGGACACTGACTCAGGGTTTAACAGTTTTATTAAGATATATTTCACATATCATATAACTCGCCCATCTAATGTGTATTACTCAGTGGTTTTTAATATATTCAGAGTTGTGCAACCATCATCACAATGAAGTTTAGAAAATTTCCGTCAGCCATTAAAGAAATCCCATACCTATTTGCAGTCACTCCCCATTTCCCCCAATCCCTCCCGCTCAGCCCTAGGTAAACACCAATCTACTTTTCATCTCTGTGGATGGACTTGCCTATTCCAGACATTTTATATAAGTTGTCCCAGTTTTTTAGACTCTGAAATCCACATACATACAGGCTCTTGCTCAGGAATCAGGGCAGATTACAAATCCTTCCCATAATGTTATAGGTTGTTTCTTATGTTACTTTGAAGGTACACAAATACATAAATGCTACATGCTTCATGTTTGAAGCACATAAAAATTCAAATATTATGGCACATCCGGGTAAAAACTGGCATGCCATTATGTAGCTGTCACACACTTGAATCTGAATGGGGACACATTCTCTCCTATCACGTTCCAGGCACACCGAGCACTCTGAGAGGAGAGACCCCTCTTGCCCTCTCTTAAGCCTTCTCATCATTTTGTTTTGAATCAGGTCATCATACAGCCTTCAGGGTACCTGGTGTGTGTCCCTCTCCAGATTGCAAGGGTCCTGGCCCAGGTGGTGTGAGGTCCCCTTCCTACCTGAGAGGTTCCTCTGTGTTTTCTGGCTCTCCTGTTCTATTCTCCTTAACCTTCCCTTGTCTGCAAATTGCTGCTGGCAACATGATTTATTCTCCTGCCACAGACAGTGGGGATGTTTAACACCCATGTCTAATAGTTTTCCAGATAGAATTCCCCTCTTGTCAGTTGCTTTGTCTCCTAAGTTCAGGTTCCTTTTTCCCAAGTGATCAATTATTCCTGCTAGGTTTGTCCTTTTGTATCTTCAGGGCATGTCCTGAAAGTCTGTCCTGAGTGTACGTGTTTGGCTTGTACCATGAGTGTCAGCGAAATGGCTCACCTGCTGCAGGTCAAGTAGGACTCGTAGAAACTGGTATTCCACTAGGAGTCACCAGCTGTTCATTTGTTCATTCATTTTCTCATCTGACATGTGCTGAGCCTCCTTGTCTCCCCAGGTGCCATGAGCACGCAGGGCACAGCCTCACTCCTTGCACAGTGCTCTTTCTAGCAGCCCTGCTTGTTTGGGGGACAAGTTGCCGAGACCAGCTTGGTCGAGATCAGCGGTGCCAGAGGAATTGAAGACACACACACAGAAAAATAGCATGTAGAGTGGGAAACGGGTCCCACAGCCTTCAGAGCTGAGAGCCCCGAACAGAGATTTACCCACATATTTACTGATAGCAAGCCAATGATAAACATTGTTTCTATCGATTATAGATTAACTAAAAGTATTTCTTACGGGAAACAAAGGGATGTCCCGAAACAAAGGGATGGGTCTGGCTAGTTATCTGCAGCAGGAACATGTGCTTAAGGCACAGATCGCTTATGCTATTGTTTGTGGCTTAGGAACACCTTTAAGCGGTTTTCTGCCCTGGGTGGGCCGGGTGTTCCTTGCCCTCATTTTGGTAAACCCACATCATGGGTCATGGCCGATGGGCGTCACAGTCATCACGTGGGCATTGTGGCCATCATGAACATGTCACAGTACTGCAGAGATTTTGTTTATGGCCAGTTTTGGGGCCAGTTTATGGCCAGATTTGGGAGCCTATCCCCAGCACAAGTATACTTGGGGTACCAGTTGTGCGTCTGAGTTGGGGTTCCCTAAGCTTTTAGATAGTCATGGAGCCTCACTGTGGAGCATAGATTTACTCAATGTTTTGGGAGGGAACTTTTGTATTAAAATAAGGACTGATCTATTACAGAGAAGAATTGAAAGCCTGAGTTTTAAAGACACAATCTGAGACTTCAAAGATATTTTTGAGCTTGTGGAGAACTTCTTCCACTCCCCCACCCCCTACCCACTTACTCATTCACATACACACACACACACACACACACACACACACACCAGAAACATCACATACCAAGACCAGCTTCCGGTAGACATTCACAACCTCTTTGATGGGCACACAGGCGTTGAGGGCCAGGGAGATGAAGGAGCCTCTGAATTCTGCTTACTACGCAACTTGAAAAATCTGTAGGCAAGTTTATAATAGGTCTTTTGAACAGGGTGTCTTCCTTGGGTTTCTCTGACAGGCAGTCCAGCAGGAGCCCCAGTAGCCCATCAAACTTCCAGACCTCCACTGAAGTTGAAGAGGTTAGTCCTCTTCAGTGGGCCCAGAATATAAAATCTCTTTTGTCCCACAGTGCGGGGCTCTCTTTCCTGGATGGGAGAGGGGCAAAGATGCTAATTCTGGGTTGAACAGATATGCTGGGACATAATTGGCAGGTTCCATCAAGTCTAATCTACTTAGTGACATGACTCTGGGCTCTCATATATCTAATAAGATTTTTCTCCCTAATTCTAGAAGGCATATTAAACTGCCATTTATAATTTACCTGTTAGTAATTATAAATGCATACCATCATTTCTGTTTTGGTCCTAAGATCCACTTGGCGAGTGGATTAGTTCACACAATTTGGTGTTCTGTACCTTGGAAGAAAGGAAAAATGCTTTTGCCTGTAACAGCACAATATCCTTTTTCCTAATTAGGGATGGTTGGGCATCTTTGGGCTCTTATTTTATTCTTTTGTCATTTGGGCCCTTGATAATGGAAACCTCTGCCTTTGTCTGTCTCCAGTTACCTTTTATCTCCCCTAAGAGTTTAGGAAATTTAAAACCAAACTCCCATCTTTGTGTTACAAGGTCACTGGAGCCATTATTGTAATCTGGATTTGAATATCCCTCTCATAAAAAGGTTCATAAAAGAAGCTTGATCAGGACTGACTAATTCAATGACTTTGGAACCCTCTGCTCTCCATTTAGGCTTTCTATTAGGTTGATTCAGCTCTGGACCATTGACTCTTTAAGTTTCAGATGGAGAGTTCACATTTCTTTTTTATTTATTTATTTATTTTTATGGAGACCGAGTCTCACTCTGTTGCCCAGGCTGGAGTGCAGTGGTGCAATCTTGGCTCACTGCAACCTCCAGCTCCCAGATTCAAGCGATTGTCCTGCTTCAGCCTCCTGAGTAGCTGGGATTACAGGCATGTGCCACCAGGCCCAGTTAATTTTTGTATTTTTGGTAGATATATTTGGGGTTTCACCATGTTTGCCAGGCTTGTCTTGAATTCCTGACCTCAGGTGATCTACCCGCCTTGTCCTCCCAAAGTGCTGGCATTACAAGCATGAGCCAGCATGCCCAGCCTACATTTCTTTTTAAAGTGAACAGAACCCAATATGAATCTTCAGTAAATTATTTTCCTTAATCATAGAATAGATGGCATCACTTCCTTTATGATTATTCCTATAGACCTTTGCCAACTCAGCCTTAAGATCCAAATATAAATCAAAGAGGTGGAAGATGGAGATGGAAGATTTAGAATCATTGGGATTTAATCTCTTACTTCACAGACAAGGAAACTATGAGAGGCAAGGTGATTTGGCCGAAGTCATAGAGATAAGTTAGTAGTTACAACAGATTATATTTCCTATAATTGTTTAAAGCCACATTTCTGAGCCATTTGTCTTAGAAGTTGGGGAAAAAGGCAGAGTGGAAGAAAAAGGTTGAGCTATCAAGGTTCAAGACAAAAGGTGAATTGGGACCTTGTATGGAAGGCGGATGTCAGAATGGGAAATGAAAGGATACCAGCTGCTCAAAGCCAAAGACGGAGCACAAACCAAAGACATGAGTGAGTCAAGGGAGGGGAGTTCATGAAGAGTTGGTCCGTGCCAAGAAGGTGAACTGCAAGGGAAACTTGGGGGGGTCCATGAAGCCATACTCTTAATTGCATTAACTTCTCTTGCAGTCTTGTTCTTTTTAAAACAGAGGAGTTTTATGTTTTTAAAAATTGAGGTAATTATTTACATAATTAAGAAATCAAGCACTGTTGAAAAGCTTATAATACAAAGCAGTACTTCCCTGAACAAACCCACACCGGCTGCTAGTTCTTGGCTAAGGGACATGCTTTGAATTTTTAGCCTCTTTCTCTGAGTTACCTGTGCATTTAAATACATGGGTACATTGCAATATTTAAACTTACAAATGTTATCAGAGATGAAGATTTCATATCTCCACCTCTCTTCATCCTCTCGCCCAAATTTTACCACACTTTAAATTATATCAATAATAGGTCTTTAAACCATTATGGCAGTGTAAGTATTGTTCACTCCAGAACCCATTAGAATACTGGGATTCCGTATTTTTTCTTGAATAGGCCTTTTGCCATTCTTTGAGTTAATAATTGCCTGATTGCATCTTCTTTCTAGAAGCTTCATCATATCACCAATTGCATCACCCTTTCTATTGTGGGTCTACTTTTTCCTGGACACTCCTTCATGAAACATTATCTCTTCCTGCACCAGTGAGGATTAGTGGCTCTCCAGTTCTGCCACACTTGGGATTAACTTGGAATCTTCTCTCAACAGCTTTTCTAGGTTGGATTTAGGTTTCTGGGATGTGGTGCTTTCCTTTTCTTGGATTACTTCCTTGTAACCAAGATGCATATCCTCCAGGCACTTTTAAGAAAGGAAGGTCAATTATCTGAGTCTAAACATGTCTGCAAATGTCCATTCTGTTTTCATACTTCATTCAATTTGCCTGGTTGTAAAATTCTAGCCTGAAAAATTATCTTCTTTAACATTTGGAAGGCATTGCTTCATTGTTTCCTGGCTTTTACGTTGTTGTTCAGAACACGAACACTATTCTGATTCTAATTCTATTGATTTGTTCCCCTAGAGGCTTTTAGAGTCATCTTTTTATTCCTGATGTTCCAAATTTTTACCTCTTGGGAGGTCTTTTTAAATTTGTTTGTTGATCGTTCAACAATAGGTCAGTGGGCTTTTGATAGTTAAATGTACTGACACCAGAATTGGATGGCCCAGATTCAAAACCTGACTCCACCATATACCAGCTATGGCACCGATTAACTTACTAACCCTCTGTGGGTTAGTTTTTTTGTCTGGAAAATCCCGAGGAACCTCATGACATTGCTATGAGGATTAAAACAAATAATATACATGCAGCATTTAGAATAGTGCCTGGCACATAGTGGCAAATGCTGTATTGAGATAGTCATTGTCAGCACGCAGTTCTGCAGACTCAGCATAGCAGAGTGCCATACCCAATCATGTGTCCCCCTGATTGGACTGGCTGCCATTTACTGATGGCCCCCTAGGAAAACCACTTGGCACCAACCACACTCTTAAAGGCTGCAGAGGGGACTTTTGACCTTTGTTGAGTTCTGACTCTGTCATCACCAGTGTGGAGCACTGCTTTCTTGGCTGGCCAGGCCCACCATGGCAGCTGCTCCAATCCTTCATGCCACCCACATGAAGGCATGATTCAACAGGACCCTCCTCATACCTCATGCAACTGTCATTCTCTTTCTTCCCTAGAACTTCCCTGTTCCCACTAAGGCATGAGACTCTGTCGGTGCACTCAGCACCTGCACGTGCCTGATGGCTTTTTGAGCCGGGCCTGAGACACAGTAGGCAGTTGTGCAAGCTTGTGGGTGTGCCACTGGCCCATGCACACTTGCTGGCTGCCATTGCTGCTGCTGCTGCTGCTGCTGCAGTGGGATCTGGCTTCCTTGATGGCTTCTGGAAGAGCCGGATGGAACAGCCAAGAACCACAGGGGAGGGAGGACACAATCTTATGGAGCAAGTCTGACCATGGGAAATGGGAACCAGCAGATAATTATTCCTATTTGCTCTGAGTTGGATCGTTAAGAGACTGAAAAGCAAACATCTTTACTCATTACAAATCCATAGCCAGCTTGGAAGCACCCTCTCTTACATTTGTTTCCCCCCTTCCCTGCCTTATTCCCTGTTTTCCATCATTCTCGCTTCATTGCATTCCCCAATGAAGAGTTAGCAAGAAAAATTTAGTCTTTGGGTTTGGTTTCTAGGAAATCAAGACTAAGACATAGTGAGTCCCAGAGCTTGAGCTCCTGAGCTGGACTCTGGGTTTGAATCCTGGTTCTGGCCCTGCTGGCTGGAAGGCACTGGACAAGTTACTCAACCTCTCTGTACTTCAGTGTCCTTACCTGTAAATTGCACAAATAATAGGAGCTACCTCACAGGATTATCAGGAAGATTAAGTTAGTTAATACTTCTAAAACACAGTGAACACTCAATAAATTTAGCTCTTATTACTCAGTTCTGTTAATTTTTCAATATCGTTTTTTGATAGTTTTCTTCCCTCTGTTTTCTCAACTCCATTTTCTGAAATATCTATTATGTGAAAATTGGCCTTCCTGAGTTCTCTGTGTCCTTTATATTTTCTGTTATATTTTCCATATCTTTGTCTTTTTGTTCTATTTTACAAGAGATACTATCTTCTTTATATTCTAAGCCTTCTATTGAATTTTTATTTTGGTATCATGCTTCAAGCCGCCAAGATTACTTTGTTCTCCAATTGTTTCATCTTAATCATATTCTGTTCTTTTTTGGGGAGAATGAGTATCTAATATAGTCTCATATATTTGAGGTTATTAAGTAGAAGTTTTAAAGTCCACCTTCTGTATCTGACATTTTCATCTATTCATTTACTTTTTGTTTTTTCTTCTTCTTTTGGTCGTTTGTCTGGGGGGCTTCTGGAGGAGCATGGGAAATTCCCTCCAATGGCTGATGATCCTTGGCTGTGTGTTTATATTTAAGAGTGTGGCAGAAATAAACTGAATGGAAGTTCTGCAAGTTTTTTTTGTGTACTGGGGGTGAGGGCGATATGTGGGAACCCCTTCTCTGTGGTCATTTTCTCTCTCTGGTGAGGAACCTTCCTCTCCCCTGCCTGGGGCTGAGCTGGAAGCCTTCACTGTGTGTTCAGGGCAGAGGAAGGTACCTGTGTTCGATCCCATCAGTCCTACTGTTTTCAGCCCACCTGACTTGCTTCTGTGCTCTGCTCTACCTGGAGTTCCCAAGACTGAAGCCTCTCTACCTTCCAGTGTCTGCAGAGAGCAACTCTCTGGTCTCCTTACCAAGGGACTCCCAGCTGGCCACTGGTGAAGGGTGTGGGGGCTGCTGGTGTCTACTCTTCAGCACAAGGACCTCGAGATAAACACCAGTCTCCCGTCATCTGGGTGCCTGGCCCCTCTGAACTCAAGTCCCTGCCAGCTTGGTGGGCTCTCCATGGAGCGTGGTGATCTCCTTTCCACCTATCTGCTCTCCTGCTTCCAGAATTCCATCAGGGGCTGCTTTCTACATCCCCTCCTGTTCCCTTCATCCCTCTGGGTTTATAACTCCACCTCTCTACCCACTCCCAGCCCACCAGCCAACCCGCTTTGACTTCATTTGAGTGGGTTTTTAATCAGAAGAATTTTGCCAAGAACGCCCAGTTAAGTTTGAAGGCCAGCCCTTCTACTCTTTAAAAAAGAATGTTATATGCCCCAACAAGGCCAATAAAATAATTTTCAATACCTGACCATTCACTCAAACAGGAACAAGGTGAGCTGAAAAACTTTGAAGCTATTTGGAGGGGGTTCTTGGGAGCTTTTGCTGTTGAGGCCAGCATTTCTTCTCCATGCCCCTATGCCCTCTCACTGTTTGAGCTTGTCCTCTATTCTTGGGTATTTCTGATGTTGCTCCAAGTGCCCGTTCCTTTGCCTTATGGCAATGCTTCCCTTCTCCTCTCATTGCCTGTTCCTTTTTGATCCCAGGTGTAGGGTTACAGATTTGGGAAACAGGATGCCCAGTTAAATTTGAATTTCCGATAAACAACATATAACATGTTTAGTATAAGTAGGTCCTGTGCAATATTTGGGACCCACTTACATTAAAAATATATTTTGTTTGTTGTTTACCTGACATTTAAACTTAACTGGGTGTCCTCTAGTTTATCTGGCAGCTCTATCCAAGTGGGCTTCCTTTTATTCCCTGAAATCAAGATAGGTCTGAGTCAGGAGAGCCAGTCTGTATCACAAAAGGGCCTTGTCCTCACTGGATTTCTGTTCTTAAAGGGACCCACAGCTATTTACATAACACATGGCAGCCTAACACCCATGCCATTGTAAATTACAGTCTGCTTATTCATTGTCGAGTTAGGAACTCCACCATATTTCTCAGCTGTCTTCAGTTCTCCTGCTTCAGATTCAGTAAATAAATGTGTTGTTCTAACAGTGTTTGTGCCATTGTGTCGCCTTGTTCCTTGTCTGTTCCCATTCCAGGCTTCAGCACTCGGAACTCCCGCCTCCCGGTCCCCCCATCCCCTCCCTCCCCCCGCCCTGGTAGGCACCGCGTGAGATCACCCTGCCATCCCAGTGGGACATTGCTCCCATGGTCAGCATCTCTGTTTCATTCTTTGGAGGACTGGAGGTAATTCTAACCAGATCTCTGTTTTTGATAACGTTACCACATCCTGTGGCTTTCCTCATCAATAGGTGCCGGCAGGTACCAGGTGTACTATACCTGCAGGATTTGTTAGGACTCTGCCCGAGAACTTGAACTTGACAAAGAACTCTTGCCCTGAAGAAAAGCTAAATTATGGTTGTACCGATTACATGAAAGAATACAGGAAATGTATCTAATGGATATCAACTGCTCAGGAAAGCAATGCACAAAATAACATTAACATTTTCATCTAGTCCCCGTGGAGTCATTCTTTTTAAGGTCATTCCTTGAAGATAGTTTTCTTTTCAAGTTATAAGCCCGTACATGTTATTTCACTGTGTAGAACTCTGCCTGCTTCATTCCTGAGGCAATCCAAGAGGTCAGCTATTAACGGAGCTGGGCTAAATATATCCCTTCCAGGATCCTCCAGCCTCTGTTCCAGGGTCACATCCTGTGTCAGCTGGAGCGGACTCTCTCCTGCCTCCCTGCCACCAGGCAGCCTTATCAGAGGCCTCAAGGTGTCCAAAGAGGTTGGCATGATAAACTGAGGGACTTCCTCGGGGCTCTGTCTGTTTACCTGAAACAGCTGGTCCACCTGCTCCCCGCTGCTACTTCACCAGCCTCTATACATTTATGTTTCTACTATGCATCATGCCTGCCTCCACGTAAAATACAAAGCACAATCTTAACCTCACAGCAAAGACTCACACTGAAGGAGGGCTTTTATACATGGGATTTGAGGGGTTCATTAGATAGGGGGGCATTTGGCTTTTTTCTCATGGAAAGAGATGAAGGTCTTGGACCGGCAAGCCTGAAATGAAAGCCTATATTTTTCTTTTGGTTTGCTTGGGACTAGGGGTGTCCCTGGGTGTAGGACTTTCAGTGCTAACACTGGGGCATTGCTGGGGAAACTGGGACAGTCAGTCGCCCTCCATAGCCTTCACTATCACTATCCTTCCAATTCCCTTCACCACTATTTCTCATACTGGCTGAGAGAAGGAGAGACTAAGAGGTCAGAGCCTGAAATGGAGCTTTGGAAGTTTTCACCAAACCCATTCCAGATATCTCGGGGGTTTAACACTAAAACAACATTAGGAGGGATCAATATTCACCTTATTTGAAGGTGTTTGTGAGAAAAAGAACCTTAAGAGATTGAAGGGAAAGATGTAACTATAGTTTTAATTTGCAAAATCCTACTAAAGAGCTGCTTTAAATGTTTGTATATCGCTTGCTTGAATTTTATTTTCCAGTAAATGTTTCTAATACATAAAAAATGGAAACGTTTGTGATTACAAGTCTGTAGGGTTTGAACGCAGAGCTACAGTCTGTAATTTTAACAAATCCTCCACCTATTGTTTTGGACTTACAGTCCATGGCACTCTGCCTCCACCTGGTGGCAGTGTACCTAAATTAAGTCGCGTTCCTCCCTCCCCTCTCCATATTTTTGCGTGTGGTAAGAGCCTCACTTTTGGGAATTGTATCTTACAAGCCAAATTACAAAGATATTAATTTGTCTCATACTATCATCCTTATTTAGAATTCAGCATCAGTTTGGAGCAAAAACCATGGCTTTATATTAGCTTTATACTTTATCTTGTGAAGTATTACAAGCCTAATAAAATAATTGAATACTGCAGTCCCTTAGAGAACACACAACTATTGTAAGCAGATGCCATGAAGAACATGATTTGTGAAAATATCATGTGTATAGATTTTATTAGGTTATAATAAATGAAACTTGTAAGAAATGTATTAATCAGAGACAATTCATCATGCCCATGATCATACCGAGTTCCACAATTTTTAGTCCCAAGGATGAGGAGTTCACAGTAGGGGATGTAAGTGCAGTTGATTTAACATAGGTGAATCTTTTTTTCTTATATATTCTCTATTGTCTTTTTAGTTTGTTAATTCCGCAGCATGAGAATTCTGAAATATTTGCTAAAGTTCATGAGTTATTTTATCATCAGCATACTCTGGGGTCAGAAGACTCAAAGCCCACTTATTGCTGCTTCTTTGGGGAAAGTCACTTCACTTCCCTAGGGTTAGCTTTCCTGGTCTGTAAAATTGAGATCATAATTATATGTTACCAGGTGGGTGTAAGAGTCAAACAAGATGCTGTGTGTACGAGTCCTCTGTTATCCGGATGTTAGTCTCAGGGGCATTGTTATCGTGTGCAAATTGAAGGCAAAGATTCCAGATTGTACTTCCCAGCCCCTGGCTGCATTCCATTCTCCATTTATATCCTAGGCCTGAGTTTTCTTGGAATATATCAAGGAATTCTAATTCCCTCTTAACCCACTGGTCTTCTCACTTGCCAGGACCCCTCCCAAGCCCCCAACCCTCACTCTCCACACGCCCAACTTTTCCCTTCCCCAACAGTGGCTAAAGCAGCCTGCAACAGAGTAGAACAGGCACCAGGCCTAGACTGGGTGTGAGGCTCTCTGGGATGGGGATGGGATCCAGAGCCTGTCACCCAGGACAGAGGGAACCGGTAGAGTTAAGGGAAATGGGAAAAGCAAGGGCGTGGGGGGAGAAGAAGGGTAGTCCTCCCTTCTTCCCACCCTCCAACTAGGTCCTCTGATAGGAGCACAATAATTTTAGCTTCAGGTCTAGACTTAGCAACAATCTGGTTCCAGGGCAAGGAGAATCTTCTCTTCCTTTATCGCTCCCCTCACCCCCTACCTCTGCCCTATGTTCACACACACACAAAGGCAAAGGGTTGAACATGTACCTTTTTATGAGCTATTCCATCTGCCTTGCTGATGGAGGGACCTTGGGGAGGGGTGGCTGAGTGTGGGGAAGGGGGAGCTGCAGCAGGCAGAGCATCCCCAGGGGTGTCTCAGAGCTGAGTCCTGAGGAAGTAAAGTGCTCAGTCAGTGGAGAATGGAGCAGCAAAACGTGGGCCTTTCCAAGAGAGGCCGACACTGTGTGGTCCTCAGGCCGTGGTAATTCCTTCTTCTGCTGGGTCAGGTACTTCTCCAGTCTTCTGCACAGAGGCAGACAGTCGGCTGCTTTTCTTGCAGAGCTACTCTGGCTCCTCCAAGCTCATGTGGCATACATTTCTGGAAAACCCACTTTGATGCCACCTTTCATCTGACCGACCTAATATTATTTTTGTCTTCATCTTAATTTCTTACTAAAATCGGGGGGAACCTGTCTCCAATCTTCTTTTGAAGTGAAGCGGAGGTTTTCAGCCCTTTGGCGGTGTTTTTGTAAGCATTCAGCTTCAGTGCTGTTTTTAGGTTCTCATTGCCTCCCCAACTCTCTTCTGTATAAAAGAACAGCTTAGAATTTACCTCTTTGCTTCTAATGCCATTCTCACCCTCAGCAATGCAGTTTCTGACAAGGCTCCATGCTGCTGGAAGGCTGCCTCCCAGGTAATGGAAGCTCCACGACTGTACTGGAGTTTCAGCAGCTTCTGAATTTCTTTCAGAAAAAGAAAAATAAATAAATTAAAAAAGCATTTCCATTTGCAGGTTCTCCTCCTGTTGCCAAGGCCCAGGCTACTGTCTGGGCAAGAGCACATGTAGGGTTTGAAACCTTCCAGAACAAAATGCCAGTCTACCTCCTCCTGTCTGGAATCTAAGGCCTAACCCATCACTGCACCTGACGACAAGGACCTGCAGAGATGCAGGGATGTGTTAGATTTGTTCAGATGTTCATGGAGGCTTAGCCACTGCCAAAACTTTACTTTGACACATCTGATGTTGGAGGGAGAGGCCCATTGGCAGCATCTGCTAGAAGCACATCCAGATTCTTCAGGTCGTATCTGGGGTAGAAACTATAGCACAGGAGCCAAAGCACCTGGGGCCTGTTTCCGGCATGCCTGATAGAAACATTTCTGAGACACAGTTTGCCTCCAGAAAATATTTCACATGAGGTTCATCCTTTCTGTGTTAGTGAAACCATAACTGGTAGTACTGTATACTATCTCAGGTAACACCTTTCGTATAAAACCCAAATGGAATTTCTTTTTTGCATGAGATTATTGCCAAAAAACGTTTTATCTCTATAGATAAAATTTTGGTGTGAAACATAAAATTAAAATTCTAGACTGGGCGCGATGGCTTACACCTATAATCCCAGCACTTTGGGAGGCTGAGGCAGGCAGATCACAAGGTCAGGAGTTTGAGACCATCCTAGCCAACATAGTGAAACCCCATCTCTACTAAAAATACAAAAACAGTTGGGTGTGGTGGCGTGCGCCTATAATCCCAGCTACTTGGGAGACTGAGGCAGGAGAATCGCTTGAACCCGGGAGGCGGAGTTTGCAGTGAGCCAACATAGTGCCACTGCACTACAGCCTGGGTGACAGTGCGAGACTCTGTCTCAAAAAAAAAAAAAAAAAAAAATTGTATAGTACTTAATACTTCTCTCCAAATCTTGGGTGCCAGATAACTTAAGGTTAAATTCATTGTCCAAATGTGCTCATTTACTCAAGTCAAGTGCTTGAGACGTATTTCCCTTTAGCTGTTTTTTTGGGGGGGTTTTGTTTTTGCTTTTTTTCTATTGTATTATTTATCTACCTGTGTAACTATCCAAGCCTCCATCCATCCATCCATCTAGCATTTTTTTTTTTTTTTGGACTGAGTTTTAACCTGTATAAGGGCCCAAGTCCTTGGCAGAAGCAGGTATAAAGTAAACTTGAAATTAATTCTTCCAGTTGTGAAAGAAACGGCTCTTTCAAAATGGCAGTAATTTCTCCACATTGTTACATTCATACATGTTTTTAAACATTAAGTGGTGACGCCAGGAGACTCAGGCATACAGAATGAGACCCATTTCTGTTTTCTGTGGCAGGGGAGTTGCACTCGGTGAGTGGACAGCCCAGCAGCAGGGGACGTGTCTGGGGGTGGTCAGGGACAGGCTTCCAACTGGGCAGCATGTGAGCACTGTGGGGTGACAGCTGTGTCCTGACTGGCTGCTCCTGTGTCAAGACCTTGGCTGTGTTTCCTGCTTGGGTTCCACCCCACAATCGTGCACTGGCTTTTCTGCTTCCTGGCCAATTCTGTGAGCCCCCTGGGGCCTTGGCCACAGATGCTCCTTCTGCTTAAGTTAGTTGTATTGAGTTTCCATTGTTTGCAACCAAGAACACTGATGCATGTATTCAGCAAATTAATTAGCTCAGTGATTCACTTACTCAAACAGCATTGCCTAAGCAAGACACTGCATGAGGTAGGTCTTATTCTTCATTTTGTGGATGCAGGAGTGGAAGCTTAGAGAATTAGAATTTTGAAAATTAATATTACAATCCAGTGTTTGGTATTACAGTGATATTTTCTGTTTCTTCATCATTTTCTTGTAGTCAGCAGAGTTAACATTTTATCTCAAACCCTGGAAGATTTCGAAGCCTCTGCACTGGGAAAATGCCCATGTTATAGACCCCCGCAGTCACCTACCCAGGTGGAGTTATTTATGACTTTTGTCCAGGGAGAACCTGGGCCGGGTTCCCAAGACCCTTCCTCTGTAAAAACTGCACAGGCAGACCCGAATATGAGGGGGCTTTTGGTGAGGTCTTTTTTGGAGAGCACCCCTGTAAGACTAAGTAAGTATGTGTATTGGAGGGAGGGGGACAATGTTAGAAGGATGGCTGTTATAAATTCCACGGATTGCATCCTTTTGAGCATGTGATTCTGCCTAGAACCGGAAAGGAGGAATGGTTTTACACATCAGCTCCACTGAAGCAAACATAGGTTTCCTCTGGTACTTAATACTAGGATAAATCTTTCTCCTCTTTGTAGAAAAAGAAAGAGAAAGGAGGATCAATCTTTTGCAAAAGACAAAACCTCCACTTCCCGAAGTCTTAGGGTAGGCCGTTGGAGATTCAGTGATTGTTTGATAATGCTGACTAATGTAGACAGCAAACTTAAGGCCATTCTTCCAGCCCAAATGCCATTGTTCTGTGTGACGTGGATACTAAAAACCCTACCAGCTTTTTGAAGCCTTCTTGGTAAGTGTTTAGCCAATGAAGTCTCCCTCAAACCGATGTTCCACATTGGACTTACAGAGATTTGTAGGGTGGGAGGTTAGATAAGGGCCACAAGTAAGTTTTCCTCTGGAGGAGAGACATGGCCTTTTTTGGAATCACAGGGGTTGCTGGTGGACAAAGGGCAAGGGTGTTCCAGGGAGAGGCTACATTTTTTAACAGTTCACAAATGAACTGTGCAACATTGTCACTCTCTCTTTGCCTTTTTATCGATACAGCTTTTGACTTGTTTTTGTAATCAGTGTTATTTTCTAATTCTATATTCCTTTTCCACTATAATTATTGCCACTTATCATCATCTCCATCTTGTGGGGAGGTAATTTAGCCTGTATCTCTGACAGTGATGTCATTTTTCAGCTCACACTGTGGGAAAGGTGAAGGTGGAACTGGCTCAGAGACTATGCTATGTAGGACTCAAACACCATCAGATTCCTCTCTTGACCATTATGTGTGGGCTTTATTTTTTCCTTGACAGATGAACTTTCGCTACTCAACAGGGATGTGGCCAGCAGCAGCTTCCAGGCTCTTATCCTCAGAGCTTCGCTGCCAGAGACGAAAAGATCTTTTCCCCTTAGTTCTAATCTTTAGTAACTGGAAGAGACTCTGATTGGCTTGAATGGGGTTTTATGTTCAACCCTGGGCCAATGACTGATGCTAAAATAGTCACATGTAAAAAGAGAACTACTCTGTTTTGGAGCCCTTGTTTTAGTATTGAGATGCTGGGAAAAGAAATTGTTTCCCAAAAGAAGCCACTATTCTCAGGAGAAAGGAAAAGAGGCACTTGGCTAACAATAAATATTTGTTGAGCACCTGCTCTGTGCCAGAGAGTACATTTGGAAACAGGAGACAGAGCAATAATTGTTTTAAGAATATAAGCTTTTGGGGAAATTTTCAGAAATCTTGCAGAAAGCTTTGAATTTCCACAGTGTGGACTAGGACTTCATACCAATTTTATCCAGACTCAAACGTTGAAGAGATTTTAGTGGATATTCTAGTTTGTTTTATTTAAAACACAATGTGTTGTGTTTTAAATATATTGTATTTTAAATAAAACTAGAATACTATCTTTGATGCCAAGTAACTTTAAAGATAGAGACTTTTTTGCCCCAGAAGGAAATTTAACTAGTGACCTCAGTGTTTTTAACAGTTAAGGAAATTAATAAGGATCTGAAAGGCAATATGATACAGTACAACTAGTAGATTTATTGTCAGAAGATTTGGTGTCTAGTTTTTATTCTACTGATAATAAAATGGATGACTCTCGGGGTCTCAGGTTGGGCCCCAGGAGGCAGACCCTGAATTGGAGATCAAGGTTCAGGAGGATTAATAGATTAATACCTTGAAGGAAGAAAGCAGAACTGGACAGAGGAGAAGTTGGGCTATGATGCTGTCACCACAGGGCTCAGCTAACCCCATGGGGTCACTCTGGAGCTGTGGTGGCCCTGCACAGCTGTCCTGAGCTGAGACAAGTTGCCTGGACTGGACCCATGGTAGCCTGTCTTTTGATGCCAGCTGGGAGGGGTGGGATCTTTGTAGAGGCACCTCTTCCTGATATAGGGCAATAACACAGCAGGACGTGCCAGCAGCATCTCTAGCAGCTGCGATTAGCCTTTTAGTCCTGAAGCAATCTGGGCAACACAATCCAGCATCCATTGCATGGGCAAAGTCAGTTCCCCCTTCTGAGCCTCAGATTCTACAATTATAAAGTAGAAATATTGGCCCATTTGATTTTTAACTCTATTTCCAACTTTAAAATCTTTTATTATAATGTCAGGCACTTCCTGTCTTCCTGAAGTCTTATTTTGTATTATTTTGTAATAAATATGCATTTAAAAATACCTGGTGAAACATGAAAAAGAATGAGGAAAATCTCTATGAGTGGATTTGGAGTAATTTTTCAGATATATTGTTAAATAAAAGAGGCAAGGTACAAAAAGCATATAGTAGAATATCCTCTGTCCAAAAAGAAGGAAAAATTGTGAGAGTGTGTGTGAGTGTGTGTGTGTGTGTGTGTGTGTGTGTGTGTCTGTGTGTTTGCAGAAAGAAAGAAATACAAAAAGGATTATAAAACCTATAAGGGGGAGGATTGGAACTGGGTTGGAGGGAACAGAGGTGTTAGTGTGTGAATGTCTTATATACTTGGAAAATTAAATATTAAAATTAAAAACGGTAGGAAGAAGCAAAATCTAAAGTTGGAATACAATTTAAAAAAATGAAACTATATTCTTTTGATGAAATGACCACTCAACAAAATAGCAAACTGAATTCAACAGCACATCAAAAAGTTAATTCGGCTGGGCATGGTGGCTCATGCCTGTAATCCCAACACTCTGGGAGGCCAAGGCAGGCAGATTACCTGAGGTCAGGAGTTCGAGACCAACCTGGCCAACATGGTGAAACCCCATCTCTACTAAAAATACACACACACACGCACAAAATTAGTTGGGTGTGGTGATGAGCACCTGTAATCCCAGCTACTCAGGAGCCTGGGGCAGGAGAATCACTTGAACCTGGGAGGCGGAGGTTGCAGTGAGCCTAGGCATTGCACTTCAGCCTGGGCAACAGGAGCAAAACTCCATCTCAAAAAAAAAAAAAAAAAAAGTTAATTCACCTTGATCAAATAGGCTTCAATCCTGTGATGCAAGATTGACTCAACATATGCAAATCAATAAATGTAATTTATCACATAAATAGAAATAAAAACAAAAATCTCATGATCATTTCAATAGAAACAGAAAAAGCTTTTAATAAAATCCAACATCCCTTCATGATAAAAACCTTCAAGAGACTAGATAATGAAGGAACATACCTCAAAATAATAACAGCCATCTATGAGAAACACACAGCCAACATCACACTAAGCCAAAAACTGGAAGCATTCCCTTTAAGAACTGGAACAAGATAAGGATGCCCACTCTTACCACTCCTATCCAACATAGTACTGAAAGTGCTAGCCAAAGCAATCAGGCAAGAGAAAGAAAGAAAACACATCCAAATAGGAAAAGAAGTCAAACTATCTCTTTTTGTAGATGACAGGATTCTATACCTAGAAAACCCTAAAGACTCTGCCAAAAGGCTGCTGGAACTGATAAATGGCTTCAGTAAAGTTTCAGGATATGAAATCAATGTACAAAAATTAGTAGCATTTCTATACATCAATAACATGCAAATTGAGAGCCAAATCAAGAATGCAATCTCATTTGTAATAGCCACAGAAAAATAAAATATCTATGAATATATCTAACCAAGGAGGTGAAAGATCTCTATAAGGAGAACTATAAAACAAATCATAGATGACACAAACACATAGAAAAATGTTCCACGCTCATGTATCAGAAGAATCAATATCATTAAAATGGCCATACTGCTGAAAGCTATCTACAGATTAAATGCTCTTCTCAACAAGCTATCAATGTCATTTTTCACAGAACTAGGAAAACTATTCTAAAATGCATATGGAACAAAAAAAGAGCCTGAATAGCCAAAGCAATCCTAAGCAAAAGGAACAGAGCTGGAGGCATCACATTACCCAACTTCATACTATACTACAGGGCTACAGTAACCAAAACAGCATGGTACTGGTACAAAAACAGACAATAGACCAATGTAACCAAATGAAGAACCCAACAATAAAGCTGCACACCTACAGCCCTCTGATCTTCAACCAAGTTGACAAAAATAAGCAGTGGGGAGAGGACTCCCTATTCAATAAATGGTGCTGGGATACCTGGCTAGCCATATGCAGAAGAATGAAACTGGATCCCATTTTTTTTTTTTTTTTTTTTACACCATATACAAAAATTAACTGAAGATGGATTAAAGATTTAAAGGTAACACCTCAAACTATAAGAACCCTAGAAGAAAACCTAGGAAACACCATTCTGGACATGGGCCTTGTGAAATAATTTATGACTAAGTCCTCAAAAGCAATTGAAGCAAAAACAAAAATTGACACGTGGGATACAATCAAAGAAAGAAACTATTGACAGAGTAAACAACCTACAGAATGGGAGAAAAATTTGCAAACTATGCATCTGACAAAAGTCTAATATCTGAAATCTATAAGGAACTTACACAATTAAACAAAAAAAAAATCACATTAAAAAATAGGCAAAAGACATAAACAGACACTTCTCAAAAGTAAACATATAAGTGGCCAAGAAACATATGAAAAAATACTCCATATTACAAATCATCAGAGAAATGCAAATCAAAATCACAGTGAGATATTGTCTCATACCATTCACAATGGCTATTACTAAAAGTCAAAAACAACAAATGTTGGGAAGGCTATGGGGAAAAGGGAACTTATACACTGTTGATGGGAATGTAAATTAATTCAGCCACCATGGAAAGTGGTTTGGAGATTTCTCAAAGAACTTAGAACTATCATTTAACCCATAATCCCATTACTGATTATATATCCAAAAGAAAACAAATCATTCTACCAAAAAGACACATGTGCTCATGTGTTCCTCATAGGACTATCCACAGTATCCAAGAAATGGAATCAACCTAGGTGCCCGGTGGTGGATTGGACAAAGAAAATGTGGTACATAGATGCCATGAAATACTATGCAGCCATAAAAAAGAATGAAATCAAGCCTTTTGCAATATCATGGATGAAGCTGGAGGGCATTATCCTAAGCAAATTAACACAGGAGCAGAAAGCCAGATACTGCATATTTCTTATTTATAAGTGGGAGCTAAACACTGGATACTTGTGCACATAAAGATGGCAACAATATAAACTGGGGAATACTAGAGGAGGCAGGGAAGGGGGAAGGGTTGAAAAATGAACTGTTGGATATTATGCTCAGTACTTGGGTGACAGGATCATTCATACCCCAAACCTTAGGATCACACAACATGCCCAGGTAACAAACCGGCATGTGTATCCCCTGAATCTAAAATAAAAGCTGAAAATATAATAATAATGATAATAAATAAAAAGAAAATAACCACATAGAGAAAATAATTGATTCAAGTAAATTTTGGTATTAGAACTCTGGCTGACTATCCCTCAGTGGGATATATTCTAAGAAGAAGACTTTCAAAGGCAGCTAAAGCTTTATGTGGTATATTTATTGGTTTTTAAGAATAGTAGTATTATAATTTTCGACTGTTATATGACTATTATTAGGATAAAGCAAATAAGTAGATATAGTAACATTGGGAATCAAGACTTTGCTGTAATGGAAAATAAAAGTTGAAAATACAATAAGTTGGCCAGGTGTGGTGGCTCATGCCTGTAATCCCAGTACTTTGGGAGGCTGAGGCAGGTGGATCATGAGGTCAGGAGTTTGAGACCAGCCTGGCCAATACGCTGAAACTCCATCTCTACTAAAAAATGCAAAAATTAGCTGGTCGTGGTGGCATGCACCTATAGTCCCAGCTACTTGGGAGGCTGAGGCAGGATAATTGCTGGAACCCAGGCTGAGGAAGCTGCAGTGAGCTGAGATCGTACCACTGCACTCCAGCCTGGGTGACAGAGCGAGACTCTGTCTCAAAAAAAAAGAAAGAAAAAAGAAAAAAAAAAATACAATAAGTTTTAAAAAACCTTTTACATTAAATTTGAATATATGAGCCTTGAGCACATATATTTCCTTGCTTTGCCCACTTGAATGGTCTAACAAGTGGTGACACCTAGCTGCAATGAACATGCCTACTGTCTAGTTCTTGTTGTAAATACTGCTCTCCATTACAAAGAAACAGGACTCCTTGGAGAACGGTGATATGGTTTAGATCTGTGTCCCCACCCAAATCTCATGTCAAATTGTAATCGCCAGCATTGGAGGTGGGGCATGGTGAGAGGTGACTGGATCATGGGGGTGGATTTCTCATGAATGTTTTAGCACCATCCCCTTGGTACTGTTCTTGTGATGATGAGTAAATTCTCGTGAGATCTGGTTTTTTGAAAGTGTGTGGCACCTCCTCCCTCTCTCTTGCTCCTGCTTCAGCCGTGTGAAGTGCCTGCTCCCCCTTCTCCTTCTGCCATGATTATAAGTTTCCTGAGGTTGAGCAGATGCCAGTACCATGCTTCCTGTAAAACCTGTGGAACCATGAGCCAGTTAAACCTCTTTTCTTTATAAATTACCAAGTCTCAGGTAGTTCTTTACAGAAATTCAAGAACAGACTAATACAAATGGCTTAATCCAGATCTGAGAAAAAAATATAAAATGAATCAGAAACATTTAATGGTGCCAGAAATCAAGGAGAAACTCAAAAACTAGTATGTTCTTATAAAAAGGATACAGGACTCATTTTGAAGGGGCTCCCTTTAAACAAATTTGGGACAGTTCGAACATTAAAAAAATAAAGTAAGCAACTGATTTTAACACATTAAATGAAAAAGAAATGTATGAGACCATGGAAATATGATGTAGAGAGAGAGGAAAGAGAGAGAGAGACAGACAGACAGAGACAGACACACACACACACACACAGAGAGAGAGAGAGACATAGACAGTGAAAATAGGGAAGAAACAGAATAAAAGGAAAGCTCATCTTTACAGAATATTAGCTAATAAATAAAGGAAGAAGGATAGGGCCCTAATACAATGATGGACTCAGGTAAGGATCTTTAATGAATACTAAAACAGTTGGGTGACATTTTGGAGAAAAGTCAATCCATACAGTGCCAAAGTACTACCTCACAGATTACTGATGACAAAGGAGGGGAAAATGAAAATGTACCTTTACTCTGTGGAGACCTCTGGCCATCGCCACCTTAACCAAGGGATCAAATTTAGCAGCACTTATACCGGGACACTCTTATGACATTAAGTGGCTACCCTAGTGTGATTCAACATTAAGTAACAAAATGGACAATGCAGTGTTCTTGCCAGAGATGTTTAACTTGAATCTAATCAACTTGCCAGACCTAATTTTCAGGGCACAGAAAATATAGGGATAGAGGAACAGGTTATACAACAAACACCAAGAGGAAACAATCAGCTTTATCTAGAATGTGTGGAACCTTCTATGAAATAACTGGACTCCTTTAAAAAGTCAACATAAATTATTTAAAAAGAAAAAGTTTCTTTTTTATATTTTAAAACAAAGCTTTAAAAGGCTAAAAACACAATCAAGTGCAAGAATTTGGCATAATTTTAGAAATATAAATACAAACTGAATATTAGATCATATGGAATTATTGTCATTTTCTTAGATGTGATTATGGTATTGTAGTTACATAGAAGAACCTCCTTATTTTTAGGCAATGCATGGTGAAGTAGTGACTAAATGCCATGAATGTCTGCAACTTACTCTAAGTAATTTAACAAATAATAATATATATATATATTTTATTCCTCCTGTATTTCCTCTGTAGGTAGACAGATAGGTAGATCGATAGCTGGATAGATTGATAGACTGATAGATAGATAGCAACAGAGACAGAAGGAGGAAGCAAATAAGGTAAAATGTTAACACTTGGTGAATCTAGAAGGGCATATTGTTAGTTCAATCCATTTATCTTTTCTATAGACTTGAAATTTTTCAAAATAAAAAGTTGAGGGAAAATGCCTAACTATATAACATAAGACACGGAAGAGTCCTTGGATTTTTATCTTATAAAGTTTTCATTTTATAAATTGTAAAATTAAAATTCAAAGAGATTATAGAGCTTACTCAAGGCCACAGAGTTAGCACATAACAGAGCTCAGCCTCTGGTGTTATATTCACTACTCTTTGCTCTCGTGAAAATTAACCTCAGTTTTTATTTCCTTCTCATGCCACACTGGCTTTTCCCTATCTGAAGGACTGGGAGAGGCAGGAGCCTGACAGTGATTGATCCCTGATACTCTCCTCAGGATCATGGTTGCTCCTGCTCATTAGGCCGGAGCTTGGGGACTGCAGGAAGCCCTGTGCTCACACTCCCTCTCACTCTGTCTCCCACCTCAACTTCCTGGACTCCACTGTCTCACCGTTTCTTTAACACAGCACCACCCTCACTGACCTGGCCATGTCACTCCATCAGTCACGTTCCTTAATATTCTCGGGCTGATTGGTTTTCAAGTATTGAAACCAATCATAACAACAGTAACTCAACATGATCATATCTTGGCCATGCTCAATGGAAACCTCAGTTTCAAATGAAAGGTTATACTCCGGGCAGTAACGTCTCCAATCTCCAAAGGGGTAGTGCCTTCCACAAAAGGGTAGCTTTAAACACACCAACCTGTAAATTAAACCACCATGCTGAGTTTGCACAAGAACATTTTGCAAAGTAGTTTAACAATGAAAATAAGAGTGTTTCTTATTGGATCCTTTTCCCCTCAAAGAAAGGGAACTAGTGGTGGAGATGCTCAATGGAAATCAAGCATGAATTAAGGGGCTTAAGCCTGTCTAGGTAGAGAAGTAAAAATAACTGAGAAATCTTCAAGGTTGGATTTAACTTTTCTGCTTTTTTTTTTGGCCAAATCCCTCCCTCCCCCACCCCCTTTTTGTGTTTTCATTTAACATCGCATTTTCTTTTTCCTTTTCCGATATACCTATGGTTTATTTTCCTTCTTTGACTGGAACAAAAGGATTTTCATCCTTCATGTGTATTGGAAAGCTTGGTATAGAGAATTCTAGACCGTCAGTCTTGTCCCCATCTAGCTGTTGCTTATAATGGACCTCTTTTCAGTGAGTAAGTAATGAAGGTAGCTGTTAAATAAAAATGAATGTTATATATAAAATTGTAAAATGTTATTTTCTACCTTGTAGAGAAAAAGCATATCAATGTGGAATGTATAATTTACAGTCAAGCTGGAAGACTACAGCAATTTAAATGGTACTAGGCATGGAATGGGCAGGAAATCAAAAGTCATCAAGGAAAGTTGGAGGATATTCCAGAGATTGCAACATAAGCCCCAGAGGTTCAATGTATTTGCTGAGTAAGGGCCTTAGAAAAACAAGTCTGTCGGTTGATATTATTGGCACATTCTTTCCAAATGACAGACATCATCTCTTCTCCTGAATTTATGGGGCTGAGTTTCTCTTTTGTAGTATGGTGTGTGTCTCTGCATATGGAACTCTAAAATTAGCTTTTTAAAAGCAGGCATAACAAGCTGTTGGCCGGGTTTTATTTTATCTGTACAATATTTTTTAAAATAAGAAATTTGCACATAAAATCCCTGATTTCCAACTTATCTGGGAAAATCTGGCAACCCTGGGCTTGAATTTTCTCCTGTTAAAAGTTGCTTATCTCCCATGGCTGTGAGCTCTGCAGTTTACTGCAATCCCTAGAAGTCCCTGTTGTATATCCAGACGGCTTTATTTAAATGGCTAGCTCCCAGCAGCCTCTGAGTTTGAGACCTGTGTCATACAGTTTCAATTCATTTCGACGAAACCATTTCTTTTTTGACAAGGATAGATATTTACATCTGTTACGGCACCTCATGCATTCAGGATGCCTTACAAGGAGTTTTACGTTACATCATTTTATTTATTCCTTCCAACTTTTAAGATAAATAAAATTATTATAATTACTTTAAAAATATGTTCCTGAATCTTGGAGAGGCTATGGAACTTGCCCAAGGCCACGAAGTTAGCAGCAGAGCTGGATTCAAACCCAAAGCCCATGCCATCAGAGAACTGAGGCAAAAGAGAATGGTGAGGTTGTAGTTACCCACGGCTGATTTCCCTGAAAAGAAAGAAAGCAACATGATAGCATTAAACGACCAAGACCTGGGCCTGAGAACACGGGCTTGTCTTTCTGAGGGTCTTACCACTTATTGGTTGGTAACCTTGAGAAATCCCCTTTCCTCTCTTAGTCTCAGTTTCACAATGTACAAAATGAGGGGAGAGACGTGGGTGGATAAGGAGACCTCTAGAAGCCCTCAGCCTACTGTCTTCCTTCGTGTTCGGTACATAGCTGGGAAAAGATTTGTTCCTTTTCTTCTGCTCCCTCTGCTGGGCATGGAGCAAGTGGACACATTTTGCTGCCCAAGCTCTTTTGAATTTAAATGAATCATTTATCAACGACTCGCACTATACAAGGTCATGATGATCACCTGGTGAGGAGACCTAGACTAGCGATGATTATGAGTCACTTTCTAATCACTGTGCAGAGCAGAAGTGAAGGTCTAAAGTATCTCGGATTCTATTGTAAACATAGAAGTCATAGAATCAGAAACGTCATAATAATCAGAGAAACAACGAGAGCTCATATTTATAAAGCACTAACAATAGGCCAGGCATTGTCTTAAGGTTTTATCTATTTTCATTTCCATTTGACTCTTTTTTTTTTTTTTTTTTTTTTTTGAGACGGAGTCTCGCTCTGTCGCCCAGGCTGGAGTGCAGTGGCCAGATCTCAGCTCACTGCAAGCTCCGCCTCCCGGGTTTACGCCATTCTCCTGCCTCAGCCTCCCGAGTAGCTGGGACTACAGGCGCCTGCCACCTCGCCCGGCTAGTTTTTTTTTGTATTTTTCAGTAGAGACGGGGTTTCACCGTGTTAGCCAGGATGGTCTCGATCTCCAGACCTCGTGATCCGCCCGTCTCGGCCTCCCAAAGTGCTGGGATTACAGGCTTGAGCCACCGCGCCCGGCCCCATTTGACTCTTAAAACTATGAAAGTTGCCATTTATTATCTTCATGTTGCACTTGGCGGGGGAGATTAGAATAGAATCCCCTTCTTTTTCAGATGAAGAAATTGAGGCCCGGGGACACTAAATGACTTACCTGAAGTCAAGCAGCCGCTCACTGCTAGCAGAGCTAAGACTGGAAGCTATTCTAGAAATGTGTTTTATTTCTTCATTCAGTTTCTCCAGTTTAAAACCTGGCTAACAAGATAGGACTATTATACCAAGAAATAATTAACAGAAGGAGGCATATAATTAGAAGCTTAAATTTCAAGAGTGGAAATGGGCCTTAGAGGCCATCTATTATGACTTCCTATACAAACAGAAACATCTCTCCATGCCCCTGACAATTAAGTGCTTAGCATTTGACTTGAAACCCACCTCTAGTCCTAATTTTGTTACTTGGAGCTATACAGGATATATCTACGTTGTCTTCTGTGCACAGTCCTCCAAGAATTTCAAAATAGCTCTTGTGAACCTATAACACATCATGTCCATGCTAAAAACCCTAAACTTCTTTAAGTCTTTCACATTATGCATGATTCTGAACAGTATTCATTATAAACCCGGTTGTCTCCCTTTGATGGATTACAAAGATGGCTTCCAATGAATGATGCCTCCTGTCCTTGTGTAGTTCCCTCCTATCCTGAATTTTAGCTGTCTTGTCCATGTGTAGTCCCCTCCCATCCTGAATTTTAGTTGTCCTTAGACCTACATAGAATGTGACAAAAGTGACTCTGTGCTAGTTCTGATCTTCAGCCTTAAGAAGGCCTGATAACTTTGATCTTTGTGCCCTTAGAAGGTAGTGCCACATAAGAAGTTCAGCTAGCCTAGGCTGGCCATGGTGGCTCACGCCTGTAATCCCAGCACTTTGGGAGGCCGAGGTGGGCAGATCACGAGGTTAGGAGTTCGAGACCAGCCTGACCAACATGGTGAAACCCCGTGTCTACTAAAAATAGAAAAATTAGCCGGGTGTGGTGGTGCATGCCTGTAATCCCAGCTACTCAGGAGGCTGAGGCAGGAGAATTGCTTGAACCTGGGAGGCAGAGGTTGCAGTGAGCTGAGATCGTGCCATTGCACTCCAGCCTGGGTGACAGAGTGAGACTCCATCTCAAATATATATATATATTTGTGTGTGTGTGTATATATATATAAAATACATATATATGTATAAAAGAAAAGAATTTCAGCTAGCCTGCTGGAGAGATGAGATCCCAGGGCATGCAATACCACGTGGAGAAGCCATGTTGGATGTTCCAGCCTGTGAGTCTCCAGAGTGCTCCAGCACCAGCTGCCAACTGGTGTCAGGGTTCTCTAGAGGGACAGAACTAGTAGTAGACATATATATACACACACACACACATATATGTACATACATGCATGTACATACATGCATATACATGTATATATGTACATACATGCATATACATGTATATATGTACATACATGTATATACATGTATATATGTACATACATGTATATACATGTATATATGTACATACATGCACATATATACATATATGTATATATGTCTACTAGTTTAATTAGGCTGAGGCAGGAGAATGGCGTGAACCCAGGAGGCAGAGCTTGCTGTGAGCCAAGATCGTGCCACTGCACTCCAGCCTGGGACAGAGTGAGACTCTGTCTCAAAAAAAAAAAAAGAAAAAGGCGAGAGGAAGTGCCTGGCTATATAACATAAGACATATATACATGTACATGTATATATACACATATATATGTATATATGTGTATACATACATATATACCCATATATAGTCAGGGTTACATATACTTATGTCTAATATATATTCATATATATATATATATTCAGGATTCTGTAGAGGGACAGTACTAGTAGGAGACTATGTCTTCAGAGAACCCTAATACAACATTGCTGTATAACAAATCACCCAAATGTAGTTGCTTAAAAAATAATTTACTGCATTATTATCTCTCATGATAGCGTGTGTTGACTGGATTCAGCTGGGTGATTCTTCCATTTGTCTCCCTTTGAATCTCGCTTGCATTTGCAGTCATTTGGCAGCTGGTGTCGGAGTACTCTGGTGTAAGTTAATACTTAACAAACTCGTATACACACACACACACACACACACACACACACACACACACATATATATTTAAATTCCTTTATCTTTTCTATAGACTGGACATTTTTCACAATAAAAAGTTGAGAGGAGGCCGGGCGCGGTGGCTCACACCTGTAATCCTAGCACTTTGAGAGGCTGAGGCTGGTGGATCACAAGGTCAGGAGATGGAGACTATCCTGGTTAACACGGTGAAACCCTTTCTCTACTAAAAAATACAAAAAATTAGCCGCGTGTGGTGTCGGGCGCCTGTAGTCGGGCGGCTGAGGCAGGAGAACGGCGTGAACCCGGGAGGTGGAGCTTGCTGTGAGCCGAGATCGTGCCACTGCACTCCAGCCTGGGCGACAGAGCGAGACTCTGTCTCAAAAAAAAAAAAAAAAGAAAAAGGTGAGAGGAAATGCCTGGCTATATAACATAAGACATGAAAGAGTCCTTGGATATATATATATATAAAATATGTAGAATCATGTATATATTATATATGTAGAATCATGTATATATTATATATGTAGAATCATATATATATATGGGTTTATTGTGTGACAGGGTCTCACAGTAGGCTGTCTGCAAGCTGAGGAGCAACGAGAGCCTGTCCAATTCCCAAAACTGAAGAACTTGGAATCTGATGTTTGAGGGCAGGAAGCATCCAGCACGGGAGAAAGATGTAGGCTGCGAGGCTAGACCAGCCTCTCTTTTCACATTTTTCTTCCTGCTTATATTCTAGCTGTACTGGCAGATGATTAGATTACGCCCACCCACATTAAGGGTCATCTGCTTTTCCTGGCCCACTGACTCAAATGTTAATCTCCTTTGGCAGCACCCTCACAGACATACCCAGGATCAAGACTTTGCATCCTTCAATCAAGTTGACACTCAGTATTATCACAAGTCTACCTCTTGTCAATTTGAACCCATACACATCTCCTGAGGTCATATATAATCTTCAAATAAAGACAATAATATGGTCATAATTATGCCTAATATAGTACAGCTATTCTTCATACAACCAGAAACATACCAATCCCCAACCCAAATACTATTACATAAAGTTAACAATACTTAAATGCGGATGTGATGTCAATAAATCTTATGTCACATGATAAAGGAGAAAGGAAATAAAATGAAGATAGTTTCTTAGTACAAGTGTATACACGCACAAGCATGTTTTCAACAAAAGAAGGAGGAAATACGCGTGACAGTTACAGTCCTTGTTGCTGCAGCTGGTCACGTGGTCGTAGCTGGTATTGTTGGCTACCTTCTTCTACTACCCATTCTGTATTCCCCTTGCCTTCACCAAGCACCTCAGCAGGTCGTGGTTATTTTTCCTGTTGGAGTGACCCAAACCTTCATTCCTGAAGGGTCTGAGTCATTTGTAGTCCTGCCTGGATTGGGCTGTTGTAGTTTCCCATTGACCTTAATCACAGGGCACGGTAATATTAAGAGACGCCGTAATGAATCTCCTGTATTCCATGCATACTTTTCTTTACCTCTGTTGTGTAGTAGTAGACTGATTTCATCTTGATAGTCCGGGTCAATCACCCCAGCCAGCACAGTAACTTCCTTCTTAGCCTGTTGCCTTAAAGGTAGGAGGAGCCCAAAGTGTCCAGATGGCAATCTTAACTTCAGTTTAATGAAATCATTGTTGCGCTTCCTTGTGGCAGGGTTCCTCCTTCTGGAACTAAGACCTCTAGGCCAGCAGAATGTAATGTCCTGGGAACAGGAAGCAAAAATTTTGCTACTTGATCACTAGGGGTGATGGTGAGCGGTGCCACTTCCACTTCTACCCCTTAATTCCTGGACCCATGAATCCTGGCTATGGGAGAAACAGTACCATATATTGGATGCTGATTCAGAGCATACACAACCTTCTGGAGAACTTTGCCCCAGTCCCTCAAAGTATTGTCACCTAGTTGGCCTTGTAGTTGTGACTTCAAAAGGACATTCTACTGTTCTATCAATCCAGCTGCTTCAGGATGATGGGGAACATGGTAAGACCAGTGAATTCCATGAGCATGAGCCCACTGCCACACTGCTTTAGCTGTAAAGTGAGTGCCTTGGTCAGAGGCAATGCTATGTGGAATACCACGACGGTGGAATACAGCATTCCATGAATCCACGGATGGTAGTCTTGGCAGAAGCATTGTGTGCAGGATAGGCAAACTCATGTTTGGAGTAAGTGTCTATTCCAGTGAAGACAAACCTCTGCCCTTTCCATGATGGAAGAGGTCTAATAAAATCAATCTGCCACCAGGTAGCTAGTTGATCATCCAAAGAATGGTGCCATATCAAGAGTTCAGTGTTGGTCTCTGCTACTGGGAAATTGGGCACACAACAGTGGCTGTAGCCAGGTCAGCCTTGGTGAGTGGAATTCCATGTTGCTGAGCCCATGCATGACCTCCATCCCTGCCACCATGGCCACTTTGTTCATGGGCCCATTGGTTGATGACAGGGGTGACTGGGAAAAGAGGCTGAGTGGTGTCCACAGAATGGGTCATCCTATCCACTTGATTATTAAAATCTTCCTCTGCTGAGGTCACCCATTGGTGAGCACTCACATGGGATACAAATTTCTTCACAGTTTTTGACCACTCAGAGAGGTCCATCCTCACACCTGTTCCCCAAATTTCTTTGTCACCAATTTTCCAATCATGTTTCTTTGGAGTCCTTGACCATCCAGTGAAATCATTGGCTACAGCCCATGAATCAGTATGTAATCACACATCTGGCCATTTCACTTTCCATGCAAAGTGCACAACCAGGCACACTTCTTGAAGTTCTGCCCACTGGAAAGATTTCCCTTCACCGCCGTCTTTCAGAGATATCCTAGAAAGGGGCTGTAGTGCTGCAGCTGTCTACTTTCAGGTGGTGCCTGCATATCGTGCAGAACCATCTGTGAACCAAGCCCTAGTCTTCTCTTCCTCTGCCAACTGATCATCAGGAACTCCCCACGAGGCCATCGGTGCAGGCTGGGGGAGAGAAGGCAGGGTGGCAGGAGTGGCGACCACGGGCATTTAAGTTACTTCCTCACGTAACTTGTTTGTGCCTTCAGGACCTGCTTGAGCCTGATCATGTATATACCACTTCCTTTGATGGTGGAATGCTGCTGCGCATGACCCACTTTATGGCAAGATGGGTCAGAAAGCACCCAGTTCATAATAAGCAGTTTAGGTCACATGGTGACTTGATGACCCATAGTCAAATGTTCAGTGTACACCAAAGCCCAATAACAAGCCAAAGTTGTTTCTCAAAAGGAGAGTAGTTATCTGCAGAAGATGGCAGGGCCTTGCTCCAAAATCCTGGAGGCCTCCCCTGTGATTCACCTTTGGAGGCCTGCCCAAGGCTCCCAACAGCATCCCTATCAGCCACACCTCAAGCATCATTGGATCTGCTGGGTTATATGGCCCACGTGGCAGAGCAGCTTGCATAGCAACCTGAACCTGTTGCAGAGCCTTCTCCTGGACCACACCGAAAACTGGCAGCCTTTTGGGTCACCCAATATATGGGCCAGAGTAAGATACCCAAATGAGGAATGTGTTGCCTCCAAAATCCAAACAGACCACTAGGCATTGTGCCTTTCTTGGTTGTAGGAGGGGCCAAATGCAGTAACTTATCCTTCACCTTGGAAGGAATATCTCGACAGGCCCCACACCACCGGACCACTAGAAATGTTACTGAGGTAGAAGTTCCCTGAAATTTAGTTGGGTTTATTTCCCATCCTCTGGCACGCAAATGTCTCACCAGTAAGTCCAGTGTGTTTGTTACTTCTTGCTCACTGGATCCAATGAGCATAATGTCATCAATGTAATGGACCAGTGTCATATCTTGCGTAAGCGAAAAGTGGTCAAGGTCTCTCTGAATAAGATTATGACACCAAGCTGGAGAGTTGATATACCCATGAAGTAGGACAATAGGTGTATCGCTGGCCTTGCCAGCTGAAGGCAAATTGCTTCTGGTGGGCCTTATGGACAGGAATGGAGAAAAAGGCATTTGCCAAGTCAATGGCTGCATACCAGGTGCCAGGAGATGTGTTAATGTGCTCAAGCAATGCAACTACATCTGGTACAGCAGCTGTGGCTGGACTTACCACTTGGTTAAGCTTATGATCATCCACTGTCATTCTCCAAGATCCATCTGTTTTCTGCCAGAGCAAATGGGACAGTTGAGTGGGGATGTGGTGGGGATCATTACCCCTGTGTCTTTCAAGTCCTTGATGGTGGCACTAATCTCCATAATCCCTCCAGGGATGCAATATTGTTTTTGATTTACTATTTTTCTAGGTAGAGGCAGCTTTAATGGTGTCCATTTGGCCTTTCCCACCATAATAGCCCTCACCCTACCTGTTAGGGAGCCAATGTGGGGGTTCTGCCAGCTGCTAAGTATGTCTATGCCAATTATGCATTCTGGCACTGGGGAAATGACCACAGGCTGAGTCTGGGGACCCCCTGGACCTACTGTAAGTCGGACCTGAGCTAAAACTCCATTAATTATCTGACCTCCTTAAGTCCCTACTTTAATCGGAGGACCACAGTGATGTTTTGGGTCCCCTGAAATCAACATCAGCTCAGAGCCAGTGTCCAGTAGTCCCCAAAATGTCTGATCATTTCCCTTTCCCCAGTGCACAGTTACCCTGGTAAAAGGCCAGAGGTCTCCTTGGGGGAGGATGGGAAAAAACTTCAGTGCATAAATTGTCAGTAATGTAGTAGGATCCTTCCTCAAGGGGACTCAGCCTCCCTTTCATTCAAGGGTTTCTGGGTCTGTAAACTGGGTCAAGTCTGGAAATTGATTGAGGGGTCATGATTCTCTTTTTTATAATTCAAATTAGTCTTTTGTCCATTTGGTCTAGAAGTTTTCTCTTTATATAAATTGAGTAGGAATGCAGTAGGCTTCCTATCAGTTTCACTTCTAGGAACTTGCTAAACAATTTATGCCAAGGACTAGCAGTGTTCTCCATACAATTAGAAGTAGAGTCCTTAGTATTTTTGGGTCTAATCATATAAAGCAGCCAACTCCAGAAACCCCAAAACCAGCAAAAGAACTCCATCCTTAATATTCTGTTCCTCTAGAACCACTCCTGGTACCAAAATCTGTTTTAGTCTGTTTTCATGCTGCTGATAAAGACATACCCGAGACTGGGAAGAAAAAGAGGTTTAATTAGACTTACAGTTCCACATGACTGGGGAGGCCTCAGAATCATGGTGAGGGGCAAAAGGCACATTTTACATGGCAGTGGTAAGAGAAAATGAGGAGGATGCAAAAGCGAAAACCCCTGATAAAACCATCAGTTCTTGTGAGACTTACTCACTACCAGAAGAACAGTATGGGGGAAAGTGCCCCCATGATTCAAATTATCTCTTACTGGATCCCTCCCATAACATGTGGGAATTATGGGAGTACAATTCAAGATGAGATTTGGATGGAGCCAAAACCATATCAAATATATAATGGAAACAACCCTCTAAAAAATATTCCTAGGATCAAAATGAGTCTGTGTAGTGTTGAGGGTGGAAGGAATAGTGCCTCTGTTTATTCTGACATTGTTAACCCAGTCCTGGATCTAGTTTACATTTAGCAATCATATCATCAGATTGACTGTGTAGCCAACTATAAATCCCCAGTACTTGTCACAGGACTGCTGTTTGGTTCTTTCTTCCCAGTTTTTTTCTAAATGTTGCTACGGACCTAAATAACATATTTTATATTATTTTTCTTGATAATTTTTGTCTTGTCTGTTGTGACTCATCATTCCAGCTTGATGAGATTTGAAAAAAATAATATATCCTCTAACATAATAATTGTTCCTGTGTTTTCTGTGACAAATATGCCTACACATTGAGCAGGACCTGGCAAATTCAAAGTCCTTCAGCAGAGCATTGAAGATCTCCTGCTGAGTAGGTTTCTATCCATTGATTACACAACACCTTTAAGAAGTGGTCATTCCACCTCAAGTATGTCTAATCTGTTGTCCACCAAATTGCTTTTCTTCCTTTGTTATGTGAAAGCATTGTGGAGAATTCGCCTTGACTTCAGCATAGAAGTCAGCTCTCTAGCCTTTCCCTGAACTTTCAGAGTAAAATTGTCGAACAAAGCAAATTTAGTGTGACATGACTGGCTGTTAACCCACTCATGTGGGTGCCTAATGCACACCACTTTATTTCCTACACAATCATGAATAATTTATTTTAGAGTTTGAAGAACGCAAGTTTGGAAGTCAAACACACCTGAGTTGAAATCCTGGCTATTTTCATCGGGAGCTAAGGCAAGATACTCAACTTCTCTGAGACTCAGTTTCCTCATCTGTAAAATGAGGAAGTTAATACTTTTTTCGTGGGTTTCATGTGATGATTACAAAATAAAATGTGGAATGCACTTAGCAGGATGCCCAGCATGTAATGAACACTCAATAACTGTTAAAGCTCATTACCGTTATTGCTATATTATTGTAATAGTAAGTTGTTCATCAATTTGTAGTCTGTGAAATGGACCTCTTTCTTTTCACTTCTCTGAAAATTTGAAGAGTACATGCTTATCCCCAATCTTATGGTACTACGTTGAGGAATATAGCAAAAATAAAAATAGTGCTCTGTCTGCCATCTGTTCATAATAACCATCTGCCCAGAACTGTAGCCTTATCCCTTTTCTTTTGCTCTTCTTTCTCAAAACGTTAATTAAAATGTGTCCCCCTAACCCTCATCCATGCCCAACTCACACCCTTTGTGTGCCTCCCATATTTTACACAGCTCAACCCGTTTGGGGCTCCAACTGATGTCAGACAAGCCCACTGTGGCCACTTTTCACATTTCTCCTGGCTTATAGGCCCCATGTACCATACTTTTTATAGGTCTGTCATCTCCAGGACTGTGTTGGGCCAAGCCTAGATGTCACTTATTTCTGCCAGAATAAAGTAGAAAACCAGGCAACCTGAAGAAGTCATGGGATCTAGGTTTAGATAGCAGGACGTGGACAAGCAGAAGAGCACCTCAGTCATGGGAGAACCTGGGCACCAGGAAGGAAAATGAAATACAATCATACTAGCAAGGACTGGGTACCAAGTCATGGAACCAACTACAAGACAGACACAATGAGAAACCAGAAAGTGCTAGACTCAGCATTCCTAATATTCCCCCTTCTAAAGTAGGTAATACTAGATCTTGGGTCTAAGTTGAATCTACAAGTAGCATTAGGTGGCCCCAGCAGTGGAGGTTACTGTGTTGCCCCAACAGGGAGCCAAGCAAGGTACTAAGATGTTCTCCAAGAGAATGTCTAAGATTCCTGACACTTGCTCATCCCATTCTGTTATTTGGCTAGTCCTGACTTAAATCCTGGAGAACCTTTCTCTTACTGATTTCAAGTCTTTTGAGAGATGGCCTTATTGGTCAGAAACCCATCAGATGCCCTTCTTTCAGCAGGGTGACAATATTCAACCACACAGAGTAGAATCTAGGTCGCTAGTGACTCTCTGAGTATTCAAAATGCCAGTTTAAGGCAAGAATGTATCTGATAAGAATGGAGAGAGAGAGTGATGGGTTACACTTCACAGGGCAGTCATTTTTAATCTGCTCTAACGACCTAAGGGAATGGTACTGATTATAATTCTCTGGCTATCCTTAAATGCCACTAAAAAGCCATCTAAAACTTTTGGCATTTCTTAACCATTTTTTAAAACTAAAAAATGTTAAAAACTTTTTTTTTGTTTTTTTAAAGGCACAGAAACCCTACAAGCTCACCTCCTGGAGACCATCTCTGTTAAAATTTTGGAGGGTATCTGAGGTAGCGTCTTTCTTCCCTCATTCCCTCTTGCCTTTCCTTCTTCTTATCCTTCTTATCTTTCTCCCTTTGGGTTTCAAAGGCCGAGAGTTGGATTATTTATATCCCTCATTCATGGCACATTATCAACATTTCATGTGCTTGGTGTTATCCTATTTTACTTTATTATTTTCCCGCTTCATCCTGAGTGTTTGCTCCTTGTCCCCGCCATTGCCCACCATTGGTAGCCATTATCAGGTGCTATGTTCTTACATTTGCATGCATCATTGAAGAATATATTGTATTTATGTATTTCTAATTTACATAAGTTTTACTTGTTATAGGCCTTGTTCAGTCCCTCACTTTCTTTTTTTTTTTTTTAAGCCCATCACTGTTTCTGTGATCTATTTGCAATACAGAACGTCCGTCTGGCTCATTGAGGTTAGTTGTTACACGCTGTCGCAGAGTGTGCATTCTCCTCATTTCACATATCTATTCCCCTAGTAATGGACTCTAGGTTGCCTCTAGTATCCTGCTGCCAAAAATAACACAGTAAATATCCCCACGCATATGCCCATGTGGATCTGATTATCAGAAGTGTATAGGCAGTGAGATTGCTGAGTCACAGGAATACACATATTTAGCAACACTAAGTACTTCCAGATTGTTTCTCAAATGGCTACAGCATTCTTTTTTTTTTTTTTTTTTTTTTAACCGAGAAGGGATTCATATACTATAAAATTTACCTTTTTAAAGTGTACATTTCAGGGGTTTTTGGATTATTCATGAATGTGTGAAATCAGCATCGTGGTCCAACCAGAACATTTTCATCACTTCAAGATTCTCATTGTCTCCAAGAGGTGTCATTGTAGTGGGCTTTATTTCTCCATCTCTTTTCTTTTCTTTTCTTTTTTTAATGTTTCTAACATTTTTTAGTTTAAAAAATGTTAAAAGAAACTCTGTAACCAATAGCAGGCACTCCCATTTTCCCTTCTCCCTGACCATTGACAACCACTCATCTATTTTCTGTCTTTGTAGACTTGCCTGTTTTGGACATTTCAGGTAAGTGGAATCACACATACGTGGCCTTTTGTGTCTGACTTTTTTCACTTAGCATAAAGTTTTCAAAGTTTATCATTGTTATAGCATGTATCAGTGCTCCATTCATTTTATGGCTTAATGATATTCCCTTGTATCGAGATATTACATTTTATTTATCTATTCATCAGTTGATGGACATTTGGATGGCTTCCACTTTCTTCACAGTTATGAATAATACTGCTATATTTTCGCTATTATGCTATAATGCTGAACATTTATGAATATATTTTTGTGTGGACCCTTGTTTTTAATTCTCTTGGGTATAAAGCTAGGAGTGGAACTTAGTTAACATGGGAAGTCTATGCTTAATTACTGAGAAACTGTTTTCTAAAACAGCTGCATTATTGAACAGTAATATACAAAGGACCAAGTTTCTTAATATCCTCAGTAACACTTGTTATCGTTCATTTAAAAACATTATAACCATCCAAGTAGGTGTGAAATGGCATCTCATTATGGTTTTGATTTGCATCTCTCTGATTGTTACTTTAAGCGTCTTTCTAAGTGTTTCTAAGTTCTCAATGTCTGTTTAAATCCTTTGCCCATTTTTAAATTGGATTATTTGTCCTTTTATTGTTGAGTTGTAAGAGTTTTTAAATATATTATGAATATGAGTTCCTTTTCAGAGATATGATTTGCACATATTATCACCCATTCTATGGGTCGTCTTTTCACTTGTTTTTTTTTTTTTGAGAGAGTCTTGCTCTGTCGCCCAGGCTGGAGTGCAGTGGTGCTATCTTGGCACACTGCCTTCACCTCCCAGATTCAAGAAATTCTCATGCCTCAGCCTCCTGAGTAGCTAGGATTATAGGCGTGTGCCACCACACCTGACTGTTTTTTTGTATTTTAGTAGAGACAAGGTTTCTCCACGTTGGCCAGGCTAGTCTTGAACTCCTGGCCTCAAGTGATCCACTTGCCTTCGTCTCCCAAAGTGCTGGGATTACAGGCGTGAGCCACTGTGCCTGGCCACCTTTTCACTTTCTTGATGATGTCCTTTGAAGCATAAAAGTTTTAGTTTTGTTGAAGTCCAACTTATCTATTTTTTTTCTTTTGTTGACGATACTTTAGTGTCATATCTAAGAAGCCATTACCTAAACTAAGGACAAAAGATTTATGCCTATGTTTCTTCTAAGTATTTTATAGTTTTAACTTTTATATTTATGGTCTTTGATTCTTTTTGAGTTAATTTTCACATATATTGTGAAGTATGGGTCCAAATTCATTCTTTTGCATGTGGAAATCCAGTTTTCCCAACACCATTTGTTGAAAAGCCCATTCTTTCCCCCACTGAATTGCCTTGGCAACCCTGTTGAAAACCAACTGTTCATAGACCTATGGATTTATTTCTAGACTCCTAATTCTATTTCATTGTTCTAAATGTCTGTCTGTATTCACACTGTCTTGATTATTGCAGCTATGTACTAAGTTGTAAAATTAGGAGGTCTGAGTCATCTGCCTTTGTCCTTTTTAAAGACAAAGTTTTGGCTATTCTTCATCCTTTGCATTTCCATATGAATGTTACGATCAGCTTGTCAATTTCTTTAAAAATCAAAGCTGGGATTTTTAACAGGGATTGCATTGAATCTGTATATGAATCTGGATGTACTGCCATCTGCATTAGCTTTCTATGACTTTTGTAACAAATTAGTACCAATGAAGTGGCTTAAAACAACAAATTTTATCTTATAATATTGTAGGTCAGAAGTCCCACATGGCTCTTAACAGCATCCTTCCTGGCCACTCGAGAGGGTACCCTCACTCCTTGGCTTACCAGACCCTTCTCCATCTTCCGAGACAATGGCAAGCCAAGTCCTTCACAGGCTGCTATTTCTCTGGTTCTCACTTCTGAAGTCACACCTTCTTCCCACAGCTGGAAAAGGTTCCCTACTTTCAAGGACCCATGTGATCAGATTGGGCTCATCCAGACAATCCAGTACCAGTCCCCGCATCAAGGTCCTTAATGTAATCACATCTACAAATTCTCTTTTGCCACATAAATTAACATTTTAACAGATTCCAGGAGTTCGAATGTGGATATCTTTGATGAGTCATTATTCTGCTTACCATACCATCTTTATTACTGTTCTTCTTTTTTTGATTGGGAAATGGTCATCTGACTATTGCTTTTGGCAGACAGGGGGCTCAGGCACTCTTGTTGGAGTAGGTTTTTGTGTGGACCCTTGTTTTTAATTCTCTTGGGTATAAACCTAGGAGTGGAACTGTTAGTTAACATGGGAAGTCTATGCTTAATTACTGAGAAACTGTTTCTCTTCACCATCACAGGCTCTGGCTGTGCATGATGGCATTGGCCCTGTGGATGGCAGCCATGTGCAGGTCAGGGCAGTCTTTGTTCTTGAGGATCATGTGCATGATGCTGCTGAAAGTGGCCCAGTTGTTCCTGTTGATGGTGGTCTGCACGCATGTAGGAGGTGGCTGGCTTTTGCTGGCCTGATCTCTGTTTCATGACCACTACCACGATGTTGCCATTAGCTGTTGGCTTCACATCCACAGTCTTGTGGTGAGTTGGCCTGGTAGCAGAGGGAGTGTGGGCCTTCAGGTTACTGGATTTGGTGCTGTAGGTCTGCTTATTCCTCTTGATCAGGACACTGGAGCAGTTCTGCACCACCATCCACTGCAGAAGCACAGACATGGTGGCGGTTCCTCTCACAGTGCTGGAGATGGAAATAGCCATACCATCTTAACAGTGTTAAACTTTCTAAACCATGAACATGGAATATATTTTTAATTTTTAAGATATTCTTTAATTGCCTTTAATGATAGTTCACAGTTTTTGGTGTACAAACGTTGTACTTCTTACTTTTTTTTGTTAAATTTGTTTGTAAATTTTATTATTTTTAATGCTGTTGTAACTGGGATTATTTTTAAAATTTTATTTTCAGATTGTTGCTAGTGCATGGATATAAAATTGATTTTTGTTTTTTGATTTTATAGCCTCCATCAGCAGAGCTTTGTAATTATTGCTTTATGCAGTTATCTTTACAACTAGACCATGGGAAAAAAAAGAGTTACAAACAAAAATACATGCATATTGCCTTTTGTTTTTACCTATGTAGTTACTTTTACCAGCCTATTTATTTCTTCATGTGGATTAGAGTTACTGTGTAGTGTCCTTTAATTTTACCATGAAGGATTTCCTTTAGAATGTCTTGTAGGGCAGATATAGTTGTAACAACTCTCTTATTTTTTGTTTATCTGGGAATATCTTCATTTCATCTTCATTTTTGAAGGATGTTTTGCTGGTTTTAGAATTTTTAGTTGACAGTCTTTTTCTTTTATTACTCTAAATACACTATGCCACTGCCTTCTGGCCTTCATGTTTTCTGATGCTAAATCAACTATAAATACTTTTGCATAATTTATACATAGTTAACTGCACATATTTTTAAATGTAGGATTTGCTGAGTTTTGACATGTGGGTACATGGATAGCCCAAACATATTATATAAAATTTCCATTTTCTTCAAAAGTTTCCTCAAGCCCCTTTATAAACAGTGCCCTCTTCCATTTCTAAAGCAACCATTGCTCTGGTTTCTATAACTATAGAGTACTTTTTTCTATTCTTGAGCTCTATAAAAATGAAATTACACGTTATGCACTCTTTTAGATCTGACTTCTTTTGCTCAGCATGTTTTTAAGATTTATCCATATTATGGCATATATTGATAGCATTTTCTTTTTTCTTTTTTTTATTTTTTATTTTTTTTTTTGAGACGGAGTCTTGCTCTGTCCCCCTGGCTGGAGTGCAGTGGCGCGATCTTGGCTCACTGCAAGCTCTGCCTCCCGGGTTCCTGCCATTCTCCTGCCTCAGCCTCCCAAGTAGCTGGGACTACAGGCACCTGCCACCGTGCCCGGCTAATTTTTTGTATTTTTAGTAGAGACGGGGTTTCACCATGGTCTCGATCTCCTGACCTTGTGATCCGCCCGCCTCGGCCTCCCAAAGTGCTGGGATTACAGGCGTGAGCCACCGCGCCCGGCCGCATTTTCTTTTTTATTTAGAGAAATATTTTTATTGTAAGAACATACCACAAATTTTTTTATTCATTTTCATGTTGATGGACATTTGCATTCCAAAAATTCCAAATATGGAAATTCCTAAAGCTATTTCCATTTTCCAGATTGGAACTATTATGAATGAAGACACTATAAACATTCTTGCATAACAATTTTTGTTGTTGGTTTTTAAAATTTGGCCTTTTTATGGTTAAGTACTTGGGAGTAGAATTGAAGACCATGGAGTAGGTGTAAGTTTACCTTTATAATAAATATTTTTATGAAATAGTTGTACCATTTTGCACTTTTACTAGCAATATATGAAGGCTTCAGTTGCCCCACATCCTGCTGTTTGGTGTCTTCAGTCTATTTTAAAGATAACTATTCTAATGCCTGCAACATGTATACCATTGTGATTTTAATTTGAGCTTCCTTGATATGCTTATTGGTCATTCATATATATTCTTTAATGAACTGCCTGTTTGTTTACATCCATAGTCTATTTTAAAAATTGATCTGTCTTTTTTTATTGAGTTGGGCGAGTTTATATATTTTGAGTACATTTCCTTTGTTAGATACAGCTATTACAAACATTTTTTTCCAGTCTCTGGCTTGCCCATTCATTTTCTTAATGATCTCTTTTAATGGGTAGAAGTTTTAAGTTTTATTGACATATAATTGTTCTATTTTTTATAGTTTTGTATTCGTATACAAGAAACCTTTGCCCATCCCAAGGTTGCAAATATTCTCCCATATTTCTCTCAAGAAGCTTTATAGTTTTAACTTTTATTTTTAAGTCTATGATCCATATTCAGTTAATTTTTCTGTTATGTTTTTGTGAAGTGGAAGTCAAGATTTACCTTTTTTTCTAGTTGTTCAATACCATTTGTTGAAAACACTTTCCCTTCTCCATGGGACTGCATTAGCTACTTCTATTGAAAACCAATTTACTGTATAAGCATGGGTCAAATTATGGATGCTTTATTATGTTTCATTAATCTATTTATTCCTTCCTATACTAATAGCATGCTGTCCGGATTAGCATGGCTTTATAGAAAGTCTTGAAATTAGATAGCCTATCTTTTCCTATGTTTTCCCTCTTTTCCTAGTTTTTTTTTTCTAGTTACTTTGTATTTCCATATAAATTTTAGAGTCAGCTTGTTAATTTCTCCAAAAAATAGCCTGCTGATATTTTACTGGGCGTTTCGTTAACTCTGTAAATCATTCTTCATTTATTTTTGATAGATTTTTTCAGATTAATTTGGCAGCTCCATTAGGCAACTAAATAATTTGTTTAATTAATTTATCAAAACTAAACTCTGTAATTCATAAACTAAGCACACCCTTATGTAGGTTCTTTGCACCTGAGTATACTGAGAAAACTGTCAAAGCTAAGCCAGCCATATGAATTAGATTATATAGGTGTTAGCAAATTCATATTCCTGGAAACTTTTCTTGGGCTTCAAATTCTTACACAAATATACAACTGAATTTGTAAACATGAAATAATAACAGAATTAGCTAAGAAGTATTAAGAGGGAAAGAAATTCAGGGCATCGTGCTACATGTTTCACAGGCATTTTCTTAATATTTTCAATAACCTATAGGACACAAGTACTAGTATCATTCCCATTTAATGGATGAGGAAGCTGAGGTTTAGGGTCACACAGTTATTCAATGGTGGACTGGAATCCAATCTGGCTGTCTCTAGAGCCTGACATTTTGAACACTAGCTACACAGTCTCCAATGTGTTAGCAGTTGAATGCCCCCATGGTCTTATTCCAAAGATAATCACATCAGCAATGAAACATCAATTCTCTGCCGATTCTTTTATTTGGTCTTTTTATGGTTCTAAGCTGAGAACAGGCTCTGGGATGATCTACTGGTGATTTTTGGCTATAACTATATCCTCCATTAGATTAGAACCTTATTATCAGAATATCACCACAGATCAGCCAGCCAAGGGACATCAAAATCCTCTCTAGATAAAGGTGATTTCCTTCATGTAAAGTTTGGAACACAGAAGTATTGTGCCACTTCTGTATAAGTTTCTATTTCCAAAGGTCTGAAGTCTTTGAGTAAGAATAAATACATAAATATCAAATAAGTACTACCACCATAGGTTATAGTAGGATTTTCTAGGTGTTCATTTGCCGTAATCACTCACAATGTCACTCACAGGGCTGCACAGATGTTAAATATGTGGAGTTCTTTTCACAATATATTTTACCATTTAAAGTATAAGCATTTTGTATAGTGTGGATTTCTTAGTGTAACAACAATTGTTAATTATGTTTTCCATAATTTCAAAGAAATTCAGGACTTCCTCCTTGCTTAAACATAACTACTGCTGGTAGATGGCTACTTTTTAGTAGTAGCAGACAAATGCATTTTCCTTTTTGCATCAAAATGAAAATGTTTTGCACAAATCTTATAGAAGAATTGGACAGGAAGGTACAAATCTGAGGATGCAAGACAATGAGCCCAAAGGAGAGCATCTGTCTACAAGGAGGGTTGGTGGTGGGAAGTGCAGGAGTCTTGGCTCAGGTCGGAGGGTGACCAACTGGTCCTGGTATTGGCATTGAGTCCTGCACCCCAGGAAACCCTTGAGTCCCAAACTGTTGCTGCAAAACCCTGATATTTGCCTGAGCCATTAGACATCAGAGTGACTCACTGGTTTTCAACCTTTACAGAATCTACATTGCTACGTCCAGAGTTAAAAGGCAGTCTCAGCTAGGTGTGGTGGTGTGTACCTTAGTACCAGCTGCTCAGGACACTCCTTGAACCCAGGATTTCGACTCCAGACTGGGCAACATAGTGAGACACTCTCCTCCAAATAACAGAAACAACAAAGGGCAGTCTCACTGGAAATGTCCACAATGACTATGTATTTGATGATATTAAGAAATTGAGAAATTATTGATGCTTAGTTTATGTGTGATAATGGTATTGCAGTTATGTTTTTAAAAAGAATCCCTAACTTTTAGAGATACATCTTAAATATTCATGGGTAAAATGATATCATGTCTAGGATTTGCTTCAAAAAAATCCCAGAGGGAGAAGTGAGAAGCAGAGAGGGTGAATAAATAAAACATTATTGGCTATATTTTGGTAACCGTTGAAGCTGAGTGAAGAGTACATGGTGTATCATTCTACCATTTTCTCACTATTGTGTATTTTTAAAATCTTCCATAATAAAATAAGATAATCCTACTGACTTCTTTTAAAGATTGAAAAATAAAACTGAAAACTTAGGTATTTGAAAGATAGTTCCTGAAAGACATGTGCAACTGAGAAGGATTGAATTATAAAAAGCAAGGGAAGAGCTTGTAACCAAATTTTAATGACGTGATTCCATGTTTTCAAACTCCCACATATTATAATGACATCAGAAGTAATAACAACAGCAGATGCTATGGCAGCAACAGTTCATATTTATATAATATACACCATAAGGTTGGGACTTTTCTAAGAATTTTGTATTAATTATCTCACTGTTATTATTTCTACTTAATCCATGAGAAAACTGAGGCTAACTCACTTGGCTGCTGTACTAGCAAGTAGAGGAACTAGGATTTGAACCCAGAGAAGATGACTCTGTACTGCATTAATTCAACAAATTTTCATTGAGCAATTACCATGTTCTAGGCCCTGGGGCAGAGGTGGAGAATTAAAGAGCAAAACGTCTTGCCAGCATGGACCTTCTATTCCAATGGGAGGAAACAGACAAAATCCAACAAGTTTAATACAAAATGTGTGTATTTTAGGGAGGGTGGTAAGTGATGGGGAGAAAAATAAACCAGGAAAGAGGGTAGAGAGTGATGGGTGATCAGAAAGGCCTTACTAACGTGACACTGAATAGGCACCTGAAGGAGGTAGGGTAGGGAATTTCAAGCAAGAGAGACCTCAGGTTCAAAGGCCCTGTAGTAGGGGCTTACTTCGTGGGTTCAAGGATCATAATGGAAGCCTGTATGACTGGAGCCGAGGCGACAGACAAAGGGGAGAGCAGTAAAGACCAGGCCAGGAAGGTCAGAGCGTGTGACGCTTCTAAGTACAGTTGGGCTTTTATCTAAAGATCATGCAGGCTGCTGTGTTGATTACAGGCAGCAGGAGTTTAAGCAGACAGGTAGGGAGACCTATTAGGAGGCTTTTGTAAGACCTAAGAGACGGAGGCCATGGCTTAGACTAGGGCTATGTGTGAGAAGAAGTCAGATTTGGAATATATCTGGAAAGTGGAGCTGACAGAATTTTCATTAATAGCCTATGCTCTAAACCACTGTGCCACTCTTAAAATATTTATTCACATTTATAATTGAAATTAAAAATGAAGACATTCTCTCTTTCTGTTAAATTAATCAAAGAACGTTTTATCTGCTGCAAGACAATGAGCCCAAAGGAGACCATCTGTCTACAAGGAGGCTGGGTGGTGGGAAGGGCAGGAGTCTTGGCTCAGGACAGAGAGTGACTGACTGGTTCTGGTTTTGGCACTGAATCCTGCATCCCAGGAAACCCCTGAGTCCCAATCAATCTGGGACGGTTAGTCACCCCGCTCAGACACGGGGTTCACATCCCACCTCTTTCACTCTTCACTCTGGAACTTGATACAAATTGTTTAAGGCCTCAATCCTCAGTTTCCCCATCTCTAAGTGGAGATAATAATCTACTTGCTGAGCTGTTCTGAGAGTCTTAGAGGTCCTAGATATGAACGTGCTTTGTGAACTGTGAGACACCAAGAATTAAAGCACAAGAATTGTGCTTTAATAACACGTTACATAGGACCTCTGGATCAGAGGTACTCAGGCCCCTGAACCGCCTTGCTTCCTCTGCAGGATAGAAGTCAGGAAGCCTCTTTCCTGCTGGCAGCCTGAGGAAGAGGGCGGAGGGCAGAAGGGGGAGGGCCACAATGCGGCCGATCCCTGAGAACAGTGGTCTGGCCTCTGGAGCATCCTCACAACCTCCAGGACTCCCAAGGCTCCCACAGCGTTTCCTGAGGCCCCACAGTCAGGGAGTTGAGGGCTCCCCGTGGAGGAAGGGGCTGCGGTGTGCAGGGCTCTGGGACACAGAGGGGCACGCTAGACTAGGGAGGCAGCGGCAGGCAGTAGGACTTCCTCACTGGGCCCTACGCCTGGAATCCATGCTACTTCTAGGAGACCACGGAAAGGCTTAAATCTCTTCTGAAAATCACATCCAGAAAAAAAGAATATAATCGAGCTTGTCATTAGTACAACTACAAAGCAATTTATTTTAATCGATACTTTCAGGGGTGGGGAGAGGTCCACCAAGGCAAAAGTGTCGAAAGCTACTAGAAACATAAGGTAGCCCTGGAGGGAGACAGAGTCCAACTGGCTTGGGCAGCATCTTCATCCACACAGAGTTCTATGGATTCATGTTCAGTTTGCCTGGGGCCCTCTTTTCACTAATCCAGAGACAGCATCTCTTGAATAGAGCTACTCCATTTCCAGCAACAAGAAAGAGATTGGAGCATGGTTGGTTGCTTACCTATCTGTCTGTCTGTCTAACATCTATCTATTTATTTTTATACAGACTTAGACAGTCAACACAGTTTAAGTGTGACCAGGACTACCATTGCTTCTCTGTATGAGCTGTGATTAGTAAACATGTTGTCACAGAGAACTTAAATTCTGAGTTTGAGAACTGATGTACCACATCTCTTTCTGAGTGATGTTTGCTGGGTTGAGTAATTCTGTTCACCCCAATGCATTCATTTATTAAGAAGTCTTTGGAAAATGACCTAAGATTAAACTAATATGGTCTGTTGTAGGTTATATCCTTGAAACTTTCATAAAAGTGTGCACCAACAACTTATCCCAAGTCTTTATCAATGATTTTCAAACTGTGACACTGTGTTCTGAAACCCCCCCCCAGCCCTGACACACACACACACATATACACAAACACAATTTATCTTCAGAGACCCCTTAGGGACTGCTTTGGGGTGTGTTTTTAAGGTGATATTACAAGCAGAATGAAGCTCCTGATCTCCCTCCCTTTCTTTATTTATAGCAATTCCAGTTCACTTGTGGCTATCACATAAGGTCTCATTTGAATGTTAGGTTCTGTGGCTCAATAAACCATTCTCTCTAACTGGAAGTTGTATTTTTTTCCCATGACGATATTATTGAACATCAACATACCTTAAAGTAAGACGCGTGTGTGTGTATGTCTGTGTGTGTAAGCAATTTAAAGGAAATAATAATTTATATCATAAGGATAAAATTTTACATAAGACATTTTTATGTGGAGTATCCTGTTTAACAGCTGAATATTGGCTGGTTGTTACTGGTTAGAAAAGCCCTGCAACTTTTGACATGCTCTGAGATCTCAACTGGTTAAAGAATCAGATAAACTATATTTTTGGCATTAAGATAAATGCTCCTATCAAGTTTTTCAATTGATTAGGGGGAGGGAAGGAGGAATGTTACAATTCTAGCTCTTAAAGCAACTATTTAAAAAATGGATGAGTTGGCTCTATCTAGTTGACTTCAGATACGGATAATTCAACTATATAAACATTCTCTTGGAAAATAACTCCACAAAGGTAAATCCACTTACTTGTAAATGGGGGTGGGTTGGGGAGAGAATTTGAGTGTGAACACCTGGAACAAAAGCACTTTTTTCCATTGAAAAATATCTTCCTGGGGTTGATTTCTATAATGGTACATTTCCTCTTTATAAATCCTAGTCATCAATCATCAAGTTGTGTTTAATGAGCACCTGTGTAGATCATAGATTCCACAGTTCATCCTCAAAACTCAAATTTTGAGTTGCCCCTTGCTCTAGGAATTATAGTCCACCCCCAAGGCTTGTTCCTGGTTTGTTTGGCACCTTTTTTCCTGGCTGAACTTCAATCAAGGTGCAAGATTTCAGTGTCTTCTCTTATTCTCCTCCCCACCTTTCCTCGACTCCAAGGTCTCCCAACCTCAGTGTTATTGACATTTGGGGCCAAATAATTATTTGTTCTGAGGGTTGCCTTTGCATTGTAGGATGTTTGGCAGCATCCCTGGCCTCTAGCTGTTAGAGGCCATTAGTATCCCCTTCCCAGTTGTGATAACCAAAAAGTCTCCAAATATTGCCACATTTCCCTTTAGAAGTTGGGTGGGAGGAAAACCATTGCTGTAATCCATGAGGATCCCAAGACTCTGGAATCCTGCCAGGAATCACCTTGCCACCACTGGACATGGTCAAAGAAACTTTAGACCTGTGTGATTTACCCAAGTCAATGTTCTCAACCCTTGCTGCATTTTAGAATCACCCGAGATGTTTACAAAGGACCAACTGGGCACTAGTATTTTTTCAAAAGTTCCCCCAGGAAATTCAAATTTGTAGACACAGTAGACAACCTCTGAACTAAACGTATTTAATAATGTTAATACTTATAAAAACCAGCCAACTAACCAACCAACAATGACCCAACAATTTTATTTCAAATAGGAAATATCCAGGTAGCTTCAAAGCAGGAAAAAAATCCCATATGTCCATAGACTGTAGAACATAAGTCTTCAGAAACATTTCACATTTGCTTTCTGTTGTTCTGTATCAGCACAAAGCAATTGGGAAACCGAATGCCCTTGGGAATGCTGGGCTTTTTTGACAGTTTGAATGAAGGGACATCCCTTGATATAGAGCATCCCCTGGTGCTTGTAACTTATAGGCAGTGTTTTGTCAAAAGTAACATCTATTAGAGAACTTCAAGGGGAAAAGACTGAGCCAGAGGAAATCCCCTGAATGTAATGTTTGGTGCTGGCAGGAAGGAAGATCAAGACTTAGCAAGACCAGAGGTAGCTTAGGAAGGGAGGACTTCTGATAATGTTTTTCAAGCAAATGAAAGTTATGATTACATTGCTACCACTTTCCTTCATCTGTACTCAGTAAGTGTGGGAATAGACCCAGGCAATGAGGGTCTTCGTATCTTAAGATTGAGGAACATTATCTCTAGAGGTGTATATATTCTAGAAGCTGCCAATTCCACTTTGGCCAGCCAGGAAGATTTGACAAAGATTCTCAGCCAGCTCCTGATCTTCTGAAAGGTAGAGGAATGCATTAGATAATGTTCAACCTTCCACGTGCTCTTGGACAACTCAGCTTATCTTCCCTAAGATTTTGTTTCTTTATCTGAAAAATGGGCAATGTGGCATTTGCCTCAGATAGTCATTATGAGGATTAAATTAGAAAATGTGTGTGAAAGTGCCTTGTGAATTGTTAAGCCCAATAAGGTAATATTATCTTTTTGGAGACCTCCCACTCTGAAGATTCAGCTAGACCAGGATCCAGTGGCTTTCAGTTTTGGCTTCTAGGGCATGTATAAAATAACGGACAAGCACAGTTGTTGATATAACTTGTCAAATGTCTGTTCTCAAGTGGGCAATTAGGAAAATACATTTGAGCTAAAAAGACAGAGTGATGTATTTTTCATGACTGAGGTTACAATTGTATTTTAGGTTATTATATACTAAAGACCAGGAAATTAATTGGTGTCCTCTAAAATGCAGGAGAGCAAAAGATTAATCTGATAAATGGTTTCCATTAAAAATTCCATTTGGCTTCTCAAATTCATCTTGTCTCCTGCAGTTTCTGAATGCCACAATGTCCTCCCCTTGTGCCTTCCAGCTGCATTCGCTTGCTCCCTACATCACTAGGTTTGGAGAATATGAGTTTTTATACAAATCCAGTAGCACAGCGTAACTAGAAGCTTAACCCATTAGCTCCCTAATTCATGAATATGTTGACTGAAACCATGGTTTTGTCTTTCAATTTAGGGTTTGGTTGATACTCAGAATGTAATCTTTGTCGATATTGAAGAAAAGGGTTTTGGTGACAGCATTTCATACAGATAGTGCAGCTGAGACCACCCAAATGAGACTATCATCGAGATGTGACGTTATTAGTGCTTACCTAGGAAGAATTCCCATCAAGGATGAAATAAACAGGCCAGGAGAGAAGGCTGTTTCAGGGGACGGTCAGTGTTATCCTGGGGGGGTGCGGGTGGGGGACACTGGTAGAGAAGTGGTCAGTGTTTCCAAACTTTTACTCAGATGCTTTTCCAATTAGGTGTCCCATATGGCTAGCAGACAAAACTGGGTGGATTCCACTTCAGGCTTACAAAAACACAGACACTTAGATGCCATCTTTCTGAAGAGAATCCCAAACTGATTGCAAATCCAGAACTGAGTATGCCACTACATGATGACACTGAGTTCATATTTCTCTGGTTTGTCCTCAGATTGTTCAGCCTTAAAGACTGAGTCAGGCTCTGGATGGTGGATTTCAATGACAAGAACATAGATGAGGCCTCCAATGACAGCACCAACCAAAGGGCCCACTACAGGAATCCACCAGAAGTTGTTTCCAGCTCTGAAATCAAACAAGAAATTAGTGATACATTTCTTGGCCTTCCTCCTGGTATTACTGTCTAGTTTTTCACTCACTTGTTAGTCTTTCTCATGCTCATGGTTCCCTCTTAACTCAGCAAGATCTAAGTATAAGGAGGGGTCACTGCAGCATGGCAACTGTCATCCTCGATTTTCCACTACACCTGATTTCAGATGATCTATTTCCTTGTCCTACTAATATTTGTGAGATATTATGTCTTATTTATTTTCCTTTTAGAAAACATAGTGCCTGAGCCCATAGTTAGGATTGAGGGCCCCTAAGAAAGTTCAGGTCAATTACTCAGGAAGTGCCTTTCCCTCATCCTGAAATAATGATGCCTGTGGATTATGAGTAGAATGTGGAGCGACTCCTGGGCATCACTCGTATATGAGGACAATCAAACTAATCAATCAGGAAATGTTTTTCAATTAATGAATGAATTTTTTAAAAAATCTAAGGTGGACGTGTGAATTGCCTACTAAATATAATTTAAATCTGTACTTAGTTTTTAAGGTCATAGCTTGAAGCTACCCTCTGATAAGGTTGTCATGCCATGACGCTCTTTCTTCCAGAAATCCTCAATGTCAGTACATTACAGAAAGCTATAGTTCTGGGGAAAAGCAGGTATCTTTGTGAGTTGTCACCATCTTCTTTGGAGAGAGAAAATTCATGTAAATAATTTCTTAGAAAGGATCAAGAAAGCAAACAAAAATATACAGTATGTTGTTTAAGGATATGTACATTTAAGGTAAAAGTATTTTTAAAAAGCAGGAGAATGGCAAACACAAAAGTTCAGGATAAATGCAGAGGGGGTGGAAGACAAGAGGAATACCCAGAGGCATTTGAGAATTTCAGTGTTCTAGCTGGATTCTAGAAGGACCCAGGGCTGTTCTTTTCATCATTATGCTTAATAACTACACATATGTTCCATGTGGCCTTTTGTGTATCTCAAACTTTGATTAGAAAGAACGATAAAGGAAATAAGCAGGAAACAAGAACCCTGTCCTAGAATCCAGGAGACTAGGTCTAATCTCAAGGTTATCTAGAAGGTCTTTGAGCAAATCAAACTCCTGTTCTCCACCGTGAGCTCCACTTCCTCCATCTGCATGGTCCTTTCCACCTGGAGCACCTAAGTTGTCTGAAGTCCTCCATTGCCCATGCAGGGTTGATGGAAGAGCACTGAGCCTGAGCACGGCAGCCACCAGATGTCACTCTTACTACACGGCAGTGAGGATGCTGCACTGCCGCTCTCACAGTGCCCTTCCCCAGGCCCCAAATCCGGAAGGAGGCACATGGAGGGTGGCTGCTTCTCCCATTTGGCTGTAAAGACTTGAAGTCTTCTTTAGACCTCAAAACATGAAGCGAGTATAAGCTACCTGTTGGGTCCATCATTTCCTTTTGTGGCAAATCTCTTCCTGTCATTCAGCAGATGAAGGTCCAAGATATCAGCCAGGGTACATGTCCTCCTTTCACAGGCTGGACACTTTTTCTTTTATCAGACTGGACACGTTGTGTCAGGTTCACAAGTCACAAATGGAGGTGCTCAAATGTGGTTACCTGCCTAGCCTAGTCCCATATGCACACAAATAGTGATCATTTGCACACTATGATTCGGGGGATGCTAAGAACATGTCTATGTTAACTCTCTAAAGGATCATCTTTAGAGATTCATTACTTTGGGTCAACTATTTGAAAAATTTAATAATACTCCTGAGAGCTTTCCCTGATTAAGTCATTAACATCTTAATGTGAATAAGTGGAGAGAACTTTGATGGGAAACATCTTAACATTTAAAGGAAAAACCAAGAGTCGGCCAGGGTCTGTTGACTCTTGCCCTCATCAGACCCTCTGGCACCTCCCTGTCCCTGCCATCATTCCACTGCTTGCCATTCAGGGGTACTTGGGGTCCTGGGAACAAGGTAGCCTTGATCTTTCTCTAAGACCTTAGGTGTACGTCCAAGCTAGGATATCTACTGAGGGATTTCCCTTGGATATAGAACTCTGAGGAAATGAGACACTCTAAGAACACTTGGAAGCCTGTTGTCCCTCAAAGGTTTTGGGGAGAACTTTTTGGTTGAGGAGTACCAGCCAACCCTGCTTTTTCCTAATGAGTTTCTGCTTCCTCACTCTCTCCTTTTTCAGTCTTATAGGATGATGTCAGATTAATTTTGCTAAATTGACATTCTAAACCTGCCAAACTTGTACCCCAAATACTTTGCTACTCCCTATTACCTACAGAATAGGGAGCAGAAAAGAAAAAACAAAATTCTCATTCCGGGAGTCCAGGTCCTCTATGATCTGACAACTGCCCTTTCCAACTTTCTTTCTGCACCCTTCCAGTTAAACTAGATCACTTGTGATTTTAGCATTGTGTCTTTGGAAAAGGGTTCTCTCTGCCTGAGATATCCCCTCTGTTGCCTGTTTAAACATATCCAAATACTATAAATGCTCCCACTTCCACTCCCATAATTCTTAAATTTGGAGCTGTAGACCTCTAAACTCCTGGAGTTAATTAGTCAAATCTCTTTAATGGCACTTGACCACTTTAACCTTGTGTAAGAGCTTCTGCAATAACCTCTTAAATAGAGTATAAATAAAACCGTGAAGGACAGAAACTAGGTCTTATCATCTTTAGCAGAGAGCCTTGAGTAAGAGATCAAGCAGCTGTGTGAATGAATCAATGAGTGCATAGAAGGGAAAAGATCCTGATGCTAGCTAGGGACATGGGACGTTAGGTGATTCCAGCATTTTCCTCCACGTGGGTTCTCCTAACATATACTTAACACAGCAAAGAGACATTGGGCAAGATCTCCATCTGTTTCAGAACAACCACGTCTCTTGAACTTTTGAATGAATCACCAAGGAGGGCTCAAAGAGGGTGGGAGAAGAGCATGGTCTCCAAGACTGAGACTCTGGAAGGTGGAATTAAGGGAAACTCATGGGCTAATTCTGGGCTCTGGGAATAAGGAGATCCTTAGGACGTATGTTTTTGATGCTCCATTGGAAGGATACAAGAGATCCACCCTCGTTGGGGACGTTTTCATGTTCTAGTTGTGATCATTCTAGGACAGAATGTCTCAACCACAGCCCTAATAACATTTTGGACTGAATAATTCTTTGTTGTGGGAGGTGTGCTCTGTGCATTGCAGGATGCTTAGCAGCATTCCTGGCCTCTACCCATTAGATGCCCATAGCATCCCCTTCCCCCAGCTCCAGCTGTGACAACCAAAAATGCCCGGGGGAACAGTTGCCCACCTCTGGTTGAGAACTGCTGTTCTAGGAAATTTATTGCATTGTCAATTTCTTGAGGACAGGGAATGTTGACTGAGTTGCTTTGCATCCTTCTACTCCTAGGAAGTGTCGGCACATAGAAGTTATTCATTCTTTTCTTCAATACCTTGTTATTGAGCCTTTCTATGAGCTACACCCTGTTCTAGGCACTGGGGATATACCAGGGGAAAGGCTGTCAAGGCTCTCGTGGCACTTACGCTCTAGATGCTCTGAGTGCTATCTGTGGTGGTGATCTCAATGGCACCAGCTATTTTAACTTCTTTTTCACCCTGGTGAAAGGCAGGCCAAACTCCGATGACTCTATGTCTAGGTCATCATTTGGGAACACTCACGTCCTTTGTTCTCACAGGAAACATTAAACTAGAATTTGCTCACACATGTTTTTCCTACTTTTCTCCATGGTAGAGCCCTGTTTCCTGATGAACCAAAGTGAGCTCCTTCCCTGCAGGGAGTTTCCATGGGTGGATGAGGATGCGCCTCTGTGACTGCATGCAGAGAAAGCAGGAAGGAGTGAAGGGGCAAAGTTTGTACTAGAAGGTAGGTACCAACAGTTGGCATATTTCCTCAGCACATTCTGAAGTAGAAAGCGTGGAGTCTTGCCATTTCTGGGGTAGAGGCTTGATCTTATGTCTGTCCTGTCAGGAAGTTCTTACTCATATCTCCAGAACCAAGTCAGCTCTCACATTTGCAGTCATGTCTTTCCCAGCTTCCCTGGCAGTTACTCACTTGTTATCTGTGTTCCTGCAGCACTTTCAGGGGCTGCCAGAGCACTTATTTTATTGCTCAAGGCGAGTGCTTTTGCTGATTTGAAATTTCCTTGCTTAGCACAGTGACTAAAGCATAGATAATGCCCGAGAAATATCTGTGGAATAAATGCAGCATAGGTTGCGTGGTTCACGAGGAAGAGCCCCGTAGTGGCATCAGAGGATGCAAATTCTAGTCCAACTTTGTCACAAAGTGAATCTGCAGACAAGTTATACAGCTAAAATGTTCACATAAAATCATATAGCAATTGAGGGATTATTATTATGTGGGACAGGTTTATCTCTATTGAATTTACCTAGAGCCGCCTCTCTTTCTCTCTCTCTTTCTCGCGCGTGTGCGCACACACACACACACGCACACACACACACAATCATACCACAAAATACCAGTGCAGTGTCCCATGCTTATGACCAGAGTGTGCAGTTAACCTTGGCGCTGTCGTCTGAACTCCCCTGGACCCCCATGTCGAAGCCCCGCCCGGCTGGTAAGGTGCAGCATGACTCTGTCTCTCTCCTCCCCACCACTGTTACTTACCTGAAGACTTCAAACCCCCAGCCTGCCAAGGCAGTGAAAAGTCTGGGACTCAGGTCTCTAGCTGGGTTCATGGCACAGCCACTGTTCAGTCCCAAGGAGGAAGAAATGACAATAATCAGGAGGCCGATGACAATGGGCTCTAGGCCTCTGGGGGCTCCCAAGTTTCTGGAGTCAAAAATGGCAAAGACGATCATGAGGAGTATTGTGGTAGCCACCACCTGGAGAGGGAGAAGTTGAGCCAGGGCTTTAGCCTGCATTCTGCTCACCTGCATGCCTCACAACCGTCCCTTCTTACTATTCTACAATATTACAATATTGCTATTTTACTTATATTACAATATGCCTCCTAATAACTGGCATGTGCTGGGTAATTGTGCCAGTCTCTCTTCTTTCCACAGCAATTCTAGAGGAGAAGCTAATATAATTCTCATTTACAGATTGGTTATCCTACACAGTTAGTAGGTGGCAGTCAGGTTTGGATCCAGAGAGTTTGGCTCCAGATACTGTTATCTTTTTTTTTTTTTTTTTTTAAGACGGAGTCTCGCTCTGTTGCCCAGGCTGGAGTGCAGTGGCCGGATCTCAGCTCACTGCAAGCTCCGCCTCCCGGGTTTACGCCATTCTCCTGCCTCAGCCTCCTGAGTAGGTGGGATTACAGACACCCGCCACCTCGCCTGGCTAGCTTTTGTATTTTTTAGTAGAGACGGGGTTTCACCATGTTAGCCAGGATGGTCTCGATCTCCTGACCTCGTGATCCGCCTCTCTCGGCCTCCCAAAGTGCTAGGAGAGACTGTTATCTTAATACCACACTCTCCTGCTAAGCTACTACTCAGCTAAGTAGAACGGCAAGCTGCAGGCTGGAAAAATGAATGAAAGTCTTGTTCAAATTGGTGAGAAAAGCAATGTGAGATATCAATAGATGAGTGTGCAAAGGAAATGAACAGAAAATTCCAAAAAGGAAAACAGAATTAGGAAACCAGTGGTAAAAACTCATTTGTAATAAAATAAATCCAAACAACATCAAATGTTAGGAAAAGGATATCGTTATTTCAGCCTTTTCTAATAGACAAGTACTGTGCTTTCAAAAGGAAATTGAGCAATAATTTAGCAAAATGCATTCAAAAACATAAATTTATGTATATAATTTGATGCTGCTGGATATTTGAGAATTACACCGTGGAAATGATCTAAAACGTGGAAAAATCATTTTAAAATGTCCACTTTAGCAAAATTTATAGTACTGAAAAACTGTAAGCTTTTACTCTTTTTTTAGTCTACTATACAGCCATTAAAAACTATAAACATAAAAGCTATGTAGTAATATTTAAAAATACTTATGACATTAAGTGAAAAAAAAATTGTATGTGCTTTGTGTTTTCCACAGCTGTCCCTCAGTATCTGTGAGGGATTGCTTCCAGGACTTCCTGCAAACATCAAAAATCCATGGATGTTCAAGTCCCCGATATAAAATTGTGTATTATTTGTATATAACCTATGAACATCCTACTGTATATTTTAAATCATCTCTAGATTATTATAATACCTAATGTAATGTAAATACGGTATTGTTTAGGGAAAAATGACAAGAAAAAAGTCTGTACATGTCCAATACAAATGCAATTTTAAAAATATTTGTGACCCATGGTTGGTTGAATCCATGGATGCAGAATACACGGATATGTAGGGTTGACTCTACTTAAAAACACACATAAAAGAAAAATTTTAAGACAATAAACAAAAATGGTAATAGGTATTCTGAATTGGCCAATTATAGCTGGTTTCTATGTTATTTATTTCCCAAACTACTGTTTAACAGTTAAATGATAGCCATTATTTATTGAACATTTATTACATGCTAGGTACTTTATATGCTTTATCTCATTAAAACTTCATAGTAGGGGCCAGGTGTGGTGGCTCCCGCCTGTAATCCCAGCATTTTGAGAGGCCGAGGCAGGCAGATCACGAGGTCAAGAGTTCGACACCATCCTGGCTAACATGGTGAAACCCCGTCTCTACTAAAAATACAAAAAAATTAGCCAGGCGTGGTGACAGGAGCCTGTAGTCCCAGCTACTCGGGAGGCTGAGGCAGGAGAATGACGTGAACGTGGGAGGCAGAGTTTGCAGTGAGCCGAGATCGTGCCACTGCACTCCAGCCTGGGCGACAGAGTGAGATTCCATCTCAAATAAATAAATAAATAAATAAATAAATAAATAAAATAAAATAAAATAAAAACTTCATAGTAATGCTGTGAGGTAAATCCTGTTATTATTCTCAGTTTATAGGTAAGAAAACTGCAGTAGAACAAGGTTAAGACACTTGTCCCATGTCAAACTTATAAGAGGAAGAATCAGGATGGGAACCAGGCAACTGATTTTAAAGTTTAAGTTCATTATCATTTCATCTGCTTTCCAAAATAATAATGTTAAACTAATTTTTAATATTAAAAGACACATGTTCCCCCAAGAGCACTCTTCTGTGGAAAGCCTTCTCCAACTCTTTCTTGCAGAGTAAAACCTCCCGCCTGTGGGCTTCCATGACATTCTAACTTTACTTCTATCACTGTCCTTGTCACTCTGCAAAAGAATATCTGTTTACTTCTTAGACTGAGCATCAGGCTCTGAACTCATTGAAGAAGGAAGAGCATAGAGCTGTACATGGCTAAGTAGGTGCCCAGTAAATAGTTATTGGGTGAATAAGTGATTGATTATTAACTAAACCAAGGAAAATGTTTGGACAATATTTAGAGCTAAGCAATTTAGTAATCTTGAGATAAGGTGACCCCAAAATATGGTCATGATGACCAAGAACTCTGTTGGGTGTTGACTGACTGATAACTGGTAATTTTTGGAACTCTCTCCAAAGCCTAAGGAATACAGAGAGCCTTCAGAGTTTGCTGATGGTTACAGCATCAGGGTTTTCTAATATTTGCTTTTTCTACTTGACTATGTACACAATAATGGACTTAGAAATCACAGACCTTAGAGAAATTGCAAACTCACTCTGAGACAAGGACACAATGAAGAAAGCTCAGGATGTGGTATGCAGGTCAACATTGATCAAGATACAGCTTTGGGAGACTGAGGCAGGCAGATTATGAGGTCAGGAGTTCGAGACCAGTCTGGCCAACATGGTGAAACCCTGTCTCTACTAAAAATACAAAAATTAGCCAGGAGTGGTGGCTCACACTGGTAATCCCAGCTACTTAGAAGGCTGAGGCAGGAGAATTGCTTGAACCTGGGAGGCAGGGGTTGCAGTGAGCTGAGATCATGCCATTGCACTCCAGCCTGGGGCAACAGGCTCAGTCTCAAAACAAACAAACAAACAAACAAACAAAATTTAGAGAACACCACCAAAATAATTAAAATTGTTGTAGCTCTTCTATACTCTCTGCTTCAAATTTCTATTATAATATGGCCCTTATACTCCAGTTTCTTATCTAATTATATATTTTTTCTTTTATTTTCTTCTTTTTTTTGCCCAGGCTGAAGTGTAGTGGTGCGAACATAGCTCACTGCAGCCTCTAGCTCCTGGGTGCAAGCTATCCTCCCACCTCAGCCTCCCAAGTAGCTGGGACTACAGGTAAGCACCACCACACCTGGCTAATTTTTGTATTTTTGGTAGAGACAGGGTTTTGCCATGTTGCCCGGGCAGGTAGTGAACTCCTGGGCTCAAGTGACTTGTCCACCTTGGCCTCCCAAAATGCAAGGATTAAGATGTGAACCACCATGCCCAGCCCTATCTAATTATATCTTATTTTGCATAGTTTCCTTGTTCAATGCTCTTCAACTAGATTCTAAATTTCTGGGCAGATACTGTTTATAATGCATTTTTCTCATATTTTTCTTTTTATCCTCATAAGTAACTTCATGAAGGCTCATATTATCCCCATTTTACAAGTGAAAAACTTGTGACCCAAAAAGTTCAGTACTTTTCTGAAGCCATGCAGGAAGTTGGAGGCAGAACAGCTATTTTAATTCAAGCATTCAGACTCTGCATCTTGGATCTTTACAACTCACATTTACTTGTCAGTCTTTCAAGCTCCAGACACAGGGTCAAGCACATAGTGAGTTTTTAATAAACGCTTGTTGCCTGTTTGATTTATTGATGAAAGTGGAAAGTAAAAAAGCTAAGGACATGAGGGCATAGTTTTTCATCCATACATTGAATGGAGATGGGCATAGCTGATGAACTGGAAGATCCATTTTATACACATACCCATTCTGATCTGCTCCACTGTATATATCCTGATCATAGAAGCAGAACTTAGAGATACTGAAAAACATAGCCTTCCTTCCAGTGTGCTGACCAAGATGACCAGCAGCCTTCTTGGGACACAGTAAGGGAAGAAGAGTCTTTGGAGTTGACAATGTTAGTCCTGCCACAAGCTGACCAAATAGGTGTGCTATTGGTTACACCACAGTATGCTTGGGTGCCAGAAGCTTGTTTAAATGTCAATAAGGCAGAGATACTTCTAGCCACCTTGAGAGTTTAAATAAATAAACCTATGTACATGGTGAGACGGAGAGGACTGGTGATACCTTAGGATCAGCTACCACCCTTCACAGTCTTTGATTTGAAATAGAAATGTCTTCTCTTGTGGCCTCCACACTTAGACCACATGTTCAAAAGAGACAATAGTGAAGTGAACTCCATTTCTGTCTACAGGGGTTGAAACATTTAGTCATTCATTATTTTCTGGATCTCAACTATGGGAACAAGTGTATGTATTAAAGAGGAAGGAGAAAACTTTTCTGGTGGTATCAGCTTCCTGCAAAGGTAAAACGATTATCAAGAAAGCTTGGGTTATGCCTAGCAACCTCTGCCATTGGAAATACAATCTCTCCTTTCTGAGTGGTCTCTAATTCTCCAATGCATTTCCCTTATAAGAGCATATCTTTTCACCAAAGTTAAGTCTTTGTTGAATCTACACTTACTTGATCTGCAAATGCGTTCGCCAGAGATAGATACGGAGCTGGGTATGTCGCAAAAATGTGTGCTGTTGCATTTTCTCCCACGATCAGCAGTTTTCCACCAGCAAAGGACATAAGTCCATCTGTGAAAGACAAAGCTCCAGCACATTAGTGTTCTCTGGGAAGAGTTGAAGGAGGCCTATGCCAAGCCTTCTGCTAAACAACCAGTCACTTGGGTTGAGCTTGGTATAGCCGTGTCATTTGTCTCTCTCTACTTCCGAGGAATGATAGTTTTAGAGATGCCCAGGTGAATCCCAGGATGGAGGGTCAAAGGAAGAAGGCCCTTGGCCTCTCTGAATGGCCCACTCCAAACCTGAACAAATTCTTCTTCAATAGGGTCCTGGGAATGAATTCTCTTTTGGGGAAATTCTTGGACTTTTCAAGGTCAACTGAAAGCCAAAGCAGGGCTTGGTCTTGCTCTAGGAAGAATTTGTAATTCCCAGAGGGCTCTCAGTAACCCCTAATACCACTCCAGAATTTAAGGGTGTTGCAGTAGACTGAAGACGCCCTTAGAGCTAGGGGTATGGCAGCCACTGCCACAGCCAGCACTGACCCCAGGCCATTCTTGCCACAGCAGTGGGCTCTGAATTTCCCGTGTGGCCTTGAATTCCCTTTTAGCCCTTTTAGACTCTAATTCTCAGAGAGACACTCTATGGGGAAAAGTCCCTTTCTATAACCTATTTCTCTTTTTCTTTTTTTTTTCCTTTTTTCTTTTTTCTTTTTTTTTGGAGACAGGGTTTCTCTCTGCTGCCCAGGCTGGAGTGCAATGGCGTGATCCTGGCTCACTGCAGCCTTGATCTGGGCTCAAGCAATCTTCTCGCCTCAGCCTCCTGAGTAGCTGGGACTACAGATGTGAGTTACCACACCTGGCTTATTTTTAATTATTTTTTTTTTTTGAAGAGACAAGCTATCCCTATGTTGCCCAGGCTGGTCTTGAACTCCTGGGCTCAAAAGATCCTCCCGCTTCTGCCTCCCAAAGTGTTGGGATTACAGGCATGAGCCACTACATACCCAGTCCTCCATGACTTCCTAAGGCCTTCAGTTTGGGAGTCATAATGTATTAAGTCTTACCTTGGGTTAGAAGGAAGGAGCTGCTTTAACAGTTGATTTCATGGGAACACCAAGGTGTTTTAGTTTGAAAGGCCTCGAGAGTCATGTAATTCAATTTTCTCATTTTCCAGAGGAGGAAACTGAGACTACTCAGATCAGATGACTTATTTAAGTCGCACAGGTATTTACTGAACAGCTAGAACTAAAGTCTGGTCTTCTATCACCAGTACTGTGTTTTTCCCAAGGACTGTTGCAGAGTGGAAGACCCGGCTGTTTGATAGAAAGACAATGAGGCTCCCACCCAGTCCACATCTCTGCTGTGTCTCTTCCTTCAAAGACATCATCCCAGAGTCCTTCTCTCAATACTTACTGGTCACACCTTTGCCACGAGAAAACACCTCCTTTCCCAGCCAAATCAGAGACCGCAGTGGGGAAGCCACTGGCCTATTGCTTGTTGTATGGATGTTCATGTTGTAGTGCTGGCTTGGCACAAAGACAGGCTTCCTTTAAGTTCTGCTCCCCATTTAAGATATGACCATTTTCATCAAGAGGATTCATGAATTTGCTGGAACGGTAATGTGGCCTCATTTTCTCAAATTTAGAACTTCCTGTCTCTTGTAGAATGCTTCCTGTCCTTGCTTTTTCTCACCTGTGCCTACCAAGTAATTCTGACTTTCAAATTATGCCCAGCTCTTCCTAATCATAAGACTCAGGGACTTTACTCACCATAGTAAATGCCAAAGAGGGTTGCGGCCCCCACAAAGGCTCCCAAGAACTGGGCTCCCACATAAAATGGCAATTTGAACCATTTCATCCGTCCAAAGAGACACATTGCAAAAGACACAGCTGGATTGATGTGGCCACCTGCAAAGAAGGGAAGATTGGAGAAGTGAGAAGGCAGGTCAAGATGAAGAATATACAGAAAACCATCTAGAGATCTCAGGTGGAATTCAGTCTTCTAGGTAGGGAACTACTGCCTGGGAGGAGAAACAGGGGTGTGTATGCACATGAAACAGACAGAGTGTGTGTATCTGAGCAGGGAGAGAGGGAGGACTGATCATTTTCATGGCATCCTTGGATAACTGTTTAGAATGTTTATCTTGATGAAAAGAGAGTCAGGTATAAAAAGAAACTTGATGTGCTTAAGTGGCTCTTTATTAATAGGGTTGTATCCCTCTGTTTATAAAGCAATCACCCCAAACAGATTGATGTAGCTATTAACTTCAATATCTTTCAAAAGTCAGTATGCTTATCCAATATATGTATAGGATTTAAATCTATATCTAGCAATTTCTCAGGCCATGACCAGAGGATATAAAAACAAGCTCAAAAGAGATGTATCTTTAAGGGAAAATGACTGTGGGTTGCTGAGGGTGGGGGCATAGTTGATTTTGAGGTGGTCACAGAGTTTGAGTGGCTAGTTCTCAGTTCCTCTGCATAAACAATGCATTTCTGTCATACACAGAAATGTAGCAACCCTTTCCTGAGCCCAAGCCAAGCTCCAGCTAGAGAAATCAGCTTCCTTGACTTGCATCCAGCCATAAAATCAAATGGAGAGTTTGCTCTGTGGTTGGTCTCTAACATCTCCAGCTGGGTTTGCTAGTAACAACAAGAGCAGCATTTATCAAATACTTGCCAGATACTATTGTAGGGGTAGTAGGTGCATTTGATCCTCTTAAGAACCCAATGAGATGGGTACTACTCCAGTTAATAGAGGAGAAAACTGAGGCATGGATGGAAAGGAAGTTTCTCAAGGCTACATGGTCAGTAAGTGGAAGAACCAGGATTCAAATTCAGGTTTATCTGAATTCTAGAGCCTATGTTCTCTGCTATACCACTTCCAGACCATCGTCACCGTGTTTATAAAGGCTTCTCTGCTTTTGTGGGCAGAAAAATAAATAAAGAATTTTTAAAAATTGTCTGAGCATATAGGCTCACTTCCTAGTGAAAACAGATGTTCATTTGAGGAAGACAAATGACATTTTGTGTGGAGGGGGAATCAGAGACACCACATTGAGATGTGGACTTTCAGGCTGTGGACTTAGTTGTAAACAAAGGAGAGATGATGGTGGTGACGATGATGATGCTGATCCTACACGGAACCAAAAGGTGCACTTGTTTCTAGAAGCCTCTACCACTCCCTGTGGAGAAAGCTATGCTTTTTCCAAGTCTACAGGGCAAAGTGGACTTGCAGTGGGTGGGGGGATTCTGGCTGCTGGCTAAGCCACAAGGGTCCTTTCTTCATCTGCCCCTGCCACTCAGTGGCTACTGTGAGTGAGAAAATGCCAGTGTATTGAAGCACAGATGATTTCCTAAAGCATTATAAACACTTCAACTGTTGAGTTTTCCTTTTCAACCCAGGAGAGCCACAATTCTGGAGACTAGCAGTACACCTTACCAGGGAAGGCTAGAAACAGGGGTTAGGAGGGAGGAGGGGACACACAGGGCAGTGGGAAGTTCCTCTTCTCCCAGAAGCTTGCTGCGGAGTAGCTGCCTCCAGCTGCCTGGCAGTAGCCATTGTGAAAGGAAAAGGGGCGGGGGCCAGGCGCAGTGGCTCATGCCTGTAATACCAGCACTTTGGGAGGCCGAAGTGGTTGTATCACGAGGTCAGGAGTTTGAGACCAGCCTGCCCAATGTGGTGAAACCCTGTTTCTACTAAAAATAGAAAAAATTAGCTGGGTGTGGTGGCAGGTGCCTGTATTCCCAGCTACTCAGGAGGCTGAGATGGGAGAATTGCTTGAACCCAGAGGTGAAGGTTGCAGTGAGCCAAGATGGCGCCACTGCGCTCCAGCCTGGGCAACAAGAGCGAAATTCTGTCTCAAAAAAAAAAAAAAAAAAAAAAAATTAGCTGGGCATGGTGGCTCGCACCTGTAATCCCAGCTACTCAGGAGACTGAGGCAGGAGAATTGCTTGAACCCAGGAGATGGAAGTTGCAGTGAGCAGAGATTGTGCCACTGCACTCCAACCTGGGTGAAAAAAAAAAAAAAAAAAAAAGAACAAGGGGGCCGTAAGGGATCACCTCCAATCCAACTCCCTTGAGTTTCGTCTATTTCTTTGTTTAACAATTTCCTCTTCCAAAATAAAATTTCCCATAAGTATGTTTCTGTTTGTTAGCTCCTTCTAAGCATCCTGAGGCTGGAACTATTATTTACCTTGGACCTCACATGTTGCAAGGCATTTAGTAGGTGTTCAATATAAAAGCTGAAGAAATAGGCTGGGCGTGGTGGCTCACGCTTGTAATCTCAGCACTTTGGGAGGCCAAGGAGAGCGGATTACGAGGTCAAGAAATCAAGATCATCCTGGCCAGCATGGTGAAACCCTGTCTCTAATGAAAATACAAAAATTAACTGGGTGTGGTGGCACACACCTGTAGTCCCAGCTACTTGGAAGGCTGAGGCAGGAGAATTGCTTGAACCTGGGAGGCAGAGGTTGCAATGCTCCGAGATTGTGCCACTGCACTCCAGCCTGGTGACAGAGTGAGACTCCATTAAAAAAAAAAAAAAAAAAAGGTTGAAGAAATAATCAGAGGCCTTATTTAGATAGCTCAGACTACAGAGATCTACAGAGGAAAAAAAGTTGCTTGGGGATCAAAAAGGGTATGTCTGGAAGGGTGCTTTGCAAAGCAATGAGGAAAAGGGCTGGAAAGGAGGCAGAAAGGTTCAGAAAGAGAGGTGGACAAGTGGCACCCTGATGCCTCTGGTTAGAGGCCAAAAGTGGCTGCTAGAAACTTCTCCCTGTAGAGATGAGTGGTCACCCCAGCTTATCACAAGGACAAGGCAGAGCAGTGTATTGGAAAGAACATGAGAACTAGAGTCAGTGCACTCAACTCTTGGCTTTGCCAAGCTTGCCGGGACAATCAAATTATTCACATAAAGGGCCTGCAGGCACAGCTGGAGCCCACAGGGCACAAGGTGAAAGTTTTAGGTGAGCAGAGGGAACCCCTTCAATGTTCTATTCTATGCAAATCCTCTCCTTCTCACCACCCATACACAATCCTGTGATCAAGATAACCCTATATTTTATTTGTTGTGAAAACAAGGCTATTTGCTTTTTCAATGAGTTTATTTTAGTCATAAAATGCTACATCAAGAGCAATTACCATTAGCCTAAATGCTTTGTGCAGGATGCTACATAATTAGGGTATTATGACCTCTGATTGACTGGATTTGACTGGAACATTCCCAGGGGAGCAGGATGCTGTAACTTCTTTACAATAAAGTGATGTTTTATATTTAAAAGGCAAATATCTGCTGACCTCACTAGTCGGCGACCACAAAATGGGATCCCATTTATATTTGTGCCCAGTATAAATTGGTTACTTTTGGAATTTTCAAGCAGATCTTACAAACCAGTATGTGCCCACAAACCAGTATGTTAGCTGCAGTGACAATGAGAAAGTCACCTCACACACACAATCCTCTCCTATTCCTGCATCTGCTGAAGCTGATACTGATGCTGTTGTCCACACAGATGTCATGATGGGCCAGTGTGTTGTGCTGCATGTTCCCAAAATGTTCCCAAAGCCACCAGTTCTCAAGGAGCCTGAACTGTGCTAGATTCCAGAGATAGAATGGTACGGACTGCCTTTCCAAGCCAATGTTACCATTTTCCAGCCAGTCTCAGACACCACTCTATTTGTATTTTAGGGTCTCATAGTTGCTCATAAACATTTTGGTCAGGTCCTGACTCTCACCCAGAAGCACAGCTTCTGCTGAAAGAAGTCCCATCAGTTTTGGCCCTTACTCTTCTAACTCTAGGGACTCAACCCCAGTTTAGGGGCTACAGAAGACTTCACACCATTTCTTCACTCCTTCTTCCTGCTGGTTCTCTCCCTTTTTCCCTCCTACAGTGACTGCAGAAATCCCCAGGTATATCAATGGACACAAACAGATATGGATTGCAGTGGTGACGGGTGTTAACAACAGTGGTAGGGTCTGGGGCCAACTAATTCTAAGTATCTACTTGATGTTCAGTTCAGGGTGTTACGCAGGCCAAATACTCCAAAACCATGTCTCTACCTAAAAAACGGCTGAAAATATGGCTACATCTACATTACCTGGTGAATGCAGTGGGAGCTTTTAGGGGAAGCAGTTAAGCCTTGGCATATTTAGGGCAGTCCCCTGGTTTTTCTTGTGCCCTTCTTGGAGTTTGCCTTGAGGTAAGCAGTACAGTGCTGGGATCACAGCAAAAGCTGGACAAGAGTTTGAATGAAGACACTGTGCATGCTAGCAAATCACATATATAGGAGTCTGGGAGGTCAAGGCTACAGTGAGCTGTAATCCCACCACCACAGTTCAGTCTGGGCAACAGAGTGGGACTCTGTCATAATCTGGACCGCCTTTGGATCTGAGTCCGGCTGTGATATGGAAAGGGTGCTAGCCCATCAATGGCCATTCCAGGTGCACAGCCCAAGGAGCTCCCAGGGAGTCTAAGCAATTGTTCTTCAGTGCTACAAAGGTAGTGTTTGCTACCAGGCCAGTCAGCTTAACTGCAGGATCCACTGCCCAACTAACCTGCTTGTAATGCCCTTCTCATAATAGAGCATTGGAAATGCTGTGTAAGAATGGGAATGTGTTGGCTGGGTGTGGTGGCTCATCCCTGTAATCCTAGCACTTTGGGAGGCTGAGGCAAGTGGATCACTTGAGTCCAGGAGTTCAAGACCAGCCTGGGCAACATGGCAAGACATGGTCTTTACAAAAAATACAAAAATTAGCTGGCTGTAGTGGCTCGTGCCTGTAGTCCTAGCTACTCGGAAGACCGAGGTGGCCGAAGGTAGAATTGCTTGAGCCTGGGTGGTCAAGGCTGCAGTGAGCTGTAATCCCACCACCACACTCCAGCCTGGGCAACAGAGTGAGACTCTGTCTTAAAAAACAAAAAATAGGCAGGGTGCAGTGGCTTACACTTGTAACCCCAGCGCTCTGGGAGGCTGAGGCAGGTGGATCACCTGAGGTCAGGAGTTCGAGACCAGCATGGCCAACATGGTGAAACCCTGTCTCTACTAAAAATACAAAATAATTAGCCAGGTGTGGTGGTGCACGCCTGTAATCACAGCTACTCGGGAGGCTGAGGCAGGAGAATCGCTTGAATCCAGGAGGTGTAGGTTGCAGTGAGCCAAGATTGAGCCATTGTGTTCCAGCCTGAGGGAAAAAAGCGAGACTCCTTCTAAAACAAAACAAAACAAAACAAAAAACAAACAAACAAACAAAAAATGAGGATGTGTGCTTCACTGTCACACAGATCATGTGAACCTGGGACAAATCTTGGCTCTGCCTCTTTACCAGCTGCAGGGCTTCCAGTTATTTACTGACTCCCTCTCAGTAGGGATTTCTTTGTAGAATGGAGACAGTAATACCCGCCTCAGAGTGCTGTTGTAAAGGAGAGGGAGATAAAGGCAGTCTGGCATTTAGCACAGTGCTCAGCATGCATAGTTTCTCAGTTCACTTTCTTCTCTTATCACCAAGTCTTGACTCAATGCTCTTAGGACCCACACCAGGCTGCTGAAAGATTCTGAGTGTCTTTGGTAACCAGATCATTTCCACAGTCACTTCTAAGTCCCTAGACTGCATTAAATTATCATCATTTCATTTTGTTTCTGAGAACCATGTGAATGGCTTCTAATCAGTTTACTCCTCAGGGCAGGATTAGACTAAGACCTTATAGATCAGATCTGCATGTCCATGAAAGCACCATCCATTTTGCAAGAGACCCAGACTCTTCCTGTTTGCTATAGATAAAGGTCCAGGACTTGCCTCTGTTGGAGTGACCTTCACTGAGCTATTCACAGGGTATCTGGGAGTTGGATTCCAAATGTGGGCTAGAGCAAGTAAAAAATCCTGTTGACTGGTGGAGAATAAGATGCAGCAGCCAGACTTAGGAATGAATCCTTTATGAGCTCTAACCCCCATTTCTGTCTCTTGTTAAATGTTGCCTTTGCATAAGTTACTTACCAGTGGTTGGTGATTTTAATTTTATCTATAAAAATTTAATTTTATCTATAAAAATAGGATCCGATACACACTTTTGCAGGATTTTTAAGATATAAATAAATTAAGGTATGTGAAGCACCCAGCACTGTGCTGGCATATTGGAGTGGTTGAATTAATAGCAGCATTCATTATTTCTACTGCTTACCAGAGACACCGCCAGTCACATAAATGGCCATTGCAACTGCCATTGAAAATCCGACATTGATCGTGATGATCCCTCCAAAACTTCCCCGACTGAGAATAGCTTGGGCAACAGACCCGCATCCAAGGACCTGGAATGAGAGAGAAACTCAACAAGTAAGTGAGGATGGCTAGTGTCAGAAGTAACGGAAACTCGCAGTAGCAAGTATTTTTAAAACAAACTCGTGCATTGGGTTGCCTTGGGTTTTATACAAATCAAATTATAATGATTCAGCTATACGCAGAGAGCAAAATGGTGGACCCAAGGCTGCATTTGGCTTACAGATAGATGAGTTTTGCTGTGCCTGCACAATGCTCAGATTTTGCCTACATTTATAAATCAGGAAATTTCACACAATGATCTAGTTATCTGATTTTCTTTAAAATTAAATTTTTTATTTTGAGACAATTATAGACCCACATGCATTGTAAGAAATAATGCAGGAAAGTCCCATGTACCTGTTACCCACTGGTTCCTTTTAATCAACCAGAAGGTCTGGTTATTCACAGAGAAATAATTGAGCACAGTAGCAGCTGGGGGATCCCTTTAAACAGAGCTTATGCCTTCCCAACTGGCTCATTTCACTGCCTTTCACTCATTTAGGTCACCTTCCTGGCCTCTGTAGGTATTTGAGTTTGACAGTCCTATTCTTGTGGCTCCCAGTATAAAAGCAGGACCAGGCACACAAACCACCATACACATATCCAATAAAGGGGAAAGGCCACTTGTACTATGTATTAGGAAAAATGTCTGATATGCAAGAAAACAAAGGAAAATCTTAGGGGGATAGATTTGGCAATCAGGACCCCCTTATTCTCATGTATTTTCTCCCTGATGGGGCTATAGTTTCCTAGGGAGCAGAGGCTGCCAAACTCACTGCTTCTTGTATTCCCTGTCGCACCAAGCCCAGTGCTGTGCTGATAGTAAGCATTCTGCAAACAGTTGCACAGTGAAGTGTGATAGTGAGTCTTCCACAGTCTTCAGCTGGTAGAGGATATTTTGGAGAATGAAATCCATATTCAGAAAGGTTTGCAATAAATATATGATGGTACATCCAGTCAGTAGACTGCCAGTCTACTGAAAAAAATATAAGTAAAGGAAAATAGAATAAAGGAGATTCGTGTGTACCAAGTGGAAAGATCCCCACGGTATATTATTAAAATTTTAAAAAGATACAGAGCAGTGCTAAAACATGCTGCCAATTGTATTAAATACATTACATGCATTTATTTTTATATACATGATCTCTCTCCATGAATACATAGGCAGCAGAAATGGGGTTAGACCCGAAAGGGTTGTGGGGAGCGCATGACTGGCACAGAGGCTGGAAGAGAACTTTTCATTGTATATCCTCTCTTTTTTTAAATCCATGTGTTTTCTACTTTTTTTTTTTTAATGGGCCCCACATATTCATTGAACAATCAGTTAAAACCATTTAATCACAGTCCATTAAAGAAATAGCTGGCAAAGGACGGTTCTTGGGAAAGACAGAACAGTTGCATACAATTTTGGTAGGAAAATGAGACAGCAAATGACCACCAGCTTTCACTGTGCTGTGGTTTAAAAAGCTAGTGTGGTCCTGGAGGCATAAGTGTAGGAATTATTAGATGATTAGATGGAATCCAGTTGGGATTTTATAACTAAAGAAGAGCAATTAACTTGAGGGACGTATTATTTAGGTGCAGGAAAATAGAGCATATGAGGAAATATTTCAGAAACAAACATATTTTAGGAAAAAGAGATTAACAATGTGAAGGCTTTTTATCAGGAAGATAATAACCTACTATTGTGTCTTTTCATAAGGGATTGAAAATGGAAGAGTCTAAAACTAAAATATGAAAGCTTGCACAAAGACAATTTTTTTATTGTGATGAATTAATTCTAAATAGCTCCCTCAGGAGCTATTTAGAGGAGTATAAGTTACAAACAAGAGATATTTAATACATATAGAATGATTTCTCTGACAGCAGAGAAATTACGTAGATGATGTTTTCATGTCCCTTCCAGTCCCCAGTTCTAAGATACATCCGCTTGTCTTAGCAAGCAGAGAAAAGGTGGAGAGCTTTGCACCCTACACTGAATGTTAAATACAGTTACAGCAAGAACATGTCCCCTTTCTCTCTAAAAAAAAAAAAAAAAAAAAAATCCCCTGGGTCCATTTTGTAGCGTAACAATTTCACCTAGACTTGACATTATTTTTTCCTAGAATCCTTATCTATTATAATAACTGCTGGAATTAAAACCACATTGGTGTCTTTCTTTCATTTTAATTTAAATCCAATTAAATGCTCTGGGCACAACTTCCAGGCGAACTGACATTTTTGTAGTATCTCCTAAAATGAGGAATAAAACAATACTGACAGCTGAGATGACTTGATTTAGACAGCCGGGGCTAAGAAGAGACACAAAAGAGAGAGGCCAGTCCTGAGCTATTATTGCTTTCTAAATAAGCGTCTCCCCTCTTTTATGATCCTGATGTACATGCACTTGTGCGAGTCTAGAGGGGACATAAAAGCTTTAAATGGTTCAAGTGGGCCCGTGGAGGCTTCTGCCTTGTCAAATTTCACTATGATTAATCCTCTCCTCTTCCATTCTAGATGCTGAAATGGCTTTTCTTCGGAGGATAATCAATGCTGTGTGCTGCAGGAAATAGGAGGAGAGATGGAGCAATGTGGGGACTTCAGTTACCCTCATCAGAAACACCGCTCAGAGGATTGGAGCCCAGATTTCCAGCACTGCATCTTAATTTAGAAATGTATTTGCTGTAGCCTGAAAAGCAACAAGGAAGCCAGGTAACTGCCTCCTGGTTTCTTCCTTTGCCTGCCTCCTCTTGCCTATATTCATAGCACCAGGACAGCAGATCATGGACATTCTAATGTATCATGAGCTGCTTGCTGGAGATCTGGTCACCCACTCTGATTCTCTATGTGTTCAGTGTATTTTTTTCCTCCAAAAATGAGACAACTGTTTTTTATGGTATTGACGATAAAAGGTCCATCCTGATTCCCTGCTCTCACCTTCAAGAACTGCCATACCTTTCCCTTCTTAGACTCAAAAAGAGCACATTATCATATCCACTCTGTCTTGATTTTCCTGGTCTCCCCATCTAGATAGCATTTCTTTTTTTTTTTTTTTTTTTTTTTTTAATTTTCGTGCCGGGGTCTCTCTCTGTCGCCCAGGCTGGAGTGCAGTGACACGATCTCGGCTCACTGCAAGCTCTGCCTCCCGGGTTCACGCCGTTCTCCTGCCTCAGTCTTCTGAGTAGCTGGGACTACAGGCATGCCCGGATAATTTTTTGTATTTTTAGTAGAGACGGGGTTTCACTGTGTTAGCCAGGATGGTCTCGATCTCCTGACTTCGTGATCCACTTGCCTTGGCCTCCCAAAGTGCTGGTATTACAGGTGTGAGCCACCGCGCCAGGCCTAGAGAGCATTTTTAGGTCCATTGCCCATTCAGATTTTTCTGAACAAACCTAGTGTCTCTCCTCTGAAGTTCAATTGTACTGTTTATACTCTACAGTAAGTACTTAGTTACCTTCCAAGTGCCTAATCTTGATTTCCTTATCTAGAAAACAGTCTCTTGGGTTCCTTTCCATATTAACATTGTGGATATTCTAATGTATCATGGTTTGTAATATGAGAGTCTCTTTGATTTTATTCTATCCACTTGGGTGTTTTGCTTCCTAAGTCCACCACCCACTCCTCCTCAGCAGGCCTACAGACCTTTAAGATTTCTTCTACCTTCTTGACAGGACCTAGCACTTGCTCAATCTAGCTGCCTCTTCAAGAAGAATTAGAAAAGTCACAAAACTATAGAGGAGATGGAGGGCATGACAAATGCATGGACACAGTGAAGATCTAGTGTTCAACGAGTCCTTCACTGTGTCTCCAAAGTTCCTCATTAATCTTTCATTCACGTTCTCTCAATAGCTTCACCAAGCCTTCTCTTCTCTCGTCAGCACAACCCACCCAACTGCCTTTCTGCAGGTAACACCACCTTCTAGTTGACTCAGCACCTATTAATGGATGTGAAGACCAATGGTAACTCAGAATATCACACAAACTTTGTATTTCAGTTATCCAGCACTGAAGAATTCACCACCCCAAAACTTAGTGGCTTAAAATGATAACATTTATTTTGCTTATGAATCTGCAATTTGGGAGGGGTTTGGCAGGACATCTCATCCCTGCTCTACTTGGTATCAAATGGAGTGGCTCAAAAAATGAAACATTGGAATTATTTGAAAGCTTGCATGTTCATGCATCTCAAGGTTGATGTTGACTGTCCGCTGATACCTTAGCTGGGGCTTACAAATGGTTTCTCCATGGGGCCCGGCTTATTTACAATATGGTAGTTGAGTTGCAAGAGTGAGCATCATATAGGCTCCAGAGACTGTGCTCTTAAATCCTGTACCATGCCATCTCTCAGTTATACCATTTTGCTGGTTCTGAACTCGATAGCACACAGAAGGCATGTGATACAGGTATTATCCCTAAAACATCCTAAATCGGTGTTCACCTAACCCATACTGGATCACCTTTAGGGATAGGGAGCTCATTACCACATTAGGCAGCTTGTTCTGTATACTTTTTATTGTTCCTGTGGTTGGAGCATCCTTCCTTACACGAAGTTGGACGCTTCCTTCCTGTAACTTCTGTCCATTAGCCCCCGGCATACTGTTGGGACCAAGGAGAATAAGCTTTTCACATACCAGGCATTGCAATAAGTGGAGGGGCATAATGCCCTCCCTGGGTTCTGTCTTTGTTTGGATACTTGTCCCTTCATCTTTGATCTCTGCGTCTCCTTGGACTCCCAGTGAATCTCACCTGAGTAAGCTCTATGTTGTCAGTGTCCCTCTTAAAACACAGAGCCCAGAAATGGACACAGTCCTCCCATATTTGTATATCACATTATGACATGGTAATTAACCTTTTGACTTATGGCTTCTATTGCCATCTGGTGCGACTCTTAGCCATGGAATGTTATTTAACTGTTTACATATTTATGCCTGATTTTCTCAATTGTATAAGAAGATTTTCAAGATAATATGCTGAACTCTTTTTGTCTCTGTAACAGCTTCTAGTATATTGGATGTAATTGAGTAATAGATCCTGGACATTATTTCCAGGGATGACACTTATTGGCAATGTAAATGAACATGTTATTTCTCATTCTCAGCTTGCTCATATATTAAAGGGGAATAATGATATGTGCCAGGTTTGAATCATACGGTTTTTTGATAAAGAATCAAATGAGATAACATGAATAAAGGTAATATTTAAACAACAATGGGCAACAATAAGGGTAGGATATTATTGTTTTTAGTATAAACTCAAAAATTCCAGTTTAGGGTGAATAGGTTAAGAAAATAGACCCATGAACTTAACTGCTAACTCGCTGCCTGGCAATAAAAACAGGGGAGAAAAGACATCTATAACAGAATACATCTAGTTGAAATATTTGCTGTTTCATTCCTAGTCATGGGATTTAATTTTGGTGAGAGAGGGAAAGCAGGAAGCTGATAAGATCTTCAAGGTGTTTTGACTATTTGTGATTACTCTCCAAAGATAGGCTATTTCAAAATTGGCAGGATTTTAGTGCTTTTTGTAGGAAAGCAATGCTAGAAAATAGAAAGATAAATGCTTTTTTTTTACTATCAGGTTCCATACACAGAAGAAGGAAAAGACTTCCATTGGAAAAGGAAGAAAGACACTTAAAAGGCAGAATTCCTACAAAATATCGATTGGTGGGAATTCCTCCAGTCATTCCCGATTACCCAGAGCAAAAATTCTGGGATTATTAATACCTGTTATTCCTTCCCCTTCTCTCCTTTGGCCACTCATAGTCCGTCATTCCCATATCTGGTCATCTGCAGCCTCTAATCAGTGTCCCCACCTCCGATCTCTCCCCATCCAGAGACCATGCCAGATGAAGCACCACACACCACCTCCCCACTGCTCAGGAAATGTCAGCCCAGAGTCCTCAGGGTGGTCCTCAGGGCTCTCCATTGCCTTACCTCATGATTCCCAGCCACCTTCCTTTCCAGTATTCTTTAGCACAGATCTGCATCAGCCAGGCTGACATCCTAGTCACGTGGAGCCCTTTGAGCTGATGACACTTGTTTTCATCTCTGCACATCTGCTATGCTGTGCCTTTCAGAAGAAACACCCTTTCCTTGCACCTTCTCCAGCTAAACCCAATCTATTCTTAATGATGAGCTGAAATCTTGCCTTCTCTGTAGGACTTTCTCTGACAACAGAAGCCCTCATTGACTTCCTGTGCCTACTCTACCACGTCTGCACTTTGCCATTTTATTATATACCTGCCACCTTGTCTTGTGGTACCAATCCCCCCAAAACTGTAATGTCCATCAGGGAAGTACACTTTTTTTTCAGGTTAATTGGAGAAAAAGCATACAAATTTATTTAACATGTATACATGGGAAGAACCACAGAGTGATTACCCTAATTCTTTATATTCCGTGCTTAAATAATAATATTTGATGAAAGATATTAAAATATCTAAACTTAAGCAAGAACAACAACAACAACAAAAAACCAATTTCCCTGCTTTCAAGAAAAAGCAGGAAAAGATAAAAAAATTTAGTTTGGCCTATCCGTCTGATAAGGGATTAATAACCAGAATATATAAGGAGCCCAAACAACTCAATAGCAAACAAACAAACAAAATCCAAATAATCTGATTTTTAAAATGGGCAAAATATCTGAGTAGTCATTTCTCAGAAGACATACAGTGACCAACAGGTATAAGAAAAAAATGCTCAAACATCATTAATCATCAGAGAAATGCGAATCAAAACCACAATGAGATAACAACTCACCCCAGTTACAACAGCTTTTATCAAAAAAACAGGGAATAATGGATATGCAGAAAGAGGAACCTTTATACACTGTTGGTGGGAATGTAAACTAGCATAGCCACTATGGAAAATAGTGAGGAGGTTCCTCAGAAAACTAAAAATAGGACCGCCATATGATTCAGCAGTTTCACTACTGGGCATGTGTCCAAAAGAAATAAAATCAGTATGTTGAAGAGCTATCTGCACTCTCATGTTTACTGCAGCAGTATTCACAATAGCCAAAATATGGAATCAACCTAAGTGCCCACCAACCAGATGAATGGATAAAGAAATGTGGCATATATACGTTATGAAACAATATTCAACCGTAAAGAACGAAATCCTGTCATTTGTAGCAATGTGAATGGAACTGGAGTCATTATGTTAAGTGAAATAAGCCAGGCATAGAAAGGCAGATGTCACATGTTTTCACTTATATGTGAGAGCTAGAAAAGTGGGTCTCATGAAGACACAGAGTAGATGGGGTGGTTCCTAGAGGTCAAGAAACGGCAGAGGAATGAAGAAAGGTTGATTAATAGGTAAAAATATACAGTTTGATAGAAGAAATAAGACCTAGTGCTTGACAGATCAGTAACATGACTGTAGTTAACAATAATGTATTGTATATTTCAAAGTTGCCAGAAGAAAATAATTTGACTATTTCTAACAGAATGAAAAGACGAATATTTAAGGCAGTGAATCACCCAATCACACTGATTTGATTTTTATACATTATATGAATGTATTAAAATGTCCCATGTACCCCCAAAATATGCACATCTGTTATGTATGAATAAAAAAAGAAAAGCAGGATACAAAACTACGCTGAATAATCCTCCTTTAAACAATGTGGAAATGATAAATAAACAGGAATCTTAAAAAACCCAACTTAATTTGGGGGTATGATATGAAATGTGAAAAGTAGGAGGTGTAATTTCTAAGAAATATCAAGTGGGACTGCTGGGCAGTTCCCAACTGAGCCATGACCTCATGACAAGCTGTTTATTGGACACAATGTAAAAGCTGACGTGGTGAAGTGGTTATCACAAGCTGAAATGCTGGGAACAGAGAGGGAATAATCAACCCACAGGTTTTATTGCACGTAACCCTTCTCAAATCTCTTGTATATTTACTACATCCTTTAAAGTGTAAAACAAGATCGTCCTAGCAGAATACATGGTGCATAACAGACACTCAATAAATATTTGTTCGGTGAGTATGTAAGAACTGAGTCCTTTCAGAAAAGCAGTAGTTAATGAAGTTTAGGAATTCCTTAGTGAAGTGTTTGTGAATGCATGCAACCTGGGGCCAGGGACCACCATGGAACCCTAGAATTACCGCAAGAGGTCTTTGATTCCTTGTGTGCATCAAACATCGTCCAAAAATTGAAAAAATAACATGTCTTCTATCTACCTTTTGTGATCTTGTGTTTTCAGAATTAATGAATACCAAAAGAATGTTGTAGTGTACAGAGTTCTTGAAAATTTGTGAAGTTAAAAAGATCTCCTTGGGAAAGATTGTCATGGCCTTTGAAACAAATAGTGTATAAAAAGTTTACCATCTTGACTCATCTGTTTAGGGTAGTGTGTATAAAGGAATACTAGCTACCCTCTATTTAGTTCATTCTTTGTGCCAGGTTGCATGCTAAGTGCTTTACTTGTATTCCTTTATCACTATCCCATTATTAACTTAACAGTTATAACATTCTGGGAGGTAAGGAGTATTGTCTCCATCTCATGGATGAGCAAATTGAGGCTGAGAAAGATCAAAGCCACTTGCCTAATTTTACATCATTGTAAGGAGACAGAACCAGGATTTGATCACAGGTCTGTCTTAGTCAGAGGCCTGAACTTTTAGCCGTCACACACTGGATGGAACAAGTGGTCATCAGATGCAACTGATGTCCCCAAGAATCCATGGATATCTTCAGGGAGGATACTGGGTTTTCCACAGGATGTAGAATAGGGGCATCAGTTTTTCTATCTGCATATTGAAAGCAAAGGGCTGTCTGGGAAGGTGAGGACTTGAAGACCCCAGGTAGCAGCCATCTGTTCCCAATCTATCTAGTATAAATGGCCTCACTGTAAACCAGATGTGTCAGTCCAAAGAGAAAGGACTGAGGCTGAAGTTATTTGTCTCCTTATAGTTACTGGTTTTTGCCAGGACAAGTGCTTTTCTGGTAACAATAAGTATGGTCACCCTAGTTCAGAAAATATACAACACTCGTGCTTTGTCATCAGAGCATCTCAGGGACCTAGAAAAGAAAATCTTTCAGCTCCAGTTTCCCTTCTTTCTCAGAGATGACTGAGATATTTTGGTGATTACCTCCAGCTTTTTCAATTTATGCAAAATCGATTTTCTTGATTTCTGTTCACTTGATTTCTAGCTCCGCTTGCACAGACAAGTTCCGTTAGATGATCAAGCGCCCACCAGTAGAAAAGTAGAGTGAAAGGTACAGTTAAACCCTTTGCTCTCTTGTTCTCTCTCACACTCTCCTCTCCTCATAGTGTCTTCCAATTTTGTGGTTATCAACACACACTCCCCCCTAATGCTGACCAAATATGCCTAATACTGAAAGTGAGTATGGACCTAGAAGGGGCCTTTTCCACACCGATGAGCCACACCCAACAGCCACATGGGTTTCTGTGGCACTGGTCAGCATTTGGGGCACTTACAAGGGAGTTGAACAATTCCCCCTACTCCCACCTGCCCCCTTTATTACATTTTATTTAGCTAAAGTCAAACAAGTAACCCAGGTGGACATTCTAAAATGCCCCAATACCTCCAAGTCTCACCCAGCTGGAATGTGTTCATTATTGTTCTTTCAAAGACTTTTCTGGGAAGCAGATCCAGTGGTGCCAGTTCAGGGCACATTTGCTCTGTGCTATGTGGATAGCAGCAACGTGACCCAGGAACATGAGTTCTGTGTGACTGCTTTACCTCGTACCCTGCTGCAAGTCTTCTTGGATATAGGAAAGGAACACATTTAAATTATTAAACAAAAATACTCTCCAGTAATTTGTCATTACATGATGCAAATATTTATAAAAACAGAAGCATTAAAAGAGCTTATTTGTGGCAACACATATTTTAAATCAACTGATTTGAGTGTATATATGCACACATATATGTGTGTTTGTACTCACGTATATATGTGATATGTATATTCTCATGTAGTCCTCTTTAGGGGGAAGAAGGCACTCCTTTTTCCATCTAAAGAAATCTTTGGACAAAGAAATTAAGGAATTTTCCTGAGGACATATGTAGGGTAAGCGCACCTGATAGCAATAACTTAAGCCTACCCTTAGACTGACCCTGTATGGCAGATGCGCCTGAATGTTCTGAGCTAGGGAATCTGGAAGTGGCCAACCCAGAGATGCGTTCCCTATCTATGATAAACATCTGAACCCTGGCCAGTTCTATGCAACATGGGCCATACAAGGGATTGAGGCCCTGAGTTTTGAGTTAAATGAAGCGTGACAGGTGAAAGTAATTAAGAGGAGGTTATTAAGGGGAAATACTATATAAACTGCATGCTGTTTATATAGTAATTAACAGGATTGCAGTTTTCCTGCCCAGTCTGCGGTCCCTGGGCCGTGAGGTTACGTCCATGTTGATGAGGAGTTTCTTGGCTGAAATGCGCTATGTTCGATGAACGATTTAATGTACTATGTAATATTAAGGATTTTTAGTACGGGTTGATATTTGTGTTGACTAGTTTGAGTTATACGGTTGATATGGTGAATGTGTTATAGTTGATTCGGGGATTGTTAATACGTGGTTATATGTATGTGGATTATATTCTTGATGTACTTTGATGTGTTAATGTACTATATATGGTTAAACAATTATAGTACAATATATTATTCATGGGATTAACAGTAATGCACAAAGTACGTAAAAGCACTTACGTATTAGTTCGTTAATACTGACATAGTGGTTAAAATGTGTGCCGAAAAAAGTACAGGGAATAGTTTAATTAGAATTTCAGCTTGGGTGTTGACGGTGAAGCAGAAATGCTTCTTCCCTGAGTTGTCCTGAGGAGGGAATTCTCCATTTCTGGTTTACAAGACCAGAGTATTGAGTTATACTACAAGGGCAGTTTCATTTGAGTAATTTGTTTTCAATTAGGGCCGTAATTGGTATAAGGTAAGGATAGTCGAGATGTGCATGATGGATGCTGTTTGTCTGATGACAATAAAAGGGTAGTTGGCTGGCTGCCCTCTGATTCATGTGAGTGTGAGACTAGTGGACAGAATACTATGCTTTGCTGTTTAGACATGTGAGGTATAGGAATAACTGCTAGAATAAGAATGGAAAATATAAGGGCCAGTACACCTCCTAGTTTATTAGGGATGGATCATAAGATTGCATATGCAAATAAAAAGTATCACTCTGGTTTAATGTGGGGTGAGGTATTGCAGGAGTTGGCTAAAGTGTAATTATCTGGGTCGCTCAGGAGATCAGGTGAAAATAGCACTAGAATTATTAGAATTATTAGGAACAGGAGGAGGAGAATTAGGCCTAGAATATCTTTGATTGTGTAGTAAGGATGGAAAGTGATTTTGTCAGGGTCTGATGAGATCCCTGAAGGGTTATTAGATCCTGTTTCATCTAAGAACAAAAGGTGAACAGCCGCTAAAGTTGCAATGATGAAAGGTAAGATAAAATGGAAGGCAAAAAATTGTGTAAGGGTGGCTTTGTCTACTGAAAATCAACCTCAGATTCATTGTACAAGGTCAGTTCCAATATATGGAATGGCTGATAGTAGGTTTGTAATTACTCAGAATAGGTTTGTAAAAACTCAGAATATTTGGCCTCATGGGAGTATGTAACCTATAAATGCTATTGCTATTGTCGTGAATAGCAGGATAATACCAATATTTCAGGTTTCTAGAAATATAAATAACGCATAGTATAAGCCTTGGCCAACATGTAGGAAGAGGCAGATGAAAAATATTGAAGCTCCGTTAGTGTGAAGATAGCGAATTATTCAGCCTTAGTTTACATCTTGGCTGATATTGGCGATTGAAGAGAAGGCAGTTAAGGGATCTGATGTGCAGTATATGGCCAGAAATAATCCTGTGGTGATTTGGAGAATTAAGCAGGCACCGATAAGTGAGCCAAAGTTTCCTCATGTAGAAATGTCGGATGGTGTGGGGAGATCAATGAATGAATGATTAATAATTTTTATTAGCAGCTGTGTTTTGTGTATTTTGTTCATTAGTGTTCTTACAGTGGAAATACAATGATGATTTTTCATACCATTAGCATGGTTGTAGTCCATGTAGGAATAATAGCTTATGCTTTATTTTTATTAAGTATTCTTTTGGTTATAGGGTTTGCAGGTATTTCTTTGAAACTGTCTCCTGTTTATGGGGATCTATGGTTAATTATTAGTGGTTCTGTGGGTTGTGGTATTGTGTTGAATTTTGGTGAGACTTTCGTGGGGTTAATCGTCTTCTTAATTTATTTGGGTGATATAATGGTTGTTTTTGGTTATGCTGTGGCAGTGGTTGTTGAGGAATATCCTGAAATATGAAGGTCAGGTATTGACATTTGAGGGGCTTTATTATTAGGATTATTAATAGAGTTGGTGTTGATTTGGTGAATGGCTGAGTATGATGGGATGGTCATTACAATTAGTTTAATAGCGTAGGGAGTTGCATAACTTTTGAGGGTGAGGGTGGTTTGTGTGAGGATTCTGTGGGTGCGGCTGCTTTATAAAGTTATGGGTATTGGTGGTAGTTGCTGGTTGAACGTTATTTGTTAGTATTTATGTTGCACTTGAAGTTACTCGGGGTGATGATTAGATAATTAAGATTAGAGTTAGAAGAGGTAAAATAAAAAAAGGAGAGGAAATAGAGTTTCATTAGGCCTTTTGGGGCAGATACAGTAATGGAGGCTGATATCTGAGGTTGTGAAATGGTTTTTGGTATGGACTTTCCTAATCAAATATTTTGGCTTGTAAATAGGCTTGAGTGAGTGGGGGGGCTGTACGGTGGATTGTGGCTGAGTAAAAACCTAGTATATTGGAGAAGTTAAATGTCTGTAATGGATATTTTAGCTTAAGGTTATTCATTATAAAATTTAGTTCTATTGCTCGTAGGAGGCCTAAGGTGGTCACACCTAGGGCTGTGAGATTTAGGTGAAGTGGCATAGTTGTTTAGGGGGATGAAGTGGGAACAATATTATCGGTAATGAGGAATCCAGCGAAGACACTGCCAATTATTAGGCGCTTAATTGGATTAATTAGGAAAGGGTTACTTTTATTAATAATAATCAGAGTTGTGAAGCTAGGTTGTCCTATTAGAGGGAAGAAAATAATTTGGGTACTATAGACCGCTGTTAGGGAGGTTGCACTAACAGTAATAGAAAGGGCTCAGGCATTGGTGTATGACGTGTTTGCCGTTTCAATAACGAGGTCTTCAGAATAAAAACCCGTGAGGAAAGGCATACCTGTATGTGCAAGGCTGCCAATGATAAGGGAGGAGGAAGTGAGGAGTAGAGTTTTGAATAGTCCTCCTATTTTTCAGATGTCTTGTTCATCACTGAGATTATGGATGATGGATCCTGAACATATGTAGCTTTTAAAAAGACGTGGGTGCGGATATAAAGAAATGCTAGGTGTGATTGATTAATACCAATTGTGACTATTATAAGGCTTAGTTGGCTTGAGGTGGAGAATGCTATAATTTTTTTTTTGTGGATGTCATTTTGTGTTAGAGCACAGATTGCTGTAAATAAGATGGTCATGTCTCTACACATAATGTAAAGGTTTTGATTCATAGATTATTTTCTATTAAAGGGTAGAAGCAGATAGGTAGAAAAACTGCTACAACTGTAGTGCTAGAGTGGAACAGGGCTGAAACTGGGGTTGGGCCTTCTATAGCAGAAGGAAGTCAGGGATGAAAGCCAAATTGAGCTGACTTTCCTGCTGCTGCTAGGAGAACACTCATTAGTGGAAAGGAATTGGGAGTAAGATTTAGAAGAAATATTTGATGAAGCTCTCATGTGTTGGAAAATAAGAGGAATCATGCTATAGCTAAAATGAAGCCAATATTGCCAATCGTTTATACAGGACTGTTTGGAGGGCTGCTGTACTGGCATCTGCTCGGCCGTATCATCAGCCAATTAATGAAAAAGACATAATTCCCACACCTTCTCATCCGATAAAAAGTTGGAAGAGGTTATTGGCGGTAACTAGAATTAATATTGTGGTGAGGAAAATGAGTAAATATTTGAAAAATTGATTAATATTAGGGTCTGAGTTTATATATCATATTGAGAACTCTGTGATAGATCAGGTAACAAATAGTGCTACTGGGATAAATATTGTGGAAAAGTAGTTTGAAGCTTAGTGAGAGTTGAAGAGTTTGAATTGTTATTCAATGTCAGTTTGAGATAATTATTTCTTGATCTATGAATATGTATATTGTTGCAGGGATGAGGCTGCTAATAAAGACACATGCAATAGATATTTTTACATACTATAGATATCAATCTTTCTTGCAGGGGTTGGCTAAGGTAGTAATAAGTGGTAAGATTAAGGGAATTAGTGTTTTTATAATAGGATATAATACATGTTTATTACTTTTACTTGGAGTTGCACCAATATTTTTCGTTCCTAAGACCAATGAATAGCTCTTATCCTTTAAACGTTGAGAAAGCCATGTTATTAGGGATGGGAGCATGAGTTAGCAGTTCTTGCATACTTTCTCGGTAGATAAGAAGTTGCAGGCTTCTATTATTAGATCCACAATCTAATGTTTTGGTTAAACTTTATTTACAGTATGCAAACCCCATAATAATCTTAGGGTTTAAGGATAATAGAAAGATAGTTGCAAGGTATACAAGTGTTAATGTATTTTCTTGTGTGAATAAGGGTTTAATACTGTTAATGTAATATACAAGTGTCCCTCGTTGTGTTGTGATTAGTATGTGTAGGGAGTAAAGATCTGTAATTAGTATATTAAGTCCTATAAGCATAATGGTGATGTTTGATCAATAGAATAAAGCCATAGTGATGAAGAGTTCTCCTATTAAATTGATAGTAGGGGGAAAGGCAAGGTTAGTAAGACTTGCTAAAAGTCATCAAGAGGCTATTAGTGGAAGCAGTGTCTGAAGGCCTCAGATACGTAATATAATTCAGCTATGGACTCGCTCGTAGATCAAATTTGCTAGGCAGAATAGTAAAGATAAAGTGACTCCATGGGCAACTATAAGGATGACTACACCTGTAAAGCTTCAAGGAGTTCGAATGAGAATAGCCATAATAACAAGTGCGATATAGCTTACGGAGGAATATGCGATAAGTGATTTTAAGTCTGTTTGTCGTAGACAATTAGAGCTTGTCATAACTATTTCCCATAAGGATAGTATGAGGAAGGGGTAGGCTATATATTCTGTTATGGGGTTGAGGATAAGGGTAAGCCATATAATACCATAGCCACCTAGCTTTAGGAGTACCTCTGCAAGTACTATTGAGCTAGCAATAGGGGCTTCCACATGGGCTTTAAGGAGTTAGAGGTAAAGTCCATATAGAGGTATTTTTACTATAAAAGTCATAATACATGCTAGTCCTTTAAGATTATTAGATCAGGAAGTTAATAGTTCTTGGGTGGTAAATATTATTATTATTATTATGTTTAGTGAACCCAAGGTATTTTGAGTATGGGCAAGTGTGGTAAGTAGGGGAAGAGAACTATTATAGAGTTTTTTCCAGGGGGGGTCACTCATTGGAAAGGTGATGTTGACTTGCTAGAATTATAAGAGGTAGTAGTCAGGTTGTTAAGATTAGAAGGGGCAATGTTAGTGGGTCAGAGGAGAAAGTTAGTGAGAAGTTAGATGAATTATCATTTAATTGGGTCAGATATAGCAGAGTAATGAGGCTGCTGAATAGGCTGTGGATAGTTATGTTTATTTAGATTATAGAGTTATTACAGAGTCATGTTATTGGTAACAGTATAATTGTTGGAATAGTAACTTTTAGCATTGAAGTAAATTTAGATTTTGTACATAATCTAGGCTGTATGTGTTGGAGATTGAAACTAGTAAGGCAAGGCACACTGCGGCTTCGCAGGCAGCAAATACTAGGAGGATAATGGGTATTACGGAAGCTAGAGTGAAATGTATGTTTAAAGTTAGAGTAATTATAATGAATATCGATAATACTATACCTTCTAGGAATAATAGGGATGATGTTAAGTGGGATCGATAAACTAATATTCCCAGCAGTGCTATGGTGTATGCTAATATAATATTGATATAAATAAAGGGCATTTGGTAAATATGGTCTATCATAATCTAATGTGTCGAAATCATTTATTTTAACTTAAACTATCTACCAATTCAATTCAGTCAAACCCTTTTTGGGTTCATTCATAAGTCAAGCCTAGGATTAAAATGCTAATTAGTATAAGGGCTGTGCTGATTATTAGTGTCAGGTTGTTTGTTTGAAGGGCTCATGGCAGGGGCAGTAGTAGAGCAATTTCTAAGCTGAGCAGGAGAAATGTGGTGACCACTAGGAAGAATTTTGTGGAGAAGGGGAGGTGGCCAGAGGTTAATGAGTCAAATCCGAATTCATAAGGACTGGATTTTTCTATATAAATATTAAGTTGTATGAGTCAAAATGTAATTGCTATTAGTAATAGGGCCAGTAAGGTGTCGGTTACTAGGGCTAGGGTCAGGCTAGTTACTCTTTTTCGAATATTATTGAAGCTTATTGATTGGAAGTCAATGGTAATGCTTATACTGAAAGAGTAGGATCCTCCTCAGTAGATAGAGACATATAAGAATAGTCATACCACATCTATGAAGTGTCAGTATCAGGCAGCGGCTTCAAAGCCAAAGTGGTGGTTAGATGTAAAGTGAAATTTTAATTGGCAAAGGAGGCAGATAGTGAGAATGTTGACCCAATACTGACGTGAAGTCCATGAAAGCCTGTGGCTATAAAGAATGTTGAGCCATAAATTCCATCGGAGACAGTAAAAGGGGTCTTGAAATATTCTGAAACTTGTAGGAGGGTGAAGTATATGCCCAAGGTAATTGCGATGGCAACTACTTTCCATCAGGCTGTGGTAAGCTCAAGTAATTGAAACTCCTGATGCAAGAATGGGGTAAGGCCACAGTGGAGAGGGTCTGAATGGCAAATGCCCCTCTGAGACAGCATACGCTATCCATTTCCCCGCAACCCCACTATGCCCACATCACTCATATGTGTTGCCTGCTCTGTCTCACTTAGCCTTGGAGCTGTTGACTCCTGTCTTAAGGTCTGGGAAGATGAAACCATTAAGCTTTTGGTGTCAGCGATTTCCTGGCCTTGCAGATACCATGGTGATAACACACCTGGGTTGGGATGCAGTCCTAGCTCCTGAAGAAAGAATCTGTGGCTACCATCAAAGGAAGGGCTGCCTATAGGCAAAACTTTGTCTAAGGTGGTGGCCATAGTGTTTCCAAAAAACACAATCCCCATTCTTGAGAAGGGAGTCACTTTAGGGCTTACCAGAGGCTTCCCTGCTCCTATAAGTTTGTAACTGGAGAGGAAGGAGAATCCATGGCAATCTGTCAGCACAGCATTCTCTGCAAACCTTGGCCCTCCAGCCTGTGCTGTAGGTGTGTGTTAGAGAAGTCCCCCATCCGTCCTACTCCACCTGTTTATTCCCACCTATTCAGCTTATGTGACTATAGCCTTTTGAACATATGAAGATAATAATAATACCAATAACAACTAATCTATATTGAATGATTTTTGTGAGTTAAGCACTTTCCATGCATTAGCCCATCAGTCCTCACAATGACCTATGAGTCAGGCCCTCTTCCTATCTCCATTTTACAAACTAGGAAACGAAAGCTTAGAGAGGTTAAAACAATTGCTCTCACATTCTCGTAAGTGGTAAGTGCTCGGGCCAAGGTTTGACTGATTTTGACCAGCAATGGGTGAAAGAGGAAACATTCACATGGCATTTGAGCCGTGGTGAGGCGCTCTCACGCACTTTACTTCTGTGAGTCCTCCCAATACTTCATCCCCAGTTAAAAACTGAAAGTTTGAGTGACTTGATACAAGATGTATTGCGAATAGGTGACAATTTCTGAATCTGGAGCCAGATTCTTTCATTCCCATCCGAGTGTTCCTCCTGTGACAACTGCTGCTGCCTCTGTGGGTCAGCCTGTTTCCTTTATTAGCACAGAGTACAGATTTATGCACAGCTTTCCCGTCAGTTAGTTTTCCAATTGCAAAATAAAACTTTCTCAGTCATAACAAAAATAGTCACAAAGAACCAAGACTGAAACCTGGATCTTCTGGTTAAAAATAAAGTATGTGGTGGCATGCAGCCTGAGAGAATATCAGGATAAGATCAATCACCCAAGAACCAGCTGTACTTGAAAAGAGGCGATATTAGGGCAGGCTCATAAAAACAGAGGAATCTGCAATTTGAGAGCCAGGTGAATGGGAACATGGCCAGCCTCAGTGCTCTCCAAGCAGAAAAAAGTACCAAGAACCAACTCAAAGCTCAGAAAGGAGAGGTGATTGAACTCCACTATCTCTACTGGGCTGAAAAGAACAATGCTCTCCTTTTCTGACCCCGCCAGGCATTCACATCGCTCAACTCATCCCAAATGCTGACCTGGATGGGAACTTGATCACCATCCCAAGGGCCAGAATAAGAAGCGAATGAAGCATTTATTAATTAAGTTGTGTGTGTTTGCATTAGGATAACTGTGACTCTGAGTGGGCTGTGTGTGAGTGGGGGTTGCTGAGGACAGTTCTCCCTGTACCCACAGGGCCCAACAGTGCCAAGGCCGCCTCCTATCACTCTCAACCTTGGAGATCTCTGCAGACGGAGGAGTTCTGAGGACTGATGTGTTTCCAGGGTCTGCAAATCTCAAAGTATGTTTCACAGATCATTAGTCCCATGAGATGCTCCTCAAAAAAGGCGTTTGTGGTTAAGTAGAGAAGACAACTTTACATTCTGTTCCCCTCTTAGAGATTTATAGAGAACATTAAAGGCTCTGATAATTCCTGCAGTTCAGAAAACTGCTTATTTTTGTTTAACCCAGTGTTTCCCAAGCATATTTGGGAAGGACCACATATTTTCTTTCACTTAATTCTTATTTGCATCTTTTGGAACTAGTGTTTTTCAGAACAGATTTTGAGCAACTCCCTAAAAAAAATGCTTTGAAAAGGCATACTCTACTGGGTGAACTCTCTCATAGGGAGGAAGAGGGTGAAGAAAATACACATGAATATGTACAATTTTTAAAATTTCAAAAGGGTATACAATAGAATATAAGAAATGTGTTTCCTTCCCACCCCAGATTTTAAATATTATTCTCCACAGGTAACTAATATCAATACTTTCTGGTATGTTGTCAAAAAGATGTGCATGTGCCTGTGTGTGTGTGTGTGTGTGTGTGTATGTGTGTGTGTGTTTATACAGGTGAGGGTATTTAACACATACCATTTCTGCCTGCTTTTTCTACTTGAATAGCTTAGAGTATTTTCATATTAGCATGTAAACCTTCTATTTAATGGCAAAATAGGAGTTTTGCATAGATGCACCCCCATTTCTTTAACCAATCACCTGTTGATAGAAGCATAAGGTTTTTGGGAGGTATTCTCATAAGAAAGCTTGAGTTTCCAGACAGACTCTAAGGCATATGTGTTGAGAAGGGACTAAGCCCTCAAGTCCTTTATGGTCTTGACTGACTGTTCCAGGTTTATATCTTAGCATAATCAGCCAAGCTACCAAGATGGAGAAAAGGGCAGGGGGCAGGGCAGGCACACTTTGCTGGCATAGTTTCTCTTAAATCATTTGCTTTGCTTAGAAGTTTCAGTGAACTCAGCAATCCTGCCCCAGACATGAAATTAGGTGCCTGCTGGAGGTATAGTGGGCACCTAATTTCTTCACGGCTGAACTGCCTCAGCCATTTGAACCATCTGTGGGTTGTTAGGTCACTTTCAGAGTGCTGATGAGTAAAGAAGGGCCAACTTCTGCTCTCATTACCATGTTTTCCTTTCTTGTCAAGTAATGAGAACATGTTGCAATGGGCTTTGTCACTAAAGAAAAACTAACCAAACCCACTTCTGGAAAGTAGAAAAAAAAATACTTCCCCTTTGAAAGTCAATGAAAACAGTGAGTTTTCTGGGTAAAATTAAAAATCACAATCAGAAGTAGAATCCTGTTTGGCAGAATCAAGTTTGGCTCCGGGAGTCTGCAACCCTTAGATCAATGATTCAGAGCGGACTTTTCTACCAAGCGCCTTAAACTGTGAGATTTCCCAGGCCAGCCTGGTCCTCTGCATTCATTGCTGATAGGCGGAAATCTGTAGGAAAATTCTCCCTCAGCTGCTAGTGACTCAAAGTCTAAGGATGTCAGAAGAGCCGGCCTCGTTTGTAGGAAGCACGAGGTCTCGTCATTCATGGTCACATGTCCCAGTTTGGGAGAAAGGGTACAGAGCGCTGTTCTTTTGGGAGAGTGCTTTTCATCAGGCACCTGCATCCCCCAGGCTTCTCTTTTCCGTTTGCTACTTCACAGTAATCATTTCTGGCTGGCGATGTACCTGGGGAACCCCGCAGAAACAAATGCAAACCTGCTCTGGAAGAACAAATCCACTGCTCAGGCCACGTGGAATTCCCACAGGGAAAAATAAAGCTCCCTGAAGAATTTATAATACAGATGTAGAAAACACTAAAGGAAAAGATCCTTTATGAATAAGAGTCAGTAGATAAAATAGGCAGAATGATTCACTCCCCCAAAACTCGAGATGACAGAACAGGTTTAAAATATTATAAATATATTAGGCTTTGGTGAGTTAAGGAAATGAAAGAAATAAGCACACAAGAAAAGAAACTAAAGAAAAAAAAAAGAACCAAATAAAACATATAGAAATGAAAACATAATGAAACTAAAGACTCAATGAATGTGTTAAGCAGAAGATTAGAGGGAACCGAATAGGGAATTGGTGAACTGAAAGATAGATTTGAAACAACTGTACAAAATTCAGCATGGATTAAGAGAATAAGAGAAGAAATATGAAAAAAATGGTTGAGACATAAAAAAATGACAGGGTCAAACATGCATACCAATAGGAGTTCTAAAAGGAGAAAACAGACTGAGGGAAAGACAAGGTAATAAAGATGAAAATTTTCCAGAATTGGTAAAAATTGTAACTCTTTAAATTGAAGATGAAAAATGAGTTAAGCACTAGAAATAAGTTCACCTCGAGTCACATTATGGTGAAATTTCAAAATAAAAAACAAAGTGAAACTCTTATTAGTTACCAGATAAATTCAGATTATTAAGGAACAAAATGAGACCAGCAGGCTTGTCAGCAGCAATAACAGAGACATTGGAATGACACCTGAAAAATGCCAAGCAAAAATAGTTATCAACCTAAAATGTATCAGCTAATTTATCATTCAACCTTGAGCATGAAATAGACACATTCAGACAAAGACTGAGAAAGTTCGTCTGTTGCACACCCTTCCTGAAAAATTTTCTAAAGGAAGAACTGCAAGAAGAAGGAGACAGAACCCAAGAGAAAGTAGTGGGTGTATGCAGTAATGATTAACAAATAAACCAGTAAATGATAGGAATGCATTTTTATATAAGCAAATAAAAATAAGTATTTATTTTAAAACACCAGTAATAACAGTAATAATGAGGGAAAAATTTATTAGATAACAATGACATGTAAGATGGAGTGGTTGATTGGAATTAGGATTTTTTAAAGTTTTTATGTTGTTCAGAAGAAAAATTGATTTACTTTAAATATATATATATATGTAATTTTTTTTTTTTTTTGACACAAAGTCTCGCTTTGTTTCCCAGGCTAGAGTGCTTTGGCACAATCTCCACCTCCCGGGTTCAAGCAATTCTCCTGCCTCAGCCTCCTGAGTAGCTGGGATTACAAGTGTGTACCACCATGCCTGGCTAATTTTTGTGTTTTTGGTAGAGACCAGGTTTCACCATGTTGGCCAGGCTGGTCTTGAACTCCTGACCTCAGGTGATCCACCTCAGCCTCCCAAAGTGCTGGGATTACAGGCATGAGCCATTGCACACAGCCTAAGGGTAAATACTTTAATAGAAAGGGCACACAGAGGAGAAAAGGCAAGAATAAAGAAAGCTGATCAACTCAATAGGAGGACATAAGGAAGATCAAAGCAGAAATTACTGAAGTGGAAAACAAAGAAACTTCTAACTTCTTTTTAAAAATTGAAAAGAGGATGTCACCTCAGATATAGTAGAGATTTTTTTTTGTTTTTTTTTTGAGTTGGAGTCTCGCTCCATCGCCCAGGACAGAGTGCAGTGGCGCAATCTCAGCTTACTACAACCTCCACCTCCCGGGTTCAAGCAATTCTCCTGCCTCAGCCTCCTGAGTAGCTAGGACTACTGGTATATGCCATCATGCCCAGCTAATTTTTGTATTTTTAGTAAAGATGAGGTTTCACCATATTCACCAAGCTGGTCTCGAACTCCTGACCTCTTGATCTGCCTGCCTTGGCTTCCCAAAGTGCTGGGATTACAGGCATGAGCCACTGCGCCTGGCCAGACCTGTAACTTTTAAAGAAATATTTTCTTGTCATCTGTCCATCCCTCTCTTTTTTCATGCACATGCTGAGTAATCTTCAAGAAATAGATAACCCCCATTTTACACAAAGTGCTCCAGAAAATAGAAAAAAAAGGGAAAATTTTGATTCATTTCATGAGTCTAATATAACCTTGGTAATAAAAGTAAAAAGAGAACAACAACAACAAACAATGTTCTCAACAACAAAAAAATGGTATATGAGGTAGTACAAATTTGGACAAAAAGATCAATGACTCTGAATAGTCTAGATGTAGAACCACATATGCGTGTGAACAAGTGTATGATAGGAATGTCATCACAATCAGTGGAGAAAAGATAGACAGTCAAAATTGGTCCTGGGACAATTGTCTATCCTTCCAGATATAGATAATAGACCCCAATCCCACATCATACACCAAATGCATTCTAATTATTTAAAGACACAAATATGAAAAGCAAAATATTAAAAGTCAATAAGAAAACACAAAATGCTTTAATGTATGGATTTAAAATAAATACAAATATCCTATAACAATTAAGAAAAAGTAAAGTATCCCAAAGAGAAATGTGCAGAGGCTTTAATCAGGCAATTTACAAAAGAGGCACCTAAACGTTTAGTAAATATATGAAAAGATAATCACTGCACTGGAATTTTGTACAATTACTAGTGAAATTCCATTTTTCTATCTGCCAAATTAACAAAATATAAAAGTTGGATGATATCAAGGGAGGTTGAGTATGTGCTAAATGGGAACTCATGTCGCTACTGGAAGTACAACTTTGAAATCGCTCTGGAGAGCAATTTTATAATACACATAAAGTTGAGGATGCACATACCCTAGGACCACCAGGTCCTCTTCTAGGTGTATACTCCGGAGAAACTCTTGAACATGTGTACGGGGAGACACGTACCCAGATGTTCAATGTGGCAGTCTTGGTAATTGTAATCAACAGCAAGAGGGCGATGGATACATAAGCCAGCCATACATGTTCCCAAATTAATAAATTTCAGAAAGTGTCTCTGGAGAAAAGTCTCAAACTGGAGGAGGTGTACAAGCTATGAAGCTATATATGTAAATTTTTAAACATATAAAACTATAATATATATTCTTATAGACAACTGTAGTAAAACTTCAAAAGCATATATTAGAATGTTAACTGCAGCGTGGTTAAGAGAAACTGGAGAGATTTGATTCTAATCCCAGCTCCACCACACACTTGCTTGTGGTCAAGTCACTTAACCATACTAAGTCCTAATTTCCTCATCTATAAAATGAGAGCAGTATCTTTACCTCATTAGATTTCGTTTAGATTTAGTTTAAGGATCAAAGTGTCTGGGGTATAGAGTATGCTCCATGTTAACCTTCTTTGCTCTCTCTTTTCCTCGTCATCATACTTGACAGGAGAGAGTCTCGGGTCTTTAAACTCTTGCTTCAAGGTAAGGATCTGAGGAGAATCCTCAGTGTTGAGCACTTCTGCACATTCAGATTTAGAACCTCAGACATTCTTAAAGGGACAGAACTCCCAAGTACAGAAGTACCAATCCTTGAAGGATTGAGCATTGAACATAAATCATAATAACAAGGGGCAGGTGAAACTGACTGTAGACATCCTCTGATGTTCTGGTGTGGTGGAAAGAGTTTTGATAAAATTCTGTAAGACTGTGGGTGTCTGTTCTCTCATCTGAAAGATGCAAGGGTCAGGCAACAGAGGCCATCTTATTCCAAAGCTTCTGAGTGAGGGACCGAGGATGGTGGATACCTGCACGACTTGGACAGACAAACCAACCACAGACAGAATCATCCACGGTACTGCTGACAGCAGGGGCTTCTGATCTATCATCTATTGGCCAACTGACAGCTCTAGCTCTGTGTGACCCTCAGTCCTGGGCACCCCTAGACTTGGAGAGATGGACGGTTTTGTAAAATAACAAGCTAGAAGAACCAAGCATGGAGGAAACAGAGAAAGAACAGGTGGCTGTTGAGCCAGAAAGCAAGAGAGAGAAGTTATGGGATCTCTTGAGGCCCACTTTCCTATAGGTCCTTTGCTCTGAACCAAAAGAGTGGTCTTGAGGAGAAGCTAGAAAACAGAAATACTAGAGGAAAAACACAGTGCAATGCATGGTCAGTGTGTTTATCAGAGCTGTGAAGACATCGCTGAGCCACCTCGGAACCCTGGTGTTACCTGAGGTTTGAATGTGTTTGTAGGTGGTGAAGAGATCCCAAGACTCTGCTAGCAGATCTTCTATAAAATGTCCCCACCACGATCACGTCTGTTGTGTAAAATCATCTTTTGACACTGCTATTGCATTTTAGGCTGTAAAATTTGTCAAATTCTCTTGGGCTTTCACATGAAAGGAGTTAATTCTCATCAAATGATGGTATTAGGGAATGACTGGAGTCAAGATAACAAGCCCAGCTCTTTCATTTAAGGACTGATAAGTCTCTTAATTATGTTACACTTGTCTCTCCATCTGGCAAAATGCAGTTGATCACTCTCCTTTCTCTCTCTTCAGGAAACATATAAACAGAAACAAGAATTTGGATGAGCGAATACTCTGTGCTGCTCGAGGGAAGAGCACAGTGGAAGTCCAAGGCCGAGTGTGTGCCCAGGGCAGGTCAACTGGGCTCTGGGCTGATTCCTGGGATGCATGATTACATCAGCCTGTGCTCAGCTTCTCCACCAATAAAAAGGGCCAGTGATATCTGCCCACCCTTATCTCAGAGCTCTCCTGCCAGTACCTGGACATTCCAAATAATGTATTAGACCAAAATTGTCCTGGATTCTGCCCTGCAAAGTGGATGTCTCCTTTAATTTGGCTTATGAACTTTCTGATTTCACTCTAAATCCTGACCATAGTTTCTTTTGTCTCAAACGCTCCCTAAGATAGAATAGACCTACTTCAAGACCTGAACAAACTTTGTTTGTAATAATAATTTTAGCCCTAGAGTACCTATAACCAGCATATGTGATTGAGAATCCTCTCAAAATGGAGTGACAAACTCTGTGACCCCAGCAAGGAGGGACACTTTCTCACCCAGTCCTGGCAGAAGGTAGGAGCGGGAAGAAGGGAACACTGCAGTGTCTGAAATTTCTCACATACAATTGACCATCCCCGTCCTTCCTTCCTCCTTCCTGTACTGCCCACTCCCCTATTTCCTCCATAGTCTGTGTTCCAGGATAGTTTCTTTCTATTTCCTTCAGGGCACTCAAGGTAAAGATCAAGGGTACTACTTTTAGCAGAAGTACTTGCATTTTTTTTTTCCATTCTAAGAGATGCCCAAAGTTAGACCTCAAATGTGGAAGCTTGACAGGATGAGAAAAGAATTTAGGATCTGTCCGACTGCATAGTATGTTATCTACTCAAAAGTCCAGCCCTGGAAGGCTGTCCTTCCACCTCAGGAGGAAATACGGCTGCTTGCTGCATTGTTCCTTCAGCAATAAGATGAGCTTTGTATCAAAGAATCCTGAAAAGTTTGAAGATAGAGGAGAATATACAGTGTAGTAGGAGTGAACATAGTTCCTGTGAGAAATGACTAAACATGATTAGAGATTCTGTGAAGTTCAGCCTGAGGAAGAGATCAGCCTTTTGCATTGCAAACTTTCCCCCCACACTAGTAAAGGTGAAAGGCCTACCTATCCCGATGACTAAAAGGCCACATTAGAGCTAGCTTTTTGGCTTATGACTTAATTGGTGTTGGTTTTAATTGTAGTTTATAAAGAATTTTTCATGGACCTTCTTTTCTCTTAATGCTACCAGTAGGCCTTATCAGTCTTTTACACCAACTGTTCCCAATCTTTTGGCACCAGGGACCACCTGTACCAGTCTGTGGCCTATAGGTTGGGGACCCCTAATTTATATCATGGTGTGGATTAGTTTGAGATGCTCCCCATAAGAGCAGCTTTTGAAAGAAGGGGAAAAAATAGCACCAGACTCCCCAGGTTGAGGGAAAAAACCGATCTCACATGTTTAAAGGACTGAGTCCTTCATATCCTCTGCCATCTTTTTAATGTTTCCCTTCCCTTTGCCTTATCAATATACAAAGCTTTTTACTAGAAAATACAAGGCAAAATGCACATTCTCTAATAAAGCAGAAACAATTACTTTGGATAAACTGAGCAAAACCATGTAGATTTCTTGGTTTAAAAAAAAAATTGTGTTTGTGCAGGAACTTTTTGTTTATACATCCCCCCAAGCTCCAACAAAACTGAAGATGATAATCAAGTTTGCAGATTTTATTAGGGTTCACTTTAGAAAATAAACGTATGGTATAAATGGAAATTAAATATTTTGGGAAATGACTGGCTTTATCCAGAAGATATAAGGTTTAATTTTTCAACAGACAATATCAAGATGTTCTTTATTAAACCCCTACCTTGCGTAGTGGGGAAGACACAAGACTAGTTGAGCAGTGAACTGCTGAAAGCAACTTTCACTTACAGCACAGAAAGCATGAGATTATGAAACAGGTTCTTCTTAAGAAATACAGAAGGTTTTAAACTTTTTGGTTGCCAAAAGAAAAAAAAAAAAGGATGTGTAGTTCACTTCCTCCTCTGTTTTCTGCAGAGCACTAAGAATTGTAACTGAATTAGCTTCACTTTTCTGACCCACTCGTCACTGTGAGGCTGTAACCAGTCTGTACGGACAACTGCTTTCCTCTTTGGGGCCAGATTGTCGGGTAACATGACAGAGGGGTCTCAGTCTCCCTAAGAAAGATTTTCCAGTAAGCAGTGACTGGGAATCATAAGAATCACTGACTTTTATCTTCTCTCTTTTCCTTCTAACTCCTCTTACTACATTATGACAGTGAGTGTGGTCAGAGCAGCCAACAATGAATGCCAAGGGAAGATGAGGAGTGCAAGAAATTGTCCATAGCTCTCTGAAAATACTTTAACGAATCTGGTCTAATGTGTCTCTCAGAGACCAGAAAACTTACGACTGTCTCTTCACGTTACACTAGTTCAATTTTTTGAGTTCACATTTGTTTCTCAATCTTGGCTTAGCTGATGCATTCCGAGCTTATTCTTCTGAATTATTATGTATTTGCCCAAAGCAAAGAACTTTTAATGCACAGAGTTTATGGGCTATTCTCTATAACTTTAAGGAAAATGAAATTATTTATACCTGGAGTAGGAAATCCTTAAGTAGGATAAAAAAAAAAAAAAACCAATTGAAATCAATAGTTGCCACATGATAATACATTTCTATTCACAAATGGTCTGGCTCCAGGTAAAACTTCAGGATACAGAGAATGCTAGAACGTGCAGCAAAATGAAAGCCCAGATCACTTAAGTAAACTTTCCAGTCTCTTGTTAATAGCTGAGTAAATCTCTGGGCAATCCTCAAGAGGTTCTTAGAAGTCATCCCTCGTTTATATCTAGAAGGTTCTTGTAATTGTCTTGTAAATCTCCAAAGATCTTTAGAGATTACTTTGCTTTAAATAGAGACAAAAAATGATACAAAACTAAGCTGGACTATCGCCTGGCACACTATTTCTACCTAGTGCAATTTTTAATTTCTTAAAAATCAAGTGATCTGACAGCACAATACTTGTCAAGCACTTGTCATACTGGGATGTTTCTTGCCATCCATACACGTATTTTTGCCAACCATATTTATTGACTATTGATGCTTATTCCAGGTGACCGAGTCACCCCAATGCTTAGAGGAAGCAAGCAGGGTACAAATCAATTAATCAATGAAAACATTGTCTAATGACTGACTTTTAAATCACAAAGCCATTTCAGAGTGTAAGTAAATACCTGAAATAAAGAAGGCACTTCACACACTCCCTCTCTTCCATTTCCATCAACTTTTGTGGACAAATGCAATGGGTAATTGAAAACTTAATATCACAACCACTAAATAGTCAAACAGCCTTTAGTAACTTGTTGCTTCCTGGAAAAGATGAATCTGATAATTAACTTAAAGAAAACAAACCAAACAAAACTCTCCACTACCAGCCTGGCAGCTAGGGAGGCATTATTGGGTCTGAATCGAGGAAATCAGGAAATACTTACAATCATGATGAACGTGCCCAAGAACTCAGAGAGGGTTTCTTTCGCTAAGCTGCTCTTCAAGACCAGTCTCTGCTTGAAGCTTTTCCCCTTTTCTGCTTTCTCTGGCTGCATCTTGGGGCTTCTCTGAGGACTCCTGTTTCCACCAATGCCTACCTGTTGTGGTCCTCACTTTCACAGCCACATGAAAATGGACGTTTTGACAGTGGCTCACAGATTCCTGGAGATGTCTGGTGAGAGTCTCTGACTGTACAAATGCCGTTCCAATTAGAGGCTGTGGCTTAATTGTCTTCTGGTGGAACTGTCATTCCCTGTTCACTGCTATCTGTTTGAATCTGCGACTTAGAACCTGAAATCCCCCAAATGATCCTTTTTGTGCCTGATAGATTAATCATTACCTTTATTCTCAAGGTACTTTTTTCTCTGTTGGTTTTTTTCAAGAGATGAGAAAAGAGATGTGCTGGTTGTGTTGCCAAACCACAGTGATGGGCCCTGGTCCAGAAAAGATTTGCATGTTACACAATTGCAGGCTTCTGATTTTTTTTTTTTTTCTCATTCAGAAGTGGGTGGTTGGAGTGTAGTTTGGAATTGTCAAACCGGGTGTAGATATATCCAATGTAAACATTCTTTTCTGAAAAAGGTTTTTATGCAAAATGAAGAATTTGAAGAAAATATAGATTTATCACCCTAGAAGATTAATCACTCTTGTTTTCTTCCAGCATCATTTCAGTGACTTCATGATACCACTCTGAGGTTAGTAAGAACCACAGAGGCCATCCTAGAGATAGAGAGAAAACATACAGGGAGACCATTGCAAGCTTCACACTGCAAGTCACCTCTTCGGTTTTGAAACTGGGCTTCATTTGCTGAAGATACTTTAGGATCCAAGAATCAGAAAGATGGAGGAGTCACCTTTTTGGGTTTCTTCTGAAGAAGTATTCCAGTTTGAAAACAGTCACTCTTCTTCATTTACCATGAAATATTTAGACATAATACATAGGAAATAAATAACAGCAGCTTGAAATTCTTTACTGCATGGAGATGACTGAGCTGGAAAGAGATCAATCAGCATGTATGCCATCCTAATCAAACAAGAAAGTACACCTAACCAAGGCTCCTAGGTTATACCCTTTAAATTTGATAAATTGACATCCTTGCTGGCAACAAAGTGTGTTTGGTACTAGCTTCTTGTCCTGTCAAATATTGAAGCCTCGTTTTTCAAAACTGGCTTGTCTGAAGAAATAGAATACAGCATTAGTTTCTAAACAACAAGTTGGGCCTAGTTTCTGATTACCAGTGTGGACTCATGGAATTAGTACCCACGCTGTGTGGTTCCTTCCAGTCCACCCACAGGGAAGCCAGCTCTGCATCAGGCCCTCCCCTAGCTTTGCAAAAAGGGAGGGAGGAGAGGACATGGAGAAAGCAGCTGATGAGAGACCAAAGGCAGAAGGAGACTTCTGATCTGTAGGTGACATTTAGAATTTAGACTTTAAAAAGTTATCACTTGCCTGAGGCCACACTACTGCAAAACCAGGACAAAACCTCAGCATTTTGGCTTTAATTCCTGGTGAAGTTATCAGAACTACCATTGTCTGGAAGGGTTACCTATGACCATACCATTACCAAGCCCCAGTGGATGGACCAGAGAAACAGGACTTTCTTACTGTGACTACAGCTAATAACATGCAAGAGTGTTCTTTAGTCTTCCCATTCACTCATCTAACAACTATTTATTGCACACTCAGTACATGCCAAGCACTGCACTTAGCAAGAGCACATAGGGTTCTTGCCCTTCACAGAGCCTAGAGTCTAGTGAAGCAGACAGATGTAAGTGAAATAATCCCACACACATAAATACAAAATCACAACTGAGATGTATGCTGCAAAGATGGGGGCCATATTTCTATAAGCAAATATAACAAAAGGATTTGACTTTGTCAGAGAGATCTCTGATGGCGTCTCCAAGGAAATCATGTGTGGATTGAGATCAGAAAGAAGCATGGGTTTAAGTATATGAAGTGGGGAAGAAAATGCATGTACAAAGGCCTTGGTGGGTTTGGGGGTAGGGGGTAGGGGACAGCATGATATCTCTCAGAGAATAAGAGAAATTTACTGTGGTTGGCCCCAGAGAGAGTGAAGGAGTACAGCATGCAAAATGAGCCCCGAGGTGTGGGCAAGGGTCAGCCCTTACTAGCCTTGTAAGTGGTAGTTAGGGCTAAAAGCTTAAGTCATTGAGGTGGTTTAAGCAGAAATATGACACGATCAGATTAGAGTTGTGAAAAGATCCTCTGAGCTGTGAGGTAGAGAGGGGACTGGAGGGGACTTGGAATGGTCATAGGTAGATCCATTTGGGGGTATTACTGAATTCCAGAACCAGGTGGTAGCTTTGATAATGGAGAAATGGAAAGATCCAAGGGTTCTTTATATCTTAAAATTGGAAGAATTTGGTAGGTTAGATGTGGGAGATGAGGAAAAGAGACTGAGAAAGGTTGGTTCCTGGTTCCTAACTTGTTGGGGAAGGTGCTGCTGAGTCCTGTGAGAGGAAATCCTGGAAGAGGACCAGAAGTGCAGTGGAAGATCGTTAATTCTGCTTGTGCAAAGTTGAGCCTCAGGGGCTTCTGAGTGACGTAAATTAGGAAGTGATATGGGTCCAGATGAAGAAGGAATGTCTGCGTGCTCAGGGTGGTGATAACTGGAGCCTGGAGTAAAGAGGCTCCCTAGGGAGAGAGTTTGAAGAGAGCTAAGAGTTTGATATGGAACATTTCATGCTTAGGTAGAGGAGGATGGAATCTTCATTATTTCTGTTTTTCTACCTTCAATTGACAGTCACACTTCTCACCTCCATCATCACAAACAGCTCATCATCAAACATAGCTTACTCATATAAAATAGTCACTGAACAAAATGTTCCAGCCACCTAACAAAATGTTCAAAAGCATTCTAAGAGGGTAAGCAATGAATAGTATTCCTCCTTCCACCTAGGAGGGGGCCTTTGTCAAAATACCCTGACTCCGAAGTGCTAACTAGAAGCCTAAGGGAGCTTTTAAATTTCATTCACTCAGGAAAAGTTTTCATTGAATATGTACCATGTGTCAGGCATAGCATTAAGCAGTGGGAATTTAAAAATGAAAAAAAAATCTCTATTATTAAGGAATTAATAGTCTAAGTGACAAAGACATCTGAATGAATACACCATAGAGTAGAATAGAGTTGTAAGGAAGATACTGAACCAAAATTTCTGTCACCATAGGGACATCTGAGAGCTAACTCTGCATTTGCCAATATACAGAGGAAAGAATGAGTACAGTGACTGCCATCAACAGTTCTAAAGCTGATGAGCTTTCCTGGATGCACTGCTATACTGATTTTCCAGGGCTGGCGTATGCTGTTCTTTTATTAATAGTTCCCTTGGCTCTGCCCCTTCTTACCTTGTCTTCTCCCCAACATTCTATTCTGTGTTTATCTACTTTTGCCTTGCGTAACCATCTTTGCCTACACTCATGCAATCCCAAGATAGAAGCCTGGTGTTTATAAGCATAACCACCTCTCACCCTGACCTCACTTCCCCTACACCTCCTTATTCTAAATTCTAGTCCCTCAAAGCCTTCCTCTCCACCTAGGTATTATCTCATGATTACCCAGGTTAGTGATGCACTTCCCAGCATCTCAGGTTCCATTGACCCAGTGACTCTTCTACACCCATGTTGCCAAAGCCCAACTCTGGGTATGCCCAACCATCTTTTTTTTTTTCCCCGCCCTCAGAATTTCTCTTCCCAGGCTGCTAAATGTTGCTGAAGAAAATCACAAATGTATTGATTGACTCTATTGCAGATAATTGTGATGTAGGATCAGCAGTGGCCCCATATTCTTAGTTAACCTTTTATTTCCAAGTTTCCAGATTTTAGCATGCATTAAAATCAGCTTCCCTCAGAGACTGATTCTGTAGATCTGAGATGGAGCCCATGAATCTCACAAGCATACTTGATAATTCAGAGCCCATTCTTTGCCCAGCAGCAACCACATACCTCTTCTATGCCCTCCAGCTCACAGTCCCAACCTTCCCACTCAGATGATGACTTTTTTCTCCAAATCCACTGGGAAAGAATAGGTTTCATTGACTGTAAGTCCTTTTATGCTCTTACTCCTAAAAAATTTGCCTTAGTTTTATTTATGTTATCCTCCTTTCCTTTCCTTATTCCTACCGTTTGCCCTATGTTGGTGTTCTGTTCCAGCCCCTCTGGAACCTTGGCCAGTCAACGTTCCATTCACTCTCAGTCTCTTTCCAGCATTGGCTTTCTCCCACCGCCCCAGGACCAAAACAAACACAGGTCTCTCTAATACTGAAAAACATTCCTCAAAGTTGTTTCACTCCAAATTACCACTTTATCTATTAATATCTCCTCCACTTTCCTTCTTTTCCACTTACAGAAGAAATAACCTTTTTCCCATGAGTGTAAAATCATATTACACTGTGAAAAAAATTAGAAGTATTTAAATTAAAATGTTAAAATTTCTTATAATCCCTGTCATCAGAGATAACCATTGTTAACAGGTTGGAATATCTGCAGAATTTGTTTCAATAGGCTGGGCATGTTAACTCACGCCTGTAATCCCAGCACTTCGGGAGGCCAAGGCGGGTGGATCACCCAAGGTCAGGCATTCGAGACCAGCCTGGCCAACATGGTGAAACCCCGTCTCTGTTGAAAATACAAACATTAGCTGGGCATGATGGTGCATGCCTGTAATCCCAGCTACTCAGGAGGCTGACACTGGAGAATCGCTTGAACCCAGGAGGTGGAGGTTGTAGTGAGCCAAGATCACAATTGCGCCATTGCACTCCAGTCTGGGTGTCACAGCCAGACTGTCTCAAAAAAAAAAAAAAAAAAAAAAAAAGTAAAGAAGAAGAGTTTGTTTCAGTAGATCTAATAATATATAAGTATCTAATCTTCACCCTAAAAGTAGGGTTATACTACATTTACTATATTAAAAATTTTTTTCCCACTTAAACGTTCGTGCTTAGCCTTCTATGCCAATGTAAAATTAACCTTTCTAATGACTGTGTAATATTCCCTTGTACAAATGTGCCATAAATTAAACAAACTTCTCTTAATAGGCAATTGGTTGTTTCCAATTACTGTTCATTAAAACAACTCTGCAATGAACATCCTTGAGTATCTCTATCTCTTAGCATAACTTCCTAGAAGTTGAATAATTAGTCAGAGTATGCACATTTAAAGTGTGTTAAAATATCTGTTTTCTCATTTTCTTTAATATCGGGTAATTGAAATCTACTAAATATTTTTCCAAATATAACAGTTAAAAAATATTGTTTTAGTATGTATTCCTTTGTCTAACAGTGAAGTTGAGCATCTTTAATGCATTAGCTATTTTTTATATTTTATTTTATGTCCTACTTTTCATCTGTAATTCTTACTTTTTATTACTTTGTTTCAACTCTTTATAAGATATGAATATAAATCTTTTATTTGTTAGATGTGGCATGTCATTTTCCAGTTAGTTATTTATCCTTTAACTTATGATGATTCTATTTGATTGCGATATAGAGGTTTAGAAAATTTTATGTACTCAATTCTGAAACCTTTTTCTGTATAGTTTCTAACTTTGTTATTTGTGCTAAGAAAGACCAGCACTATCCCAAAATGACAAGGATATTAAAATGTGTCCTATATTTTATTCTGGTATTTTTACAGTTTCATTTTTATATTTAAGTCATTAATTTTTCTAGAATATATTTTGATGTATAAAGTAGGGCTCTAATATTTTCTCAATATTTTGATCTCTTATATATAAAAACTTCCCAGAAGTAAAGTTGCTGTTTTAATACGTCTAGTCTTGCTATATATTTTAATGACTTTCTGGTAGATCTCCCCTCATTATTTTCCAACATATGTTGGCTAGATGAACTTTAGAATCATTTTTTTAAGTTCTATCTCATCCCAACTATAATTCATAAAAAGGCATTCACTTTATGGATAAAGTTATAATATAACTTTCATAACCCAAAATATAGTCCATCTGTCCATTTAGTCAAATCTTCTTTATGTCCTTTAAGTTAAGATACATTATTTTCTCTGTTGTGTCTTCTGAATTCTTGTTAAGCTTATTTCTGGGCATTTGGTATATATTTGTATTTATTTTTGACGTTAGGTTGAGATCTCTTTTTTTATTCTGTTTTCTAACTGATCATCACAAGCAAAACTCTATTTCTGTGTGTCTATCTTCTATCTGCCCACTCTAATGAACTTTCTTTATAGTTTAAAATGGGTTTCTAGTTGATATTGTAGTGAACATTGTTAGTTTTCTACTTGGCATCTATTAAAACTTCTTTCTAATAGACCAAGTTTTCATTTAAAATATCTGCCTTTCTTTCTATGCAACTGGGCTTTTGGTGGAAGACTGACTATTCCCAGATCTAAGGGTAAACACTGATTAGTCTAAGCCTACAATAATAATTTTCCTCCCCTTGAAACCATTACAGGTTCAGGAAAAATGTGATTTAATTTGGGCCAATGAAATTTGAGAAGATATTAGCTGGAGTTTTGGAAAGAAGGTCCTCATTTTTGTGAAAGCTACAAGAACCCAGTTCTCTGTCATCTACTGGATATGAGCAAGGAAGCTTGTGGCTATTAAAGACAGCCATCCTGAAACCATGGATAGGCAGAGGGCATGAAGAGGAGGGAGGATGACTTGATACAGAATCTAGCAGGGCATGAAAACAGGACATTCTTGCATCACTGATGATATTACTTCTGGATCTACCAAACTTGAGGCCTACTCTACCCTGGGACTTGCAATTATTATATGAGCCAATAATAGTTAATATTTTCAAAGCCAATTTGAATGTGATTTCTGTTAATTTCAACATTAAAAGCCCTAACTGGTTTATTAGCTTAGATTTTTGAAGGTAGAATATAATATGAACTATAACAACTCATTTTACCTCTTCTCTTTTAATACTTCTATTTATTTCTTTTTCTTGTTTTATTACATTGGCTAAAGCCATTACAAAAATATTTAATCATAATAATGAAAATTAGCATTTTTCTATTGTTCCTAAATTTAAAGACAATGCCTCTCTGTGTCGTTCAGTAAGTTTCATATTTCCTATTATCATGCTTAGTTTTTTTGTTAATTACTGAGATTTTTTAAAACAGTAATGAATATTGAATTTTTATCAAATGTCTTGAATATTTAATGGGAAGTTTTCATTTTAAAAACTTTCATTTTTCTTTGTGTCATTAGTTAGTTACATTTTAAATGATCTACTGTTAAAACAGGCTTGCATTCCTGAAAAGTCTCCTGCTTGGTTGTGAAATACATATACTGCTAGATTTAGTTTTCTAATACTTATTTTTGATTTTTTTTGCTTGGATATTCATAAGCAAAACTATAAAAGGGTAGTTTGTGTTTTACTTATCAGACTTTGATATCAGACACACTAGCCATGAACAAATGAACTGCATATATTTCCATATTTCTCTACCCTATGGAACAGTTTAAATAACCCAATAATTATCTGTTCCTTAAAAGTTAATGGGTTCTATGTACATGCAAATATGAGCCAACATCCTCTTTGGCAAGTAGATCTTTGAGAATATTTTAATATCTACTATCATTACTGTCATCTATAGGTCTTAGGTACATTTTAGTCATTTGTGGTTTTCTAGAATTTGTTCTACTCAATCTAGAATCTCAGAATTAATAAAATAGATGTAGTGTATAATGTAAAGCATCCTTTTTCATTTCAAATGTAATCTATTTGTGCTTTTCTCTTTTTTCTCCTTGGTCTCAATTGCCAGAAGTGTATCATTTTTATTGTTATTTTTGAAGAACTATGTCTTGATTTTATTTGTCAAAAATAGTTTTGTTTTATTTAAAATTAATTAATATATGATATTCCCTGAATTCTCTTTTCTGTATATTTCTGGTTAGGGTGGACCACAAGAGAGATTCTTTTGCAAGACATGAAGGACAGGTTTGAACAGCAGCCCTGTTGTAGCTCACACATGCCATCACCTATCTGCTTGCTCACCTTTGTGGTGTAAGGCAGCAGGCACACAGCGGGCACACCCAGGCCTTCTCCACCTTCCCCTGGGTCCTCCTTCAGTTTCTCTGGCTTCTACACTAGATGTGTACATGTTCAACATCAACATGAAGTGTTCCAGTTTCTGTAGGACATGCGTACCATCAAAGTCAGAGGCAACAGGAACTGACACAGGTTTTGACAGGTGTCAATCTGAGACAGCCAAGTATAAAGAGGTCCCTGGAGAACTTCTGACTGGCCTGCACACTGGGAGGAGTGTACACTGAGGTGGAACCTCGGGAAGTTTGTGCCGTTTGCAGGGAGGAGGATCCTGGCCTCTCCCATTCCGGGGTGGTAACCTGAGGATTCAATCTGTGATATGGGGGCTTGTTAACAGGAACATCTTTCCCTTTGCTGAGTTTTTTCCCTTTTGCCCAATAAATTCCTTTTTTTTTCCCTCACCCTTCAAAGTGTCTGTGAGCCTAATCTCTCCTGGCCATGTGACAAGGACCCCGTTTTTAGCTGAGCTAAGGAGAAAGTCCTACAACAAGTGTGTCCTCATGGACTCCAGACTGTGTTGGTAGGTTCCGGATTCTTCTTGTTCCCCTTCAAATTACATCCATCTTCTCTTGACTGCCCGCCCTGTAGACATCAAGCATCAGCATCAGACATAAAAACAGTAGCCTTGTAAGAGACTGCTAAACCATCTCTCACAATTGTTTAAGGTCAATCACTGTAACAGACTCCTTTATGCATATATACACACATATATATGTATTTGTATACATATATATATAAGACATATATGTGAGATCCTGCTTCTGTAATTGAACCCTAAGTTATTTATGTAGGCATTTTCACAGCTATGCAGGCATTTTCACGACAACTTCCTTATGAGCTACATCTTTTATCAAAGTAAATTGTTATTTTTGAGCTACTAAATGCTTTTTTGTTGTATACTATACTTTGTGTGCTGTTAATATTATCACTCCTACTTTTGTGTTTGTTTGCTGCATCTTTGTCCATCCCTCAATTTTAAATCTGTGGAATAAAAATTAGATCTACATTATATTTTATAGTCAATCTTTTAGAATCACCTATTTAGTTTACTAGCAAAATATCATTTTACAAGAGCCTGATATGTATTTAGCTATGTTCCTGACTTTGAGTGAATCTCTACATAATCTATTTCGTTTATTTTTATTTATTTATTTATTTTTGAGACGGAGTCTCACTGTGTCTCCCAGGCTGGAATGCAATGGCACGATCTCTGCTCACTGCAACCTCACCTCCCAGATTCAAGAGATTCTCCTGTCTCAGTCTCCCAAGTAGCTGGGATTACAGGCGCCTGCCACCATGCTCAGCTAATTTTTGCTTTGTTTAAATGGAACTAGATGAGTGAAGTAATGATAAGCAGGTTAATCAGCATATGTTAATAAATAGTAACTTTGTATTGCCATTATAATTTACAGAGTTAGTACATAAATAAAATTTTCAACAAAAATTTTAATACATGCTTTTTATTTAACAACCATTCATATTCTAAATGTTACAAATCAACATCCTTGAAACTTAAAAGAAACCTCTCAATATTGTAGGAAAGTTTTTGTCCTTTTTAGTAAACAAAGAAAGCCAACCTTCTGATGACAAGATTTAGAATAAGAATAGATATAATTTAAATTTTTGTAGCTATAGGTAGTCTTCCCCATTAGCTAGATGAACAAAGGTGACCTGCTACTCCAGCATTTGATATTCTCAAAATTACTTATGGCAAATTTCTGCTAGTGAAGTTTGGGAAATTTGGTCTCAATTTTAATCAAAGCTAAATTACATATATTTAGAAATTTTAATAATTTATTTCTAGAAACTTTTTTAGTGTTTTCTGTTTAAATGGTTAAAATCAATAGTGACTGGGCTCCCTATTGTCAGACTCTCCTTATCTTAGACTGTTTTCAACCATCATCCTAATACACATATCATTACTCATTTCTCCTTCCTTCATAAACTGTAGAAAAAAGTCAAAATACTGTAGGCCTGCTATCTGTTGTTAGCATAAGATAGATTTCTGAAATAAGACACAAAATGCACAAACCATAGAAGAAAATGTTATATTTGACTGTATTAAAATGAAACAATGCCTTTTTATCAAAAGACAACAAAAAGGAGAAAAAAGAGGATATTTGCATCATATATAGCAGACAAAGGCCAATATGTAATATATACATAAAGGAAAAGTAGGCAACCCAATGGGAAGATGGGCAAAAAACCTGAAGAGGCGCTTCACAAAGAGGAACCTCAAATAGCCAATAAACGTGAAAAATATTCTCTGCTTCACTAGTAATTAAACAAATGCAAATTAAATCCCCAATGAGATTACATTTTACACCAACTGGATTGGCAAAAGCCAAAAAAAAAAAAAAAAAAAAAAAAAAAAAAATGCAGTATCAAGGGTAAGAAAAAAAATAAAAAAAAAAAAACACAAAAAAATTACATTTAAAACAAACAGGATGGGAAAAAACAAAAAAAAAAAAAAAAAAAAAAAGAAAGAAATTGCAGTATCAAGGGTCAGCAAAGATGTAGAACTACTACAACACCAACACATTTCTGGTGACAGTGTAAATTGGTAAAATATCTTTTGAATGAAACTAAACCCAATTTGCCAGTTTGGTATTACCTAATAAATTTTCAGGTGTGTGTATATAATGACCCAGCAATTTCACACTTAGGAATCCACCCTAGAAAAATTATTGCATACATATACCTAAAGAAATATATAAAATGATTCATGACAACACTAGTTCTAGTAACAAAATAACTAGAAAAAAATATGTGAATCAATGGTTAAATGGATAAACAGTACATTTTTATAATGAAATGCCATAAAGCAATTAATGGCTTACAATTACACATGACAGCATAAGTGAATCCCAGAAATATAACATTGAACAAAAAACATGTTGCAGAAGAACTGTTGGTTGCCATAAACTGAAAGGTGGGTTCACAGGTGTTAATTGTACGATAAATTATTATGTCTTATATTTATTTTATTAATAAAGAGAAAAAATAAAACAACATTGAAAACATAGCAGAATAAATAAACTTCCTGCTCATGATTCACCTTGTGTCACCTTGTTTGGGGGAGAAAACTTTTAAAAACATAATTTAGTTAGAATATTTCCATTTATTTATTTATTTATTTACAGGTGGAGTTTTGCTCTTGTTGCCTAGGCTGGAGTACAATGGTGCAATCTTGGCTCAGCAACCTCTGTCTTCTGGACTCAAGCGATTCTCCTGCCTCAGCCTCCCAAGTAGTTGGGATTACAGGTGTGTACCACCACTCCTGGCTAATTTTTGTATTTTTAGTAGGGAAGAGGTTTCACCATGTTGGTCAGGCTGGTCCTGAACTCCTGACCTCAGGTGATCTGCATGGCTCGGCCTCCCAAACTGCTGGGATTACAGGTGTGAGCCACTGCACCCGGTCAATGTTCCCTTTTTTAAAACTCAGTGATTCCCCTCTACGTAATAGGTAATGTCCAAACTTTCTAGACTGATATTTAAGTTCTATCATAAATCTGACTCCTCCATAGTTGCGCAAATATGTATCTCAATATTCCCAGCATGAAATACTTCATTTTATCTGAAGGGTGCATATAGATTCTTCCACAGCACTCCTTATTTATTTCTGCCTACAAGTCTTTGCTTGTGCTGTGTCCTCTCATCTGGAAGGCTCTTCTTCTGCCTCGCTTCCATCCAAATTGTACTCACCTCACCTTTTGAAGAATTGGACTTACTAATTCATTTATGAGTCCTTCCCTCACAATTCCATTGAACAGGGAAATCTCCCACAATCAAATACGTATACCACTCACTGTATGAATTACTCACATAGCCCTTAATCACATCAGTTTCTTCTCTCTTCTTGTATATTTGTACATATGTATGTATGCATATGTTTTCTGTCTCCAAATAGATTATAAACTCTTCAGAAATACGAACTATGTTTTATACTTTTTTGGTATGGTCAAAAGGGCTTAGTACAGGTAACGTGTAATACAAAGAAACAAAATTTACCAGTAGCTTGCATAGCAGACATAGTCTTTTCCTTCCTTTTGTGTCCTGAGACCCACGGATCTATGATCCTCTGGTCAGGGGTTGCAGGAGCAAGGAAAGGAAGTGTGTGTCTTAGAGGCTGATGAGAGATGGATAAGGCTTTGGGAAAGGGTAAGAGAATACAGAGCCACATCTAGGTGGTCATGTCAAATCTTCTGCTTTAGAAAGATCACCTCATTTCAGTGTATTCTATTTTCATGAACTAAGAAAACCTAGAAGATTGTTTTTACCAAACACACAAAATATTTTCACAAAAAAATGATAATCACAGAAGTACAATTTAATAAATATGGAGAACCAAGTATGGACAGAATGCTGGGCCTTTCATTAAAATAAATAGCTCTTCACGGTTTATCAAACATTTGCACCAACTATTTTATTTGTATCTCAAAACAATCCTATAAAGTAAAAAGAATAGATATATTGCATATTATATGTATACACGTATATGAATTTCTTGTTTCTTGCCTGTCTCTCCTACTACAGTGTGAGTGCCTAAAAACAATGTTGACTGTTAGACTATTAGATACCCAGTGCCTAATCTTTTTTTTTTTTTTTTTTTTTTTATGGCAGAATCTCACTCTGTTACCCAGGCTGGAGTGCAGTGGCATGATCTAGGCTCTCTGCAACTTCCGTCTCCCAGGTTCAAAATATTCTCGTGCTTCAGCCTCCTGAGTAGCTGGGATTACAGGTGTGTGCCATCACACCCAGCTAATTTTTGTATTTTTAGTACAAATGGGGTTTCCCCATGTTGGCTAGGCTGGTCTCAAACTGACCTCAAGTGACCCCCCTGCCTCGGCCTCCCAGAGTGCTGGGATTACAGGCATGAGCCCCCACACCTGGCCTGGTGTGTAATCTTTAATAAACACATGAGAAATTGTGAAGCAAACCCTCGCTATACAGTTGAGGAAACTGAAGCTCAAGAAAGAGGACTGACCTGTCGAAAATCATGCAGTTAGTGGAGAGCGAGGATTCAAATCTACACCTCTGGAATCCCGTTCCATCGCACCTTCTGCCATTGCTCAACACAATGGGGAAATCCCATTGCCAAAACTGAAAGGACATTTTGATCATAACTTTTTGTTTGTTATGATTTTTAAAAAAATGTTGTTCAACTTTTTCTAATTTCTTTATGATTGTGCTATTTACATAGAATGAATACACTAAAACTGGGGAAAGGTACCTTAGGTAGAATTGCAGCTCTCTGTGAGGGTAAAGCTGAGGCCAAGAGCTTGGTCTTTGTCACTTGGCCTAAATGGACTCCACAGGCCCAGCCATATGCGTCTCCCAGTCACACAGCTGATCACACAGGCTGGGAGTGATCCACTCAAAACTCATCTTCAGAAATGCAAAAACACAAAAGCCTGTGCCTTGATGACAGGGCATTAGCAACAACTGTGCATAAGGTGCCTAGTATTACAATTGTAATGTTAGTATTTCAGGAGCCTAAATTATTATTATTATTATTATTTTTTTTTTTTTTTTTGAGACGGAGTCTCGCTCTGTAGCCCAGGCTGGAGTGCAGTGGCCGGATCTCAGCTCACTGCAAGCTCCGCCTCCCGGGTTCACGCCATTCTCCGGCCTCAGCCTCCCGAGTAGCTGGGACTACAGGCGCCCGCCACCTCGCCCGGCTATTTTTTGTATTTCTTAGTAGAGACGGGGTTTCACCGTGTTAGCCAGGATGGTCTCGATCTCCTGACCTCGTGATCCGCCCATCTCGGCCTCCCAAAGTGCTGGGATTACAGGCTTGAGCCACCGCGCCCGGCCGAGCCTAAATTATTTACCAGGTTACCTGGGAGTTGGGTTGAGGAATCACATTTCCCACACATTAACAATGGACTAAAACATCTAGGACTTCCATTCTCTGTAAGTCACTGCATTTTTCCACTTCCATTCCCCAACTAGCAGAGGTGCTGAACACAATATCCTGAGAAAGGCATTGAAGTTCCCCTAAATTTCTGAGCAATCAGGACAGGAGTACATTGCTCGCTTTTCGAGCTTTGGTAGTGGAAAGCCTCAATGCCTACTGCTTGCCAAATATTAGTCCCGTGTACTCTCTGTATAGTTCTGAGAATCTGGGGATTCCTTCTGGTCCTAGCAACTATCACTCTTTCAGTTGGTTATATTGCCATTCATGTCTATGAAGGTGCTAGATCATAAATCTCTCCTTCCAGAAGCAACTCAACAAATTTCCATTCCAACTGTTCCATTGAGCAAAGAGGACACAAAAATCAATTGTTATGGCTCTTTTCAATAAAACCCTCTTCTCCTGCTGTTGTATTTGTAACACAATGGAGAGAAACAGCAATGGCCACAGATCTCAGGTGACCTTTACTTCATCCTCAGGAAAGATGCCATGTCTTTCCTGGTGCCAATATCCTGTGGCTCTCCATAGACTTCCAGGAGACACTGAAGCACATGGGCAAGGAAAGCTTCCCTCGTCTCCCAAAACCAGCAAGGCTTATATTATTAATATTATTATTACAATTTAAAAATTAATTGGGAAGCTGTTGAAAATATACTACAATTACCTGTAGGAAATGAAAAACAAAATTATGTCATTTCAAATAGACCATTATCTAAGAAGTCACTGCAGAATATGCCATTGGTACCAAAACCTTTGTTCTTGGTAGTGAATGAAAGGTGTATTTTTAAATGCCATATTTCTTGATGGAAATACACTCTCAAAAACACCTTGAAATATCTCTGGCTTAATGCAAAGACTTTGGAGACTTTGACCATTTTTACTCAGGTAGATCTTTTGTAGATGAATCTCAGAATAATTGATCAAATTCGCACAAACCTGAGTGGTTTCAACAGTTAAAATGATAAAAGTAGCTAATCAATTAATAATTGTATAAGCAGTAGGAAAAAAATTTAAGTCAGCTCCATTTTGACTGAGTGATCTGAATTGAACATAGTCATGACTGATGTGTGCTTGCCAAGGGGCTCCTTGACTCTGTGACTTTTATGTCCTCTATGATCTGAGTTCATTGATCTTTTGGGTACAAAGATGAAGACCATTTGTTTACCCAAACATTTGTTCAGAGAGAATTCATTTAAGGGAAAGTGAGTTGACTAAATGAAACAAGGTCACTTTTGGTTTTGTTTGTTTTTGTTTGATCCATGATATCAAAGAGACTGTTGAAATTTGGTATGCTACTAAAGGACATGAAGAAAAACATTGCAATCTATTTGAAACTAAATGGAAGTCAATAATGCCTTTCAATGAGCATTTTATCTATAATGTAAAAATATTTATTATGTTTGGTAAATGAAAGAGGTAAAGTGACATCTTGAAAGTGATTTAATCCACTATCTTAAAACAAATTGACGGAATGGATTTCCTATATTGTCTATATTATGATATTTTAAAAAATTCATATTGACTCAGTTCAGTTCAGCAAACATTTTTTGGATGTATGGATGCTTAGCACTGTGCTAGCCCTGAATACAGGAAGATAAATGAAAAGCAGCCCTGGCTCTCAAGATGATTTCAGTCCAATTAAGAAAACACTTATAGTGTTGGTAAATTTGGTAAATGTATAGAACTTCTATTTTATCAAATACCCCAGGGTGAAATTAGAACAGAGATGAGGACTTGCTGGTTAATAAGTACTCATCCCTTTGTTTAGCAAATGCATTTTACAAAGAAGTTAATATAACATTATCTACTTTCTTGCACAGAGATTCACAAGATCAGAATTTTAGAATTGGAAAAAGTGGTAACGTACACACAACCCAACTCCTTTATCATCAATAAGGCAAGAGAGGCTCAGTGACTTCCCTGGAGTCAGCTCACGGGGGACCAAGACTAGAATGCTAGAATCAAGGATTCTAATTGCTTTTATTCTTTTGTTTTTGTTTTTGAGACAGAATCTTGCTCTGTCGCCCAGGCTGGAGTGCAGTGGCACAATCTCAGCTCACTGCAACCTCCACCTCCCAAGTTCAAGCAATTCTCCTGCCTCAGCCTCCTGAGTAGCTAGGATTACAAGCGTACGCCACCACTGTCCAGCTAATTTTTGTATTTTTAGTAGAGACAGGATTTCATCTTGTTGGCCAGGCTGGTTGTGAATTCCTGACTTTGTGATCCACCCGCCTTGGCCTCCCAAAGTGCTGGGATTACAGACCTGAGCCACCGCACCCGGCCCCTAATTTCTAGTCCTCTCTTCTTTCCTCTAGAATGTGCTGTCCCTCCTTGTTCTGCTATTGATTTTACTCATGAACAGTGGGGCCTCAGGGTCAAAAGTCTGGTTGGAAGAAGAGCTGGGGGACTTGCCTTGGAGTTGTGTTGAGTGCTTGATATGGACCCATAGAACTGTTTTGTAAAGATACTTTACATAAGATTTGAAAAATATCAGTTACACTCCTCCGAGATTCCTAAAGTCCTACAAGCCACCTCTTGGTGCCACTACTGCTTGTAAAATATAATATTGTCATTTAATTTGCATGCAGTTGAATTAAATGAGCTCTTAGTATATAGAATTTACGGAACTTCTTGCCTCTAAAAAGATGTTAAGGTAAGACTGATTAACTCTCTTACAAAAGGGGATAGGATTGTCCTTTGAGTGGAACCAACTGAGACCCAGGATTTCTTCAGCTTCCCAGATCTGGAAGCTCTATTTTATTGTATTGCCCAAATGTGACTGAGCCCTGAAGAACTGAGTCGTGATACAATATTCACCAGATACTGACTAACAAACAAGATGACCATTTATTAACTCACATTGTGCAGAACAACCATGATTACCCTGTTGGCTGATCAGCACATGCTTCCTTAGTAGTAAAGTCTATCGGAGGAGCCAAATTACTCTTGGAATCTTGGAAAACATGGATTAGAATGGAGGGAATGGCTGCCTTAACAACTCACTGTTATTACTGAACTGCTCCTTCCACCCACAGACAGGTTCCCTTCAAGAAAGAACTTGCTTCCCATTCCACTCTCAGGGATTCTCTCTCCAGGTTCCAGATCCTCCTGAACTTGATGATTCCGTTTGGTGGCTCTATTTCATACTCCCTTTTCCTCAGCCAGGTTTTCACCTTTCAGTCCATCTGCTTTGGGATTGATATTTCTTTAGATGGTTCCTGGCTCTCAACCCAACTTTTACTCCTGGCTACTGTCCTTCAGATAACTCTTGGAACTTGTCCCTATCCATTCTGACATCTAGCCCAGCAACCAGAATCTTTCTGTGTCAGAAACCCTAGCATCCTCACTCCTATCACTCTGTTCCAGAAAAGATTCAGACAGTAACCTGACTGATGTACCTATTTCTACTGTGGGGATCTATCTATGGAAGGAACCAGAACATTGTGTTTGTTGGTCATGACTCCATCACCTGAGTGGTGCTGGAGACCATTTCTTTACTCGTGAGAGAGAGAAGAGTATAGGGTTGAGTTAGAAAACCCCCAAGTTAGAGGGCTTGGGTTCCTATTAATATTTCTCTTTCACTACTTAATAGCTATGAACCTTAAGCAAGCTATTAACTGCTTTGCACCCAGTTTCCTTATAGAATATATGAAGATAATAATAGTTCATACCTCATGGGACTCCTCTGAGGAGTAAATGAATTATTTCATGTAACACAGTCCGTATGACAAACAGGAAGGACACAATACTTGTTACTCTTCTTTTTCTATACTTTTTCTAGATTCCAAGCAGCCTCTTTTCTTTATGACAGCACCATGACCTCAGACATTTCACAATCCTATGGAGTAGGTTATAGTTTCAGAGTAACACCCCCTTGATCTGATGTGGAAATAGATTAAATAAGATTAGATTAGAAGAGATTAGATACAATGTGATTGTGGAGGAGCACAATCGTATTGTGTAACATCTCCAGGACATACCGCCTAGCAGCTGTCTTATCAAATGACAACAGCCACCCCTTACTGAGCATTTTTTTATGTGTCAAGTGCCATGCAAATTGCTTTATGAAAATTGTTTTGTAATCTTTTATGTGATGGTCAATCAGGTGTAGTCACAAAAGGAGATACAGCAGAGGCTCAGGGAAAAAAAACAAAGTTTATTATACTCAGATCCTAGAGACAAGAGGCATGGCAGGCCATGCTACCCCACAAAGTGCTACATACAAGGGAAGGACACTAGGGTGGTTGGGAGGCAGATGTCAGTAGCAAGGAGAGGGTTTAGGTCTTTTTTTTTTTTTTTTTTTTTTTTTTTGAGATGAGGTCCTGCTCTGTCACCCAGGCTGGAGTGCAGTGGCGTGATTAAAGCTCACTGCAGTGTCCAACTCCTGGGCTCAAGCAATCCTATCACCTCAGCCTCCCTGATAGCTGGGATTATAGTCATGTGCCACCACACCCTGCCAATTTTTAATTGTTTGTAGAGACCTTATGGAGGCAAGGTCTCACCACATTGTCCAGGCTGCTCTTGAACTCCTCAGCTCAAGTGATCCTCCCACCTTGGCCTCCCAGTGTTGGGATTACAGGGGTGAGCCACTACAGCCCTAAATGAAGATTTCCAAAGAAAGGGAAAGGCAAGACAGGGGGTACAGTTCAGCATTGGTTATTTTGATAATTTCAGTGGGCTTTAGGATATACAGGGGGTCGTGAGTTGCCTGGCACCTGGTCCTGGGATGATTAAGGCAGAGAAATCTTGCCTCTTGGAGTGTGTGGACCAGATAGAGAAGGTATGGCTCTGGATTGGTTAGTATATCAAAGACGTGCTCCTATGTGAGCCATTTGTTAATCTTTAAGAATTGGCTAGCCCTGGGGGAGCAGTCTCTGCTCAGCTAGCAAGGTTTTCTTAAGATATCAAAAAATCATAAATATGGAAAACTAAAAATAATTTACGATACAAATATTACCACACATAATCGTAGCAATATCTTTGTAAGGAAAGATATTGTTATTGCAGTTATAAAGATAAGAAAACTAGACTTCCAGGCATTAGGACATTTGCCTGGGTGGGCAGTAATTGGAGGAGTCCTGATTTGAATTGAGGTATTCCTGGTTCTATGTTGGGAAAAGCTGAGTGTTGGGGCAAACTTGCATGTCTGACAAAGTAAAAGAGTCTTAGAACATGTCCAGGGTCCAGGGTCTAAAATCCTTTGTGGCCTTTGGAACACCAAGCTCTGTGCTAAAGAGTGATGTACCATAATCTAAGCCTGGGGCATAAAACCCCTTGTGGCTTGGATAGAATCCAGGGCTTGTGGCTCTGGAATGTGTCTAGACGTTCTGGCTCCTTGCTCCTTGCTCCTTGCTCTCCAAGGATTGATTGTATCTTGAGTTAAAAGAACCTACTCTCCATTATCTCAAGTGGCAGAGCAGATGCTAAACCATCACAGCTGTAAATCATGTGCTTAATGCAACACTCCCTTTCAATCCCACATTCTCACCATCTGTTTCTTTGTTTGATCACCAATAAATACTCTGGGCTTCTAGCGCTCAGGGCCTTCACAGCCTCCACACTCGCGATGGCCCCCTGGTCCTACTTTCTCTCTCAAACTGTCTTTTCTCATTCCTTTAACTCCACTGGACTTCATCACCCTCATGACCTGGTGTTGGGTCCAATCACCCCAACAGTTCCAGGGCTCATACTTTTCTCCAGAATGTTCTGTTTTTTTCTGCATACAATTTAGAGTGACCCTTTCCTTAAACTATCTACCTATTGTAGGGATACCTTTGTATAGACTCCTAAAATAATGACATAGACCTCATTGTCCATTATCAAGTTAGACCAGGTATCTGGAATTTCCTGGGACAGTGGGACAGCCCCCCTGGTTGTGTCTTATCACATTATGCTGTCCTGCACTTTGTTTATTTATTTTGCTTCTGTTGTTTATTGTTATTTTGGCCCCAGTTCTGAGCCAATGAAGTTTTTCCATCTTAACATCCCTCTGGCTGAAGACCAACTTACCAGTCTTCCTAGAAACTGAACTGATCCTGGGGTTGAACCTCAGGTAGCAGTCAATTATTATATTGATTAGAAGAACTAGTGGGTACAGATTGGGGGCACCATCCTCACACCCACCTCTGTGGCATCCATGATGATCCATTTCCAGTCCCTTCCTTGGCTCTACTCAATTCCTTGCTGGGGTAGCCATACCCCAAGTTCTGTTCTTGGCCTCTCTCTTGCTCATTCTCTCACGTTTCTCTTCAAGGCTGAGCTCTAGCCTCTGGTTTGCCTCACATGAGTGTTCTGCTTGGGCGTTCTAGGTCCTGAGATGAACTGAAGACCTTGAATGGTAGCCTCTGTATCACAGGCTGTACCCCACATTTTTCCCTGCAAACTTTCCTGTCTTCTCACCTTCTCCATATCTTGTTGACATATCCTACTCTCTTGGTCTCCCGGGTTTGAAATCTTGGAGTCACCTTTAATGTAGCCCTGTCCTTAGACTGCAAATTTAGCCATCTACCATAATACCTCTTAGATTTACATTATCTTTTCCTGTCTTACTGACACAGCCCTAAACCTTTTCATTACATGTGTTAAGTATTAAAATAACCTGTCAACTCCAGGGTTCATTAACCTAGGAACTAAACACCCTCTATAAGGTCCACAGATGAGTTTTGGTGTGACTATGAAACCCCTGAAATTATTTTTTAAATTCTTGTGTGTTTGTGTGCATACATTTATTTCCTGTATAAAATAATACTTTTCATCAGCCTCTTAAAGGGGCTTGCATCTGTTTCCTAGTACCACTGTAACAATCACTAAAAATTTAATGGCTTAAAACAACGTAAGTTTATTCTCCTACAGTTCTGGAGGACGGAAGTTTAAAATCAAAGCTTTGGGAAGGCTTCACTCCTTCTGGAGGCTTCCACTTCTTTGACCTTCCCAGCTTCCGGATACCACCAGCATTTGTCAGTCTGTGGTTCTCTCCTTGCAATAGTGCAGCCCTTGCTGATATCGTTACATTGCCTACTCACTCTGACCTCCTGCCTCTCTCTGATAAGGACCTTTGTGATTACATTGGCCCCGCTCAGGTAATCCAGGATAGTCTCCCCATCTCGAGATCCCTAACATTTGCAAAGTCCCCTTTGCCACATACAGTAACATTAATGGGTTCCAGGAATTAGAATGTGAATATCTTTGGGAGGCCATTATTCAATCTCTGTCAGCAGTCAGTGCCCCAAATATGTTGCAAGCCACTGGCTTAACTGATTTTTTAAACAATCCAGAAAATTATTTCTCTAATGTCACTCTTATCTTGCCATTCTCCTGCTACATTTACAGTGTCTTCTCTTACCTATCAGATCAATCCACTCGTTGCACCAAGTATTAAAGTCTGTCAGCCAACGAGACCCACTTTATCTCTCCAATCTCATCCCCAACCTTCCCCAGCTGGGACATTCTAAGTCATTCCCATGAGAATGCATTGTCACTCTTAACTCTGCGCCTGTTCATGCTGTTGCCCTGCCAAGAATGCTCTGTTATCTTACTTCTCTCCACCAGTGTAATTTCCTCCCTTTTATCAAAGACTTTCTTCCGTGTAATTTATCCTTCGTAATGTTTTCCTTTATGAAGTCTTAGAGTTATTACTGACCGATACTATAATCATTTATTATTTTGAATCATCCTCTTGCTGGGGGTGAGTCAATATTCTGAGGGAAAAAGCTTCTTATACATTCCTTGGAGCACCTAAAGAAGCTTATGAATGAATAATTCCTTTTTATCTGTTTCATCTTTGCTCAGAAAACAATTATCTACCTGAAAACACATTGTGTCCTTCATTCTGGCCCTTTGTCCACCATCTGATGATAGCCATTGTGAAATATGGTCCACCATGTGACCTACACAAAGAAAAAAAAATGTTCAATGGACAAAATTTTTAAAAGTATTTAACTAAAAATATTAACTTTATTTAAGCTCTTGATATTTAAAAGCCTGAAAAATATTTTGCAGGTATTTTCCCTCATAAAAGACTGAAAATGGCATAACTTAGAGGGCTTTAGAAAGTGAGATTAGGACTGGGTGTGGTGGCTCACGTGTGTAATCCCAGCACTTTGGGAGGCCAAGGCAGGTGGATTGCTTGAGCTCAGGAGTTACAGACCAACCTGTGCAACATGGTGAGACCCCATTCTCTGCCAAAAATTAAAAAATTAGCCAGGCATGGTGGTATGCACCTATGGTCCCAGCTACTTGGGAGGCTGAGGTGGGAGGATCGCTGGAGCCTGGGAAGTTGATGCTGAAGTGAGTGTGATTGTGCCACTGTACTCCAGCCTCAGCAATAAAGCGAGATCCTGTCTCAATGAATAAATAAATAAATAAGGTGAGATTACTTAGCCTATGGTACAGATGGAAAGTATTGTTTATTTATAGTGAGCTGGAAATACTCCATCTGTCTTTTCCTCTTCCCATCAATTGGGGATGGGCTTGGCAAACATGCCTCGGCAACTTATCATCAGTTTCCCTTTAGAATCCTGGGGTAAGTCTGTGATTAATAATAGGATCCTTCTATTCTCACCTTCTCCATTTGCTTCTCCTTTTGGCCCCAACTGTAAATTGTCTTTCTCTTCTGGTAACCAAATTTCTTTTGTGACTCTATTTTCAATGGTTCATCCTTTTATATCTCCTCTCCTACCTACATCTCTGGGACAACAGAAGGAGACCAACCTTTCTGAGTCCTCACTATTTCCTCAACCCTCATTCCTTTGAATTCCAAACTCTTTGGCCACATTGTCCTTCACCTTTTCCAACTTCTGTCATGCTGTGGTCACGGACCTTATATGAATGTCCCAAGAACACCTCAACTCATTCATATAGGAGTTCGCCCTCTTTCCTGTAAAGCCTTTTCTTCCTCCTGTATCCCCGTCTCCTTAAATGGCATCACCATGACCCAGTCATTTCATCCAGAAACATCTGTAAACTCTTCTCTCTCCTGCAGTCCTCATATGCAATCCATTAACATGTTCTCTCAATCCTCCGTTATTCTTCTAGAATGTTTTCTCTTCTCTTCAGCCCCACTGCCACAGATATAATCCAGGCTCTCAGACTGTCTTTCATGGCTTAGTATCAAGGTGACTAATGAATCCTCTGGTCTTGTTCTGCTCCAGCCTGTCCTGCACACTGTTGGAAGACTGACTCACCAAAGTGCAGACTGGATCATAGAGGTCTTCTGTTGTCATCCTCCCTGCCCACTCCCCTCAACTGGTCGAATCAGTTTGTGTCTCAGTTGAAGATTAGGTCAAGTGGGACAGAGTGAAGTCTCTGAGTGACTTTTCTTGGGAACCTTTCTCAATCCTTTCCAGGTAGAATACGCCACTTCCTCCATTGTACCTCCTCCCACATGTACACTGTGTATTCTCCTACCATAGCACTCACAATACCACAACACTCTATTTGTTCACATGCCTGTCCCTGCCTACTAGAATAAAACCTCTTGAAAGCAAGGACTACACAGAAAACAGTGTCTATGCCCTGTCCTACATCCCCATGCTGACTTCTGAGCTTTTCTGCAACTGCAGATCATAGTTATAGAGCATGCTGGCACCTTCCTAGCTCAAGTATTGGTCCACCTGCTTTGCTGGCTGAGGGCTTTCTCCAATGCCATGGGAACTTGCTCTGCACAGCTGCAGAGCAACTCAGAAGTGCCAAGAATGTATTGCTTCTAGGACAAATATCAACCAACGAGAGATAGAAATCTGTGGGAAAATACTGCAGCTTCATGGCCCTTGTTAAGACCATTTTGAGGCATGATTTCGTAGAGGATAACCAGAGGATAACCATTGTGGGCCCCAGTTGTCCACAGTGACACACTCATTAATGCATCCCTTGCTAGCTTTTAATTCCTTCCCTCTCATGATTTCCCCACTCCTCCTCCTGTGCTTCCTGGGAGCACCTCATGAATAAACTAACTACAGCCTAACACTTGTCTCGATATCTAAGTTAGCAGAGATTCCAAACTAAGATAGACAATTTCTTATTCATCTTTTTGGTACATTTTAAATGCTTAATAATAGTTGATATATAAGCAAAGGAATACATTAATGAGGGGTGTAATGATTCCAGAAGCCAGATGGGAAGTTGTCTTAGACTCAGAGCTGATGAGATGGGATGGAACAGTGGGAAGTCAACAGAACTGCCCAAAGTATAATAAGTAGTCAGAAAGAGGCTAGGAACAGAGATTGTACAGAAGAGAGTTGGGGCAAAAATCTAAAAAATGAACCAATAGACAAATTAGTTGGATAGTTGAAGATTAGTATGAACCACAGGGGTCTATTTAGACTGGAAGGGGTGGGGATCACAGTTGGAATGATTTCTTTGAGCAATAAGGCAGAGCAAGGCACACTATGAGACAAGGTCTCTTGTTTATAACTGATGCTACATGCATTTCACAGCTTACAACCTCAACCTTCATGAATTGCCCCACTCATCTTTCTAGGCTCATATCTCATCATTTCTCCTAAGAACCCTGCTCTCAGTCCCTGTACATCTATAGTGCAACATATGGTATCCAACTATGTTCTACTATCTCAAGCTTCCAGCCCTTTGCCCATGTGATTTCCTTGGCTTAGAAGAGACTTCCCCAACTCAATCATTCTAGCTAACTTACAATTGTCCTTCAAGTATTATCTAATATTATCTCTTCCAGAAAGGTTTTCCTGTTCTCTTCCCCACTGTCTCACAAAACTAGGCAACACTCTTCTTGCACACATAGTACCTGTGCATGGAGCCGAGTGCACCCTCATAAAGCAGACAGACTGCTTCTCTGTCTCCTTTACTAAGCTGTTCTCTGTCTTGGGAACTTTGCACAAAATCTAACACATTTGTAATGTTTAACACAGAGGATTCTGGATAATTGGCATTAGCATGGCAGGATAGCTTTTGTCTTCCTAAATCACCACATAAAAACAGAGAGTGGGCCAGGCATGCTGGTTCACGCCTGTAATTCCAGCACTTTGGGAGGCCTCACCTGAGGTCAGGAGTTCAAGACCAGCCTGGCCAACATGGTGAAACCTTGTCTCTACTAAAAATACAAAAATTAGCTGGGCGGGATGGTACATGCCTATAATCCCAGATACTCGGGAGGCTGAGGCAGGAGAATCACTTGAACCTGGGAGGCAGAGGTTGCAGTGAGCTGAGATTGCACCACTGCACTCCAGCTTGGGCGGCAGAGCAAGACTGTCTCAAACAAACAAACAAACAAACAAACACAGAGTGCTTAGCTAGCAAAACCAAAAATTCATGATCAACAGTTATAACAAAACTGAGTGACAAGATTTCCCCGACCCCCAAAATATAAACAGGTGGAACAAGCCACTAACCGCTACAATGCTTGAGTCTTATGTGCTTCTGTCAGGGAGGAAGTGAAGCAGAAAGAAGCAAGAAGGCATCAAAACTTGAAAAGAGAAAAACCCTGAATCAGCCAACAGATATCCAACAGAAAACATGGGAGAAGAGGGATATGAAGTCAGCAGCTGTCACTGGGAAATTTCAGATCATCTCTAATAATAGGTGAGTGCAAGGGGCCCATGGTGAGGGGCCTAGGGGATGGGGAAAGTCCAGCCCCTCATAAACTCTCTAAACTGACCCATCAGGGCTCCCTTCCCGTTTAAGATCTGACTCCAGGAGAAAGTGCTAGGAGTGGAATCAAAATAGAGATGAAGGCTTGGATAAAAGTGAGTGGGCGGAACAGAACCAGAATATCCCAGAAGGTAAGCCTTTATATATTTTTAACCCTATCTGAAAACGGCAAGAAGGAGCTTTGTGAAGTTTAAAGAGCTAGCTGAACTTCTTTCTTTTAGATGTTCATGAAAACAAATTTGGTCAATCAAATTCACACAGAAATTAATAACAGAAAACTACTGAGGTCAAATTCTATACAAAATTAGTAAGAGAAAATGAGATACCCATTTATTAGAAAGGGGGAGATAGCAACTTGACAATGGAGGAAACTAATGTAATTGTGGAGGTGAGGAGTAATTCATACCTGAGCCAGTGATATAGGGTCAGAATTGAAAAACTGGAAAGGTAAGAGGCATTGGAGAAATATAATTTCTAGGATCTAAGAGAAGGACTGTATTTGGAAGACTAAGTGAATTTTAAATCTCTCTCAGGTAGGTAATGTGTGATAGGAAGTGTTGTTGTGTTGTTGTTTAGAGAATTTTCCTTTTCTCTTTGAGATGAGGCCTTGCTTTGTCATCCATGCAATCTCAGCCTCCCAAGCAGCTGGAAATATACGGGTGGGTCACCATGCCCAGCTAATTTTTAAAAAAATGTTTGTAGAGATGGGGTCTCCGTATGTTGCTCAGGCTGGTCTTGAACTCCTGGGCTCATGTGATCCTACTGTCTTGACTTCCCAAAGGACTGAGATTACAGGCATGAACCATTGTGCCTGACCTAGAGAACTTTCTATGTGCCAGGTACTTGCCTTATACATTTAACTAATATTTTGAAATTCAAAAGAAATAAAAATGGTATAGTATATGTAAATAATAATATATGTATTTATTGATATATGTGAATTTTCTAGTATAATAAAATTTTAAATTATTATAAGATTATTGCAAAAGCAATATATAAACATATTAAAGTACTTAATTCATTAATTCAGTTAATTCACAACAGCCTTAGGAAGTAGATACTACTATTATCTCTACTTTATGGATTATAAATCTAAGGATAAGGAGGTTAATTCATCTGCCCATAGTCACCCAGAAAACAAGTTGAAGAGCTGGATTTCAACACAGGTAGTTTTGCTACAGAGTCCAAATAATGACATCTGGAACCATTACTTAATAGTTCTGTGATCTCTGGCAATTGTAGCTCTAAGTCTCACTTTTCTCATCATTTTTATAAAGTGGGAATAAGAATCCATACATTTTGTGGAGACAATGAAATGAGAAATTGTAGGAAGAGCAGTGCTCACAATCTGTTTCTTTAGGTTTCCCTGCCAGACTCAGAAAAAATGTTCTGCAGACCCATGGTGTTCCTTTGCCTGATATCTCTTCCCCTCTCTTTTTCATCTAAAGTCTACCTGCCCTTCCACTTATTCTCTTCAAGCTTCCTTGACTACACAAGCACTAAATTATCTATGTCTCAGAAAATACAGATCTTAGAGTTTTTGAAGAAGTTGGAACCAAATACTTTGATACTTCTCTATATTAATTCCATTTCATCTGCATGATTCAAACTTATCAGAGCAGTGCCATATATTGAGCACAACATGATAAATAGAGCCAGGCTTCACACATGCTCTGTAAACGAATGCACAGTCCCACTGCTAATCAGCTATCTGATTGTGATCATGTACCAAGTAAGTTTCAGTTTCTTCATCTATAAAGCTAGAATAAAAACTAATGGCTTGATGGAAATGTTTCATAAAGTATAAATTGATATGCAGATGTAAGGTCATGATTAAATGCTGATAACTTACCAAAAATGTTAAAACTGAGGCTGGGAGAGGTGGCTCATGCCTGTGATTGTAATCCCAGCACTTTGGGAGGCTGAGGTGAGCAGATGGCTCGAGCCTAGCATTTTGAGACCAACCTGGGCATGGTGAAACCGCATCTCTCCAAAAAAAAAAATTAGCCAGGCATAATGGCACACGACTACAGTCCCAGGTACTCAGGAAGCTGCAGTGAGAGGGTCACTTGGGCCCAGGAGGTTGGGGCTGCAGTGAGCCAGGATTGTGCCACTGCACTCCAGCCTGGGTAATCAAGCAAGACCCTGTCTCAAAACAAAACAAAACAAAAAACTAAAAATGTTTGTTAGTGAAAAAGATGAAAAAAAGACCTCTGAAAATTGTCTCCTCTGTAAAAGCAAAAAGAACACTGGCAAAAATGGTCAGAATCAGCTTTTTACAGGACTCTAAAGTTAACAAGATTTGCAGCCATTCAGGTAAGCATTTATTTAAGAAAAATGGACACATTTCAGTAAGAACAGGAGGCTTGTGGCGTTTTAATTTGGACTATTTTTGGCCCCCTTAACAGGTATGTGGTAGTCTTAAAAACCAACAGTCCACAATGATGGTAAAAAGCAGCATCTAGTGGCCACCAGAAAATGAGGTTCTTCAAAGTCCCATTCCCAGAAAATTGTTATTTGATTTTTTTCTGTGGTTTTTTGGCTAATTTTGACGCTCTGTACAAGCAAGAAGTGAAGATAAAAGTGGAGTTGTAACTTTTAGGATGAATGTTAAAGGCATGCTACCAGTAAACATACAGAGCCACTAGGCAACGACTGGGAGACTTAACTGGTTCCAGCCATCTAAGGAAGTTTATTTCCAAACAATGGCTGACCACTAAGATAACTGAGCAGAGACTTCAGGTGGCCATACACAATAAATAATATGGACTTTACAGAATTAGTTCAGAAAGTTTATCAAACAAACAACAATAAATATTGATGAGGGGAGATAATCTGGTTTCTAGAATTTTCACATTATGTTATTTGAAATGTCCAGTTTGCAACAAAAAATTATTGAACATGCAAAAAAATCAAGAAAGTATGGCATATAAATGGGGGATAAAAAAGGAACTAATAGAAACTTTTCCTTAAGGAAGCCCAAACATTAGCCTTACCAGTCAAAGACTTTGAATCAGCTATTTAACATATATCCAAAGAACTAAAGGAAACAATGTCTAAATAACTGAAAGAAAATGTGAAATGACATCTTATCATATAGAGAATATTGATGAATATAGGAATGATAAAAAGAAACCAAATTGAAATTCTGGAGTTACAAATTACAATTACTGAAATGAAAAATTTACCTGAAAGAATCAACAGCATATTTGAGCGATAGAAGAGTCAGTGAACTCAGAGATAAATCAATTGAGATTACACAGTCTGAGGAACAGAAAGAAAAAAAATGAAGAAAAATGAACAAAGCCTCAGAAACCAGTGGACACAATCAAGCAAACCAGCATATGCATAAGACGAGGTCAAGGAGAGAAGGAGAAAAAGGGGCAGAGAGAATATTTAAATAAATAATGTCTATAAACTTCTCAAATTTGTTGAAAACTATTAATATATGTATCAAAGAAGTTCAACGAAGTCCAAGTAGGATAAACTCAAAAAGATCCACATCTAGACACATAATTAAGCTGCCAAAAGACAAAGATAAAGAAAGAAGCAAGACAGAAGTGACTCGTGGTGTCCAAGTGAGTCTCAAAAAGATTGATGGCTGATTTCTCATCGGAAACCAGGGAGGCCAAAAGGCAATGGCATGACATATTGAAAATTCTAAAATAAAAAAAAACTAAGAATTCTTTATCTGGCAAAAATATCCTTCAAAAATGAGGAAAAAATTAAGATATCCCAGATAAATAAAAACTGAGAATTTGCTGTTAGAAGATATGCCCTACAAGATACACTAAAGGGACTCTTGCATACTAAAATGGACAGATACTAGATAGTAATATCAATCTACAAGAAGAAACAAAAAACCTTTCTAAAGTCAACTAAATAGGAAAATATAAAAGGCAGGATAGATATATTTTTTGTTTGTAACTCATTTTTTTTCCTATCTGGTTTTTAAGGCAGCTGCATAAATCAATAATTAAAAATCCATGTTAATGGGCATATAACATATGCATATATAATTGCTGTGACAATAACAGCACAAAAAAGAGAGAAGAAGATAAAGTTATACATGAACAAAGTTTTTTGTTTGCTAATAAAATTATATTGGTATTAATCTGAACATTATTGTTATAAATTATGTTAATTATAATCCCTAGGACAATCACTAAAAATAAATTTTAAAATATAGTGTGAGGGAATTAAAATGGTACAATGAAAAATATCTACTTAACAAACACAAAAGTAGGAAGTAATGGAAGGATAAAGAAAGAAAAGAAGGCATAAGACATATAGAAAACAAATAGCAAAATGGCAGACATGAATCCTATCTTATCAGTAATTACATTAAAGGTAAATAGATTAAGCACTCCAATCAGAAGGCAGAGATTGGCAGAATAAATTAAAATAAAACATGAACCAACTGTGTGCTGTCTACAAGAGATATACTTTAGATTCAAAGTCACAGATAGGTTGAAAGTAAAAGAATGAAAAAAGATAAACCATGCAAATAGTAATAAAAACAGAGCTGAAGCAACTATACTAATATCAGATGCAATTGACTGAATGTTTATGTTCCCCCCAAGTTCATATGTTGAAATCCTAACCCCCAAGGTGATGGTATCAAGAGGTGGGGCTTCTGAGAGTTATTAGAGCATGAGGGTAGCAGCTTCATGAATAGAATCAATGCCCTTATAAAAGAGACCACAGAGAGAACCCCCTCATCTTTTCCACTATGTGAAGACACAACAAGAAGACAGTTTTCCATTTTCAAACCAAGAAGTAGACTCTTGGCAGACACTGAATCTGCTGGTGCCTTGATCTTGGACTTCCCAGCCTCTAGAACTGTGAGAAATAAATTTCTATTGTTTATATGCTATCTAGTTTTGAAAGTTTAGATACTAGGATGAAATCACTTTTTTGTTAGATGCCCCCCCCCAAAAAAATAAATAAATAAAGCCAGGAGAGCATGAAGGGGGAGAATTAATGCTTGCATGTCTATAGTAAAGTCTGTTTAAACCACTTTATGCAATGACCCCACAAGAAATTCTTTCTTTAGGGCTGCGGAAATTTAGATAAAATGCTCTCAAAAGAACACGTGGCTGGTAACAGCATTTCCACCAATGAACTGACACCAACTCTGCATTTGAGTATTCACAACCAATAAACTGTGTTTCCAAGCAGTTTATGTGAACTTCCCTTTTTGCTAATTAAAGTTTTTCTTTACTCTCCCCTCTTCAGACATATACGTGGCTTGGCATAGCTGTGCATCTTATAATCCTCATTCTAATTCTCAAGTAAATTCAACATATTTGGAGACATTTTTGTCTGCTGTTTCATGTTTGTTTGTTTGGTGTTTTTTTTTTTTTTTTTTGGTTCACATAGTCTAGGACAATATATTATAGAGGTCTAAAAGGACTAAAACATTAGAGAAATTAGACTTTAAGGAAAAATTGTTGCTGGAGACAAAGAAGGATATTTTACAATGATGAAATTATCAATCCATCAATAAGACATAACAAGTATAAGCACATATGTATTTAGTAACAGAGTCCCAAAATACATTAAGAAAAACTGACAGAATTCAAGAGAGAGATACACATTTCAACAATAATATTTAAGGATATCAGTAACTCACCTTCAATAATGGATATAACAAGTAGACAGAAATCACCAAGTAAATAAAAGACTTAAACAACACTATGAACCAACTAGAACTAACAAACATCTGTAGAACACTCAACCCAGCAACAGATTACACATCTTCTCAACTGGGCATGGAACATCATACAGGATAGACACTAGGTCAGGTCACAAAACAAGTCAGAAAAAGTTTAAAATGACTGAAAGCATACAACAAAATATGCTCCTCAAACACATTCATATGAAATTAGAAATCAGTAATATAAAAGAATTTGGGGAATTCACAAAAATTGTGGATCAAACATACTTCTTTTTAAAATTTTCAACTTTTATTTTAGATTCGGGGGAATAAGCACAGGCTTGTTACCGGGGCATATTGCATGTTGCTGAGGTTTGGGGCATGGATGATCCTGCACTCAGGTAGTGAGCATGGCACCTGATACGTAGTTTTAGCCAATTTCCCCCTTACTCCCTTCCCCCAATAGTCTCCAGTGTCTATTTCTTCCATCTTTATGTCCATGTGTACTCAATGTTTAGCTCCATTTATAAGTGAGGACATGCAATAGTTGGATTTTCAACAAAGTTGACAAAAAATGAATGATGGGAAAGGACTCCATATTCAATAAATGGTGCTGGGATAACTGGCTAGCTATATGAAGAAGAATGAAATAGGACTCCTACCTTTCACCATATTCAAAAAATAAGTCAAAATGAATTAAAAATGTAAATGTAAGACCTCAAATTATAAAAATCCTAGAAGAAAACCTAGGAAATTACCCTTTTCAATATCAGCCATGGCAAATAATTTATGCCTAAGTCCCCAAAAGCAGTTACAACAACAAAAAAAATTGACAAATGAGACCTAATTAAACTAAAGAGCTCTGCACAGCAAAAGAAACTATAGGCAAGGTAAACAGACAACCTACAGAATGAGAGAGAATATTCACAAACTATGCATCCAACAAAGGCCTAATATCCAGAATCTATAAGCAACTTAAATAAATCAACAAGAAAAAAAAAAATCCTATTTTTAAAAATGGGCAAAGGACATAGACACTTTTGAAAAGAAGACAAGTGGCCAACAAAACACATTTAAAAAATGGACATCAATACTAGTCATCAGAGAAATGAAAATCAAAACCACAATGAGATACCATCTCTCATACTGGTCAGAATGACTATTATTAAAAAGTCAAAAAATAACAGATGCTGGAGAGGCTGTAGAGAAAAGGGAATGCTTATATACTGTTGGTGGTAATATAAATTAATTCAGTCACTGTGGAAACCAGTTTGGAGATATCTCAAAGAACTAAAAACAGAACTACCATTGGACCCAGGAATCCCATTGCTGGATATATATCCAAAGAAAAATAAATCGTCTACCAAAAAGACATGCACATGTATGTTCATCACAGAGCTATTCACAATAAATAGCAAAGACATGAAATAAACCTAGGTGGATAAAGAAAATGCGATATATATATGTGTGTGTGTGTATATATATAGATATTATACACACCCACAAACCATGTATATGTATATTTATATATACACACACACATACTATTGATACCATGGAATACAACACAACCATAAAAAAGACCAAAATCATGTCCATTGCAGTAACATATATGCAGCTGGCAGCTATTATCCTAAACAATCCACTCCTCAATAATCAATGGGTCAAAGAAGAAATCATAGGGATGTTGGAAAATACTTTGAGATGAAGGAAAACCAAAACACAACATTAAACTTATGGAATGCAGTGAGAAGAGAGGAATTTATAACTATGAATATCAACATTTAAAAAAGAGAAAGACCTCAAATTAATAATTTAACTTTCCATCTTAAGAAATTAGAAAAAGAAGATCAAACTAAACCTGAAACAAATGCAAGGAAGGAAATAATAAAGATTAGAGCAAAATTAATGAAATAGAAAATAGCAAAACTAGAGAAAATCTATGAAACCCAAAGTTGGTTCTTTGAAAATAATCAATAAAATTGACAAACCATTAGAAAGAATGACCAAGAGAAAGAATCAAATTACTAAAATCAGGATGAAAATAAAACATTATTACTGATCTCACAGAAGTAAAAGTATTTTAATATTATGATCAATCGTATGCCAATTAATTAGGTAACCTAAAAAAAATGAACAAATTCCTGGAAAGACACAAACTACCAAAACGTATTCATAAAGAAATAGTAAATATGAATAGATCTATAACAAGTAGAGATTGAGTTAGGAAAACAAACAAACAAACAAGAAAACAAACAAAACCTCCCACTAAGAACCAGATAGCTTCATTAGTGAATTCTACAAAGCATTTAAGGAAGATTAACACCAATTTTTCACCAACTCTTCTAAAAAATAAAAGAGGAGGGAAGATTTCTCAAGTCATTTTATGATACCATTATTATCCTGATACCAAAATCACACAAAGACATCAAGAAAAAAAAAAAAACTATAGACAAATATCCCTTAGGAATATAGACACAAAACTCGTCAACAAGTACTAGCATGTTAAGTCCAAAAACATATGAGAAGGATTTATCTCAGGAATACAAGGTATTTTAACATATTAAAATCAAGGTTTTTAAAATATTAACATCAATCAATGTAATGAGCCATGTTAATAGAATAAAAGATCCAAAAAGCTCAATATTATCTCAATAGAGGCAGAAAAAGCATTTGAAAAAATCTAACATAATACAAATCTTTGATATTTTGTAATAAAAGTACTCAACAAACAAGGAACAGAAGGGACATTTATCAATTTGATAAAGGATATCCCTGAAAAACCCACAGCTAACATACTGAATGGTGAAAGACTACTTAGTTTTTCCTTCTAAGTTCAAGAATAAGACAAAATGTCTACTCTTGCCACTTCTATTCAACAGTTTACTGGAGAGTCTAGACAGAATAACCAGGCAAGAAAAAGAAATAAAAGGCATCCAGATTGTAAAAGAAGAAGCGAAACTCTCTCTATTCACAGATAATAGGATCCTGTACATGGAAAAGTTAATGAATTATGCACTGAAAAAAATCTATTAAAACAAATAAATTCAGCAAGTTTGAAGAATATAAGATCAACATTAAAAATCAGTTGTATTTCTATATATAACCTATGAACAATTTGACGATGAAAAAGAATTCAATTTATAATAGCATGAAAAATAATTAAATGCTTGGGAATAAATTTAACAAGCAAGTGCAAGACTTCTGTACTGAAAACAACAAAACATCATTAAAACAAACTAAAGACCCAAATAAATAGGAAAGACATTCTATATTCATAAATTATAAGATACAACATTAAGATGAAAATACTCCCTGAATTGATCTATAGATTCAACACAATCCCTATAAATATCCAGGTTTTTTGAGCAAAATTTACAAGCCAATTCCAAAATTCACATGATGCAAGTGATCCAGAATAGGCAAAACCATTTTGAAAAAGAAGAACAAAGTTAGAGGACTCGCATTTCTAAACTTCAAAACTTACTTCAAAGCTACAGTAATCAAGATAGCGTGGGATAAAGACAGATAAATGGGGGCTAAAGATAAGATACATAAATCAGTGGAAAAGAATTGAGATTCTAGAAATAAACCCATATATCATGGCCAGTTGATTTTTGACAAGGATGTAAAGACAATTAAATGGAGGAAAGAATAGGCTTTTCAACAAATGGTGCTGAGACAATTGGATATCCACATGCAAAAAAATAAAGTTAGATTTCTACCTCACTTTGCATACAAAATGAGTGATAGACCTAAATGCAAGACCTAAAACTATAATAATCTTGGAAGAGAACATAGGTGTAAATCTTGGATTTTGGACAATGATTTCTGAGATATAATAGCAAAAGCACGATAGACAAAAGAAAAATAGATAAATGTCAGCAAAATTAAAAGCTTTTTGTATCAAAGAACACAATCAAGAAAGTGAAAAGACAACTCACAGAATGAGGGAAAATACTTGAAAATCTTATATCTAATAAGGATTTAATATCCAGAATATATAAATAACTCCTACAAATCATCATTAAAAAGGTACCCCAATTTAAGAGTGTGCAAAGGGTTTGAATAGATCTTTCTCTAAAGAAAATATGCAAATGGATAATCAATGAAAAGATGCTCAACATCATTAATTGTTAGAGAAATGCAAATCAAGACCCCAATGAGATGGCATTTTAATAGCACTAGGATGATGATATAGTTTGGCTCTGTCCCTACCCAAATCTCACCTTAAATTGTCGTTCCCATAATCCCCACGTGTTGTGGAAGGGACTCAGTGGGAGGTAATTGAATCATGGGAGACAGTTACCCCTGTGCTGCTGTTCTTGTGATAATGAGGGAGTTTTCACGAGATCTGATGGTTTTATAAGGGGCTTTTCCTCCTTTTGTTTGCCACTTCTCCTTGCTGCTGCCATGTGAAGAATGATGCATTTGCATTGTAATTATAGGTTTCCTGAGGCCTCTCCAGCCCTGTAGTACTGTGGGTCAGTTGAATCTCTTTCCTTTCTAAATCACCCAGTCTCAGGTATGTCTTTATTAGCAACGTGAGAATGAACTAATACAGATGGCTATAATCACAAAAATGGATAATAATAAGTGTTAACAAAGATATGGGGAAATTGGAGCCTTGAGACATTGCTGGTGGAAGTCAAATGGTACAGCTGTCTTGGAAAACAGTCTGGAAGTTCCTCAACAGCTTAAACATAGAGTTACTGTATGACCTGACCTTTCCACATCTAGGTCTGTATCCAAAATAATTGAAAGTATACGTCCACACAGAAATTTGTACACAAGTGTTTAAAGGAACATTATTCGTAATAGCTGAAAAGTGGAAACAGCCCAAATGCCCATCAATTGATAATGGATAAACAAAATGTGGTATAGTCATACAAAGAAATATTATTCAGCAATAAAGTATGGATGAACCTCAGAAACATTATGTGAAGTGGAAAAAACCAGTCACAAAAAGCCACATGCTGTATGATTCCATTGATTTGAAATATCTAGAATAGTTAAATCCATAGAGACAAGAAGCAGATCAGGGGATGGGGAAGGGGAAATGTGAGTTGATTCTAATGTGTACACATTTCTTTCAAGAGTGATGAAAATGTTTGGGAATTAAGGAGTGGTGACAGTTACACAATTTTGGGGAATATACTAAAATTAACTAAATTCTGTACTTTAAAAGAGTGAACTTTATCGTATGTGAATTATCTCTCCGTTTTTAAAAAGTACTTGTTGGATGGCTTAGACCACCTATTACTAATTAATCCACTTCCAAATATGTGTCCCTGAATGTCCAAAGGCACCTTGAATGTCTCTGTTCCAGTGGAAAAAGTGACTGGTGTATAGCCTGTCTTTAGAATATCTCTGAGATCAGAACCTCCCTCCAGCTCTCTGTGAGTTTCAAGTCAGTGTCTGCTCAGATGTGCAACGAAGGTAAGCCCAAACTGAATACAGAGTAATTGGACTGGCTGCTATGAGAACACTGCCCAGGGTCAGATAAAGGTGGGCAGAAACACATTAAGCACTTGGTTTGGGAGTGTGTTGCAAATCCAATACACACCTGTGACTCCAGCAGTCAGGAAACGTTGTCCCAGAGGCACCTTCCTGTCAGAGCAGGGCAGGAGCCAACAAGCCAAAACAAAGTCCAAAACATCGCTTTACTAAGGAAGACTAGCAGCCAGAACAAAATCAGAGAAAAAACACACTTAGGTAAATATAGAGCGTGGGGGAAGGACCTGAAATGAGGGATGTGGACAGATGTACTAAAAACCAAATATTATTTACCACGGGAAAAGTACAAAGAACACTAAGTTTGGAGTGGAGAACCTCTTTTACTATTAACTTTGAGTAGTCCTAGGCAGTCCACACTGAGCCTCAGTTTTTTCATTCTGAATTGGAGACGCTGGACTAAATGATCCCTGAGAATTCTTTTGGCCTTTGGTTACTAAATTACAGGGCATAGACTTGAGAGCCAGACAGCTTGGGTTCAGGTTGTGACTCTTCCACTTACTTACATGTGTGACCTTGGGAAAGTCACTTAACTTCTCTGTGCCTCAGTTTCTTATCTATAAAATGGTAATGGTTATAACACCTGTGATTGTTGCAAAGAATAATTAAATATATCTAGGTAAAGCACTAAAAATAATGCCTGGCACACAGTACGTACTGGGCACACATTAGGTATTGTTAATTACCTTCTGCAGTTCCACACGATTCCCCAGCCAGAATTAAAGTAGCACTGAGGACAACTCGCCTTCTACTGTGTTTCTTTCTGAGATGTACTGCAAAGAAGATATATGAAAGATAAAGGGGAAATCTCTGTTCCCAAAAGCACCACGCTGAGAGAGTACCCTACATCCTTGCATGGAGGCAGTGAAGTCAGGGATTCATTAGTATTGACTTGGAGAAATATCTTAAATCGGTATAATTTATTTTTATTTTTATTTTTAAGAAGGGGTCTTGCTCTGTCGCCCAGGTGATCTCAGCTCACTGCAAGCTCCGCCTCCCGGATTCACGCCAACGCCATTCTCCTGCCTCAGCCTGCTGAGTAGCTGGGACTACAGGCACCCACCACCACATCCTGCTAATTTTTTGTATTTTTAGTAGAGAGGGGGTCTCACCATGTTAGCCAGGATGGTCTCGATTTCCTGACCTCATGATCTGCCCTTCTCGGCCTCCCAAAGTGCTGGGATTACAGGCGTGAGCCACCGCACCCGGCCAAATCAGTGTCATTTTGCTAATAGTTCTATGATGTTGCCTAATTATTTTAAGAAGCCAATTACCAATAGATGCCAAATTTGGTTGTAGTAGGAAACGTGCTAAGTGAAATGAGGTATGAAAAAATGGTCTCATTTCAGAGCCTAAGAGTTAGAAAAGAGAAAGATGTCTTTGTGCATGGAAAATGAGGGAATCATGTCCAGCCTTTCTGATCACAGCCTCAATGGTCTTGAGTTGGTTCTGGTTTTGTTAGGTATGTCATTTCTGACCATGGTTTGAGATCTGAGTCCTACGTTCCGGTTTCTTCCACAAAATGGTGAACTGTTCTATTCATGAACAAATCAAAAAGAATAGAAGCCCTTGTTATAAAGAGATGATGATATCCTTCTTGGATTGAGAAACAGGAAGATCTCAATGACATTATTACAAACCTCAGAGTTAAGAAAATGGAAGCGGCGCCAGGCGCGGTGGCTCACACCTGTAATCCCAGCACTTTGGGAGGCCGAGGCGGGTGGATCACGAGGTCAGGAGATGGAGGCCATCCTGGCCAACATGGTGAAACCCCGTCTCTACTAAAAATACAAAAATTAGCTGGGTGTGGTGGGGGGGGCCTGTAATCCCAGCTACTCTGGAGGCTGAGGCAGGAGAATGGCTTGCACCCAGGAGGCAGAGGTTACAGTGAGCCAAGATCATGCCACTACACTCCAGCCTGGAGGCAAAGGAAGACTATGTCTCAAAAAAAAAAAAAAAAAAAAAGGGAAAAAAAAAGAAAATAGAAGAGGCCTAAGAAGGAAACAGAAATGTATCCTATGTCTAGAATACTGTCTTTAGGAAGAAACTTTGCTCAGGAAGGAAAGAATGTATTATTTGAAAGCACTTAACTTGCATCCACAATCTCTAAGAAAAATAATACAAAATTAATGCCCCCAAATTTTGATGGGGTCCAATTGATCAATCTTTTCCTTTATGGTGTTGTATATCTTGTTTAAGAAATCCTACTCAAACTTTGAGGTCATTCTTCTGTATAATCTTCTTAGATTTTATAATTTTGATGATTAGGTTTTTAATCATCTAGTATTGACTTTTATGTCTGGTATAGGATAGGAGTTGAATTTTATTTTTCCCCATTTGGACAGCAGTTGTTCCAGCCTCATTTGTTTTCCCACTGTTACCACTGCTCTGCAGCACACCTCTGTCATTCTTCACGTGGAGGTGTTTCTGGGCTCTATAGTCATTTCCAATTGTCTATTTCTTTATCGCTGAACAAATACCACATCAACTCAATTACTATGCCTTTATAATAAATTTTGACTTGTGGTCAAGCAAGTCCTCCCATCTTGTTCATCTTCAAGCGTATCTTTGACTTCCCGGCTGCTTTGCATTTCCAGATACATTTTTAGAATCAGTCCCTCAAGTTCCACAAAAGTACTTATTGGGATTTTTATTGGAATTTCATGAATATGTTAACCATATGGGGCAAATTAGCATCTTTACAATATTGTCTTCCAAACCATGAACAAAATATCTCTCATTTAAATGTCTACTTAAAAATCCTTCAGTAAAGTCTTATAAATCTTCCTGAAGTGGTCCTATAGAATTTTTGCTTAAATTATTCTTAGGCATTTGATATTTTCAGATTACTAATGGTATCATTTTAAGCATTTTTAATTTTCTATTTGTTGCTAATCTGTGGAAATGTATTGATTTTGTATCTATCAACCTTATTAAGTCTAATATTTTAATCAGGTTATTTTGGATTTTATATGCCCAAACTTAATACCTATGAATAAGTAACTTTCAAACCCTTGTACTTTTTATTTCTTTTTCTTGATTAGTGTACTGCTAGGCCCACAGAAGCCATCTTTTTTTTGCTAATGGTCTTAAAGAGAAAGATTTAACTATTTCACTATTAAGTATAATGTTGGCTCTAGGTACTTTTTAAAAAATAAACTTTTTAAAATTAAGAAAATTTCCTTTTATTCCTCATTTGCTAATTTTTCATGATGAATGGATGTTAACATTTATCAAACACTTTGTGCAACTACTGAGATGGTCATATGATTTTTCTTCTTTAATCTGTTAAGATGATAACTTTCGTTATACCGTTTACTAATTTTAAGTTAGCCTTACATTCTTGGGAAAGCTCAACTCATAAGTCTTTGAATATACTGCTATATTAAGTTTGCTAATATTGTGTCTAGAATTTTTGAAACTATATTCGTTGGTGAAGTTGGCCTATAATTTTTCACTTTTGTAATGTGGTTTTGGGATTTTGGCATTAAAGTTACAAGCTCAGAAAATGAGTCTTTCTCATTTTCTGGAAGAGTCTTTTCCTTGGATGTTATGCAGCATTAGCCATGGGCCTGGAGTTTTCTTTGAAATAAGTTTTTTAGCTACTGATTTAATTTCTTTAGTGGTATAGCAACATTCAGATTTCTATTTCTTCTTAAGTCAATTTTGGCAATTTGTGGGGTTTTTTAAGGTATTTATCTACTTTATCTACATTTTCAAATGTATTGCAATAAAGTCGTGTATAATATATTTTGATGCTTTAAAACCTGCAGCAACTAGAGAAATAAAATTTTTATTATTCCTGGTATTAGTTATTTGTATCTTCTCTCTTTTTTCTTAATTAATCACATTAATGGTTTGTCAATTTTATTAATATTTTCAAAGACTGATCTTTTGGTTTTGTTGACTTTATTGTATGTTTATTTTCTATTTTATTAATGTCTGCTCCAATCTTTATTATGTATTTCCTTCTGTTTTATTTGGGTTTAATTTGTATACGTTTAAAATATTTCTTTTTTTTTTTAATTATTATACTTTAAGTTCTAGGGTACATGTGCATAACGTGCAGGTTTGTTACATATGTATACTTGTGCCATGTTGCTGTGCTGCACCCATCAACTCGTCAGCACCCATCAACTCGTCATTTACATCAGGTATAACTCCCAATGCAATCCCTCCCTCCTCCCCCCTCCCCATGATAGGCCCCGGTGTGTGATGTTCCCCTTCCCGAGTCCAAGTGATCTCATTGTTCAGTTCCCACCTATGAGTGAGAACATGCGGTGTTTGGTTTTCTGTTCTTGTGATAGTTTGCTAAGAATGATGGTTTCCAGCTGCATCCATGTCCCTACAAAAGACACAAACTCATCCTTTTTTATGGCTGCATAGTATTCCATGGTGTATATGTGCCACATTTTCTTAATCCAATCTGTCACTGATGGACATTTGGGTTGATTCCAAGTCTTCGCTATTGTGAATAGTGCCGCAATAAACATACGTGTGCATGTGTCTTTATAGCAGCATGATTTATAATCCTTTGGGTATATACCCAGTAATGGGATGGCTGGGTCATATGGTACATCTAGTTCTAGATCCTTGAGGAATCGCCATACTGTTTTCCATAATGGTTGAACAGTTTACAATCCCACTAACAGTGTAAAAGTGTTCCTATTTCTCCACATCCTCTCCAGCACCTGTTGTTTCCTGACTTTTTAATGATTGCCATTCTAACTGGTGTGAGATGGTATCTCATTGTGGTTTTGATTTGCATTTCTCTGATGACCAGTGATGATGAGCATTTTTTCATGTGTCTGTTGGCTGTATGAATGTCTTCTTTTGAGAAATGTCTGTTCATATCCTTTGCCCACTTTTTGATGGGGTTGTTTGTTTTTTTCTTGTAAATTTGTTTGAGTTCTTTGTAGGTTCTGGATATTAGCCCTTTGTCAGATGAGTAGATTGCAAAAATTTTCTCCCATTCTGTAGGTTGCCTGTTCACTCTGATGGTAGTTTCTTTTGCTGTGCAGAAGCTCTTTAGTTTAATGAGATCCCATTTGTCAATTTTGGCTTTAGCTGCCGTTGCTTTTGGTGTTTTAGACATGAAGTCTTTGCCCATGCCTATGTCCTGAATGGTACTACCTAGGTTTTCCTCTAGGATTTTTATGGTATTAGGTCTAACATTTAAGTCTCTAATCCATCTTGAATTAATTTTCGTATAAGGAGTAAGGAAAGGATCCAGTTTCAGCTTTCTACTTATGGCTAGCCAATTTTCCCAGCACCATTTATTAAACAGGGAATCCTTTCCCCATTTCTTGTTTCTCTCAGGTTTGTCAAAGATCAGATGGCTGTAGATGTGCGGTATTATTTCTGAGGACTCGTTTCTGTTCCATTGGTCTATATCTCTGTTTTGGTACCAGTACCATGCTGTTTTGGTTACTGTAGCCTTGTAGTATAGTTTGAAGTCAGGTAGCGTGATGCCTCCAGCCTTGTTCTTTTGACTTAAGATTGTCTTGGAGAAGCGGGCTCTTTTTTGGTTCCATATGAACTTTAAAGCAGTTTTTTCCAATTCTGTGAAGAAAGTCATTGGTAGCTTGATGGGGATGGCATTGAATCTATAAATAACCTTGGGCAGTATGGCCATTTTCATGATATTGATTCTTCCTATCCATGAGCATGGTATGTTCTTCCATTTGTTTGTGTCCTCTTTTATTTCACTGAGCAGTGGTTTGTAGTTCTCCTTGAAGAGGTCCTTTACATCCCTTGTAAGTTGGATTCCTAGGTATTTTATTCTCTTTGAAGCAATTGTGAATGGAAGTTCATTCATGATTTGGCTCTCTGTTTGTCTGTTACTGGTGTATACGAATGCTTGTGATTTTTGCACATTAATTTTGTATCCTGAGACTTTGCTGAAGTTGCTTATCAGCTTAAGGAGATTTTGGGCTGAGACAATGGGGTTTTCTAAATATACAATCATGTCATCTGCAAACAGGGACAATTTGACTTCTTCTTTTCCTAACTGAATACCCCTGATTTCTTTCTCTTGCCTGATTGCCCTAGCCAGAACTTCCAACACTATGTTGAATAGGAGTGGTGAGAGAGGGCATCCCTGTCTTGTGCCAGTTTTCAAAGGGAATTTTTCCAGTTTTTGCCCATTCAGTATGATATTGGCTGTAGGTTTGTCATAAATAGCTCTTATTATTTTGAGGTACGTTCCATCAATACCGAATTTATTGAGCGTTTTTAGCATGAAGGGCTGTTGAATTTTGTCAAAAGCCTTTTCTGCATCTATTGAGATAATCATGTGGTTCTTGTCTTTGGTTCTGTTTATATGCTGGATTATGTTTATTGATTTGCGAATGTTGAACCAGCCTTGCATCCCAGGGATGAAACCCACTTGATCATGGTGGATAAGCTTTTTGATGTGCTGCTGAATCCGGTTTGCCAGTATTTTATTGAGGATTTTTGCATCGATGTTCATCAGGGATATTGGTCTAAAATTCTCTTTTTTTGTTGTGTCTCTGCCAGGCTTTGGTATCAGGATGATGTTGACCTCATAAAATGAGTTAGGGAGGATTCCCTCTTTTTCTATTGATTGGAATAGTTTCAGAAGGAATGGTACCAGCTCCTCCTTGTACCTCTGGTAGAATTCAGCTGTGAATCCATCTGGTCCTGGACTTTTTTGGTTGGTAGGCTATTAATTATTGCCTTAATTTCAGAGCCTGCTATTGGTCTATTCAGGGATTCAACTTCTTCCTGGTTTAGTCTTGGAAGAGTGTAAGTGTCCAGGAAATTATCCATTTCTTCTAGATTTTCTAGTTTACTTGCGTAGAGGTGTTTATAGAATTCTCTGATGGTAGTTTGTATTTCTGTGGGGTCAGTGGTGATATCCCCTTTATCATTTTTTATTGTGTCTATTTGATTCTTCTCTCTTTTCTTCTTTATTAGTCTTGCTAGCGATCTGTCAATTTTGTTGATCTTTTCAAGAAACCAACTCCTGGATTCATTGATTTTTTGGAGGGTTTTTTGTGTCTCTATCTCCTTCAGTTCTGCTCTGATCTTAGTTATTTCTTGCCTTCTGCTAGCTTTTGAATGTGTTTGCTCTTGCTTCTCTAGTTCTTTTAATTGTGATGTTAGAGTGTCAATTTTAGATCTTTCCAGCTTTCTCTTGTGGGCATTTAGTGCTATAAATTTCCCTCTACACACTGCTTTAAATATGTCCCAGAGATTCTGGTATGTTGTATCTTTGTTCTCATTGGTTTCAAAGAACATCTTTATTTCTGCCTTCATTTCGTTATGTACCCAGTAGTCATTCAGGAGCAGGTTGTTCAGTTTCCATGTAGTTGAGCAGTTTTGATTGAGTTTCTTAGTCCTGAGTTCTAGTTTGATTGCACTGTGGTCTGAGAGACTGTTTGTTATAATTTCTGTTCTTTTACATTTGCTGAGGAGTGCTTTACTTCCAATTATGTGGTCAATTTTGGAATAAGTGTGATGTGGTGCTGAGAAGAATGTATATTCTGTTGATTTGGGGTGGAGAGTTCTATAGATGTCTATTAGGTCTGCTTGCTGCAGAGATGAGTTCAATTCCTGGATATCCTTGTTAACTTTCTGTCTCGTTGATCTGTCTAATTGTTGACAGTGGAGTGTTGAAGTCTCCCATTATTATTGTATGGGAGTCTAAGTCTCTTTGTAAGTCTCTAAGGACTTGCTTTATGAATCCGGGTGCTCCTGTATTGGGTGCATATATATTTACGATAGTTAGCTCTTCCTGCTGAATTGATTCTTTTGCCATTATGTAACGGCCTTCTTTGTCTCTTTTGATCTTTGATGGTTTAAAGTCTGTTTTATCAGAGACTAGTATTGCAACCCCTGCTTTTTTTTGTTCTCCATTTGCTTGGTAAATCTTCCTCCATCCCTTTATTTTGAGCCTATGTATGTCTCTGTGTGTGAGATGGGTCTCCTGAATATAGCAGACTGATGGGTCTTGACTCTTTATCCAGTTTGCCAGTCTGTGTCTTTTAATTGGAGCATTTAGTCCATTTACATTTAAGGTTAAGATTGTTATGTGTGAACTTGATCCTGCCATTATGATATTAACTGGTTATTTTGCTCGTTAGTTGATGCAGTTTCTTCCTAGCCTAAATGGTCTTTACATTTTGGCATGTTTTTGCAATGGCTGGTACCGGTTGTTCCTTTCCATGTTTAGTGCTTCCTTCAGGGTCTCTTGTAAGGCAGGCCTAGTGGTGACAAAATCTCTAAGCATTTGCTTATCTGTAAAGGATTGTATTTCTCCTTCACTTATGAAACTTAGTTTGGCTGGATATGAAATTCTGGGTTTAAAATTCTTTTCTTTAAGAATGTTGAATATTGGCCCCCACTCTCTTCTGGCTTGTAGAGTTTCTGCCGAGAGATCTGCTGTGAGTCTGATGGGCTTCCCTTTGTGGGTAACCCGACCTTTCTCTCTGGCTGCCCTTAAGATTTTTTCCTTCATTTCAACTTTGGTGAATCTGGCAATTATGTGTCTTGGAGTTGCTCTTCTCGAGGAGTATCTCTGTGGCGTTCTCTGTATTTCCTGGATTTGAATGTTGGCCTGCCCTACTAGGTTGGGGAAGTTCTCCTGGATGATATCCTGAAGAATGTTTTCCAACTTGGTTCCATTTTCCCCCTCACTTTCAGGCACCCCAATCAGATGTAGATTTGGGTCTTTTTACATAATCCCCATACTTCTTGCAGGCTTTGTTCATTTCTTTTTCTTCTTTTTTCTTTTGGTTTCTCTTCTCGCTTCATTTCATTCATTTGATCCTCAATCGCTGATACTCTTTCTTCCAGTTGATCGAGTCGGTTACTGAAGCTTGTGCATTTGTCACGTATTTCTCGTGTCATGATTTTCATCTCTTTCATTTCGTTTATGACCTTCTCTGCATTAATTACTCTAGCCATCAATTCTTCCACTTTTTTTTCAAGATTTTTAGTTTCTTTGTGCTGGGTACGTTTCCTCCTTTAGCTCTGAGAAGTTTGATGGACTGAAGCCTTCTTCTCTCATCTCATCAAAGTCATTCTCCATCCAGCTTTGATCCGTTGCTGGTGATGAGCTGTGCTCCTTTGCCAGGGGAGATGCGCTCTTATTTTTTGAATTTACAGCTTTTCTGCCCTGCTTTTTCCCCATCTTTGTGGTTTTATCTGCCTCTGGTCTTTGATGATGATGGTGACGTACTGATGGGGTTTTGGTGTAGGTGTCCTTCCTGTTTGATAGTTTTCCTTCTAACAGTCAGGACCCTCAGCTGTAGGTCTGTTGGAGATTGCTTGAGGTCCACTCCAGACCCTGTTTGCCTGGGTATCAGCAGCAGAGGCTGCAGAAGATAGAATATTGCTGAACAGTGAGTGTACCTGTCTGATTCTTGCTTTGGAGGCTTCCTCTCAGGGGTGTACCCCACCCTGTGAGGTGTGGGGTGTCAGACTGTCCCTAGTGGGGGATGTCTCCCAGTTAGGCTACTCAGGGGTCAGGGACCCACTTGAGCAGGCAGTCTGTCCCTTCTCAGATCTCAACCTCCGTGTTGGGAGATCCACTGCTCTCTTCAAAGCTGTCAGACAGAGTCGTTTGCGTCTGCAGAGGTTTCTGCTGCTTTTGTTGTTTACTGTGCCCTCTCCCCAGAGGTGGAGTCTACAGAGACAGGCAGGTTTCCTTGAGCTGCTGTGAGCTCCACCCAGTTCGAGCTTCCCAGCGGCTTTGTTTACCTACTTAAGCCTCAGCAATGGCAGGCGCCCCTCCCCCAGCCTCGCTGCTGCCTTGCCGCGAGATGGCAGACTGCTGTGCTAGCAATGAGGGAGGCTCCGTGGGCGTGGGACCCTCCCGGCCAGGTGTGGGATATAATCTCCTGATGTGCCTGTTTGCTTAAAAGCGCAGTATTGGGGTGGGAGTTACCCGATTTTCCAGGTGTTGTGTGTCTCAGTTCCCCTGGCTAGGAAAAGGGATTCCCTTTCCCCTTGGGCTTCCCAGATGAGGCGATGCCTCACCCTGCTTCAGCTCTCGCTGGTTGGGCTGCAGCAGCTGACCAGCACTGATTGTCCGGCACTCCCTAGTGAGATGAACCTAGTACCTCAGTTGAAAATGCAGAAATCACCGGTCTTCTGTGTCGCTCGCACTGGGAGTTGGAGACTGGAGCTGTTCCTATTCGGCCATCTTGCTCTGCCCCCAAAATATTTCTTAAGAAAGATGCTCTCTACACAGTTCCAGAGCCTCTCTGTTTCCTGGTAGCTTCACTGTGTGGGTTCCTCACATGGTATTTCTAGCAGGAGAACTGGACATTTTAAATGGAGTCTCAGAGCTTCAAAAGATGGAAAAATAGAAGTTTCCAGGCCTTCTTAAAACTTGCTCCCAGAGCTGGCATAGCATCACTTACACGGCCATTTCTTGAATATAGAATTACAAAGCCAGGGCAGATGCAAAGGGAGGGGAATAGCTCTACCTTTCAATGAAATGAGTGCTAACTCATTTGTGATTACCTTCAGTTTATCACATTTATCATACATGTATTTTGCTGCACATGTGCATGTTGCTCTCTTTTGTATTTACCCATACTCAATATATCCAATTATAAGGTATTTATTTATTTAACGCTATTAAATTAGAGTAAACTATTCTCCAAAGTGTGGTATTAATTTACACCATTAATACTGTTTCAGAGTCCCTATTGATCAGCATCCTTACCAACACTTGATAGAATCAGTCTTTTTTCACTTTAGCCTTTTGGGTGAATATGTAGTAGTTTGATTGTGGCTTCAGTTTACATTTCCCTGATTACTGATGAGGCTGATTCTCTTCCCATGTTAATTAGCTATTTGGGTTTCCTTTTTTGTGAAATGTCTTTTCAAGTCTGTGACTCAATTTTTGTTAGATGTTCTCAATTTTTGTATAAGTTCTTGATATATCTGGATATGAGCTTTTACCAGTTATGTATGTTGTAAATATCTTCCCTTTATTTTGTGGCTTACCAATGCATTGTCTTCACTGTGTCTCTTCTGATGAATAGTTCTTGATGCTAGTGTATTTCCATTTATTCATCTTTACTTTATAATTAATGCTTTTTGCCCACGTTTAGTCTTTCCCAACCCTAATATTATGAAAACATGAAGTTTTTTTTATATTATCTTCTCAAACTTTATTGATTTAACTTACACATTTAAATCTGCAAACAACCTGGAGTTCATTTCATGTGTAATGTGAGATATTTTTCATCCTGTGTGGGTATCTATTTGACTTAGCACTGTGTACTGAAAAAAGTGTTGTTTCCCTCATTGCTTTGTCATAAACCAAATGTCCATATAGGTATTGATCTTTTATGGTTAGACCATTCTCTTCCATTGATGTGTTGGCATATCCTTGTATCAAGACCATAATGCTTTCATCCTGTAGTTTTAAATAAGTCTTGATAACTGATAGAATAAGCATTTAATGTCATAAATTTCTTTGTAGGTATAGTTTTAGTTCATCTGAAATTTTTTATAACACTAGTTTTTGGTTATAGATTAGTTCTATTAGTTACTATTTTTCATTATGATTTTATTTGATCCATTAGTTGTCTATAGGCGTATTTCAAATGTTAAAATGTAGGAAAATTTTAAAGTTATTTTTGTGTTAATTGCAGAAATTCATTGCTCTCTGGTAAAAAAGCATGATCATAATATATCTCATTTAAATTTGTTAAAGCATCAATGTGTATTCTCCAAATAACCGATATTTTTTTTCTGGATCTATCAGTCTGAGAAATTGAGAGTTGTGAGAGAGTTGTGTCAAAATCTCTTACCTTGATGGTGACTTTATCTATTTCTCTTCATGGTTTTGTTAATTTTTACTGCATATGCATTGAAGCCTTACTTGTACATATAATTTTGGAAATGTTATTTTCCTGGTGAAATGAACTATATGTTGGTTACGCTATTTTACTCTGGCATTTTTTTTTTTTTTTTTTTAAGTCCAATTTGTGTGACATTCTTCTCAGCTAAAAACCCAGCTTCCCTTTGGTATTTCCCTGACCTTTTTTGACAATTTAAAAAATAATTATTGATTATCTTTCTACAATTCTTGGAAAATTCTCAGTCAGTATTGCCTCTTTCCAGTTCTCTGTTATCCTTTGATGAAATTTCCAATCAAACATGTGCTAGTCCTTCACTCTCTAAGCTCCATCTTTTTACCTCTTTCACATACATCATCTTTTTGACTCTCTAAACTACAGTCAGGAAATTTTCTTTGATTCTATCTTTGAGTTCACTAATCCTCTCTTGGTCTATGTCTAATCTATTATTTAAACATCAAATATTAAATTTTTATTTTCAATTATTATATTTCTTTTTAAAAATTTTATTTGATTTTTTTCTGCTTGGTTTTATATAATAGTATTTTTAATTAGTAGTATTTTTAATAGGTAGTATGTTTTATATATATATATATAAATAAAACCAAGGTATGTATGTGTGTGTGTGTATATATACACATATACCTACCTATAGGTGTATATATACACACATACATATACACACACCTACCTATTCCATGCAACTGGAGTGTGTGTATATGCACACTCAGAAAATATTATATATATGGTATTTTATATATATATATGCCATTCACTACACAACAATGTTTTGGTCAACAATGAACCACATATACAATGATAACCCCTTAGATTTTGGTATATTTTCTTTTTATTTTCATTTGTTTAATTTCCATGTGTTTGTGTATTTTTTGAGGTTCCTCTTGTTGTTGATTCTAGTTTTATTCCAATGTGGTCAGAAAAGATACTTGATATAATTTGAACTTTTATGGTAATTTGTTGATCTTGCCTTGCAGCCTAAGATATGGTCTATTCTGGAGAATGTTCCATGTGTTGAGAAGAATATGTATTCTGCAGCAGTTGAGTGAAACGTTCTATGAACGTTTGTGAGAACTACTGGGTCTAGTGTGTAGTTTATCTCCAATATTTCTTTGTTGATTTTCTGTCTGGATGATCTGTCCATTACTGAGAGTGGGGTGTTTAAGTCACCTACTACTATTGTATCACAGTCTCTCTCTCTTTTTAGATTTATTAGCATTTGCTTTATACAATTGGGGCCTCCTGTGTTGAGGGCATATGTATTTATACTTGTTATATCCTCTTGCTGAATTGACCCTTTATAAAGTAACCTTCCTGTATTTCTTTTGGTAGCCTTTGATTTGTAACCTATTTGATCTGATAGAAGTATAGCTACTTCTGCTCATGTTTTGGTTTCCAGTTGCGTGGAGTATCTTTTTCTGCCCTGTCACTTTCAGTCTATGCATGCCTTTCTAGATGAAGTGAGTTTCCTGTGGACAGCATATAGTTGGGTTTTGTTTCCACATTCACTCCGTGCCTTTCAATTGGAGAATTGATAAGCAAAGGCTTACTATTGCCATTTTGTTGCTTGTTTTCTGGTGGCTTTGCAACTACTCTCTTTGTTTCTTACTGTCTTCTGTGGTTAAGCAATTTTATCTGGTAGTATGTTTTAATTTGTTCCTTTATTATTTTCAGTGGATCTATGATAAGTTTTTGCATTGTGGTTACCATGATGCTTACAAACTCATGTACTTTAGTATTGCCTACACACAAGGATATCCTCCCACATATATGCACTATAACCATCAAAATCAGGACATTAACACCAATACATTATTACTGTCTAATCCTCAGTCCCCATTCAGATTTCACTGTCTCAATAGTGTATTTTATAACAAAAGAAGCCATTCTAGAATCATGTGATACATCTAATTGTCACACTTTCTCAGTCTCCTTCAAATGGGAACAGTTTCTTGGTCCTTTCTGGCTTTTCTTGATCTTGACACTTTTTAACATTACAAGCCAATTATTTTCTAGAATGTCTCTCAATTTGTGTTAGTCTGATGTCTTTTCATGGTTCAATTCAGCAAGGACACAATAAATGAGGCAAGATTCTGAGGCTAAGAGTGGAAAGTGAGCTCAAGAACGTAGGTGGAAAGACAAGCCCCAGTCCCAAAGAATGGTTTTCTTAGGAAATGAAAGGTACAAATAAGATTTTAAAAATAAATGTTGAGACTGATTACAGGGAATTTAGAGGAGCTTGTGTCCCATGGCCTCATTCTTACCAGAATTACCGAAAGACAACTCTGCCTCCACTTCCTCTTCACTCATGCACTCCTGCCCCCACAAATTTAGAGAAGCAATTCCCTCTTTAAAGGTCACCAAGGAATTTATGATTGTAAAATTCTATAGTCTTTTCTCGGTATTCATCCTTCTTGACCTTCCTGCAATAACCACATTGTTTTTTTTTCTTTAAATAGCTATATTGAGATAAGATTGAGATAACATATTTTTTCTTTAAACAGCTATATTGAGATAAGATTTACATATGGTACAATTTATCAAGTAAAGCATGCAATTTAATACCTTTTAGTATACCTATAGAATTGTGCATTCATCACCATAATCTATTTTAGAATACTTCAAGGAAACACTGCTCTCCTTAGCTTCCAATCCCCAATTCCTCCACCTTCTCCCCCGCCCTGCCCAACCACTAATCTACTTTCTGTCTCTATGGAACATTTTATATAAAGGAATCGTATAATATGCAGTCTTTTGTGACTGGTTTCTTTCACTTAACATAATGTTTTCAAGGCTCATTCATATTGCAGTATGTATCAATCCTTCATCTTTTATGGCTAAATAATATTCCATTGTATGGCTATACCACATTTGTTTATCCAGTCATCACTCAATGGACATCTGAGTTGTTTTCACTTTTTGGCTACTGCAAATCATGATATTTCTGTTCATGTTAAAATTCTTCCTTCTTTTGGCATTGACACCATTGTATGCCATCTTAATGATTTTCTGATAACTTTTGAGGAAAGAAAGAAAGAATGAATGAAAGCTAGCTGACCAGCCTGATATTCAGAAATCTGCATAATATGAATTCATTTTTCTGTCTGTCTTATCTCTGTTACATATTCCCTTAACTAGAGGCAAACAATATTCAGTGATTGGAAGCCTCTGAATTTTTAGATGTTTTTTCCATTTGTCATTCTTGCTAAAGATATCCTTTCATCTTTCATGGACTAAAATATCATACCAAATCTTTGAGACTTATTTCAAATGCTACCAATAACTTTTCCATAATCCTTCTAAACTAACTTTTACTAAATGTTTATGTTCTTTGTTTCTGCCACTGCTGTACTCTCTTTACTACCAAACTGTTAGTCTTTGAGTGCATGGGTTATGTCTTCCCTTTGTGTATCTAAAGCCCCTTGCAAAGTTGATCTATTTGAAATAGGGACCCAATAAATACTTTGAAACCTCTAGGGGAAATCATAGAAATTGACTCAAATTTCAAAAGAATATCCAGATAATTGGGGGAAAGTTATTTGGGGATTCTGACTCATCCAGAATCTGAAACTTCAGTTATCTTTAAGTTAAGGCATGACCACAGAAAAGATGATTATTGTCTTCTGAATAATTCCTATTATATTCCATTTGAGGTAATGACTCATTGTTTTAAATATACTGTGACTCAACACTAATTCTAAGTCAGTATCTACATATATGAAGCAAATGGTGAGTGACTTAAAAAAATAATTGATTCATTAAACTTGGGGGCACATAATTTCCAAAACAGTGCTTTTATTGAAAATAAACAACAGCAACAACAAACCAATACTACATACAGCAGGTAATGCAAAGTGAGGGAGTTCTATAGTCAACTGAATGGAACTACCACCAAGGTCATGATATGCCTGGGTTTGTGGCAGGGAAAGATTTCTAAGACTGATTTTAAAATAGTAAAAAATACATCATTATTCATCCTTAAAAGATTGCTAACTATAACACCACTTATGAGGTATTCTGGCCTATAAAATTTGAACATAAATCTCATTAAGACTCTAGGTCAAACCCCCATTTTACATGAAATACAGAAGATAGAGGAACAATTGAAAGAAAACTGTAAGTAATCAGCTAAATCCTGAATGTAAACATTCCATGACACAAATATCGTTTTTGTTTTTGAACAAATCAATGTCATAAAGAAAATAACAAGAGATTGAGGACTATTTCAAAACAAAAAAAAACCTTAAGAGATATAACAATAAATGCAATATGTGAACCCTGTTTGAATTCTAATTCCAAAAAATTGACTATAGAAAGACACCTTTAAGACAACAGAGAACATTTGCATATGGACTGGGTTATAGATTATATTAAGGGATTCCTCTTAATTATGTTAGATAAAATAATGTTCTGGTGGTAAGTTAGAGATACATACTAAAGTTTTAACATGTGGCATAGCTTAATTTTTAGGATTTGCTTTAAAATACTACAGAAAAAGGCTGGGTGCGATGGCTCATGCCTGTAATCTCAGCACTTTGGGAGGCCAAGGTGGGTGGATCATGAGGTCAGGAGTTCAAGACCAGCATGGCCAACATGGTGAAACCCCGTCTCTACTAAAACTACAAAAATTAGGCAGGCACAGTGGCAGGTGCCTGTAATCCCAGCAACTCAGGAGGCTGAGGCAGGAGAATCGCTTGAACCTGGGCGGCAGAGGTTGCAGTGAGCCAAAATCGTGCCACTGCACTCTAGACTGGGTGACAGAGAGAGACTGTCTCAAAAAAAAAAAAAAAAAAAATTGCTGTAGAAAAATAGTGAAGAGAGGTAAAATGTATTTGGCAAACTGTTGACAAAGCTGGGTAATGGGTACACTGGGGTTTATCATAATTTCACTCTTCTTTTGAGTATGTTTGAAATTTACCATAATAGAAACTTTTCTTAAAAAAGATTACTAATATGAAAAATTGGATTTAAGTGAAATATGCCAAGTACTTACTGTGGGTGAGATCCTGTGCTAGGTGTAACATTTTTATACATGATACTTTACATAATTCTCAGTATAATCCTGGGCAGGAGATATTCCTCTCCCCATTTTATATATGAGGAAGCCAAGGCTTAGAGAGATTAAAGAATTTATGTGGGCTCACAGAGTTGGTCAACAGTGGAATTAGAATGCAGTCGGCCTCAATGACTCTAAATCCAAAGCTCACAGCTATATCACAGCTATTTCATAATCTTATCAATAATCTAAACATGATTTTAGCCAGATAAATTAAACTCATTATTCTCTTATGTTATTACAGGGAGATATATCAGAAAAGAGGAAATGAAAAAATTGAGGGATTCACTTCTTTCTGTAAGTGGATAAAAATCTTACAAAGAATAAAAAAGTGAAGCAGCAGCAAATATTACTGATCGAAAGGGACATCAACTTTTGGAAAGGAAAATGTTTTAAGGTAAATAGTAGGACAAGAATGTGTGAAGTTGGTGGATTTTGGGGAAACTTAAGAGGAAATGAGACCAGATCATTTTGAAGATTGCTGATACTGAACTGCACTGCCCCATTGCCCCAGTTACACAGCCTTCTCCTGACATTAATAATATGTTAGTGAGAAAAGCCACTTGCAAGTTAGGTAAAACTTTACTAGGGGCCAACCAACATGTTATCTAGCTACCTCCATCTTGGGGAAGGTCTAGGGAGGAGTTTCAGAAGATTTATGCAGTAGACAAAAGATGAGGTCAAACGAAGATGTACTTGGTTTGTAAATAAAACTAACAATACCATACCAGCAAGTCTGAGAATGATTTGGTTGCGCAGTTCTGCCAGACCTTCCGCTAATGCAGTCATAATCACTTTAAATAAGCTTAGTATTTGTGAATTCACCTTAGCCCATAGGCTAAAAATAGACCACTGATGCATGGGAAGCAATTCTAGCATTGGAACACTTTCTCCTGGTATGAAACCCTTGGAATTAATTTAGGTTATCAATAACTGATAAAAGTTCCTTTGTGTAACCTTAGGCCATTAATAACTAATAACCAGTGTTAGTCTCCTGCCTTAATTTAACCCTGCTGATGACTGCTACCAAGGAGAGTCAAGCCCCCAAAGGTGTCACGACAGGCAGAAGACTGAGTAACAGAATGATTAGAGTCAGTTGATTAAGCCCACTGCAGGAGTTTGTACCGTTATATAAACTTTCTTGCACATGTCAGAGCTGAAAGATAGAGAAGATATTAGTCAAGGCTTTCCTTGCTCTGTGATCCCATTTTTAGCCATTCCTTCCAATTTTCTTCCTTTTCTTTCTATTCAGGTACTCTAATGACTGCCTTGAAAGAGTCAACTTATAGAAATTTTCAAGTTAAATGATCAGAAGAACCATTTGAAGTAAAACCATAGGCTGGGCATGGTGGCTCATGCCTGTAATCCCAACACTTTAGGAAGCTGAAATGGGAGGATTGCTTGAGGCCAGGAGTTTGAGACCAGCTTGGAAACATAGCAATATCCTGTCTTTGTAATTCTTTTTTAAATTAGCTGGGCATGGTGGTGCATTCCTGTAGTCCCAGCCATTTGGGAGGCTGAGGTGGGAGGATCACTTGAACCCAGGAGTTTAAGGTTACCAGGAGCTATGATCGCATCACTACACTCCAGCCTGAGCAACAGAGCAAGACCCTAACAACAAAATAAAACCACAGAAAATGTACTGATTACCCTTGGTATTTTCCAACTGGTCCACTTTCTGGGTTCCACCTGGTTATACGTTGCATGTATGCACATAGGACGATGACAAGGTGCACAGGTGTCCTTCAGGGCTGGCTCTACTTTTCACTTATCTTCCCCTAGAACTCAGCAATCCAGCCGAAAGGACAAGAGGATTTTACAAGCTACCATATTTCAACCAGGTGTCTATGCAAATCTCCTCCTGCCACAGACAATATCCTTGGGTGATCCTAGGAAATTATATAACACTAGTGAAAGATCACAGCTCCCACCCAGTAGACACATCAAGATAAAATAGGATAAATAGACATGTCTGGACTGAATTGTGCCCTTCCCTTCACCTTAGTTCATGTGTTGAAATCCTAACCCCTCTGTCTCAGAATGTAACTGTGTTTGGAGACAAGACTTTTAAAGGAGTGATTGAGTTAAAATGAGGCCCTTAGGGTTGCCCTAATCCACCTGACTGGTCTCCTTATAAGAAGAAGAAATCTGGGCATACAGAGAAATACCAGGGATGTATATGCCCAGAGCAAAGACCACGTGAAGAGGCACAAGATGGTAGCCATCTGCAAGCCAATGAGATAAGCCTCAAAAGCAGCCAACCTAGCCAATCCTTGATCTTGGACTTTTAGCATGCAGAATTATGAGAAAATAAATTTCTGTTGTTAAGCTGTCCAGACGATGGTATTTTGTTATGGAAGTCCTAGCAAATCAGTACAAGTCATCACTTATTTTGCCTAGTGACCATAATGATCAAAGAGAGAAAGAGATTCTTCAAGTATTCAAGTATTAGTCAATGGGAACCCTTAAATCTTGATTGGAAAATTAAGATATAAAAGAAAACAAAACAGTTATATATACATATATCCACATATACATATACAGGTAAATGTGTGGTATTAAATTGCCATACTGATTCCATAATTATTTAATTTATTTATTATTATTATTTGAGACAGAGTCTTGTTCTGTTGCCCAGGCTAGAGTGCAGTGGTGCAATCTCTACTCACTGCAACCCTCACCTCCTGGGTTCAAGCAATTCTCCTGTCTCAGCCTCCCAAATAGCTGGGATTACAGGCACCCACCACCATGCCTGGCTAATTTTTTTATTTTTAGTAGAGACAGGGTTTCATCATGTTGGCTGGGCTGGTCTCAAACTCCTGACCTCAGGTGATCTGCCTGCCTGGGCCTCCCACAGTGTTGGGATTACAGGTGTGAGTCCCCATGCCCAGCCCATAATTATTTATTTACTGCTGTTAGCTCCCTGGAATTGTGGCAATAACAACAATAATAATAATAATGTCTAATGCTTAAATAGCATTTACTATGTGCCAAGTACTATATCCACTTATTTAACCTAAGAGAGAGAGAGAGAGAGAGAGAGGCACTATTATTATCCACATTTAAAAAACAAAGGAACTAAAGCATAGGGAGGTTAAATAATTATTCCAGGTCACAGAACTAACAAGTGGCAGAGTTAGGATCTGAGCCCAAATAATTGGTTACAGAATCTGGGTTGCTAAGCATCACGACACCCTGTGAAGCTTTCGCAACCTAGTAGAGAAGGATTGAGATCTAGGGTAGAACCTTGCACAGGTCTAGTGAAAGCCTGCCTATATTAAAAGACTTAGCAGTTAAGATCTGAACAGTCATCCAACCGTTTGAATATGATTGGTCAGTATGTCACTTTGTAGATTAAAAACAAATTCAGTGATTATACCTGTGTAGTTTGCCTTCAATTACTGTCTCTGTAAAGCTATGGCCTAAATCCGCCACATTTTCTGGCATATAGCAAAAAGAATCCTGAATTGGAAAGTCAAAATATCTAGCCTCAAGGCTCTGCTTTATCATTATGAGCCACTTAACCCTGAGCATGTCACTTAACTTAGATTGGGGAAGATTGTCTTAACTGTAAAATGAAAAAAAAAAAAAAAAAAAGACTGTGGACTTGATGTGAGGATTGAGTAAGATAATGAGTAAGATTCTGGTAGAGAGAAATTGCTCAATAAATTCCAGAAAAGTTTAATGAAACATCCTACTAAGATGAAAAAGAAGGCATGACAGTGAATGTAAGATTTTATTGCCAACGAGTCTTAAATTTAGAGATGAGTCTAATATTTGGCAGGAAGAATAAAACATAAATGAGGTGGAGAAAAAATTTTAATTCATTTTCTTTTTGGCCTGCATCACTTTCCTAAATATCCCTTAGATGTTTGCACTCTACCATGTATATTAGACAATTGGTAGCAATTAAAGAGTCCTGCTCTAGGTGGTGAAGGCTATCACACAATTAACACTACTTTATGCACTAAATCATTTGTATTAATAAATACATGGTTATTCCTTCAGGATTTACAATCATCTTTGGGGTCAAATAGTATGCAGTAATGTCAAAGGCATGTGAACCAGAACAGCTCCATTTTGAATAGGAGCTGGGTAAAATAAGGCTGAAACCTACTGGGCTGCATTCCCAGACGGTTAAGGCATTCTAAGTCACAGGATAAGATAGGAGGTCAGCACAAAACACAGGTCATAAAAACCTTGCTGATAAAACAGGTTGCAGTAAAGGAGCCGGCCAAAACCCACCAAAACCAAGATGGCTATGAGAGTGGTGACCTCTGGTCGTCCTCGCTACTGCACTCCCACCAGCACCATGACAGTTTACAAATACCATGACAATGTCAGGAACTTACCCTTTATGGTCTGAAAAGGGGAGGCATAAATGATCCACCCCTTATTTAGCATATCATCAAAAAATAACCATAAAAATGAGCAACCAGCAGCCCTCGGGGCTGCTTTGTCTATAGAGTAGCCAGTCTTTTATTCATTTACTTTCTTAATAAACTTACTTTCACTTTGCACTGCAGACTCGTCCTGAATTCTTTCTTGCGAAGATCTAAGAACCTTCCCTTGGGGTCTGAATCGGGACCCCTGTCCTGTAACAGTATTAACTATAGTATAGAACCCCAGGACTAAGGTTCCTCCTGAACCTGTAGGCTGATGAGCTAGAGGAAGCAGAAAAGTCTAGATGATGAGACTGACATCATGACCTTCAAACGTGGAGAGAAGAAAAGGAGAAAGAAACTGATTAAGAGAAGTAGGATTTTTGCCATTAGACATCATTAGGGAGGAATGAGGGCATCACGACAATAGACTCTGAAAGTCTCGGACCTGGATATAAGGAAGCAGAAGGAAAGGATGATTCTCCACAGTGGGGAGTGGTAGAGAATCAGCTGAAGCATTTTGCCTCTCACTTTTTGGTTACATGAAAGTAAAAGAGTTCCAAAACAAAACTAAAATTAAGAAAGTATTCCTTTAAAATGGAAATTGCTTTCCTGCCCTACCATCCCTCCTGCATGGCCTGGATAACCGACAGCCTCCTTGAGGTTATCCCAGCCTCTAAGCAGCCCTTCCCCCACCACCTATTTCCATAGCGCACCAGGCCTGTCTTTCTCATTTGCAATTCTTAGGCCATTCCCTGATAAAACAAACAAACAAACAAACAAACAAAAAACCATCTTCACTGGTTTCTCAGTGTTTGCTAGTTTTAATTTATAAAGAAAAAAAATTTTTTCTCCCAGCAAGCAATTCCTTGACATGACTTGTATGTGTTATCTTATTGCTGTATAAAAAATTACCCCCACACTTAGTGGCTTCAAACAGGAAGTCATTTATTATCTCTCATGTTTACTGTGGGTAGACATTAGGGCAGAAGACAGCAGGGATGACTTGTTACTGCTCTGCGATGTCTGAAGCCCTGCAAGAAGGCCTCACCTCTAGATGAAGGAATGTAAGCTCCATACTGTGGGATGGAATATGTATCCATGAGGCCATCTTTGGAAAACACAGTCTGTTACATTACTTACTTACCAGCCTACTTTTAAGCATCATTTCCATCTATTCTTTACCATTCATTCTACTCTCTTTCCATACAGATCTTCTGGTTTTTTTTTTCCTTTGAACATGACAAACTTTTCAAAGCCTCTGTTCCTTTGTATATGTGGCTTCCTTCACCCTGTTAACACCCAAGTGAAAACCTTCTTATGCTTCCAGTTCAAAATCAGTTGTAGCCTCTCTGTAGAGCCTCGTCCTGGCCCAGAGGTTAACGATGCCCTCTCCTAGGCTCCTATCTATGTTATGGATGTCTCCATCGTACCGTGTTACCTCTTAGATTTTTTATCCTCACCAGACTGTGGGCAACTCAAAGGGATGGACCAGGCCTTGTTCATTTTTCTACGAATTCCCCTTATTCCCTCCTGAATGCCAAATATTTAACACAGTGCTTTGTACAGATACTGCTCATTAAATGTGTGTGGAATGGCTGAACAAAATTTTAAGGCAATCTTAGGAAAATTATGATTTCAAGGGCAAGTCGGGATTCTTGGTCTTCTATTATAAATGTTTTTTCACTGCTACTGTTATCTGAAATACTTTATTCTTTTAGGCCTTATATTAATACTTAAGACAGAGCGGGGGGAAAGGCTGGAGAGAACAAATAATGAGTCCAACAAAACAGTTTTCAGTCAAAGTATGGATGACAACTGCAGAGATATTTCTATGGATCTACGTAAGAAAGGACTAAGCACAGGAGACCCTGGGGGAAGAAGAGGCAAGGGCGCTCATGAGGGGAGACAGAAAACAAAACGGGAGGTTGGAAGCACCAGGGATGAGTACCGCTGGGCTCACAAATTTGCCCGTAGGCAGATCTTGCTCATCTTCAGCTGTCTCTGGACAAATAGAAGCTGGATGCAAAAGTACCCCATGCTCTGCCTGATCCTGATTCCTCAGCGGCAACACAGTCCCGGATTTTCCTCCCCTCTCCTTCCTTTCTTCCTTCCCACTGCTCAAGAGTTGCAGCTGTTGTGACCCCATAGGGCTGAAGGAGTGGGAGGGGGCCCCCCACTGCCAGGATCCCACACTCCCAGGAGCCCCAGGGTGAATCTCAGATGGGGCTCTGGCACAGACACCAGTGAGATGATGATAAGGTCTGCAGTTTCATCCACAACTATTCTGCTTTCCAGTCTCTCCATTCTGATTCTGGCCCTAATTTTCCAGACTTCTGTAACTGATGTGTCTCCCAGGATCTGAGTTTCCTCATCTGTCATAAAAGGTGATGGGCTCCATCAGTGCTTCCCCAAACTGCCTGAGCACAGGGATCCCCTGGGGGATTTCAAGTCATTAAAGACACGGAATCCTGGGCCCTTCCTTGGAGACTGATCCAGCAGGCCCAGGAGGAACCTGGGAATCTCTTTTATTTGCAAGCAATGACATAAGTTTGGGAAAGCCTGGAAAAGGTGACCTCTAAGTCCCTGGTTGGACTTGATTGAATCACCTGCTTTCAAATTTTCTCTTTTGGCAGCATAAAGGGTGGACTGAAGTCGGTCAAGTCCAGAAGCAGTAAGAACAAATTATTCCAATAGTCCAGACATCCTCTCCTCCCATCAGTGGCTTAGAGCATTCTTGTTTCTCATATACTACAGGAACTGATCTGTGCCCTTTACCTTTTAACTGAAATTCATTCTCATCAGTACATAACTTTGCAGAGCTGCGTATGCTGCTCAAGAGATGCAGAGGACCACAACCAAGGCAGTAGCATTACTGGAGAGAAGGGACTCCATAGGGGGAATAATAGTGAAACAGAAGATGCAGGACTTGATGAGGAGAGGGTTAACAGAGACCACTTTGTATCTTGCAGGGTGTTGTAGCCACTGCAGTGTGAGTGAGCACCTTCAGGCATCTCACAACCCTTTCTTTTTCATCACCTTCTTCCTTTTCCTATAGTTCTAGGAATTTCTCCCATGCCTAAGGATCCTTTGATTTCATGCACAGACCTTTTGGACCTTTTTCTGCTTTTACCTAGCTGTTTACAATGTTGAATGACAGTGACTTACACATCACATTTCTCTAGGACTTGCTACCGTCTAACACCTGTAATACTACAGTGTAAACAGGAGACAGAGAACTGATTTGCTCTAGCTCCCCCTTCTGCCTAAACAAATTTCTTAGCTTGTCATCTGGGCTGGCTTATTTCCTAGGTTTTCCTCCACAGGTGTGCCACACTGTAGCCAAACTTTTCTTTTCCAAAATTTGCCCCAGTCTTCCGACCAATACCCTAGTCTTGCCTATGTCCCTTCCTCTCTATCATGCGGGTCCAGGTAAACTTCTGATCCCCACGGGGAAATACCACCTTCTCTTTTGGCTCTCCATAGCACTGCACACCTATTTAGGGACAAGACCATCACTGTGCTCCCTGCTGGCCTGCACAGAAAGCTCCTTGATGTGAAACAATGATTTAAGCATCTTTATACTTTGCAGTACCTAACAGTGCTGTGGTTGTTTTTGTTGGATGATGAAGATGTAATGTAATAATAATTTCTCACTTATCCTACAACTTGTTTAGCTCAACTGTGCCCTGATTCTTTATTCTACAGTATTGTGAATAGCTTTGCAACACTTCCCTTTTATATTTTTAAAAAAACCTAGATCCTCTAATATAAACTTTTGCATATTCTTATGGAAATATGCTGATATTAACACTGACATTTTCTATCAGGAAATGACAATTTTTCTTGGGAAGCTGGGGACATTGGCAGTGGTTCAACACATTGAATAAGAGAATAATCAGGAATTCAGTTTTGGTTTCCTGGGTCCTGATCCAGTGTCCTTTCAATTATTTAATAAGGTAAATAAACACAAAATTATTGAGATATGGAAAACATCAATAATGTTGACACAGCCTGCTAATAATACATGAAAACCACCTAAAAATGAAGATCCAATTAATGTACTGAGTTCAAAGTCAAACATGTTTCTGGAACTACTTTGCATATCTTTTCAGAGAGAACTTAAAAAATAATGTTTGCCCTCCCTATCCACGGATTCTTTATCTGTGGAATCAGCCAACCTTGAATGGAAAATATTCTGCAAAACAAAAAAGGATGGTTGTGTCTGTCTTTTCTTTTTTTCTTTTCCTTTCTTTTTTCTTTTCTTGAGACAGGATCTCACTCAGCTGCCCAGGCTGGAGTGCAGTGGTACACTCACAGCTCATTGCAGCCTCAACCTCCTGGGCCCAAGCGATCCTCCCACCTCAGGCACCCTGGTAGCTGGGACTACAGGCACACACCACTATGCCCGGCTAATTTGTGTATTTTTGGTAGAGACATGGTTTTGCCATGTTGCCCAGGCTGGTGTCTGTTTTTTCTTGTCATTATTCCCTAAACAATATAGTAAAACAACTCTTTACAAAGCACTTACATTGTGTTAGGTATTATAAGGAATCTAAAGATGATTTCAAGTATACAGGAGGATGTGCATAGGTTTTATGCAAATACTATGCTAATTTCTATCAGGGACTTGAGCATCCATGAATTTTGGTATCACTGGTCCTGGAACCAATCCCCTATAGATACCTAGGGACAACTGTATGCAGGAGGGTTGTTATAGGACAGTCAACAAAGGAAAACAGTGCGAACTGATTATTTCTGAAAAGGTACATGGAATTGACAGGGAGAGACACCAATCTCTTGAGCCTACAGAGAAAAGCAACTCCTTTTATCTAGGCCTACTCCTAATATTTGTGGGGGAAAAAACCAAATGGAGACCCAGAAACCAGACATTTAAATATTTTATAATCTTAAACTAAACTTAAAAACTGTTAAATATAATGTCCTCTTCTGCTTTGACAAATAGAGCTTCATGTTGGCAAAATGTTTAAATATGTAAAGCTATACTTTTTACTTGACTGAAAACAAAATATCAAGACTGTTGAATTTAATTATGACTGTTTATGTCCTATTGTTCTGCTGATGTGCCAGCAATGTTCGGATAAATAATAAAATAAACATATATATAACTCATAAATTACATATTTATTTGATAAAATGCAATTGTTGCATTTATTTCATCAAATCACAGTATTGTTATAATCAAGGTTTTCACATAATTTGGTGATATTGACAGTAATACTTTAAAGGATCTTTAAAAAATGAATTATATTTGAAGTATACAAATATGAAGATATTTTCATCAGCGATGTGAACTAATTAAAAATGGAAACATTATATTACTTCTCATAGTTTTTAAAGTTATCTTTTCTAAAATATTAAAAAAAATTTTTTAATTAAAAGGTAAAATAAAAATTAAAATTAATGAGTACCAAACTTTTAAATACAATTATTAAAATACGTTATTTATTCAGTTTTTTAAAATGTAAGTACTTCTTTTACAAATTTTTATAAGAATAAAACTATTAGCAATTCTAGAGTTTAATGTGTACCTAGTTGCCCATGTAAAAGGTCAAATTCACACGTTATATCTAGATCTACATATATAAAAATGTAAGAATATTTTGTTGTTTAACATTGCAAAATATTCCTCAGTCGCCACACAGAACTATTGAGAAAACCATGTTAATTTGAGACTACCCTAGAAACTATCAACTAGAACACAAAGAGAAGCAAGAAAATCTAGAAACACAGCATGGCACCTCTGGGAAACAGTTCTCCCACTTTGGAAGAATTAGGTGCATTCATGCTATCTGAGAGGAAGGACGTGATAAGTTCATTAATGTGTCTTTCTCTCACCTTCGTACTCGCAGTGCTCAAATGGTGACACCCCATACTCTAATGATGCCAGCTGCTTGACACACTGATCTTCCCAGTATTCCCTGCAAAGGACGCTGTCTTTCTTTTTCTGAACACAGGGCCAGAGATGAGGAAGAGCACTTCCTTCGGGCCTGAACAGTGTTAGTTGTGACAGTGATTGTTTAGGGTTAGAGATGATGCACACATCTGAAACAGCTTGTGTCAGATCACAAGTGACAGAGGGTCCCGTATATTCCTTACTAAATTTGCTTTTTGTGCATTTATGACTGCAGGGCCCTCTATAGCATGAGTACCAGGGCAGATGCACTTCCTACTCAGGTACTACTTGTACCTTCCCCTTCCAGTTCCTCTGAGCACACCAAGTGCCATATTTTTTTGTCTTTTGTTTTCATTTTCTGTGCTCCTTACTAGTGAGAGCAGCATGGGAAAGATTTACTCACATGTGTACCTTTTTTTTTTTTTTTTTTTAGATACTGAAAAGGGAGGGTAAAGCACAGTTAAAACACAGTAAATCTAATCTTGTGGGCATAGGTGTATTTGTAAAGTCAATTACGAAGACTTATTATGACAAACAAATTGCAAATTTCTTCAGCCATAAGCAGAATTTATGTTTTCTTTTTCATAACCCCAGGGTATCTAGCCAGTGCTAAGCACATTAAGAGTCCCTCAGTATCAAACACATGAATATAGCAGTAATTCATATTTTAGAATATTTGATAACGTGTACTTGACACAAGGATATTGACACTTTGCATCTGTATATTTCAAGGGAAGAAATATAGACTTTTTATAATCCAAGTGTCACCTTGAACGTAAGGAGTATAAAAATCAACAACAAACTTTTCATGCCTCAGTAGAGTAGCACATACGCAACCTCAAATTCTCTTTCTGTCATACTGCAGACATCGGGCCAAAGTGACTTGTTCACCTTCTGTTTTGATGTCGAAGACATCACACACTTTGAAAATGATTTCTGATTATTTTCCCCACAGTCTTGCCATCCTTAAAAACAGTTTTTCAAGTGAACTCTAGCTCTCACCCACCTTTCCTGAAGGGGGTGGCTTTTTATAATTACTAAAAATGACTATTTCTTTATAACCAGAGAAATAAAAAGCCAGAAGTTTAATAACTGATATTACACAAATTCATTTTAGATCTCTGAATTATCTAGATTCCAAATATCACTGACCATAGAACATTAAATTATTGAAAGTATCTGGACATATCTTTAAATCATGAAATCAAGTGAGTTTTGGAGTGATCCTAAGGTATACTAAAGATTTTGTTTGATTTGTGATATTACTTTTAGTTTATTTTCTCAAGCATTTGTTATGAAAAACACAAGTTAGAAAAACTCCATAATCTGGAGTGACCATCTAGATTTGTACATTTTTATACTAAAAAATGTCTTCAGATGTGTTTTTTTGTTCATTTGTTTGTTTGTTTGCAATTTTGAATTTTGCATTCCTCTACAAGGGCAGGTTTCTCTGGACAACATATTGTCTTTCCTATCTTGGCAGGTCCATAAAACTCCTTAAGAGCAGTACAGTACTCAGAAATGTGAAAATGGAAAATTCGAGCTATTTAAGTTATAGAACAGACTCTTTCCTTTCTTCAGAGCAGAAAAGTTTCAGTCATTTCAATTGGCAGGCAGATGTTGCCCTAGTGCTGCCTCCATATTCATTAGCCCATAATGAATCTATTAATTGAATATGTAAGTTTGGCTAATTAGATGTAAGACATTACTTCAGATTTAAAGGGTAATAATAAAAAATTTAAACTGCAACACCAGATCAAGCATTTAAGAGTTGATAAATGTGAACTGGAAAGTGCACAATTCCAATATAAATTAGCTAATTGCCTCTGTTAATTTAGGTGAAATACATTAGCAGAAAGGTCAATCCATTTGAGGCTGGATGTGTTTTTCAAATACTAAATTAAAAATAGCAAATCAAAGAGTACTACAAAGTGGGAAGGCACAGAATCCATTTGCCCAATCCAGAGGTTTAGAGTAGATTCAAGTAACCTCACATGGTTAACCTTCTGGGGGTTAAACAGTGGTTCTCAAACCAGGCTGTGCCTTACTAGACATCAGAAAGTTTGTTTAAAATATCATTGCCTTGGGCCACATCTTAAATTAATTGAAATCTCTGGAGGTGGGACCAGGCATCCATATTGTAAAGCTCCCTAAATTACAATTGGAACCTGGTTTGAAAACCACTGGTCTGTTCCATGAAAGTCTGACCCCCTGACTAAACAGGAGTAGGTGGCAACATCTCTCTATGGTAGGTGTGTATGCACTAGAAACATGACATAGTGTTATATGTAATACTCTTAAGTGGAAAAAAAATAAGCTGCCCTTGTTTTCACCTCTATTATCTCTTCCGGCTAGGTCTGTATCAAAGGGTATTATACTTGAGATCATATAACTTGAATTTGGGAAGTGGGAGGTAATCTCAGCTCCAAGTATTTGCTTTTGGAAATTCCAATTTTACAAATTGCTAATTTGGTAGATACCATCAGTTACCTTTACACTAAAAAATGTCAAATAAGTTTTTTGTTGGGCTATGCTCTGGAAAATGTTCTCTTTATCTTTTGTGTCCCATGTTCCTCATAGCACCCAGAAGATTATAAATGCCCATGGGAGGCTCCTCCAAAAATATTTGTGTGTGGGTTGTGAACGGGCTGTCCCCTTTTAGACATCCTCTTTCACTCTAATTCTGCACTGGATATTCTGATTTCTTTCCTGTCTCATAGGACCTGTGAATATTTTGACAGATTTGATTACTGTCATTCCACAGCCTCACTGTGAATTTGAGGGTAGGGATGTGCCACAAAGTTTCTCTGTGTTCTTCATAGACTCTATTTCAGTGCTTGGCACATAATATATGCTCAATGAATGTTTGTTCAATTGAACTTAGTTGATTTACAGAGAAAAAAAAAAATCCAGGTTCAGGAACTGCAGTCAGAAAGACACAGATGCTCTAGAAGTGGGATTATACAGCCCGAAGCAAGACCCCTCCTTGCCATTTGGTGGTAGATGTCCAAATTGGGTACCTACCCCAGCCCTAAATGCCTCACAGTTTTACTCTATACCTTTCACACAGCAAACTGTTTGGTTGAGATAAAAGAGGCTGCCATGCCTCCTCTGTTGTCAGGACATCTAAAGTGTTCCTCGTTATCTTTTCAGTGGCCCATTTCAGCATGTAAAAAGAGAAAGAGACAGTTCACTTAGCCTCATTTTCTAGTGAATATAAATATAGATCCTTGCCCCGAATAGTGCCAAAGTTCATGTGAGAATTCCTTATGCCCAAAGATCCTGCAAGTTGAGTGGCTGTATAAGCGCAGATGGACTTGGGGAGGAACCTTAGGAATGGGAGGGTCCCATGTTAAGTATTAGGTTGATGCAAAAGTAACTGTGGCTTTTGCCACTACTTTTAAATGGCAAAACTCGTAATTACTTTTGCACCAACCTAATAATAACAGGAGTTATTTGTAGAATTGAGGAATTTTAGAAAGGTAAAAAGATAAAGGAAAGCTAAGAAATGTGAAATAAAGAAAAACAGCAGACAACTTAGTTACATGCCAAGTACTTATCTGGGCGAAAAGAGAAATAAATTCTGGAATCTGCCTATTAATAATTCTTCCTCACTCACATGATAAAAACAGTAGCTTCCAATCTGAGACACACTAATGCAACTTTCTCTGTGACAGAGTTCTCTGAATGCTATGTGAGTGGGACCATAGTGTTCTCAGTATTGCACTTTCTATGGTAAATTTGGCTAAGAAACACTTCTGTTCTTTTCCTATAAGTCAAAATAAAGTCCTTCTCCTAAACTAACTAAAATCTAAAATTTGTCTGACTCTAGGAGATTATTTTTTCTCAAGGCAAATTCAAATTAAATGATAACATCTCTTAAAGATTTCTCACCAGTATCAGATAAAAATACATTGAATCCAAGCTATTATGTTTGAATGGACAATACTCAGTTGCACATACACACCATCGGCTGTAGGGGGCGCCAATGCATTTCCCTCAGGCCCTTCAGAAAAGGTTGTGTAGCTGGAATTTTAATTTCTTTCTGTGTCTGTTAAGTGTGATTATTGATGAAGTACTGAGCTCATCCCAGTACCCAAATTGAAGCTTCTCGAACTTATACGAAATGGAACTGGGCTTTACAACAAAGGCACATCTAGTTCCCAAGTTTAAAATAGTCTCCTGGGGTCCCTGAAAAGTAGAGGATATATTTAAAAAGAAAAGAACTGTGTTTTGTATCAAGACATAGTTTTTTGAGTCATAATAAATTAGGACTCTACTCCCTGCAACTCCAAATACCTCTTCTCATTGAATATAGTGACCAGAGGCCACATCAAGAAATGAGGAACTTAATATCTAGAGAATTTTTATGGTTAATAAATACCACAGCCTCAGCCTCTTTTCTTCTGGATGTTAGAAGGAATAGGATAATTAAATGAGAGTTTAGATCTCACATAAAAAGTTAATATACAAGTTAAATAAAAATATAAGTAGATTTATTTTATAGAAGTTTTCATAATGGGTCCCAAATACTTCATTAAGCATTTCTGGATAAAAATATGTAGAGCTCTTTATAAGCTTTTGTTAATAAATTAAATACCATTTCTCTATAAATATACCTTGCATTAAGCTTTCCTGTTAGAGTTTTCAGGAAACATTTCAAATAAAGTGGCCAGGCATATCCCATTTGAGATGAATGCGATCATTAGGAAACACTTATACCTGAAATAAGCACTGAGATCATTCTGCATACAACCTAAGGGCCCTAATTTTTTAAATATTTCAAACAATGTGCCTCTTTCAAATCATTACATGTAGAGACATTTAAGGAACTGATTCAATTAGCCCAGAAGAGGGGAATGCTATAATGTGTGATTTATTTTTGAAGATAAATTAAAACGCAAGTGTATCTGTTAGGAAAGCTAGGTTGTCATCATGGTTAGTAATGGGAACAGGAAAGCAATTAAGCAGGGCCACCTGAGGCTGAAATAGCCCCTAAACACAGAAGCTCGATGTTCAAGCTGGACATTCGGTTGTCAAAATCAAAACTGTATCTTCTTTGAGAGGGATCTTTGAGCTACATTTAGTTCCCTTCATTGATTTCTAAAGCGCAGTTCTCAACTTACATACTTTCCTCCCCTTAACTGCAGCTAACAAGAAGCCTAAATTGTTATGGTTTCATAACTTAAAGCCAAACTTCACATAGAGCTGATGCCTTAAAATTACAACTTTGCATTCTATTATTTAGGTGAGGAAATATGAGGCAAGAATTTATTTTTCTCCTCTGCAACTCCAGGATATTGGCTCCACCAGGCCTAATAAATTGTTTTCATAAGGAAATAAATAGAGCATGCTGCAGCTTAGGTTCCCTTATGCAAGGGGTTTCAAACAAGATGTATGCTAAGCAATAAATAATTACAGATGGGGGGGGTGGGAGGAGAAACACTGTAAGGGTGGGGAAAAAACAGTTTCTTAGCCAAATTGGGGGAAAAAGACTGAAATTCAAATTGTTAGAAATCTGAAGGTAGTTGACTGTCATTTTAGAGACAGGGTCTCACTCTGTCATCCAGGCTGGAGTGCAGTGGTGTGATCATAGCTCACCATAACCTTGAACTCCTGCTTCAAGCGATCCTCCTCCTTCAGCCTCCTGAGTAACTAGGGCTATAGGAATGCACCACCATGCCTGGCTATTTTTTTTTTTTTTTTTTTTTGGTAGAGGCAGGGTCTTGGTATGTTGTCCAGGCTGGTCTTGAACTCCCAGCCTCAAGCAATCTTACCACCTTGACCTAATTACAGGTGTAAACCACCGCATCTGGTCAGAGATGTCTTCTTAACTATTGTGAAATCTGTAGAGAATATGAGAAAATGCTAAAACAAGATGATAAAAGAAAGAGAAGAGGAAATAAGAATGCGAGAAAAGGTGTTAAGGCAGCCTTGAAAGTAATAGCCACGTAAATCTTACAAACTGAAACCAAGAAGATGAACACCAAAGAAGCATTTATAATTCACTGTTCTTTTCTGCTAAATCTTATCCCCACCTTGATTTAAAAAGCTTGAACAACGACCGGGCATGGTGGCTCATGCCTGTAATCCCAGCACTTTGGGAGTCCGAGGAGGTCGGATCACTTGAGGTCAAGAGTTCGAGACCAGTCTGGCCAACACGGTGAAACTCCATCTGTACTAAAAATACAAAAATTAGCTGGGCATGGTGGCGGGTCCCTGTAATCCCAGCTACTTAGGAGGCGGAAGCAGGAGTATCGCTTAAACCCAGGAGGCAGAGGTTGCAGTGAGCCGAGATCACGCCATTGCACTCCAGCCTGGATGACAGTGTGAGACTCTATCTCAAAACAACAACAACAACAACAACAACAACAAAACACATACAAACAGATGGGGAAAAGCAAAACAAAATTTAAGATCAAGAGGAGAAAATGTTGCTTAATCAGTGAAGGAAGTTACTTTCACTTATGGTGGAAGTTGTAAAAAGTGCTCTGTCTTTTGCTCACATCAAACAACAAAAATTCTTATTAAATAGTTATTATGTGTTCTACACTGTTTTAGGAACTGAGGAAGGCACAAGGGAAACAGGCTGGAGTGCAAGATCTCCGCTCACTGCAACCTCTGCCTCCTGGGTTCAAGCGATTCTCCTGCCTCAGCCTCCTGAGTAGTTGGAATTACAGGCACCTGCCACCAGGCCCAGCTAATTTTTGTATTTTTAGTAGACATGGGGTTTCACCATGTTGGTTAGGCTGGTCTCGAACTCCTGACCTCAAGTGATCCACCCGCCTCAGCCTCTCAAAGTGCTGGGATTACAGGTGTGGGCCACTGTGCGCAGTCTCTATACCTTTTCTATAGTGTTCTTTTTGCTCTTGTTGAAGCCTCCCCTTCTCCCTTAAGACCCAGCCAAAGGTCAACTTTCCCAGTGAGTAGGAGACCTCCCTGGCGGAGCACCCAGCTCATGTTGTTATGGCTCTTTTTCATGTTTTCCCCACAGCCTCTCAGAACTAGTGATACGTTTTTCCACAGGTATCACTGTTCCCCCTTGCTGGGACCTTCTCTTTCTCCCCAGTGAACCCTAAGATTTTACTTTTTAAATTTCTCAATTGTATCTCTAACCTTCTAAGGCTTTGATAAAAGTATATCTTATGAGCATACACTGTTATTAAGTCATAATTTTTGGCCATAGAAATTCCCTGAGATCCCTCAACCGCCCAAGCTAAGGTCTGTAGTTTTTCCGTGAAAACAATTCAGCCAGGTCACTTTGGGTTCTGAGAGGCTGGAACTTATTTCTATAAACCTAATACTAAAATGAAATATTTTTGTCTGTTTTCACTATTGCTTAGCATCCGAGCGCTGAGCATTAGGCAGTTTTAGTTACTGAAAGTATCTAAGGAAAGATGTTTTCTGGCTGATGCTTAATGTTTTCTCAACACCCAAGAAATGGGACTCCAGCGGCTCTGAAAATGGCATTTTTAGACGAGAATCAGGCCGGGCGCAGTGGCTCATGCCTATAATCCCAGCACTTTGGGAGGCTGACGTGGTAGGGTCACTTGAGCCCAGGAGTTCAAGATTACAGTGAGCTATGATGGCGCCACTGCATTCCAGCCTAAGTGAAGGAGACCCTGTCTCTTCAAACAAAACAGAAATATGAGAATCAAAGTGTTGCTTGGTAGTGTAGAAAAGGCGTTTATCAACACTGTAGGCCCCTGTCAAGCTTACATTTGGAGTGAGGAGAAAGGAAGGGAAGGGACTTACGCAGGCCTTTCCATGCGGCCCTGATTTAGTTCAAAGCCCATTCTGAGGCAGGGTCTCTAGGCTCTTGGTTTACACCTGCAGGCTGACCCACAGACTAGAGGGCAGCTTGTTGGACTTCGGAAACACTTAAACTACGGGGGAGATGGAAGTTCAACCCTAAAGGGACAGTAAAATGAGCCCAAGGTCTGGCGGGACGATAGCTCTTAGCGTGTAAGGAACAACAGAAAAACAAAATAGGGTTTCTGTAGGTGTGCTAGGGTGAGGAGGGGAAACAGCCGGAAGAGGGATCCGAGAAGAACGAAAGGAGCCCACGAAGTACGCAACCCCTCCAAAAAGCCGGGGATGACCAAGGCCCACATCCTCCCGCCACAGCGCAGGCGGCCCGGGCGGTCCCGGCCGGCAGAGGGCAGCAAGTGGGCGGGCGACGCCTGGCAAGGGCGGCCCCGCGCTGACCCGCTCGCGGGGATCCTCATTCTGAGCGCGGGGCGAGGGAGACTCGCACCCACCGCCACCTCTCCCCGACCCTCTGGCCACCACGCACCCCGGCCCGGATGAGGGGAGTCGGGAAGAAGGGAAAGTGGGCGTCGCTGCCGAGAGCCCGGCGCCCCTGCCCGGAGGAGGAGAACGGAGGGCGCCCCCCGGGTCTCCGAAAAGAAGGGGGACGGGGATGGGAGGGACCGTGGGCGACCTGGGAGCCGCCCTCCGCAGTCTGAACTTTCCCGGCCGCTCTCCGCTCCGAGGCAGCACCCGACCGCTCCGGTCCCCGCCAGCCCGTGCCGGCTCCGCTTCCGGGGGCCACGACCCCCTCCCGACTTCGGCCGCGGTGCGCCTCACGCCGACTCTGGCCCGGGGAGCGGGAGACCGAGTCCGGTTGGCCGAGGCCCGCGGGCCGCGGCTCAACTTCACGCTCCCGCCGTCGAGGACTGTGGAGGCAGCGTGGGCGTGGGCTGGTCCCCCTGGCCGGGGGGCGGGGGAGCCGGGCGGACTTGACCGTGGGCGCCAAGCGTCCCCGGCCGCGCGGCGCGGGCTTTATGTAAATGGAGGCTGCGCCGGGCGTCCTAGGTAGGATGGACCAGCCCCCCGCGCCTCGGCCCTCACGTCCAATAAGAAGAGCCCCAGCTTGACACCTGCCTATATACAGGCGAGCGCGTCCCCGGGCCGCGGACCGCGGACCGCGCACAGCCCGCACTGCCCCACGGCGCGGGCTAGGGACACCCGGCCTGCCACCATGACTTCCAGCAAGATAGAGATGCCCGGCGAGGTGAAGGCCGACCCGGCCGCCCTCATGGCGTCCCTGCACCTCCTGCCGTCGCCCACGCCCAACCTCGAAATCAAGTACACCAAGGTAAGCGGCCGCCGAGCGCCCGTCATCCACGGAGACTTTCTAGAACCTTCTTTCCTCTCCCCGATCTCTTCAGCGGATGAGGGCGTCGTGACGGGGACGGGGGGGCCGGGGTGGCCGGGGTCGCCGGGGCCAGCCTGTCATCCCTGCTCAGCAGAGGGACCCCCTGCCTGTCTTCGGGACTTGGGCGTTTGAAGCCCCTCCGCGGCCTTAGGACGCCTTGGGGACTTGCCCCAACCTGAAACGCAGCGTTAAGCGGCCGCCGTCAAAGGCTCCTGCCCCGGACTCGATCTGAGGTTGGTTTGTGTCCGATTCTCCCGGTCCCGACTGCCGCGGGGAAGGGGTTGGAACCGCTTCGTGTCCTCAGATGGAGGCCAGGGTTCCCCGTCCGCTTGGCCACGCAGCCTGGCAGTCGCTTCTCTGTCCCTTCGGGGCCGCTCGGCTGCTGGTCCCAATCATGTCCTCCGCAGCCCGGAGGGTGCTGAGGGGCTTTTCCCATAAGAAATTGTCAAGACACCAGCGCTCTGGCCGGTTTGACAAATTTCATGGAAACCTGACTGAAAAGTACAGTAGATCCAACGTCAGCGTTTCATGTGAATTTTGTAGGCAGTGGCAGTTTTCCTGGGAAACTTAAAAAGTTTTAAAATTGGTTAGCACGTTCGGTTTTAAACTGAAGAACTTTTTTTTTTTTTTATAACGAACTTTGACATCTTGGGTTTGCTAAGCAGGATTTTTCTTGTTGCATCGCATAAAAAAGAATATGCGTCTGCTACCTAACATAAAATGAATTTACTTTTCACAAATTCGACATAGAAAAAAATGACCGATTACAAACATGGGTGTATTGTAATGCTACAACATTTTGAGGGAGGTGGTGAGAGAAAGATGGGATTCAAAACCACGTTTCTTGGAGTTCATTTTGTAGTTCTCTGGTTTGATTTTCTAGTCCTTTCGGTACATTTCTACACCCAACTTCTCCCAATTAACTCAAACGCGTAGACGCACATGCATATGGTTAAAGGTTGATTAAAGATGTATTTCATCATGCTTTTTTACAAGATAAATTTTGTAGAGAAGTAAATTGTTTGCATCTGGCTTAATGGTTGAACGAGATATACAAGAAACAACATCAGAATATTGAGATTTTACTTGCTTTGAGTTTTAGCTTACAAGTCAGGGCGATTTGTGTTTTCAGTGTCGATTTAGATGGATTTAAGGTACCTGCTAGCTTTTTTAGATGGTGTGACAAATTTTTCAAAGCCGTTTTAATGAGAGGTCGTTAATGGTTATAGCCTTTTAGGCATTGTTTGCATAACAATAGTGCCAATGTGTGGCACTTCTCTGGGTTTAGGAACGAGCAGGGAAAGCATGCAGCTTAAAAGTTTTGTTTTATGAGGGTCTCTAACCTCTTCAGGCTCTTTTTAAAGGTTAAAATGGAAGGTCTACACTTAAGAAAAGACCTAACCCTCAGATTCGGGAAGGTTTGATTTTAGTCTTATTTTTGATGTGATTTTCCTAACAGCCTCTGAAAGAACTTTTGGGTATGCAATAGGTACGTTTTTCAGAATTTAATTTGGAAGCTCTTCCAGTTCTCTTATTCCCTAACTACCCCCTCTCTCTTTTCTCTCTTGTTCTCCCCCAGTAGGAAAGACAACTGATTTATAGCTAATTGGAGCCTTTAATGTGGAGTCTTTTAGCTCGGGGAACTTTTATCCAGTATCCACTTTCCCACTTAATACAAAGAAAAACAATCAGAAATGAAATAATGGATTGTAACTCGATTCTTTAATTTGTGGGGAGGAGGTACCTTATTTTTGTCTTGACAAACAACCCTCATAAACACTGAGTAACACTCATCTAAAGGCGAGCTCTTTCCACAAAAACTTGTAAAATCAGGTATCTGTGAACATTGCCAGCAGTTTTCCTCCTCAGCTCTTTAGTGAGACTTCTAAATTTTCTAAGACAAGCGTGGTGGACAAGCAGTATTTTTTTAAAAACATGAAGAGCAGAAGCTGCTCTTTTGGTAGCCCAAGGTAATGATTTTTTTGCTTAAAGGAAAAATAAGATTAATAGTGAGTTTTTAAAGAACGTGACCAGAAGCTAGGGAAATTATATTAGCAATTTCAAACAGAAGAATGAACAAGGTAGAATTGACAGTCCTTTAGGATAGTGATACTATGTTCATTAGGGAATTTTAAAAGGGTAATGGCTACAAAAGTATTATGCTTTAGAGCCTGTTAAATATCACATTTGAAACAAACACAATATTTGCATCAGAAAATGATACTATAATACAATATGTTATTAATTATTTTTTGTCTTGCTAAACATACGTCTTTAGTGAAGGATATGACTTTCTGTATGATTTTTCATTGTGGTACTGGGACCCACATAAAGTTACTACTTACAAATAAATGACCGGACTATGAGAATTTCAAGTAATGTGCGCTTAGAAAGCTTTGTGCTTGTGATGTTGTATTTTTTCTGTATTTTTGCTCCAATTTCCTTCTTCTTCTAGAAGTATTTTACATTTTTTAATAAAGGGAATGGGGGAGATGACCAGAATTAAAAGTCAACTGCCTTTGCCTGCCAGAGGTCCAGTGGAAATGCTCCAGAATTAAAGTTCATTTCCTAAGGATGTTGAAAGGGCTAAACTCATGGTGTTGTATGGACTTTTAGGCAGTTACGTTCCATTTTTAAAAGTACGCTTACCACTCTGAAATTCCAGTATCCATATTAGACCAATGATCAATGGCAATACCATTTTTGGAACATGTCTGTTTCTGTTTCCCTAATACAGAAAGCTGGACCCCAAGTTTTAAAAGTGATCCCTTATTAAGGAATGTGCTTTTTAAAAGAGATAGTGTTAGTCAAGGAGGAGTGAAAACTGACATGAAGTATTGAGGGGACCAATTTGGTACCAAGAGAATGTGCTCTCCTTTGCTTGTGTCCTAAGAAGACTGCATTCTGATTGCCTTGAGCGATGTGTTTATGAATTAAAAGTTTTTTTAGTTGTCTATTTTATTAGTCTGACTTTTATAATTTTGTATAGCTGATATAGGAATACGCATATTACAAAATCAAGGCTCAGCACTTTACTGACAGCCCCTATCTGCAGGGGATACCTGTTAACATATTCCCAGGTCTTTGGAAGCTTGCCCTCTGTATTCCACTTCCACCTTCTTTCTTGGCTCTATCTTCTCTTCTGGCTCTACCGGTCTCTCCTTTCCTTCCTCCCTCCCCCAGATCATTGTGCTGCATTTCTGTTGGTCACTTTTCCAATGAGAGTTTATGCCCATAACTAACAGTAGCAAAGATTTATTTATTTTTCCTGCATCTGATATTAAACGGAGCTAAAACAGAGGGAGGAGGGGGATATTTATCAGATACTGACCTGCTAAAATAGAAGAGGCAAAAAGCCAATCAACTTAAAACTCAGAGCTAATGTGCATCGTGAGTCTAGTGTTTGTCCTTTTATTTATTCATTTAAACTTCTGTTTTCTGGGGTTGATTTCAATTAAATTCCAAAGGCATTTGAGTGGCCGTGTTCCTAACAAGGGTGCTTTTCACTATGTTAGACTAGAAACATCTGCCTTCTAGGAGATTAGGGTCTTATTAGAAAGATTGTGTGCCAAAAATTGGTTGTTAGTATAGCAGTAGTTGAGTTGATCAATGTAATAATAATTATGATGATAATACTTATGCCACTTACATTTTTATAGGGCCTAATGGTTTGCCTAGCACTTTCATATATATCTTGTTTGATCCTTGCAAAACCTTTTGAAGGAGAGAGAGTAGAAATAAATATAATAATTCATAAGGAAGACATTGGCCTTGACTTAAAAAAAATTGATAGTTTTCCTCACCATACACTTTTTCTAGTGGTCTGTGGCACATTGTTTTTTCATCTTGTTTTATTCTTTTTTTTTTTTTTTAAGGGAAGGAGTTTAAATCTTTATTTTTTTGTGTTGCTTCTCTCGCAACCATGGAGAGAATATGAACCAGTCTACCCCTCTTAAGAAGGAACTGCCTTTTGTGACTTTTGATTCTAATACTTTAAATGACTATTTTTTGTTTTTCTATGAGATTTTTTTTTTTTAATCTGGGGCAAGATTCTTGCCTATGCCAGGAATAATTTCTTAAAAGATAGGTGTGGATCTAGATCCTTCCAAACCTTTACTCAAGATTGTCTGTTTTGGTCATAAATTGTCAGTCAAACTACATGTTAATAGAGGACTTCAGATATTTCTAAAAATACTTTTTCATAACTATACAGCTTTTTGATGTTTGTATCATCTCCATTTACAGGGAAGCTGAACAACTTCATCACAGGACTTGAATTAGGTAATTCTTCTGGGGGTCCTGCCCTGATCCCTTCTACTACATGGGCTTATGTTACCATGTGGAATTATCATTTGCTGAGGGACTCCTCGTTCTTTATTTCTATAAAATGATGAATGATAGTTTTTCTGTTTCAGAGTAGGGGATTCTCTGAGGAGACTGTTTTGTGAGATCTGACTTCCTCATAGCCAGGCTTAAGAAAGGTAAATCATGCATAGTTAATTCTCTGTTGCATCGGTGAAGCACCATGATCTAACCAGGACCAAATCAGTAAATATCCCAAGTCCCATCACAGAGTTATCAGTTCTGAGTCTTAGACAATAAAATGCAAATACTGATTGGTATTTTTGTCTCTGTAGTTATCTTAGTGACAGTTTCAGGGGTCAGCAAACTGTGGACTGTCTGTCTGGTTTTATAAAGTTTTATTGTAACACAACTGCACTCATTCAGTTACATACTGTCTGTGGCTGCTTTCTGACTAGAATGGCAGAGCAGAGCAATGGAAACCATGTAGCCCACATTTTAGAAGAAACTTGCATGCCCTTCCTTGATTTGGAAAAAGAGAGACTCTGAGTTAAAATAGGCCTTTGATCAAATCCTGGTCAGAAAGATACTTATTAGCTATGTGGACAGTTAACATTTATTTGACACATAGTGCCTGATATGGTGCCAGGTCCTAGGGATGCAACAGCACACACACCAAAAGATATGTGTGGCATCTTAAAGAGTTTCTTCACTGAGTTTCAATTTCTACATTTGTCGTCATTGAAATAATAGTATCTACTTTATGGGGTTAAAAGGACTAAATGAAAAGTATGTTGAAGTAAGTGGCATATAATGATAGCCAATACTAATTCTATTGCATTTTTGCAAAGTGATGAATACACACACACACACGCACACACACACACTTGGTGATCTAAATTAATGGAAGCCAATGTTAAGGAAGATCAGGACTATATGATCAACTGGCCGGGTGCAGTGGCTCACACCTGTAATCCCAGCACTTTGGGAGGATCACCTGAAGTCGGGAGTTTGACACCAACCTGGCCAATCATGGTGAAACCCCATCTCTACCAATAAAACAAAATTAGCTGGGCGTGGTGGTACACACCTGTAATCCCAGCTTTTTGGGAGGCTGAGGTAGGAGAATCACTTGAATCCGAGAGGCAGAGGTTGCAATGAGCCCAGATCATGCCCTTGCACTCCAGCCTGGGCGACAAGAGTGAAACTTTATCTCAACAAAAGAATTATATGATCAACAAAGTTTTATAAAACAGGCCATGTATTATTATTTTAATTACTTTTATTACATTATTTGCATTACTCATAAGAGTTCAATATTCAGGGTAACTATGGAATCCTCCTTATATAGTTACACTGCATTTTTACCAAATGGGATTCCTGGAAGAGTTTTCCACCAAGGTCTTGTCTTTACTAAAAAGTTACTAAAGCGATTTCTCAGACAGTAATTTAATAATAAAATTAGATATCTTTACGTTTGTGCCAAAATGTAGCATGAATATGCCTCAGTATGCTCGATTAGCTGAGCCTAAACTCCAGGTTGCAAATAGACATTTCTGATATTTTAAGTAGTTTGGATAAAAATACTGACAAGATATTGGTACATAAATGGGGGGTGTATGCAGCATACAAGGACATTCTCAGAAGGTAGATACCTTTTGGCAGTGGGAAGGTATCTTACTTTATATAATTTAAAAGCGAGGAAACTTTTACTAGTCCTGACTAAGATAACACATGGAATTTTAAGAGCATTTCCCAGGAGCAGTCATCTTCCAGAAGGTAAAAGCACCAGGCATTGGCTATTTTGAAAGCCCTCCTAGCATTTCCTTGATTTCTTTATTAGCTGTAACAGGTAATTTCAAAGCCATTCGTTTCCCCCCAAACACCAAATCTAATTCACATAGAGGTGATTGCTCTAATGTCGCCTGGGTTAATTTTTAATTGCCTTTAATTGTATCTTTGAGATCCATTTCATTTAACCTTTTAAATATATGAGATTATGCACATTGGGAATTACTTATCTTGGCATTTCTCTATTGTCTGCCTTTAAGATTGAGTTATGTTTAAATTGTTTTCCTTCAAAATCTTAGAGCTTATTTACAGCAGGTTTATTTACAAGTCTCTTGGATCACATGATTGAAAACACTTCCAGGCTTTCAGAATTCCAGTTGGAATAATAATTGGGTGATTTCACCACCTAGACTTCTGTTGGACCTAAACAACACTTGCCTGGGGCTAAACGTGGGGATTAATTGACCTCTGTAGAATGTGGTTAAAAATTAGTATGTCCGTGTGTGAACATTCTAATTTTTATTATAGAAGAAAGCCTTCTTTTACTCCAGTTCAGCTCTGCTACCTCCAGAAGTAGTTATCTGCTCTATTTCCTTTCCTCATCACTGTCTGACCTTTGGAGAGCCAAAGTACTGTTTCTTTATCACTACAACTCTGGAATGAGAAAAGCTTTTGTTTAGGTCTAACTGGAAACACCTGTCTCTTATCTAGAAGAATTTAGCATATCATGAATCTGAAAACCCTTTCCAATCTTGATTATAAAAGGGAAAATTTTTCAAAATAATTAAAAAATAATATTTTAATATATCTTATATTATTTTCATCCATCTATTCATTGGACTTCGAATTTCAAGTCCAGTGACTCTTAGGGGTTTTTTTTTGGGGGGGGGATTATCATTTCTAGGGATTTCTTAAAGATTAAACAATCAGAAAGTGATACAGGTCGTGTGACTCTTCCACAAGAAGAATGGAATTACCTCCCAGTAAATGAATCTGGCAAAATAGTGTGAGTTTAGGAAACCCACTAATTATTTAGCAAACCCACAAGATATGCAAAAATAACCTATTTTCCCTTTTCCCCACCACTCACTCCTAACACTCATATACCAGATCTCCAGGCCGAGATGTGTGTGATAGTGGCACGATTTCAAGTGGGAAGGAGAAGGGGAAGGCTTTGCCTGGGAAGGTGAAATTATGAAATGCCTGTATGAATTTATGGAGAACAACTGAAAGTCTTATTTCTCTAGGTGTAAAAATTGGACTTGCTCACAGAATCCTTTTTGGGAGGAGGTGAAGAATCAGTGTGAGACTATTTGGTTAAATTCCCCAACAAAACTGAAACTGGTGAATTCTGCCTCATCTGTGTTTTACAGTTTGATAATATAATTGTATTATTTAATTTTATTATAATTGTATGATTTTATTATAAAATTTAATTTTAATTTTTATTATCTCAGGGTCATTTTTATTTTTGGCTACAGCCAGAGCTACTCTTTAGCTTCCCTGAATTTATTTATTCATTTGTTTATTTAACATGTATTAAGGCCTTTTTTGTACGTATTATGAGTCACTCTCTGGCAGAGAAAGATATATAGGTGTGGCCCCTGCTCTGAAGAGGCGGTAGAGGATTCCCATTTGGGTGTGGAGTGGGATCATGCACACAGTAACTATCGTTCATGATAGAAGATGCTAAATGCTTGAGATGAATGAGGATTCAGAAGATAAAGAGATGTTTCCAGCTCAGCAGAAGAGCACACTATTGCCAGACATATTTGACAGAAAATGAATTGCTTTAATCATACAGAAAAGTAAAGCAGTAATATAACAAATGTGTGTACTTATACCTAGATTTGTTCTTAATGTTTTGCAATATTTGCTTCTAATTTTTTAAAAGGATTAAATTGAAACCCCCATTTCCTTCTCTTTCCCTTCCTTTGTTGTAGGCATTTATCTTTCCCATAAGTGTATGTATTCATAAATAATACATGCTATTGTTTTGCATGGTAACATTTTTATATAAATGTTTTGTATATATGTAACATATATATATATATCCTTCTGTAATTTTATTAGCTTGCCAAGCATATGTTCAGTATTCATCCATGTTGTTTGATATACTTGTAATTAATTGATCGTAATTGTTGCAAAGTATTCCGTTATTTGAATATATCCTAATTTTTAGTTCATTCTAGTATTGACAGTTATGATACATCCAGCATTTTTTATTGCAGTAATGCTGCATTGAACATTCCTGAACATGTCTCCTCATATACCTGGTGAGAGAGCATCTAGGATGTATACTTAAAAGTGATATTGCTGGCTCATGGAGTATATGTATCTACAACTTAATTAGGGATTGCCAAATTTCTGTCCAACATGGTTATACTGGTTTCCACCACCAGTATATTCCCAGTATGTACACTTCCAGTATGTTCTACTGGCAGTGTATCAGAGTTCCCATTAGTCTACATTTTCACCTAACTTGAGATTCTCATACTTATTAAATTTTGCCAGCCTGGTAAGTGTGAAATGGCATTTCATTGCTACTTTAATTTGCGTTTCCTTGATTTCTTGTGAGATTGAGCATCGTTTCATGTTGGCCATTTGGCTGTCCTCCTTTGGCTAATTTATCATTTGCTGATTTTTCTATGTTGTAAGTATTTACTGATTTGTTATCAGTTTTTATAAATGTATTTTATAAATTTTATCAGTTATTTACTATGCAAACATTTTCCTTCCTCTTGTAACTTTCCCTCCTTTCTTTTTCTTGTGTAATTGTCATACAGTTTTAAATGCAAATGAGGAAGGATTTTTCCTTTGGGATCTTGTTTCAGAAATCCATTCTCACTCCAAATTGTTCAAGGCATTCTTTTTGTAGTCTTCTGAAAGTTTATTATTTTTGCTTTTTACATTTCTATGTTTACCTCCTAAAATTGATAATGCATGGGGACAATAATAAATATTAAAGACAAATGATGTAGCATTGGAAAGTCAAACAATATTGATGTGTAAATAATTTTTAAAAATTGTATTCCCTGAAGTCTTAGAATCACATTAGGAATTCTAGAATGTGTGGTCTTCTCTATAATGGGAAAATAGGAGAAACTGGTTCTACTTTGATGGATGGTTTTAATACGTATTAGTTTCCCTAAACTAAGAAGAGTACCATATTCCGCAAACCTACCTCTAAGCGACCACTGTATAAAACTCTAGGATAACATGATTATTATAACCTATTCATGTCAATACTTAATGTCCCTACCTTTCTTAGATTATCTAGAACAGAATAAGTACTTAAATGTTAGCTATGGTTGTACTCTTGCTCATGTGTGTTCGCACGCTTTCTCACACATGTACACACACTCATTTTTGAAGGGTCAAGATAAATTGATGAATTCCTTACTCTGTGCTGCCTATAGATTTGGAGAAAACATGGATGGGTAGCAAATAAAAAGAATTTCTAAAATAAAGACCTTTTTCTTGAATAACTCTTTTCGAGAATACTATACTTCATCTTGTTAGTGAAGAGGATTTAAATTATTCCTTAGCACCAGGTCAGAAAATAACTCTACTTATTTTGTTAACATTTTAACTTATGTTATAAACCCAAAGCTGGTGTATATATTTACCTTTGTGTTTGAATTTCATCAGTGATTTGGTTCATGCATGTGTATCTCTAATTTTAAAGAAGATATTGTGGAAGTGTGAAATTCTCCAACCTTGAAACTAAAACTACCCCTTTTGTGTATATAATTACATATAATACCCGACAATTTTGGCTACACACTTATTTTTTGATAATGAATGTATATTCTCTGAGCATTCATATTACTTATTTGCATTTCTCCTCAGTGATACAATTTTTGCATTGCATTATATTTTTCTGTGTAACTCCCTACTTCTAAACTGTACTAGATTATAAACTCTTATTTATTAAATGGTGTTTCTGAAGTACCTAGCTCAGTGTCTAACAATGTAGATGCTTCAAGAATGTTTTATTAACAAATATTTATTATATTTTAATAGCTACAGCTTTTATTAATACAATATTCAAAGTACTTTTCACATATGATTACACTAAATTTTTGGGACAACACTATGATGTGAATATTATATTAATATCTTCATTTTATAAGTGAGAAAATCAAGCATGTTAAAGTTAGTTTTTTCAGTCTCAATAGCAATAGTGGGTGGCAATTCCAGGACTCAATACTCCTCCTTCTCTACTCATAACAATAAGGACAAGTATAGGAACCACTATAAAGACAATACAATTTGGACTATTAGCCTAAAGCCTTGCTGAGTGTTTTTATGGGAAACCCCAAGCCCAGTTCTTCAACTACAAATCCCATATTTCATTCAGATCCTAAGTCTAATTGCACTCAGTATTGTTTGTAGCTATCATAAGCAACAATTCCAAGCAGACAAAAAATGGGAGTATACATTCAAAAAAAAAAAAGGGAGAGAATTGATACAATTTGACACTTCAGGTATAGGTCACCTGGGAATATGTGATTATTTAGGTTATGATAAGGAACTGTGGTTTTCGATTCTCACTGGTTGGGTAGTCACACACTGCCCTTAATAACACCTGTTTATTTGGTCTGTTTTGTTTGCATTCAAAAAGTGTTTTCCTTTTTATATGGCTGTTAAGATTGACTTGGGAGTGAGGATGTGTGAGGCTATTGAGGATAATATATTTTACATTCTTTCTGATGCTTTCTGTGCCCCAATGGGCCATCATTTTGTGTAACTGGGCTATAATTTCTGTGAGAAAGATGCTTCCCGGCCGGGCGCGGTGGCTCAAGCCTGTAATCCCAGCACTTTGGGAGGCCGAGACGGGTGGATCACGAGGTCAGAAGATCGAGACCATCCTGGCGAACACGGTGAAACCCCGTCTCTACTAAAAAATACAAAAAACTAGCCGGGCGAGATGGCGGGCGCCTGTAGTCCCAGTTACTTGGGAGGCTGAGGCAGGAGAATGGCGTAAACCCGGGAGGCGGAGCTTGCAGTGAGCTGAGATCCGGCCACTGCACTCCAGCCCGGGCGACAGAGCGAGACTCCGTCTCAAAAAAAAAAAAAAAAAAAAAAAAAAAAAAAAAAGATGCTTCCCAGAAAGAGTTGGGTGGATATGTTCCATCTTGTCTCGTGAGCAATCATCTTACCAAGGCTTAATTACTGTCAGATCCCTCTATTACCTGTAATTTCACTATGGAGGCATAATAGAGGAATTCATGCAGTACTCAAACTTTGAGTTTCAGCAACACAAAGATGTGGCATTTGGGGTGCACAATTAATGTTTCATTATAAATGATTCAAAAATCCTATCCAAAGAAACTGCTGAAAGGTTGTCTCCTTTAAGCCAGATATTTCAGTCTTCAGATTTCTCCGACTTCACTGTTAGAGAGAACAGATCTGTTTTTTACTTCCCAAACTTATGCCTTTTCTCTCCTTTTTTACTCCTCCCCTTTTGTGCTTCTCTTCTGCTTCCCTAGGTGTTTCTCTTAAGACAGGCACTTGATGACTCTTATTTCTCGTTTAGACTCATTTACCTGTTTTCATGAAATGGTTGGTTATGCCTGGGAACCTTTGTAGTTGGCTCTCCCAGCTGTTGGCCTAAGTGGTCCTTTGGGAGACCAGAAGCAATGAACCTGGAATAACCACATTTGACTTCTGGGAGCCCTCTTGAGAATTTAGTAATTACTTAATGGATTGAATTGGCGACATATACTATTCCAGATAACAGCCTGGGTTGCATTAAATTAACCTTCACAAATGGGTATTTATTGGTGTACTCTTAAAAGACTACACGTGTTGGCTGTAATTGCTCTTCCATGTTTCTCCATGCTGATAGGTATTTGTACTGAGTGAAAAATTTCTGAGATTAAAGCCTGGGTGGTAGTTGTAGCCATTTAGTGATGTGTGTCATTGTGTTCAGCACATTGAGCATAAATCCTGTCTTGTAAACAGCAGGGAGACTAATGAGGTTTGCCCACATTCTGGTATCATTACCAGGAATTCCAACAGAGAAAAAGAGAAGGCTTAGAAAAGAAGTACACAAAACAGTGATTTTTGGAACTCTTGATGATCGGAATTAAGGATAAAGATTATTGCTCAACATTTAGTATAGGCATGTATACACAAATAGGAGTACATAAAGTACATTTAGCCAAAAAACAAACTAAACATTTTGCTTTTCCTGAACACTTGCAAAGTCACTAACTTATTGCTACGGAGATGAGGGCCTTGTTTATAAGTGTCTGTAATTCTGAGTGGTGCAAAGGGGACAAGTACTGAAATAATGCAGCTGTTAAAATGACAGCATGCTTTTTGCTTTTTTGGAACACCTCATAATTTCAGTGAACTAAAATTTCACACCAATTTTAGTTTTACAATTTTTGGAGTATTTCTGCTGTCATTTTCAGTGATAGGCACACATGACTTCAGAACACAACAAATCTCTTACAAGAAGCATTTTAAATGTAGCATTTTAGGTTTATTTCAAACTTCATTATTACTGTTAAGTAATGTGTGTTTTACAATGTCACACCAAGGAATCCAATTATTGTTTAATGCCTAGACTAATTCTTTTCTTCGACTTAAATTTTTATGAGAGCCGATATCATGGCTGCCTTGACACAGTGTGGTCCATACATCTTCGTGTTTGAATGAGTGAGTAAATGAATACATACTAGACAATAAGTTGTCTGATTTCATTTCCAGAGTCATTAATAGTTAAAATGGCAGGACTAGAAAGTGAATTCCAAGGTAAAGAGTTTTGAAATAACTTTCTTTTATGTACTTCCTTTAAAGAAGGTAGACACACACAACTTTGGAAACTCTTCTGCTTCATTCCCACACATTGACCCCATCCTTTGAAATAGAAACCTTTCACAGTACCTTGCAGAGCAGTGAACAAGGCAGTGGACAGGGCGTTAGAAGACCCGTGTTCTGACCCCAGCTCTGCCACTTATGTATGTTCATTTAACAGTTTCTTGGATATGCAGGCATTGAATAAATACTTACTGAATTGGTGAATGAACAAAATAACTTGATCATTTATTATCTAATCTATAATGGGACCTGGAAATATGAAAATGCTTTGTGATACTGGGTACGCCACTTAAATTTCCCGGTAAGAGGAGGCAGAGGTTGCACTGAGCCGAGATCGTGCCTGTGAGTACAGCCTGGGTGACAGAGCAAGACTTTCTCTCTCAAAAAATTAAATAAGTAAATAAATAAATCCTGGTAACAGTTTTATTACTTATAAAATGAGAGACCAGAACAAGATGCTTATTAATTAATCCACCTACTTTTTTAAAGTGTTGGATTAGAAAAACTATAAGATTTCTTTACCCCACCCTGACTAATTAGACCCCTTTACTTTCCTGGGCACAGAACCTGGGATTATGAGCATCCAAAAGACAATACTGAACTGCTTGCATGTTTAGTTGTAGTCTTTCAAGGGCCCAAAATTTGCACTCAAAACATTTTGTTGAAAATATTGTCTCAACAATGTACTCAGTTACCAAAAAGTTGTCCACAGAAATCCCTGTTAATGATTCTCGTAATATAAATGAGTGGCTAGCAGCGTCACAAAGATCCAGTGGGAATCAAAATGTTTCATGTTTGCTGAAGACTTACCATACTAGAAATCAGAGCAATGACTCCCAAGAGACTTCCTCCTTTGAGTCTTGGTGAAAACTGGTTTTAATACTTTGTAATAGTAGTAGGCAGAAAATATTTGTTGTCATTTCTCCTCCAGACCATTTCGGCAGCTTTCCTGCCAAGCTAAGCTCATGAAAACCATGGAGAGTGAGGAAGCGCGGTGGCAAGGGAACTTGTCAGAAGCTTACAGCTTTTCACTTGAGTCTAATAGAGACTTAGCACTTTGCAGGTCAGTGCCACTGCTATTTGTCTCTGACCTGAGAGATCTGGAGTTCTTCACATCAAAACCACATCTTGCTGAGCAGAGATCAAACGTAGGAAGGTAAGAATTCTGCCAGTGATTTATCATGCCAGGGAGAGTGATCAGGCCATATGGGGCCACTGCAAATGAAGTTGACATTCTGGCAGTTTCTCATATAGGCCTCTCATGTAGTTATGGCTAGTTTTTCTTGTAGAGGAATTCCGGGTCAAGTGGCAGCTTTCAGTGGTATTTCTTAGCAGGACTGACCTCCAACATGAGGTTTATTTCAAAATGAAGTCCTCGCAAGAGTTTTCTAATGTTGTATTTAAATGGCAAATAGGGATTTTGATCAAATATTTGATGGCTAATTTGAGCTTTTCATTTGTCTCCTTTCCTGTTTTTTTCTGTCCTGGGAAGTTGCCTATCTAGAAAAATAAAAAGAGAAAATTAAGTTTAAGATCTACCAAAATTTCTCAAAATATTAGATGTGCCTTTAAAATGAACTCTATAAATTATGCACAATTAGGCTTATTAGTTTATCATCACAGTTCATTAAGTCAGGGGCCTTTAGGAATGAATTACTGCAAATAATCCAATTCCTGGGGTAAGAGGAAGCATCACATTTAAGGAATAAGTTAATTCTTTAAATACAATTCTTTAAATACAATTATTTGCTAAAATCTGAGTCAAGTGCAAACCTTTTTATTCGACAGAAAAAAATTCAATAATTCCTCTTTATTTAACTATTTATATCAACAGATATGTAAAAATGATGGTGCTACGTAAAATTCAGCTTTTTGTTTACTGTCACAAGCAAATGTTTAGTCTCCTGTGGAGAAATGACTCATTTATTGGTTCAAAGGCTTCTTCAACCTTAGGATAAGCACTGGGGTGTTCGAACCCTTCCTTGCACAGATGTTTGCTTTGCAGCATAAATGAAAGATGATATTCACGTTTAAACATACTGGTTCAAGACATTAACTTCTAATTCAACTGAAGATGCTAATTGCTGCTTTTGGTTTTACTTTTTTTGTGATGAGAAAAATTTCCATAATTGAAATAGGCTTTAGTGACTAGAACTAGGTCTTAACCTACTGTAGTAAAAATTCACCTGATTTGTTGAATGATCACTTTATCTGTTTATAAACTGGAAATTAATATTCTAGTTGATGAAGTACTTCAGCTCTGCAGGGAGCAAGTGTAAGTGCAATAATGAAATGGAATTTGTCCTAGTTTTCACTTGCCGTTCTTGGAACATGTACAACGTCAATGAAAACGTGGTAGGATTGTCAGATAGAATATGTGATTTTTAGTGAAATGTGAAGATTAAGTAAATAATGGATTAGTTTTTTTAGTATAAGTATATCCTATGATTTCCCATATTTAGATTGAAATTTTATTTACTGTTTTTCTGAAATTCATATTTAATTATATTTTTATTTGCTAAAACTGGCATTTCTAAACTGTTAAAGAAATCATTGGTGATTTTTATCTGTGACCATTTAATAAACATCATTTTAATGTAAAATTAATTAGCATTAAAAGTGAAAACCAAGGAATTCTTTAAAACTGGTACATTGGAATAATGAAGAGTGCAGTAGAAAGACTTTTTTTTTTTTTTTTTTTTTTAAACCCTAGCAATACTATTGAATAAATAGGGCAACTAAGCCCATTGTAAAAACAGCTTAATCTCCTAAATGAATTGCTCCAACCTTCTAATTCAAAATCATACAAACAAAAACATTGAGATAAGCTGGGTGCTTTTTCAAATGGGGACCCCCGTGGCTTTGAAAATAAACACTTCAGCCCCCTTCCCCCTCAAGACCCACACTCACACCCACTAGCCTTTCTGATGTCTTCCATTTGCAAATGAACAGGCTGAATTCTGAGAAAGACAGAAGACTAATTAAACCTAGGGAAGATAGGCAGAGGAACATTTGTTTCCAAGCAGAAGACAAAAAGAAACCATGTTACATTCTCAGTTTTCAAGACAGGAGTACATGAAAGCCATTTCTCTTGAGTTTTCTTCCTCCAAAGTATATTTCCCACGCCCCTGTTCAGACCCTCTCAGGGCCAGACAGCCTTAGCATGTTTGAACCAGCCTGCATTAGCCTGTCCCCATGGCAGTGTCAGAAGTGGGTAGCGATCAGACATTTGGGGAGACCAGTTAATGTGTTGGACAGCCTTCACCATCTTTACCTCTTTCCCCGCCTTGTGTGTGTCTGCTGGTTTGGCTAAGAGGTCTTAGTAGCAATAGAGAATAAGTGAATGAATACTCAGACAGAACAAGGAGTGACTAGCTTTTTAAGAGTACTAATAAATTGCCTTGAATTGATTGCTTATATTCAGAAGCAGAATGAATAAAAAGTCTCAGTGCATACAATGTTAGGCTTTTCAGTACTCCAATACCTTATTTAATCCTTACAACCACTCAATAAAGTGGTTTTTAGTATCTTATTGTACAAATGAGAAAATTGAGCCACAGAAAGTTTAAATGACACATCTAAGTCACACCATCTAGCAATCTTTGTACACATAGGAATATGACCCATTAAGAAATCATGTGAAAGGAATAGAGGCACAGCTGGATCTTAGGATACCTTCATCAAATTTTTGTGGTTAAAGAAGATGTGGTATATTCCTAACATGGAATACTCCTCAGCAGTAAAAAGGTTCAACAACATGGACAAATTGTCAAATATGCTGAGTGAACGGAAAAGGGTACATACTATGTGATTCCATTCATAGGAAATTCTAGAAAAGGCAAAATACAGTGACAGAAAGCAGATCAGTGGTTGTTTGGAATGTGAGGGTGAGGGTGGGTAAGGGAGGGATTACAAAGGGAAACAAGGACATTTGTGGGTTGGGATGGGGAATGGATATATTCATTACCTTGATTGTGGGGATGGGTGTACATATGCTAAAACTCATCAGATGCATACATCTTATTATTATACCTTAACAAAGTATTAAGATTTTAAACCTTTAAAAAATAGAGTCCAAGAAGACCTCCATGAGACTCAGCTCAGGTGTTAGTGATACCTGTCATTTGATTAAGGGAGACTGGGAAAATTGGACATTTGAGATCTGTTGGGGGTATCCTGCTGTAAGCCATGGAATCCTGAGTCAAACGGAACACTAGGTCTGCATCATAGGTCCCTGTGATTCCCCCGGACCCTTTAATCTGAATGACCCAAAATAGCACTGACTATCTCAAGCAGCATCATTCTGGGAAATGGGCCAGATCCCCCACCCATACTTCCCTTCTCAATTCATTTGGATCCAGCCTTGTCCATCAAAGGCTGACCAAACTGTCGTCTGGGGAACCCGACTAGTGACCTTTTGTCTCTGTACTCTCATCAGTGTCCTTTCACTTTCAGAAACAGACCTTGAGGTTAGATGGATATATGAGAAGCTAGGTGGATCTTGGCTACCTAACTGTTAATGTCCTAAGTTATTTCCATTTACAACATTAACACCGTTTGTGTAATCATTGCACATTAGTACAATGTGTTGGGCAAACAACACTTACTTTAAGATACCCAGCCACTTAATCCGGCACAATCACTTTCTATTAGTATTTTAAAGCTGTTTTAAAATGTTACCTTTAGTTTTACATTTTTTTTTTGACCTTGTACTGTCAGAATACTTGGGCAGTCTAGTTAGCAGCCTTTTCTAGTGAATACTTTTCCTTTTTCCTGACTTTCAGCTTAGGACTCAGCATAAGTGGGGTTCAGGGACTGCAATATTGGGTCCATTATTTGAAACTGTTAATTGATTTAAAATTGTGGTTGATAAATAGGTCCTTCTCAAAGCAAGCTGTCTAAAGCCATACTTTCTGCTGGTAAAAGATTATGCTTATTGAACAAAGTCCATGTCTCTATAATATCAAAACATTGACTTTAAAGTGAAAAAAGCAATCAATCATCTAGGTGCTTTTTCTATACATTGCCATTTGGGTGTTTTTTCACTTTTTAGCCAGATGTTTTGGCGTGAAGCAAAGCTAATGAATAATGGAAGTAAACAGAACCACTCTTGCTCTAACCGTATAACCATTTCAGGAAAAAGTTTTTCCCTTCTCTGATCTGAGCACTTGACTATTAATTAGATATAAAATAAGGTGGGGCTATTTTTTTTCAAAGTTAAAAATGCCTTTATTACCTTTGATTATAATGCTCAAAGGACACTAGCCTTACAGAGTGCCATACTGAGATGATCATCAATACAGTTTTTTAAATGTTCTATAGGTCAATGATAGCGCAGTCATTTTTTGGTTGTTCATAAATCTCTTTAAAGTAGAAACAGTGGGACAATCATGTAAAAGGAGATAACATCATAAGTCCTCAAACTACTTCTTTGTATTGTTTAACCAAAAATAATTGAACTTTTTCATATAAGTAGATCATTCTGGATATTGATTTGCTATCTGGTACTCTCTTATAAGGAATGAAAAGCAGTTTAATGGCAAGTTGAGTAAAATTGAACTCTCCAAGGCACAATCTACTGCAGAGTTTAATACAAATCATTTGAAGCATTTACTATTAAAAAAAAACATGTTATGACTGAAATAAAACATGGCAGCTTTATGTCAAAGATTCACTGAGGATAGGAAATTATTTACATCTAACTCCTATCAATACCTGCTGCTTTGCGAATTCCTCAGGCTTTAGATTCCCCAATTAGAAAATCCATGGCAGCCTGTCTATATAGTTACGGCCTTTTTGCTGTGGGCTGACAAGTGTGATAAGCCTAGTTTGTCCTCTGTTGTTTTCCTATTGCAAAAGTGGCCAAGCAATGCAGGCTGCATGGCTAGTAAGCTTCACTGTTTTGAATCTTTATCCAACTAACTGTTAAGATTTATACGGCAACTTAAAGCAACTTTTAGAAGAATCTGATCCTGTTGACAGCCAATCTTAATTCCTTATCCCAGCCCCACTTCTTTTTCTGGAAACATGATTATATCCTTTGAGCACCTACTGCATGTTAAGTGCTATGTTAAGATGTGGGGGAAACCAGATGAAGCCAGAAGACCTTTCTTAAAGGAACTTAGGGAAGAGAGAAACTCCCATTTTAACCAGCTATACCTTAGGCACATTTCACATTTTATCTCACTAATTGTGCAATAGCCCTGTAAGGTAGACAGGTCTTATTTCTGCTTTTACAAAGAAGGAAACTAAAACTCAGAGAGTTTAATAGCTTGCTCAGGATTTACACAAGTGGCAAAAGGCAGACTGGCATTAAAATGGAGATCTTTCAACTCTACCTCCCCAATTCTAGGTTGTTCTATGAGGAAGATGAAGGAATGCATACAAGATTAATCACCTCAATCTTTAATGAATTTCTTGATTTCTTTACTTTGTTTTACATACATAGACACGACCCTTGTAACATTTAACCATCAAGCTTGAATAAATTAAGCAACTCTACACCTGTCTTGGGGGAACGGACTTGCTTGTTACCTTGCTATCCTGATGCTCTCTTTTGAAAAGTAAAATTGTATAAACCAGCATAGTCACTTTTAATTGGCTTTCAAAAAGCCCAACTTTATGATCTTTACTGTTTTAACACAGGGATACAACCATCTGCACCATTCACATGTCAGACTACCTTCCTTGGAGACCGTGAGATATCTATTCCTTTGTGGTTTGGGAAGGGACATTTCTTATTGGCAGGAAGCCTTTGTTGCAGGGAGTATTGTCCTTATTAAAGTTCTTAAAAGCATTCCCCCAGGAAGGTGAAATTTCTGAGATTAGAAAATATATGACATTTCCTGCCCTGGTGCCCAGAATCTAAGATGCTTTGAAATATTGACAAAAGGAAGTTGTACTTATAGATATTTTTCAAATGTATGTGTAGAGTGTCTCTAATAAAGTACCATTATGAATTTTTATTTTAATTCCCTTAGGTGGAAGAAGAAATTGTGGGCCAAACAGCAGTGACCATGTTCTTTTTTAAATTATACTTTAAGTTCTAGGGTACACGTGCAGAACATGCATTTTTGTTACATAGGTATACACGTGCCATGATGGTTTACTGCACTCATCAACCTGTCACCTACATTAGTTATGTCTTCTAAGGCTTTCCTCCTTTAGCCCCCCATCCACTGATAGGCCCCAGGTGTGTAATGTTTCCCTCCCTGTGTCCATGTGTTCTCATTGTTCAGCTCCCACTTAGGAGTGAGAACATGCGGTGTTTGGTTTTCTGTTCTTGTGTTACTTTACTGAGAATGATGGTTTCCAGCTTCATCCATGTCCCTGCAAAGAACATGAACTCATCCTTTTTTATGGCTGCATAGTATTCCACAGTGCATATGTGCCACATTTTCTTAATCCACTGTATCATTGATGGACATTTGGGTTGGTTCCAAGTCTTCGCTAGTGTGAATAGTGCCACAGTAAACATACGTGCGCATGTGTCTTTATAGTAGCATGATTTATAATCCTTTGGGTGTATACCCAGTAATGGGATCGCTGGGTGAAATGGTATTTCTGGTATTTCTAGTTCTAGATTCTTGAGGAGTCACTACACTGTCTTCCCCAATGGTTGAACTAATTTACACTCCCACCAACAGTGTAAAAGTGTTCCTATTTTTCCACATCCTCTCCAGCATCTCTTGTTTCCTGACTTTTCAATGATTGCCATTCTAACTGGTGTGAGATAGCATCTCTTTGTGGCTTTGATTTGCATTGCTGTAATGACCAGTGATGATGAGCATTTTTTCATATGTTTGTTGGCTGCATAAATGTCTTCTTTCGAGAAGTGTCTGTTCATATACTTTGCCCACTTTTTGATGGTTTTTTTTTTTCTTGTAAATTTAAGTTCTTTGTAGATTCTGGATATTAACCCTTTGAGCAGTGACCATTTTATAAAGACTTTGGCATTTGATGTGCTTTTCTTTTTCAGTCTGGGATACCCAGATTCTACAGAGAAGGGAACATACGAGAAAGGACTCACTTTGTTGCCATGAAATTGTAACCAGCTCCTAAATCAGTTAGCTTGGCCATTCCGTTTTCCCTGCTCATCCAAAACCAGCCCTCCTGTGGGAAGTCATTATGATAGGGATTGGTTTTGAGGTCCTCTTCCTGAATCCTCAAATATAGTCCTGTTGGTTGTAAGAGCACAAAGCTGTTCTTTAATATGCCTAGGAAAATAATTTTCTATTTGAGGATTGTAATAGTCTGGTTGTTGACTGTTCTCTGGCAGAAGCTCCTGCTTCTGCACCTGGGAAGACTGCAGACAGTGTCCCAGGACCTCAACTCTAAGTAGTGTTTCCTTAGGAATACAAATCAACAGTTTCCCTAACATATTTTGCTTTCAGGAAAGAAAATGAAAAATTATTTTACTGCCACCTGTGTTGATTGTGCTGAAGTAAAAGGACTCAGAATTCCTTGTGCTGAACAGTATCTAAGAAGCATTATGATACAGGAATAGAAAACCAAACACTGCATGTTCTTACTCATAAATGGGAGTTGAACCATGAGAACACGTAGACACGGGGAGTGGAACATCACACACCGGGGCCTGTCGGAGGGTGGAGGGCAGGGGAGGGAGAGCATTAGGACAAATACCTGATGTACACGGGGTTTAAAACCTAGATGACAGGTTGATAGCTGCAGCAAACCACCATGGCCCATGTATACCTATGTAACAAACGCACACATTCTGTACCTATATCCCAGAACTTAAAGTAAAATAAGTAAAAAAGAAGCGTCATGATGGAGATGCAACAAGGATCGCTCAGCCATCAAGTCCTCTTTTCAAATAAACATCAGCAAAAATTAAATTTAGAAAAAGCACTGAGGTGGGAATCAGGATACAGGGGTTCATTCTTTATTCTGCCACTAACTGGGGATATGTGGCCTTGGTCAAGCCATTGGACTTCTTTTGACAAGTTTGTTTATCTAACACTTGCATTTGCAGAAATTATATCTAAGACCCCGTACAGCTCTGTGAATCTCTCTTTTCCTAACCAAAGGAGCCTCTACTATGTTCAGACCAAGAAAAAGATTCTCATTCATTAGAGCATTTTAAAATTATGCTTTAATAGGACTTGATTGTTAAAGTATGATCTTGGTGTACTGAATAATTTCACAACAGGAAACTAAAATCATTTGTTTTTATGCAGGGAGGGAGGGTTTCCAGCTGTTCGTGGTGATGACTTGGCATAGGTTTAAAAATGTTTGTTGTAGGACTCTTTTCCACCTGAATCTCACCATTTCAAATGATGTCTTTGTAGTATATTCATTGTGTGTTAAAATATTAGACATAATTGGAAAAAAAGGCAGTCGCTGTTGAGAATGCAGAGGGCGTCCTCTGCAGCAGTCACGGAGATTCTGTTATTCAAATGGCTATGAAACGTTCACGTACACTCTTTAGAAAAGGAGCAAATCAAACCTAGGTTATCACAGAACTTCTGATAAACTTTCTTATTGAGCGCCCACTGGTGGCCACATGTGTTCTATATCCAGTAACCCAGATGTACAGAATATTAGAACTCAAGGGTTGTAAGGTATGGCAACAGATTTAGTAATAAATGACATCTTCCATTTGATTGATAGTAGCTTTCTGAAGTGCCGTATTGAAAAGTATTCAGAAAAGTTTAGCTGTAAGTGTCATGATTCATTATTAATGTCTGTCAAGAGCCTGGAAACAAGATTTGTATTGTAAGTGCCATGGGTTAGCCTTCCTTCAGTCACCATGTCTGGTACCCTCATAGACAAAGAAATTGAGGAGTAGAGAAGCTGAGTTACTTGCCAGATATTTAGCATGAAACCAGGACTAAAACACAAGCAACTTCACCTCTTCCTTTTCCTCCTTCTCCTAAGCTATAGAAGAAAATAAGACTTTTAAAGTGGTATCCCCTTATAAATAAGCCCCTAATGCACAGTCAGCTTAAATAACAAACTATAAAATGGCCACACTGCATCATTGATAGTGGCCAGGTGAGAAGAGTGCAATTCCAATTTGGCCTTTCAGACTGCAGGTCACTCAGGAGAACTCCAGTGTTATGATCCAGTGCCCCAAAGAAAAGCAGTTCCTTGTGAACCACCTTCATTTGCAAGGGCTTTAGCAGGATACCAGTGGTACTGCATCCTTTTTAGTAAATAAGTCCCTAGTCTTGGTGGCCACAGTGTCTTTATCTAGAATCATGTTCTGAATGAAAACTATTTGTCTTAACTTCAATTCAGACAAGAAAAACCGTAGGAAGCCTACAGTATAAATGAGATGGTATTCACTGTAGATTGAGAGACAGCTTTTCTGGGACATGAGATGAAAGTGATTCTAGGATTTCAAGAAACTTGACTCCTGGAATTCAACACATACGTTGTTTTGCTTTTAGCTGGAAGAAACAATGTACATTTTTAATTCATACTTGCTGCTTATATAATACCAATACTTATCAAACATTTATCGAGCATCTACTGTTTTACCGTTCCTTATGTAGATGCTGGTTATACACAAGTAAAGATGACATAGTGGCATAGTATTTGTTCTTAAGGAGCAAGCAATCTAGTGGGGGCTTAGGTAAAGTATTACAGGACAGTATGATAGGTAGGTATATGTACGAGGACCTGCAGTTAGTTCTGTGTGAAGGGATTTAGGAAGGCTTTACCAAGAGTTCATATTTGAACTGAGTTTTGAAAGATAACTAAGATTTTACTGTTTTGTCACCTAAAGAAGGGAGGAAACAGTGTCTTCAAATATCCTAACTCACAAAAGTTCATGTCATGTTTAGAAACTGGTATAGTTTTAATATAGAATTTGAGAGGGGTTGGGACTTCTACAGTCTGAATGTTTGTGTCTCGCCAAAATTCATATGTTCAAATCCTAAAACAGTAGTCTCTCCACCCCATTCATGGTTTTGCTTTCCGCAGTCAGATGCGTACAGTATAGTAAGATATTTTGAGAGACATCACATTTACATAACTTATTATGGTATGGTGTTGCAGTTGTTCACTTCATTATTAGTTGTTAATAATGTCTAGAGCCTATAAATGGTAAGCACTCAAATGTGAACATTTGTTATTATCTTGCTCGATTTGATTTTCAATTCTGACTTTATAGTAAATTTCCTATTTACATTATTTCTACTGCCTTTGGCCCAATAGAACATAGATCTTTAATTTAAAGTTACATCTTAGCAGAGGAGAGGGGGAACAGCCACAAATGTTGAGAGGAAAGGTTCAGGTATTTTGCCCTGTGAATTATTTGTGTTGTGAACTTCCATTTACATAATAAACTTTAGCTTATTTCTCTAGACAGGAAATAATGCCTACATCATAGATTTGTTATCTAGATTAAATGAAATAGTGAAAGTTCACAGTACATGGTAGGCCCCTAATAACATTAGTTGTATCTGAATTATTTATTGAATGTGTGTTATCCATGTACTTTGGGTTAGAGCAAATTCTTCTCCGTAGATTATCTGTCTGCAGGTTGTTTTATGATTCATGGTATAGTTGGACCTGAATAAACGTGTACTATTAGCACAGCTCTTGAAAAAGAACACACTTACCAAACAATTCTGCATCTTCAGCTGGGGATTCAGAGAGCCAGTGCTTTCTTTAAAGAAGGCCACTTCATCAGAACATTCAGAAGAGTCAGAATATTCAGAGAGGTGTTCTGTTGGCTTCTGTCAGGCAGGTGTGGTTGCTTTCTTTGGTTGGAATTCTTTAAGACACACAAACTGCCTCTCTGATATTTTATACAGTTAGAATATAAAATATATTATCTTTGGAGCATATTCATAGCAGGTATTCAATAAATGCTTGTGAATGTTCCCACATTTTATTATTAGAACTGTAACCGTGTTGATCTCCCCTGCCACAGTACTGAACACTTATTTCAAGGGCAGAGGGCTGATTCTTATTTATTTATATATATCTTCCAATGCCTAGCACAGTGCCTGCCGTAAAATAGATGACTAAGAAATGATTGCAAATAAAGGAAGAATTAATGACTTCTAGGGAGCTAGGACAAACATGCCAAATGCCTCTCCTTTTACTTGTAACTCCCCTCCCTTTTTGTTCTCTCCTTTTCTCTTTTCAGCTCCTCCCTTCCTCTTGATAATCCATGTTATGAGTCACTTAACTAGCCCTAACTCACATTTTTAGAATATAATATTTCTTTCCTCTCTTCACAAAAATGAAAGGTGACATGTCTGTATTATAAAGAAATGGCCTCAGCAACTTCTGGAAAAACTCTAGTGGTTAATCAGTTACTTTTTATTTAAATATATATGCCTAATGCTGAATTACGTTGTAAAACTCCCAGGCTGATTTATGGTCTCAGTCTGCCTTAATTAACATCGATTCCAGGGGTATAGTAAATGGGAATGGCCTTCACAATTGAGGTTGAACAATGAACTCTCTGGGTGTTGTCCAATTTGTAACATGATTTACATGGAAGCAAGCCCTTCCTTTCCCGGGGTTATCCCTTTTTCATCTGGTGTTTAGGATGGGTTATATATAATCCATAGATAGGAACATTTGCTGTCAAATACTTTTGCTGATTTAGAGCTAGGCCACAGAATGGTCACTATTAATAAAAAAGGAGAGAAAAAAAAACTAATCTGAGACTTTGCAGGGATTCCAGGTTCTTGCTATGTGTCATCGCTTGTCCAGTCTGTGGCGGTTTTACGAAGTGGCCATAATGAAAGTCAGATTAAATGCACAGGATATATACATTTAATCAACAGCCATTGGAGTCTGTGGTGCTGGAAGAGTTATAAGAGCCCCATGAATGCAAATTTATTGCAAAAGAATTCAAGGGGTGGGGGAATGAATGTCTGCTGAATGGTACTACCTGACACAGGACACCAAAAAACTTTCCAGAGTGAATGATTTAAGTGTAAGGTTTGGCTTGTAAAGCTGCCAGCTGCTTGGTTTCAAAACTTGAAACATTTCCAAAACATTGGATGAGGCACTTTATATGTGCACTAGAGTAAATACTCTGGTTTTACTGCCAATTTAAATGTGCTCAGTTTACAGTAATGAGCTTGTATAGGCATTACCTTGTTTATAGAAAGTGGAACAGGAAGAAATGAACATTAACCATTACCAGTAGCAATTCCCATTGCCTTTACCACAATATTGATGGCAAGTTTAATTTCTTCCAATTTGGGACTGTGTCACAACTGACATTGGTGTGTATTTGGCTTTAATGTCATGTTGCTTCAGCAGAGGAACACATGCTGTGATTCAGCTTGCCTCTGTCAAGGCTGATCAGACCAGTTAGTTGTTTCTTAGTATTTTTCCTAAAACAGATGTCAAAGGCACAGATATGGGAATTCTGGGGCAGTAGACTAGGTAGGTACCCTGATTACACATAACTGGGTCTGTTTTAGCCAAGTCTGTTTTCTACAAATGGATCACTCATGGGAGCCATTTATTTTCCCTTAAAAATTATTTGGGTGTGTTTTTATGCTGTACATGAAACCAGTGGTCTCTGTCTCTTGGGATGACTGGCACAGAAATATCCTTATCCCTGTTTGACTCCTTGGATCATCTCCTAGAGATAGGAAGATATTTAGACTGAAAGACATAATTTACTTGGCCTGGAGAAGAAAGAAAATACAGAAATTTAAGAAGACTCCAGCAAATACAATGCCTAGAAGAGAGAAGACACTCAGTAAATACTGTTGAAGGAGATAAGAAAGGAAGGGAAGGAAGTAGGTAGTGAGGAGAAGAGGGTATTAGTAGGAAGAGACCGGGGAAACCCATATCTTAAGAGACATATCCTCATGATTTCAGAGATTTAGATTTCAAGAGGCAGGAAAATAGAGAAAAACAGAAGGGGAAGGCCGCATGGGGGAAAACTGAGGTTAACAGATGTTAGCAAACTTGGACAGAGAGACATTAATCTCAGGGGAGATAGAGAGATTAGGGTGTGTGTTATTAAAAAATCACAAAGTGTATCTTTTGGAGTTCAATTGATTTCAAAGTCCTTTTTATACATTGTCTAGGTGGATCAAAGACTGCTGGTTGCCAGGGACCTCTTATCTTTATTTCTGCTTTAATTTGCATGACTTCTTAGAACCTTTTGGCCTAAGTACACATACGAATATAGGGATGATGCTACCCAAGGATTTCCACACTTTCAGACAGTACAATTTCTTCTGCATTGTGTGGGATTCTAGCTAAATGCAGAAACTGACCAAAACCGAAAGCATAATCTAGGTCTGCAAATAGAATTATGATGCACAAGAATGTGAATATCACATTTATATTTTCATGTCATGGGCTGTCCATGTTTTCAGGTTGGTTTTGCTTTAATGGTTTTTCTAACAGTACTTTCATGATGAAAAAAAAATAAAGCTAGTTATTCAACATTTAATAGTTTAAGTATTGAATGCCTAAATTTTGAAGTTTCTTGGGAGATGAGTTCCACTTCTTTCTCTTAGCCCTATCAGTATTTATTTTCCTTGGCTTTTAAAAGTCTCCTCAGCCGGGCGCGGTGGCTCAAGCCTGTAATCCCAGCACTTTGGGAGGCTGAGACGGGCGGATCACGAGGTCAGGAGATCGAGACCATCCTGGCTAACACGGTGAAACCCCGTCTCTACTTAAAATACAAAAAAATTGGCCAGGCGAGGTGGCGGCGCCTGTAGTCCCAGCTACTCGGGAGGCTGAGGCAGGAGAATGGCGTGAACCCGGGAGGCGGAGCTTGCAGTGAGCGGAGATCGCGCCACTGTACTCCAGCCTGGGTGACAGAGCGAGACTCCGTCTCAAAAAAAAAAAAAAAAAAAAAAAAAAGTCTCCTCTTCCCGTTTCCTCTACGGTATTTTTCACTCCATTTTATAGTTGTCCTTCCTAAATGTGTGGTTAATTTATAACATATCTTAAAATTTCTTTCTCTTTTCTCATAATTCTTTTTTTTTTTTCTATTTTTTCAGATCTTCGTTCTGTAACGCTGTAGACTACCTTTATGAGCTTTCTGATTTATTTACTCTCATTCTTTTTTTGAGTTTTTGTGATTTGGGGGCTTTGGTGCTTGAATACATATTCTGCTTACTTTGAGGACAGTGCTGTGGTAGAGGCTGTTAAGAATCCAAGGGGCACCTTCATCATTTGAGTTTTTGGTAGAAGGGGAGAAAAGCTAAATGTCCATTTCTTTCTTCTCTGTCACACTTCTTAAAGCAGGGTATCAGATAATCTTCTGAGAGAAGCCAAAGTAAAGAAGGGTTGATCAGGCCAGCTGAATAATTCTACTGAGGATAGAGTTTTTTCTTCTACTTTCCCCATTCCCTACTCCAGGTCATACTTCCTAATTATTTCTTATTTCCCCAAAGTGTTCTTCTAACATGTCAGCCACACAGATTTCTCTTTTCTCTGAAGCAAACTCCTGCACTGCCTGTCTGCACTATCCATCTTGGCACTAAATCACAGTGTCTTTTGTTATTTAACTTTCCTTAGAGTAATCTTGTCATTGAAACATTATTATAAGCTCCAGGACAGCAGAGTACACGTCTTCTGTGGATTTTCAGTTGTACTTACAATTTCATGCTCAGAAAAGGCCTTTAGTAAATATTTTGCAGTGTCTTCTGTGAAGTCACATTTCTGCTCAGGTATTCCTTTCCTTCTTAGTTCCAAATGGTGCTGTTCATGTTGTATCAACCTGTTTCACAGGGGAAGATGTGGTAGGGAGTTGTGCAGGTCCCTTAATGTTAAAAAGTGGTTGCATTGCAACTAAGAGTCATAACTATTCTTTAGACATTTCTGTAGACTATTATTTTTAAGTTTATGTATTTTAAAAGGTTAAGAGTTGTTGCCAAAAGTTGCTGCCCAGTGTCTTTCTGTCATAATGCAGCTAGATCTTGGATAAATATGTGTATGAACATGAATATGTGTTTGTGTGTATATATGTGTGCATAAATATGTTTTAAATTTTATTTTCCAGTGATTCATTGATAGTATATTGATTGTATGTTGATCTTGTATCCTGGAACTGTGCTAAATTTGTACTTCTAGCAATTTTTAAAGATTTTTTACAAACTTCTACATGGACAATGTCATCTAAAAATATAGTATTACTTCTTTTATTTTGAAACTTTGGCTGCCTTTTTCTTTAATATTGTAATAGCAAATGTTATTATAATATTAAATAGAAATAGTAAGAGCTATCCTTGCATACATTATTTTTTAATGTATTGATTAATTAAAAGAACAGTGATCTGGAAATGGATAGGGAGCTAAAGGAAAATGCAAAAGCTGGGTTTACTCTAGAGGTGAATACCAATACCAGTTCTGGGACTAGCAAAATAAATCTGTGTCCAGCATCAGCAAAATGCACATTTTTCTCCAGCTCTCACAAAGCAGTCACCGAGATAGACCACATTCTGGGCTATAAATCACGCTTTACCAAGTTTAAAAAAGTAGAAATTATGCAAAAAAGATATTCTCAGTTTACAATGGAATTAAACTAAAACAGAAAGATAGCTGGAAAAACCAAAAATATTTGGAGATTAAAGAACACACTTCTGAGTAACACATGAGTTAAAGAGTAAGTCTCAAGAGAAACTAAGAAATATTTTGAACTAAATGAAAATACAACTTAAAAAATTGTGGGATGCTGCTAAAGCAGTATTTAGATAGAAATGTATCACACTGAATGCATATATTTAAAAATAAGAAATAGCCTAAGCTTCTTTTTTAGGAAACTAGAAAAAGAAGAGTAATAGAAATAGAAAAAAATAACAGAAATTATAGCACAAATCAATTAAATTGAAAACAAAAACAATAAATACAATAAAACTATAGACTGGTTCTTTGAAAAAAGATAATAAAATTGCTAAACATGTAGCCTGGCTAACTAAAAGAAAAAGAGAAGACACAAATTACTAATATCAGAAATGAAAGAGGGACTATTGCTGCTACTGCCATGGACAGTAGAATAATAATATAGAAATACTATGCACAACTCTTTGTCCACAAATTTGATAATTTAGATGAAATGGGCCAATTCTTTGAAGGATGCATTCTACCAAAACTCAAGGAGAAATATGTATGACTAGGCCTATATATTCAAGAAATTGAATCAATAATTAATAACCTTTCAAAGAAGAAAGCACCAAGTCCAGATGGTTTCACTGGTGACTTCTGCCAAACAAACATACCAGTTACCTACAGTCTCTTACAGAAAGTTGAAGCAGAGGGAACACTAACTCATTTTATGAGGCCATCATTACCATAATATCAAAACCAGATAAGGAGAGTACAAGAATGGAATACTACAAACCATTATCTCTCATGAACATAGATGCAAAAATCCACAAAATATTAGCAATTTGAATGCACCAATGTATAAAAAGAATTATACACCATAACCAAGCAGGATTTATTTCAGGCATACAAGGCTGATTTGGCATTCAAAATTCAATTAATGTAGTCGGTCTCATTAGTGGGCTGACAAAGAAAAATATCAGGAGATCATGTCTGTACATGCAGAAAGAGTATTTGACAAAATTCAACACCCATTCATGATGTAAAGAAAAAGAAAGCCTCTCAGAAAATTATGAATAGAGGAGAATTTCCTCAAACTGATGAAAAACATCTACATAAAACCTGAAGCTAACATAATACTTAATGGTGAGAAACTAGATGCTTTCCCTCTATGGTTGGGATCAAGACAGGCTATCTCCTCTTGCCGCTCCTATTCAAGATTATACGAGAAGTTCTAGTTAATGCAGTAAGAAAAGAAAAAAGAAAATGTATACAGACTAGGAAGGAAGGAATAAAATTTTCTTTTTTCGTAGATTACATAATTTTCTATGTAGAAAATCCTTAAGAATCAATCCTTCTCCAAAAGAGAAAAAAACTAGAACTAACAGGATTACAGTAAGTTTGCAGGATTCAATGTTAATATACAAAAGTCATTTGATTTCTTACATACTAGTAATGAACATTTGGAATTTGAAATTAAAAACAGTATCATTTACATTACCACTGAAATGTTTAGGAATAAATATAATAAAATATGTATATTTATAAGGGAAACCACAAAACTTCAATGAAATAAATCAAAGGAGATCTAAATAAATGGAGAGATACACTATCGATAGGAAGCCTCCATATTATTAAGATGTCATTTCTTCCCAAGTTAATATGTAGATTCAATGCAATCCCAATCAAAATCTTAGTAAGTTATTTTGTGGATATTAACAAACTAATTATAAAGTTTATCTGGAAAGGCAAAAGACCTAAAATAGCCAACACAATATTGAAGGAGAAGAACAAAGAAGGAGAACTGATATTACCCAATTTCAAGAGTTACTCTAAAGCTACTGTAATTAAGACAGTATGGTACTGGCAAGAAAAATACAGAAAAATAAGTGAAATAGAGAAGAGAACCAAGAAATACATTCATACAAATGTAGTCAACTGATCCCTGATAAAGGAGCAAACGCACATAGTGGAGAAAGGATTGTCTTTTCAACAAATCATGCTGGAAAAACTAAACATTCACATGCAAAAAAAAAAAAAAAAAAAACAGTCTCAACACCGAACTTAAACCTTCCACAAAAATTAACTCACAATTTAATATTGAGTTAATTGAGAAACCTTTTTTTTTTTTTTGTATAAAATAATTTTTGACAAACTTCTGGAAAAGAGTGATTAGATTTAGTGTTGTATGGTCATGGTATTGTTTTGGGGGAGGGTTAAGATACTGACTAACTTTAGTGGTCAAGTTGTTAAATATGCATAAAATACCATGAATAAACAGAAAAAAATATAACGCACAACTTCCAAACCAATAGAAGGGAGTAACTGCATTATAAAATGAGCAACAATAACGACATACTTTAATCAACTAGAACTAAGAGGCAAGAAAGGAGAAAATAGAAGGTAAAATAAAGCATGTCAAATAGAAAGCATCAAGTCTTAATATAACAGAATATATAACACTAAATATAATCCCAATACATACAAATGTGTTTTTTATTTGTATATATTTATGGGGGTACATGAGATGTTGTGTTACATGAATATAATGTGGTAATCAAGTCTGAATATTTAAGGTATCCATCACTTAAATACATTTTTGTTAAGTATAGTCATCCTAAGCTATCAAACTATGAATTTATTCCTTCTATCTTACTATAGGTACCCTTTAACCTTCCTCTTTTCATCCTTTCCCCTCACCCCCACTCACCTGTCCCAGTATCTGTGATCCATTTTACACTACCTCTATGTGTTCATAATTTTTAGATCCTACATATGAGAACATGGAATATTTGTCTTTTTGTTCCTGGCACAAAATTATTTTACTTATAATGACTTTCAGTTCCATCTGTGTTGCTGTGAATGACATCATGATTCCTTTCTTTTCTATGGCTAAACAATATTCCATTGGCTGTGCGCGCGCACGCGTGTGTGTGTGTGTGTTGAGGGGGCACTTTGGTTGATGCTGTATCTTTGCTATTGTGAATAGTGCTACAATAAACAGGCTAGTGCAGGTATCTCTTTGATACATTGATTTCTTTTCCTTTGGATAGATAACCAATAGTGGGATTGCTTGATCAAAATGGTAGTTCTATTTTTAGTTTTTTAAGAAATCCACATATACTGTTTTCCATAGTGGTTGTATTAGTTTACATTCCCACCAACCGTTTACAGGAGTTTCCTTTTCTCCACATCGTCACTGACATCTGTTATTTTTGTCTTTTTATCAGTAGCCATTCTGACTGGGGTAAGTTGATAACTCATTGTGGTTTTGATTTGCATTTCTCTGATGATTGTGATGTTGAGCGTTTTTTAATCTATCTGTTGGCTATTTTTCCTCTTTTGAGAAATATCTGTTCATGTTCTTTGCCTACTTTTTAATGCAGTTTTTTGGGGTTTTTCCTGTTAAGTGGTTTGAGTTCTTTGTATATTCTGGATACTGGTCCCCTTTAGGATGAATAGTTTGCACATATATTCTGCCATTCATCAGGTTGACTCTTTACTGTGATGATTATTTCTTTTGCTGTTTAGGAGCCTTTAGTTTAATTAAGTCCAATTTGTCTGTTTATATTGTTTGTGCTTTTGAGGTCTTAGTCATGAATTCTTTGCCTCAACCAATGTCCTGGAAAGTTTTCCCTAGATTTTCTTCTAGTGTGTGTGTGGTTTTTTTTAATAGCTTTGGGTCTTATGTTTAAATCTTTAATCTATTTTGAGTTGACTTTTATATATGGTGAGAGAGAGAGGTCTAGTTTTATTCTTTTTCATGTGACTATCCAATTTTTCCAGCACTGTTTATTTAAGAGGTTATCCTTCCTCCAATATAAGTTCTTATCAGCTTTGTTGAAGATCAGTTGGTAGTAAATGCGTGGCTTTATTCCTGGGTTCTCTGTTCTCTTCCATTGATTGGTCTATGTGTCTATTTTTATACCAGTACCATGCTTTTTGTTACCACAGTCTTATAATATATTTTGAAGTCAGGTAATGTGATTCATGCAGCTTTGTTCTCTTGGACCAAGATTGCTTTGGCTCTTCAGGTTCCATATGAATTTTAGGATTTTTTTCTTATTCAGTGAAAAATGACATTGGTATTTTGATAGGGATTGCATTGAGTCTGTAGATTGCTTTGGTCAATGTGGTCATTTTAATTATATTCCTTCAATCCTTGAGCAATGGAAGTTTTTCCATTTGTGTCATCCTCAGTTATTTCTTTCATCAGTGTTTTGTAGTTTCTTTTTATATATCTTTCACCTCTTTAATTTGAATGTATTCCTACGTATTTTTATAGGTATTATAAATGGGATTGCCTTCTTAATTTCTTTCTTGACTAGATCGTTATTAGTATATAGAAATGCTACTGATTTTTGTGTGTTGAATTTGTATCCTGCAACTTTACTGAATTCATTAATCAAATCTAAGTTTTTGGATGGCATCTTTAGTTTTTTCTAAATAGAAGATCGTATCATCAGCAAAAGGGACAATTTCACTTTCTGTTTTCTAATTTGGACACCTTTTATTCCTTCCTGTTGTCTGATTTCTTTCTTTCTCTATCTAGGACTTCCATTACTATGTTGAATAGGAGTGACTAAAGTGGACGTTCTTGTCTTATTCCAGTTCTTAGAGGAAAGACTTTCAATTTTCCCCATTCAGTATACTATTATCTGCACATTTGCCATATATGTCCTTTATTAATCTGAAATATGTTCTTCTATGCCTAGTTTGTTGATAGATTTATCATGAAGGGATTTTTTTTTTTAATTATTATTATACTTTAAGTTCTAGGGTACATGTGCACAACGTGCAGGTTTGTTACATAGGTATACATATGTCATGGTGGTTTGCCGCACTCATCAACTCGTCGTTTACATTAGGTATTCTCCTAATACTATCCTTTCCCCAGGCCCCCACCCCCTTACAGGCCCCAGTGTGTGATGTTCCCCACCCTGTGTCCATGTGTTCTCCCACCTATGAATGAGAACATGTGGTGTTTATTTTTTCTGTCCTTGTGATAGTTTGCTCAGAATGATGGTTTCCAGCTTCATCCATGTCCCTGCAAAGGACATAAACTCATTCTTTTTTTATGGCTGCATAGTATTCCATGGTATACATATGCCACATTTTCTTAATCCAATCTATCATTGATGGACATTTGGGTTGGTTCCAAGTCTTTGCTATTGTGAATAGTGCCGCAGTAAACATACATGTGCATGTATCTTCATAGTAGCATGATTTATAATCCTTTGGGTATATACCCAGTAATGGGATGGCTGGGTCAAATGGTATTTCTAGTTCTAGATCCTTGAGGAATTGCCACATTGTCTTCCCCAATGGTTGAACTAATTTACACTCCCACCAACAGTGTAAAAGCGTTCCTGTTTCTCCACACCCTCTCCAGGATCTGTTGTTTCTTGACTTTTTAATGATTGCCATTCTAACTGGTGTGAGATGGTATCTCATTGTGGTTTTGATCTGCATTTCTTTAACGACCAGCGATGAACATTTTTTCAGGTGTTTGTTGGCTGCATAAATGTCTGCTTTTGAGAAGTGTCTGTTTGTATTTTTTGCCCACTTTTTGATGGGGTGGTTTGATTTTTTCTTGTAAATTTAAGTTCTTTGTAGATTCTGGATATTAGCCCTTTGTCAGATGGGTAGATTGCAAAACTTTTCTCCCATTCTGTAGGTTGCCTGTTCACTCTGATGATAGTTTCTTTTGCTGTGCACAAGCTCTTTAGTTTAATTTGATCCCATTTGTCTATTTTGGCTTTTGTGGCCATTGCTTTTGGTGTTTTAGTCATGAAGTCTTTGCCTATGCCTATGTCCTGAATGGTATTGCCTAGGTTTTCTTCTAGGGTTTTCATGGTTTTAGGTCTTGCATTTAAGTCTTTAATCTATCTTGAGTTCATTTTTGTATAAGATGTAAGGAAGGGATCCAGTGTCAGCTTCCTACATATGGCTAGCCAGTTTTCCCAGCACCGTTTATTAAATAGGGAATCCTTTCCCCATTTCTTGTTTTTCTCAGGTCTGTCAAAGATCAGATGGTTGTAGATGTGTGGTGTTATTTCTGAGGCCTCTGTTCTGTCCATTGGTCTATATCTCTGTTGTTGTATCAGTACCATGCTGTTTTGGTTACTGCAGCCTTGTAGTTAGTTTGAAGTCAGGTAGCAAGATGCCTCCAGCTTTGTTCTTTTTGCTTAGGATTGTTGTGGCTATGGGGGCTCTTTTTTGGTTCCATATGAACTTTAAAGTAGTTTTTTCCAATTCTGTGAAGAAAGTCATTGGTAGCTTGATGGGGATGGCATTGAATCTGTAAATTACCTTGGGCAGTATGACTATTTTTATGATATTGATTCTTCCTATCCATGAGCATGGAATGTTCTTCCATTTGTTCATGTCCTCTATTTCCTTGAGCAGTGGTTTGTAGTTCTCCTTGAAGAGGTCCTTCACATCCCTTGTAAGCTGGATTCCTAGGTATTTTTTTTTCTAGCAATTATGAGTGGGAGTTCACTAATGATTTGGTTCTCTGTCTGTTATTGGTTTGTAAGAATCTTGTGGTTTTTGCACATTTATTTTTGTATTCTGAGACTTTGCTGAAGTTGCCTATTAAGGAGATTTTGGGCTGAGACGATGGGTTTTTCTAAATATACAATCATGTCATCTGCAAACAGGGACAATTTGACTTCCTGTTTTCCTAATTGAATACCCTTTATTTCTTTCTATTGTCTGATTGCCCTTGCCAGAACTTCCAATACTGTGCTGAATAGGAGTGGTGAGGGAGGGCATCCTTGTCTTGTGCCAGTTTTAAAAGGAAATGCATCCAGTTTTTGCCCATTCAGTATGATGTTGGCTATGGGTTTGTCATAAATAGCTCTTATTACTTTCAGATACATTCCATCAATACCTAGTTTATTGAGAGTTTTTAGCATGAAAGGCTGTTGGATTTTATCGAAGGCCTTTTCTGCATCTATTGAGATAATCATGTGGTTTTTGTCGTTGGTTCTGTTTATGTGATGTTTTATGTTTATTAATTTGTGTACGTTGAACCAGTCTTGCATCCCAGGGATGAAGCCAACTTGATTGTGTTGGATAAGCTTTTTGATGTGCTGCTGTATTCAGTTTGCCAGTATTTTATCAAAGATTTTCGTATCAATGGTTCATCACGAATATTGGTCTAAAATTATCTTTTTTTGTTCTGTCTCTGCCAGGCTTTGGTATCAGGATGATGCTAGCCTCATAAATGAGTTAGGAAGGATTCCCTCTTTATCTGTTAATTGGAATAGTTTCAGAAGGAATGGTACCAGCTCCTCTTTGCTCTTTGTACCTCTGGTAGAATTCAGCTGTGAATCCATCTGGTCCTGTACTTTTTTGGTTGGTAGGCTATTAATTATTGCCTCAGTTTCAGAACCTATTATTGGTCTGTTCAGAGATTCAACTTCTTCCTGGTTTATTCTAGGGAGGGTGTAGGTGTTCAGGAATTTATCCATTTCTTCTAGATTTTCTAGTTTATGTGCATAGAGGTGTTTATAGTATTCCCTGATGGTAGTTTGTATTTCTGTGGGATTGGTTGAGATATCCCCTTTATCTTTTTTTTAATTGCATCTATTTGATTCTTCTCTCTTCTTTATTAGTCTTGCTAGCAGTATATCTGTTTTGTTGATCTTTTCAAAAAAACAGCTCTTGGATTCATTGAATTTTTTTGAGGGGATTTTTATGTCTCTATCTCCTTCAGTTCTGCTCTCATCTTAGTTATTTCTTGCCTTCTGCTAGCTTTTGAATTTGTTTGCTCTTGCTTCTCTAGTTTTTTAATTACAATATTAGGGTGTTGAGTTTTGATCTTTCCTGCTTTTTCTTGTGGACATTTAGTGCTATAAATTTCCCTCTACACTCTGCTTTAAATGTGTCCCAGAGATCCTGGTACGTTGTGTCTTTGTTCTCATTGGTTTCAAAGAACATCTTTACTTCTGCCTTCATTTCGTTATTTACCCAGTAGTCACTCAGGAGCAGGTTGTTCAGTTTCCATGTAGTTGTGCTGTTATGAGTGAGTTTCTTAATCCTGAGTTCTAATTTGATTCCTATTTGGCCATCTTGGAAGTATACCAATAGGAGCGGGATGTTGATTGTATCAAATGCTTTTTCTGCATCTGTTGAGATGATTATGTGGTTTTGGTCCTTCATTCTGTTGATTTTCAGTGTATCATGTTTGCTAATTTGTGTTGAACCATCCTTGCATTACTGGTAAAAATCCTGCTTGATCATAGTGTTTTATCTTTTCAATATGCTGTTGATTTAGGTTTGCTAGTATTTTGTTGAAGATTTTTGTGTCTATTTCATCAGGGATATTGGCTTGTAGTTTTCTTATTTTGTTGTTGTTGTATCATTGTCTGATTTTGGTATTAGGGTGACGCTCGCCTTATAGAATGATTTAGAGAGAATTCCCTTGATATGGTTTGGATGTATGTCCCCTCCAAATCTCATGTTGCAATGTGATCCCCATTGTTGGAGGTGGAGCCTGGTGGGAGGTGTTTGTGTCATGGGACGGGATCTGTCAGGAGTGGCTTGGTGCACTCTCTGAGGTAATGAATGAGTTCTTGCTCTGTTAGTTCACGTGAGCGCTGGCTATTTAAAGAAGCCTGGCATTTCCTCTTTTCTCTCTTGCTCCCTCTGTCACCATGTAACACCCCTTCTTCCCCTTTATGTTCTTCCACGATTGTAAGCTTCCTGAGGCCTCACTAAGAGCAGATGCTGGTACCCTACTTCTCATATGGCCTGCAGAATCATAAGCCAAGATAAATTCTTTTAAAATTACGTATCCTCAGGTATTCCTTTACAGCAACACAAAACAGACTAACATATTCCTCCTCTTTGATTTTTTCGAATACTTTCAGGAGGATTGATGTTAGTTGTTATGTATGTTTGGTAGAATTTGCCTGGATTCTTATCTTGGGCTTTCCTTTATTGAGAACCTTATTATTACTGATTCAATCTTGCTTCTTGTTATTGAGCTATTCAGGTTTTCTATTTCTTCCTGATTCAATCTTGGTAGCTTATATGTTTACAGGAATTTATCCATTTCCCCTAGGTTTTCCAGTTTGTCAGTGTATAGTTCTTCAGAGATTACTGTGGTAACCATTGTAATGGCTCCATTTTCAATTCTGATTTTGTTTATTTGATTCTTACGCTCTTTGACGTTGGTCTAGCTAGTGGTTTATCAATTTTGTTGATCTCTTCAAAGAACCAACTTTTTGCTTTGTTGATCATTTTGTATTTTTAGTCTCTGTTTCATGTAGTTATGTCTGATCTTTTTATTTTCTTCTGCTAATTTGAGGTTTGGTTTCTTCCTGCTTTTCTAGTTTCTTGAGGTACATTGATAAGATTATTTAACTTATAATCTTTCTACTTTTATAGATGTAGACATTAATTGCTATAAAATTTCCTCTTAGCACTGCTTTTCCTGTTCCCAAGAGTTTTGGTATGTTGTTTCTCTTTTCATTTGTTTCAAGAAGTTTTTAAATTTCTATTTTTATTTGTTGACACAATGGTCATTCAGGAGCATGTTGTTTAATTTCTATGTGTTTGTATAGTTTCCAGAGTTGTTCTTGGTATTGATTTCTAGTTTTATTCCATTGTTGTCTGAGGAGATAGTTGATAAGATTTTTAAAAAATTGCTGAGATTTATTTTGTGATCCAACATATGGTCTGTCCTGTAGAATATTACATGTGCTGATGAAGAGGATGTATAGTCTGCAGTAGTTGGATAGAATGTTAGGTCTGTTTGTTGTAAAGTCTAGTTTAAATCCAGTGCTTTTGGTTGATTTTCTGCTAGATGACCTGTTTAGTGCTGACAATGGGGGTGTTAAAGTCTCCCACTATTGTTGTAGTCTATCTTTTTAGATCTAGTAATATTTGCTTTATGAATCTGGGTGCTCCAGTGTTTGATACATATATATTTAGATTTTATATTGTCTTGTTGAATTGATTCCCTAATATTATATAATGACCTTCTTTGACTTTTTTTTTTTTTTTAAACTGGTCTTAGCTTAAAATCTGTTTTTATCTGATATAAATACAGCTACATCTGCTCACATTTGGTTTCCATGTGAATGGAATATGTTTTTTTCATTTTTTTTTCATCCCTCAACTTTCAGTCTACATGTGTCTTTACTGGTAAAGTGAGTTTCTTCTAGGCAGTATAAAATTGGATCATTTCTGTGCAGATGGCCGAATAGGAACAGCTCCAGTCTCCAACTCCCAGCGCCAGCGACACAGAAGACCGGTGATTTCTGCATTTTCAACTGAGACTCCACCTCTGGGGACAGGGCACAGCTACACAACAACAACAACAACAACAAAAAAGCAGCAGAAACCTCTGCAGACGCAAACGACTCTGTCTGACAGCTTTGAAGAGAGCAGTGGATCTCCCAACACGGAGGTTGAGATCTGAGAAGGGACAGACTGCCTGCTCAAGTGGGTCCCTGACCCCTGAGTAGCCTAACTGGGAGACATCCCCCACTAGGGGCAGTCTGACACCCCACACCTCACAGGGTGGAGTACACCCCTGAGAGGAAGCTTCCAAAGCAAGAATCAGACAGGTACACTCGCTGTTCAGAAATATTCTATCTTCTGCAGCCTCTGCTGCTGATACCCAGGCAAACAGGGTCTGGAGTGGACCTCAAGCAATCTCCAACAGACCTACAGCTGAGGGTCCTGACTGTTAGAAGGAAAACTATCAAACAGGAAGGACACCTACACCAAAACCCCATCAGTACATCACCATCATCAAAGACCAGAGGCAGATAAAACCACAAAGATGGGGAAAAAGCAGGGCAGAAAAGCTGGAAATTCAAAAAATAAGAGCACATCTCCCCCGGCAAAGGAGCGCAGCTCATCGCCAGCAACGGATCAAAGCTGGACAGAGAATGACTTTGACGAGATGAGAGAAGAAGGCTTCAGTCCATCAAATTTCTCAGAGCTAAAGGAGGAATTACGTACCCAGCGCAAAGAAACTAAAAATCTTGAAAAAAAAGTGGAAGAATTGACGGCTAGAGTAATTAATGCAGAGAAGGTCATAAACGAAATGAAAGAGATGAAAACCATGACACGAGAAATACGTGACAAATGCACAAGCTTCAGTAACCGACTCGATCAACTGGAAGAAAGAGTATCAGCGATTGAGGATCAAATGAATGAAATGAAGCGAGAAGAGAAACCAAAAGAAAAAAGAAGAAAAAGAAATGAACAAAGCCTGCAAGAAGTATGGGATTATGTAAAAAGACCAAATCTACGTCTGATTGGGGTGCCTGAAAGTGAGGGGGAAAATGGAACCAAGTTGGAAAACACTCTTCAGGATATCATCCAGGAGAACTTCCCCAACCTAGTAGGGCAGGCCAACATTCAAATCCAGGAAATACAGAGAACGCCACAAAGATACTCCTCGAGAAGAGCAACTCCAAGACACATAATTGCCAGATTCACCAAAGTCGAAATGAAGGAAAAAATCTTAAGGGCAGCCAGAGAGAAAGGTCGGGTTACCCACAAAGGGAAGCCCATCAGACTCACAGCAGATCTCTCGGCAGAAACTCTACAAGCCAGAAGAGGGTGGGGGCCAATATTCAACATTCTTAAAGAAAAGAATTTTAAACCCAGAATTTCATATCCAGCCAAACTAAGTTTCATAAGTGAAGGAGAAATACAATCCTTTACAGATAAGCAAATGCTTAGAGATTTTGTCACCACTAGGCCTGCCTTACAAGAGACCCTGAAGGAAGCACTCAACATGGAAAGGAACAACCGGTACCAGCCATTGCAAAAACATGCCAAAATGTAAAGACCATCGAGGCTAGGAAGAAACTGCATCAACTAACGAACAAAATAACCAGTTAATATCATAATGGCAGGATCAAGTTCACACATAACAATCTTAACCTTAAATGTAAATGGACTAAATGCTCCAATGAAAAGACACAGACTGGCAAACTGGATAAAGAGTCAAGACCCATCAGTCTGCTGTATTCAGGAGACCCATCTCACACGCAGAGACATACATAGGCTCAAAATAAAGGGATGGAGGAAGATTTACCAAGCAAATGGAGAACAAAAAAAAGCAGGGGTTGCAATCCTAGTCTCTGATAAAACAGACTTTAAACCATCAAAGATCAAAAGAGACAAAGAAGGCCATTACATAATGGTAAAGGGATCAATTCAACAGGAAGAGCTAACTATCCTAAATATATATGCACCCAATACAGGAGCACCCAGATTCATAAAGCAAGTCCTTAGAGACTTACAAAGAGACTTAGACTCCCATACAATAATAATGGGAGACTTCAACACTCCACTGTTAACATTAGACAGATCAACGAGACAGAAAGTTAACAAGGATATCCAGGAATTGAACTCATCTCTGCAGCAAGCAGACCTAATAGACATCTATAGAACTCTCCACCCCAAATCAACAGAATATACATTCTTCTCAGCACCACATCGTACTTACTCCAAAATTGACCATATAATTGGAAGTAAAGCACTCCTCAGCAAATGTACAAGAACAGAAATTATAACAAACAGTCTCTCAGACCACAGTGCAATCAAACTAGAACTCAGGACTAAGAAACTTAATCAAAACCGCTCAACTACATGGAAACTGAACAACCTGCTCCTGAATGACTACTGGGTACATAACGAAATGAAGGCAGAAATAAAGATGTTCTTTGAAACCAATGAGAACAAAGATACAACATACCAGAATCTCTGGGACATATTTAAAGCAGTGTGTAGAGGGAAATTTATAGCACTAAATGCCCACAAGAGAAAGCAGGAAAGATCAAAAATTGACACTGTAACATCGCAATTAAAAGAACTAGAGAAGCAAGAGCAAACACATTCGAAAGCTAGCAGAAGGCAAGAAATAACTAAGATCAGAGCAGAACTGAAGGAGATAGAGACACAAAAAACCCTCCAAAAAATCAATGAATCCAGGAGTTGGTTTTTTGAAAAGATCAACAAAATTGACAGACCACTAGCAAGACTAATAAAGAAGAAAAGAGAGAAGAATCAAATCGACGCAATTAAAAATGATAAAGGGGATATCACCACCGACCCCACAGAAATACAAACTACCATCAGAGAATACTATAAACACCTCTATGCAAATAAACTGGAAAACCTAGAAGAAATGGATAATTTCCTGGACACTTACACTCTTCCAAGACTAAACCAGGAAGAAGTTGAATCCCTGAATAGACCAATAGTAGGCTCTGAAATTGAGGCAATAATTAATAGCCTACCAACCAAAAAAAGTCCAGGACCAGATGGATTCACAGCTGAATTCTACCAGAGGTATAAGGAGGAGTTGGTACCATTCCTTCTGAAACTATTCCAATCAATAGAAAAAGAGGGAATCCTCCCTAACTCATTTTATGAGGTCAACATCATCCTGATACCAAAGCCTGGCAGAGACACACAAAAAAAGAGAATTTTAGACCAATATCCCTGATGAACATCGATGCAAAAATCCTCATTAAAATACTGGCAAACCGGATTCAACAACACATCAAAAAGCTTATCCACCATGATCAAGTGGGCTTCATCCCTGGGATGCAAGGCTGGTTCAACATTTGCAAATCAATAAACATAATCCAGCATATAAACAGAACCAAAGACAAGAACCACATGATTATCTCAATAGATGCAGAAAAGGCTTTTGACAAAATTCAACAGCCCTTCATGCTAAAAACGCTCAATAAATTCGGTATTGATGGAACGTACCTCAAAATAATAAGAGCTATTTATGACAAACCCACAGCCAATATCATACTGAATGGGCAAAAACTGGAAAAATTCCCTTTGAAAACTGGCACAAGACAGGGATGCCCTCTCTCACCACTCCTATTCAACATAGTGTTGGAAGTTCTGGCTAGGGCAATCAGGCAAGAGAAAGAAATCAAGGGTATTCAGTTAGGAAAAGAAGAAGTCAAATTGTCCCTCTTTGCAGATGACATGATTGTATATTTAGAAAACCCCATTGTCTCAGCCCAAAATCTCCTTAAGCTGATAAGCAACTTCAGCAAAGTCTCAGGATACAAAATTAATGTGCAAAAATCACAAGCATTCTTATACACCAATAACAGACAAACACAGAGCCAAATCATGAATGAACTTCCATTCACAATTGCTTCAAAGAGAATCAAATACCTAGGAATCCAACTTACAAGGGATGTAAAGGACCTCTTCAAGGAGAACTACAAACCACTGCTCAGTGAAATCAAAGAGGACACAAACAAATGGAAGAACATACCATGCTCATGGATAGGAAGAATCAATATCGTGAAAATGGCCATACTGCCCAAGGTAATTTATAGATTCAATGCCATCCCCATCAAGCTACCAATGAGTTTCTTCACAGAATTGGAAAAAACTGCTTTAAAGTTCATATGGAACCAAAAAAGAGCCCGCATCTCCAAGACAATTCTAAGTCAAAAGAACAAAGCTGGAGGCATCACGCTACCTGACTTCAAACTATACTACAAGGCTACAGTAACCAAAACAGCATGGTACTGGTACCAAAACAGAGATATAGACCAATGGAACAGAACAGAGTCCTCAGAAATAATACCACACATCTACAGCCATCTGATCTTTGACAAACCTGAGAAAAACAAGAAATGGGGAAAGGATTCCCTATTTAATAAATGGTGCTGGGAAAATTGGCTAGCCATAAGTAGAAAGCTGAAACTGGATCCTTTCCTTACTCCTTATACGAAAATTAATTCAAGATGGATTAGAGACTTAAATGTTAGACCTAATACCATAAAAATCCTAGAGGAAAACCTAGGTAGTACCATTCAGGACATAGGCATGGGCAAAGACTTCATGTCTAAAACACCAAAAGCAACGGCAGCAAAACCTAAATTGACAAATGGGATCTAATTAAACTAAAGAGCTTCTGCACAGCAAAAGAAACTACCATCAGAGTGAACAGGCAACCTACAGAATGGGAGAAAATTTTTGCAATCTACTTATGTGACAAAGGGCTAATATCCAGAACCTACAAAGAACTCAAACAAATTTACAAGAAAAAAACAACCCCATCAAAAAGTGGGCAAAGGATATGAACAGACATTTCTCAAAAGAAGACATTCATACAGCCAACAGACATATGAAAAAATGCTCATCATCACTGGCCATCAGAGAAATGCAAATCAAAACCACAATGAGATACCATCTCACACCAGTTAGAATGGCGATCATTCAAAAGTCAGGAAACAACAGGTGCTGGAGAGGATGTGGAGAAATAGGAACACTTTTACACTGTTGGTGGGATTGTAAACTAGTTCAACCATTATGGAAAACAGTATGGCGATTCCTCAAGGATCTAGAACTAGATGTACCATATGACCCAGCCATCCCATTACTGGGTATATACCCAAAGGATTATAAATTATGCTGCTATAAAGACACATGCACACGTATGTTTATTGCAGCACTATTCACAATAGCAAAGACTTGGAATCAACCCAAATGTCCATCAGTGACAGATTGGATTAAGAAAATGTGGCACATATACACCATGGAATACTATGCAGCCATAAAAAAGGATGAGTTTGCGTCCTTTGTAGGGACATGGATGCAGCTGGAAACCATCATTCTTAGCAAACTATCACAAGAACAGAAAACCAAACACCGCATGTTCTCACTCATAGGTGGGAACTGAACAATGAGATCACTTGGACTCAGGAAGGGGAACATCACACACCGGGGCCTATCATGGGGAGGGGGGAGGGGGGAGGGATTGCATTGGGAGTTATACCTGATGTAAATGACAAGTTGATGGGTGCAGCAGACCAACATGGCACAAGTATACATATGTAACAAACCTGCACGTTATGCACATGTACCCTACAACTTAAAGTATAATAATAATAATAAATAAATTAAAAAAAAAAAAGTCATTCAGCCATTATATGTCTTTTCTGGTTTTTCATACATTCTTGGCGTTTTTTCCTTTTTCTTATTGTTTATCACTGTAGTTTGATGGAGTCCTATAGTGGTACCATTTAAGTCTTTTCCTCCTTTGTGTGATTGCTTTACAAATGAGTTTTATACTTTCGTATTTCAAAGTTAATATTTTTAGCATTTTTGTTTTTGAGATGGAGTTTCAATCTTGTTGCCCAGGCTGGAGTGCAGTGGTGCAATCTCAGGTCACTGCAACCTCCGCCTCCCAGGTTCAAGTGATTCTTCTGCCTCAGCCTTCCCAGTAGCTGGGATTACAGACATGAGCCACCATGCCCAGCCAATTTTGTATTTTTAGTAGAGACGGGGTTTCTCCACGATTTGGTCAGGTTCATCTTGAGCACCCAACCTCAGGTGATTCGCCTGCCTCAGCCTCCAAAAGTGCTGGGATTACAAGCATGCGCCACCCCGCCCAGCCCTATTTTGAGCATTTCTTGTAGGGTCAGTCTAGTGGTAATGAATTCCTTCAGTCTTTGCTTATCTGGGAATCAGTCTATTTTGCCTTCATTTGTGAAGGATAATTTTGCTAGAGATGGTATTCTGGGTTGCCAGTTCCTTTTTTTTTTTTTTACCCCCCAGCACTTTGAATATACCATCTCATTCTCTTCTGACCTGTGAGGTTTCTTCTGAGAAATCTGCTGTTAGTTTGATGAGGTTTCCTTTGTAGGTGACTAGATGCTTTTCTGTTGCTGTTTTTAGGATTTCCTCTTTATCATTGACTTTAGACAGTCTGATTACAATATGCCATGCAGAAAACCTTTTCATATTGTATCTGCCTGAGAATCATTAAGCATCCTATATCTGAGTGTGTTAATCTGTTGCTAGACTTGGCAAGTTTTCCTCTTTGTTTCTTCTTTTTTGATAATACTGATAATTTGTAAATTTGGTTACTTTAAAATTGTCCCAAATGTCACAAAGGCTTTGATTATATTTTTTAAATTCTCTGTTCTTTATTTTGTTTTACTGGATTATTTCAAAAGACCCGTCTTGAGGATTTGAAATTCTTCATTTTGCCTGATTCTAAGATTTTAAATGCATTTTGTTCCCTTCAATGAATTATTCTGTTCCAGATTTCTATTTGGTTCTTTAAAAAAATTTATCTCTTCAGTAAATTTCTCATGTATTTCCTGAATTATTTTTCTGATTTTTTTATATTCAGAATTCACTTGTATCTCACTAAGATTCTTGAAAGTCAATATTTTGAATTCTTTATCTGGGATTTTGAAATGTTCTTAAGATATATTGATGGAGTATTGTGTTCCTTTGGAGATGTCATATTTCTTTGCTTTTTCATGTTTTCTCTCTCCTTATGTTGGTATCTGCACATCTGGTATAACAGTTGGTTCTTCCTATTTTTGAATTTACTTTCATAAGGGAGGACTTTTTCCTGAAGGTGTATCTATGGTGTTGGTTGGATGGGGTACTTTGGCTTTGATTCTGGGTGGATGCAATGGTGTAGTCTCTATATGATTTTTTTTGGCAGTAAACAACATCAGTGATATCTGTGATTTCCTTGGTAAGTTATGTTAGAGTGTTGTTATTAGCAGAGGCTGTGGTGAAGTGCTGAGGACTGGGATGCCAGGTAGGCCAGTCTTTAGACCCCAGTAGTTGCAGTGGTGAGTTGAGGGTGCCTGTCTTTGTGCCCCAGTGTGGAATACCCTGGCACCTGTGTTGGAGCAGGCTGATTCTTGGCTTCCAGGTAGCTTTCTCACCTGGAGGTAGTGGCAGCAGTGGACCACGTGGTTGGATGTTCTCGGGCTCCTAGGCAGCTTGTGTGGCGTGGCAAGAGCAGTAGCAGTGGTAGGATGATCCTCTGCATCCTGAGTAGTGTGCATGGATACTGTGAGTGGCTGTGATGGGCTGGACAGGCAAGTCTCCAGGCCTGAGGTAGCACTTGTAGGTAGATTTCAGCTTATGTGGTAGTGGCTAGTAAGTTAGGCCCAACCTCAGTACCCTGTGAGGAATGTTCAGGTACCCAAGGTGGTAGATTGGATTGGACAATCTCCAGGACTTCGATCTATGTGCTCTGTCTCAGGAATGGAGAACAAAGCGAGGCTGGGTAGGCTTTTGTTCAGCCTCCACAGTGGTGAGAGGAGGCACCAGCTGTGATGGGCAGGGGTAGGGCAATTGTTAGGCCCTAGGCAGAGTGCTTGAGTGAGGGGCAATAGCAGCTACATTGAGGCCCTGCCACTGGAGAGGATGTGGCCATCATCAGTGGCCACAGCCTGGACTGGCAGGTGGGGAATGTGTGTCTCTTTCATGCCCCAGTTTTAGTGAGGCTTGATGCGCTGCCCACGTGGTGGTAGCCTGCACCTAACTCTTCATCCTGCATCAGCTGCAGCAACCCCTGCCCAGCTCATCACCAATTCCAGCAGCAACTTGTGTCTCCATCTTAGATCTCAGCAACATATGCCTACCAGCACTGGGTGCTTCAGCTCGTGTCTCACTGACTTCTTAGCGTTGGCTTCAGGAGCACTCCCAGCTTGCCCCACTGTCCCAGCAGTAATAGCCTGAGTTTCCTTAATGCCTCAGTCCTGGCACTGCTGGGTCCCAGGACAGCAAGCAGTTTGTCAAAGGCTAGGTTTGGAAATAACGCCTTGCTGTAGCTGCTTAGGTCTCAGAAAGGATGTGGGGCCCAGTGTTGAGTTCTCTCTTAGGAGCAGTTCCATCTCATGGGCTCCTGGTAGCTCCCTGTGTTAGTTTCAGGGTCTGGGAGGGTTGAGGGCTTTTCAAGTGGCCAGGATTACACAATTCCATGGTGGGGATGTTGGCTGCTGGAAGTCTCACATCCATTTCTTACTTTGGGAAATCACTCCTGGCTCTCAGCTGATCCCAGTCAGGGAGGATGCAAGAGGCAACCTCTTTCCCTGTTTTTGGTGCTTCCTGTCCCTTCTTTGTTGAATTCCATTGTTCTCTTGGATAATATATTTGAAATGTGACTGTCTATATACTGTTCTGGTTTTCCTAAGTGGAGGAGTCAGGCATATAAAATGCTTCTAGTGAACCCTCCCCTACTCAAAAAGTTAATACAAATGTATTAAACTTGCTAGTTAAAATACACATTTTCGTATTAAATAAAATCTAACCATGTATCACAGAGACACATCAAAATAATAAAGGCGTAGTTGAGAGCAAAAAGGAAAAGATAAATGAGAAATACTGGAGAAAGGCTTAGGTAGCTGTACTAATATTAAACAAAATAGGCTCTAAAATACAAAGCTTTATTAGTAATAAAGAGCTTCACTTCATATTGATAAATGGTTTACCAGAGAGATCTAATGGTTACAAACTTATATTCACTAATAAAATACCCTGAAAATTATAAAGGTAGAAATTTGGAGTTAAGGAGTATGTTGATAAATCCACCACCAAGGTGGGAAATTTCAGCATGGCTTTCTCAGTGATCACAGTACAAACATAAAATGTTAATAACAATCAAGATGACCTTAATGCATTTCACAAAATTGATACAATAGACACATACAGAAACGTGCCCCAAATAAATACTGCATTTGGGCAAGAAAAAGAAAGAAAATATCTAAGAATAAATAAATTAAAAATATAGGTTAGCGGTTACCTTTAGCGGCAGGGTGGGTCAAGCTGGAGGATGGGATTAGGAAGAAACACACAAGTAGCTTCAGTAATATTAATAATGGTCCAGTGCTTGAATGATGTGTTCATGGTATATTTTAATATGGTAGATCTTAACTTGCATTTATATTACATGTATTTTTACTGCATCTGTTAAATATAACATAACAAAATTTTGTTCCTCAGATATTCTCCTCATTCTTCAGTGTGTTTCAGATTTGTTCTTGGTGTGGGAGGTACTGTATTCTGACCATATCAGGAAAGATGTCAGAAAGTGATTCATGTCAATACCATTTGACCTGGCAATGCCATTACTGGGTATACACCCAAAGGGATATAAATCATTCTATTATAAAGATACATGCACACATATGTTCATTGCAGCACTGTTCACAATAGCAAAGATGTGGACTTAACCCAAATACCCATCAATGATAGACTGGATAAAGAAAATGTGGTACATATACACCGTGGAATACTAGGCAGCCATACAAAGGAATGAGATCATATCCTTTGCAGGTACGTGGATGGAACTGGAAGCCATTATCCTCAGCAAACTAACACAGGAACAGAAAACCAAACACCACGTGTTCTCACTTATAAGTGGGAGCTGCACAATGAGAACACATGGATTAAAGGAAGGGAATAACACATGGTGGGGCCTGTCGGAGTGGGAAGGTGGAGGGAGAGCATCAGCATAAAAGAGCTAATGCATGTGGGGCTTAAACCTAGGTGATGTGATGAAGGTGCAGCAAACCACCATGGCACATGTTTACCTGTGTAACCTGCATGTCCTGCACGTGTATCTCAGAACTTAAATAATATTTAAAAAATAATAAGAGGAAAGAAAGTGATTTATGTCCTCTCTCAGCAGACTTTCCATTCTAATTAATGTTAACTAAGTGCCCACCATTCTGTCTTTTTAATACCAACAACCTATAATATGTCAGTGGACAGTTAGTTCTTCACAATGACAATGGAAAGAAAGTTAGGTATATGAACTAATCCCTCCAATCTCTGAGAAACCTGGAGTAGATAGGTGCCTTCTTTTATGGACCATCTATTCCTTTTACCTTCAGTTACAGCATCACAGAAGTACATGATTTTGGTAAGTCAGTATTTGTATAGTTTCCAAATGAAGAAACTGAGCAACAGTCAAGTAACTTAGGGTCAGATATATTTTCTACTTTCAAAGACCTCTATAGTAAAGCCCACATTTTTCCTGATACTAATTCCAAAATTCAGTAAACTACAAAGCAAAATTTTCTGGTTTCTTATACTGATATTAACGTGGCTTTGAGTTAAACTGATTTGGCATAATTGGGCCATGTTAAGGCAGCTTGAATGGCTTATTTTATTTTCCACAAAGTCACATTTAAAGAAACTTTTGTGAAGATAATGAATCCTCATTTAACAAATTTGTTTGGGGCATTTAAAATATGAAAGGTAGGCACCAAAAGATTACACTGACGTTTAAACTTTTTTTTTTTAACTTTCCATTTTGAAATAATTTCAGAGTTACAAAAATAAAGTTCAAAAATAGTGCAAAAAATTTCTGTATACACTTCATGCAGATTCCCCAAATGATCTTACAATTATAAAAATGATAAAAATCAGGAAATTAACGTTGATATAATATTATCATCTAACCTAAAAATCTTATTCAGATTTCACCAGTTGTCCCAATAATATGTATTTTTTTCCTGGCTCAGCAGGGAATCCATGGTTACATGATGCATTTAATTTTTATGTCTTATTAGTGACCTTTTTTGAAACAGTTTTTTAGTTTTACTAGTCTCATGACCTTGGCACTTTAATAAAACATGGAACAATGATTTTGTAGGATATACTTTAGTTTGGATTTGCCTGTGTTGTATCCTCGTGATTGAATGTAGATTATGCCTTTTGAGTGAGACTACCACAGAACTAACTGATCCTGTGTCTTTCTCAGCATATCATATCAGCTGCACATGGTATCAATTTGTCCCATTGCTGGTGATGTCAGCTTTAATCATTTGATTAAGGTGGTGTCTGCCAAGTTTCTCCAACATAAAGTTACTATTTTTTTCTTTGTAATTAATAAGTATCTTGAGGGGAGATACTTTGAAACTACATGAACATCCATCATACATTTTTCATTGTATATTTGCCCACTAATTTTACTATCTAGTGATGATTTTTACCTGAAGCAGTTATTACTATGGTATTTTACAAATAATAATCATCTAACCCCATCATTTCTTTACATCTAGTAGTTGGAATTCTACTCTGAAGAAGAGCTCCTCCTTATCCCACATTTACTTATTTATTCATTAAAAAATATATATCATTATGAACTTTTGGATGTCTTTTTCATTCTATGGGTAATAATCTATTACCAGCATTATTTATTTTTTGTTTCAAGTATTCCAGTATTGTCCATTGGTAGCCTCTTCATGTTGACTTCTGTATCTTTTTATTATGTTCATATTGATTTTTAAGTATTTACTTGATTTCAGGCACCACAATGTTTCAGGCTCATCTTGTACTTTTCCTGCTGCAGTTCTGAAATAAATCATTTCTCCAAGGAGCCCTGGTCAGGGAATAATGCTGAGGAACAGGATTCAAAGCTTTTGAAATTGCCCAGAGAGCTGCAAACGTTCAAGTATTGACTGTGGAGATATTTGTTATTCAATGTACCAACAAAGTTGTCTGTATGATTTTTTAAGTGTCATTTTATAAGACTAGGTCTGCAAAAGCAATGATGTAGTAAAATTAAAATTTTAATTTTGGCACGCCAGGAAAAATAGCCATCACATTTACCATCTGGTTTCAATGTATTCATTTTATTTTTATTTTATGAACAATTTACAGGAGTAAGAATAAAGAGATAGTAAAAAAAACAGCAAAATAAGAATTTAAACATAGCAAACCAAATTTTTATTTCATGTTTTCCTGATTTTGGAGGTAACATAACTTGAAATTGGCAATGCCTTTGAATGCAAATAACTGCTCATGAGCTGTCATATATGAACCTGGAACATAATCATCTCGTAAATACTGGCTCCAGATTTTAAACAGATCTCTAGAAGGTTATAGCTCATCATTACGTCGGGTTCTTCTTGCATATGTGTTATTATCACAGTGTAATGCTATGGAAAAATTTGAGGGTTCATGATTTTGTAGAAAAGGTGGTCATGTTTTTCTTTCACAATTACAAAAATATTTTCATTTTTACTTTTATAAATGTCAATCAGATTGATCAACCCAAGGAACTTTTAAAATTTCTACATAATGTGTTTTTCCAGTCACCTTTACACATATACCTACCTTCAGCATTTGTCCGTTTATGAATATAAAGTAAATTTTTGCCAACAAATATTATAAAAGATAAAATAATTGTCATATGTCCTTTTACCAAAGCAGGATGGTCCAGGTTCTTGTTGCAAAATATTAATGATGAAGTCCTTCCCATTAAATAATTATTGGGTTAGAATATCATGTTTCCTTTTTGTCTTTGTAAATATATTGTTTACTCTGATTCTCAAGTCTGACAGAACTGATCTGAAAGACTCATAGCCCAAGATTTTGCTTCTATGGTCAGTTTTACCTCATCATTATAATCTCAAGTGCTCTGTCTCTGCCTTCATTTTCTCACTCATCTAATTATTGTGAAATATCTTTCTCTTAATTTTATTCTTTATTCCATTTTGGGCAGAAAATTAAGAATTCTGAATTCTTAACTGTGTTCAATGGAAGCTGAAAAGAATATGGCAAAGATGGCATCTCTAGACTTCTTTTATAACTTTTTGAAAGATGATGTATTAGACAACACAATTAGAAAACTGAAGGATGATAGAGTGGTGACATTCATTTCTAGGCAATTTTGTAATTTCTTTTGTTTCCTTATTATTTTAGTTGTTTAGCATAGTTAAAAATAATTGATGAATGATGATGAAGTAATTCCTAGCATGATGAAATAGCAAAATGTTTTAAAATACAGGAAATATGAGATCACTAAAATCTCGTAATGTATCTTAGATCCTATAATGCATCTTAGGTTTATAAAATGATCGATAGACTAAGTGATTAAGAAAATGAGTTTAACTTACTAAGTATTTTTTCCTTTTGACTTTTGGAAAACCTGTGAGAAACAAAAATCATGAAATACCAGTCTTTACAAATAATTAAAACTGCTGCACAGAGAAACTTAAAAACTGAACTTAGGGCTGGGTGTGGTGGCTTACGCCTATAATCCCAGCACTTTGGGAGGCCAAGGCAGGCGGATCACTTGAGGTCAGGAGTTCATGACCAGCCTAGCCAACAAGGTGAAATGCCATCTCTCCTAAAAATACAAAAATTAGCTGGGCATAGTGGCGGGTGCCTGTAATCCCTGCTACTGGGGAAGCTGAGGCAGCAGAATCACCTGAATCCAGGCAGCGGCGGTTGCAGTGAGCCGAGATTGCGCGCCACTGCACTCTAGCCTGGGTGACAGAGCAAGTCTCCATCTTCAAAAAAAAAAAAAAAACAAAGCAACAACAACAAAAAACTCAGACAAACAAAGAACTAGGATCAGTGGACTCTGGTGGTATTGCAAAGGTTAAAAAGTTTGATTCAGTCACATGGTGAATAAAAGGATAGGGACATTGGTAAGACCACTTTTTCCCTAAACCCAGTAATACTCCAGAAGTGGATCCTTAATGAAACTAACTTTTAATTTTCTGCTTTTGTTACCTGGACATTATACTGTGTTCAAAGGAGCATGCAAATGTAATGAGCTATCAGCTGTGAGCAAGTTTATTAAATAGAGTGAATGAAGAGAGAACCAGACCAATAATTCCAGAATTCTAACTAGCTCAGGCTTGAACATTAACTAGTTCTGTTTCTTTGGGCTAATCCTGGAAATTACGTATATTGGAAAGAACAGTAGTAGCCTTCGAGTCAGCCACAAGAAGAACCTGCTTCTTTGGACTCAAGCTCCCTGCCTCTCAATTTCCTCATGTTTAATAGAGATAATAAAACCCTGCTTCACAGGGTTATTGTAAGTACTAAATAAACTACTAGAGACTGTCAGACTCTGGAGGGCTAGAACTCTCTTAGCCATCTTTGTCTTTCCTGTGACTGAAAGTTATGTGAGTATTTATTGGGTAAATTATGTTACACATGTTTATGAACTGTATATTATAAACTGTAAAATGTACAATTACAAGGTCATTTTGTTTGTATCAGTACAGCTGTATTAAGTGCTCTACAAATTTAAGGTCTTTTCCTTTATCTTAAAAATCCTTTGGGAAAAGAGAGTTCTAGTTTAATCAGTGCCTCCTTCTACATGGGCTCATTGTTTTTATCAAACCAAGGAAAAATGAAAAAGAAAATTTTGGGACATTTTCTAGAATTTGATATTTACCAAGTGTAGATTTATATTTATTAAGCCTCATCTCTTGATTATTTTTTAAATGGCAGGCAATAAATCAATTAGTTTATTATTGTGTTTGTCCTAAATTGGATGACTGACTGGTTCATAAGTTCAGAAATTTCACTGTGGTGCTGTAAATTTTGTAGAGTAAAACATCTTTGTATGTCCTCTAAGATTACATGGTCTAAAAATACTAGTTTAGGTTTGTCAATAACAATTTAAAATTTTTCTTGCCTTATCTTTTCCCTTGTCATTTAATTCATTTATTACAAATCTTAAGAGAAATTGACTTGAATAATTTCTCAAATCTTTGGTCTCTTTGCCATTTTAATATAATCTCAATTTCATATATAGGGAGATCAAGCCTTTAAGAAATCCTGGGGTGATCATTTGAAAGTTATACCCCACCTGCCAACTCCCCATCCCCATCTTTTGTGGCTCTGCAATATAGCCTATTCAGCAAAGGGAAATAAACCTAACTTGGATTTACACATATAACTTACTTAACTCACTAGTTAGTTTGGTTAGAGTCATTTTTCAGGAACTGACTATAAATTAGGTGAATGTTTATTGCAGCACCATTCAAGTTTCCTTGAGAAGTCACTTAGGCCTCTGGCAGAGAAAGTAGAATCTAAGGCTTGATGACTGTAAGTTTGATCTACTGTTTAACCCTCCCGGATCCTGGCCAGAGCTTGGGCTGTCAATAACTGTTGCCTTAACATCAGTGTATGATTGTATGTATGTGAAACACTCTATCCTTATTTGTATCTTTCGTTAGTTGACAGGTTCACAAAAGGTAAGAACTATAGTTAGCCTTCGGATGATACTAAAGCAAAAAAATAGAGGAAATTCCTAAATTGGGGTTGAGTCTAGAAGGGTCTCCTACAACACTTCAAATTCTATACTTTTATTATGTAACAAGTGTTATTACCATAGTAGTTCCATAACACTTGGCCATTGACTGGCTGCTTATCACCTGTGTCACAGATCCCATTCTGTTATCTACTCCCTTAGATCTTTATAAACAACGAGTGGCAGAACTCAGAGAGTGGGAGAGTGTTCCCTGTCTATAATCCAGCCACAGGAGAACAGGTGTGCGAAGTTCAAGAAGCAGACAAGGTATGTCTTTTTCAGAAAAAGATTCCCTATGAAATAACTGCCTTCAAACAGCAGAGCAGTAAACATATGCTCTCAATACATAACTACATGCTCATGCTTCACTTTTTTCATGACAGCAGATAGTTCTTCCTTTATTTGGAGTGTTTTTCTTCAGTTGTGCCTCTTCCTCTCTAACAGGCAGATGTAGACAAAGCAGTGCAGGCAGCCCGCCTGGCTTTCTCTCTTGGTTCAGTGTGGAGAAGGATGGATGCTTCAGAAAGAGGACGTCTGTTGGATAAGCTTGCAGACTTGGTGGAACGGGACAGGGCAGTTCTTGCAGTAAGTAACCTAAGAAAACGTTAAGTCTTTACCCTACATTTACCATTCTGCTGAAATTTACGTTCCTTGGTTTTATTTTTATTTTTATTTTTATTTTATTTTATTTTATTTTATTTTATTTTATTTTATTTATTTATTTAGAGATGGAGTCTAGCTCTGTTGCCCAGGCTGGAGTGCAGTGGCACGATTTCAGCTCACTGCAACCTCTGCCTCCCAGGTTCAAGCGATTCTCCTGCCTCAGCCTCCTGAGTAGCTGGGATTACAAGCGTGTGCCACCATGCCCGGCTAATTTTTGTATTTTTAGTAGAGACGGGGTTTCACTATGTTGGTCAGGCTGGTCTCGAACTCCTAAAAGGATGCTTTGAAGCAGACCTGGGGAAAAAGCAAAGGAATATGTAATACATATAAAAATTAGACATGTTTGGATTTGGGGATCAGATGGAGAAGTGGAGGATCAGCTGAATATCTTAATTTTGAAGAGAAAACTAGAGCTTTCCATGACTGATAAGGACCTTCCTTTCTACAACTCCCCCTTCCCATGACAAATTAAAAACAGTCAAGCAACAAGAGAGTCACCATGCTGCTTGGAGAAAACCAATATCAAATGATTCTTTTGAGAATGAAATAGAACAAGTGTTTACCTCCCCAGAGTTAACCTCTCTTGACTAAAGAGAATCCTTCAGAAGCAGAGGGGATGGTACGGACCTCCCATACACTTCTGCTCCGTTTGCCCTGTCATTCTGTGAGCCAATAGAAAGGAGAGACAGCAGGAGACAGCAACTTACTTTCACTAAAACAATGATTTTCCTCACATAAGGAACTTCTCCTGCCCTAATGGGTTTTGTTGTTGTTGCTGTTTTTAAAATAAAATTCAATTTCTTAGAGAATATAAACTTTTTGGAAACCGGAACCATTTAGGAATGTATGCACTATATACTTGGGATCTCCACCTAGGATCAATGAGTATTTAGGGTTTCCTTGTTCAGTCAGGGCATTCAAGCCATTAGTACTATATCCTTCCCCCTACTTGGGAAAATAGGTCATTATTGGGCTTGCTTTCGGGGAAGAAAGCATTTTTTCCCTTTGTCAGTGTCCCTCCTACCATAGTTCTTCCCTTCTACCATCCCCCTCAGGAATCTGTTGATAGTATAGGAACAAAATGATTCCTTTATGGAAATGGTTTGGGATTCTAGCTATATATACCATTTATTTGTATATAAAAACATTTTCTAATCTGGCACTCTAGGGAATACTGTTCCAATGAGGTGTTTATACATACTGTGAAAAAGGTGTTTCATGATGATGAAACTCTTTGCAGATTCGCAAGACACTGGGCATATTAAAGGCTCAGGAAAAGCCTACTAAATGCTTCTCAAGCTTATTTGAGCCTCATCACCATTTTTCTGGCTAACATACCAATATCATGCAAAACCAAGTGTTTTGGGACACATTAGAGAATGCTATTTTTATACTTGTCTCTTCACTGGATTATCATTTTCTTGAGAATTGAACTTGTATTTTACCTTTTTTTTTGGTAATCCTAGCATGGTTCTTGGCAAATGAGGGCACATAGGTGGTCAATAAATGACTGTTTAATTGAGCTAAAGATATATGGTATCTATAGTATTGGATTAACACCATACTAGAAGATGATTAATTTCTGCAGTTACATTTTCATATAATAAAACTCAAATGCCTTTCTTTTTCTTCTCTGTGTCCCACTGATCAAGTCTTTTTTCCTACCACACCTAAATGAGATTCCTGCTTTTAAACACTCTCAAGCTATGAGAAAAGTGAGTTTTAGTAAAAGGTAGCCTGTGGAAGAAAGGGGAGCTCCTGACTGGAAAACTGAAGTTAATACTGCATCCAAAGTAAACACAGTTGAAAATAGACCTAGAGCTGGCAATTCTCAGTGGATTTGACTGTTGTCAGCCGCTCACAGGGACCATTTAGGCAACCCAAATTCTGGTTATTGACATTATTCACTCTATGCTGTGTAGATTTTGGTGCTGTGCTAGCTGTACAGAGAATGTAATGCCGATCTTGTAAACATATACATGTTCTAAAAGGTACTAGGAAATAGTTTGATTCTGTTTTTTTAAGGGTGAGCCAATATACAGTGATAAGTAACATGATATTTTTAAATAAGTTTCATTTTATACACATACTAAGTACATAAATTGTACTGGAAGTCATAGTATTTTCATCTCATTGATTGGATAATATTTTAATTTTAGCTTTGTCAGAGATGAAATAATTTTCACACCAGTATGTCCTACAAAATATACTTGTAGGAAAAAAAGAAAATTACAAACATGTTTTTGTTTATTTCATTTGTTGAACTTGTAACACCTTTAATATTTCTCAGGTCAAAATACTCTTCTCATTTCAGCGTATTCATTTTTCATTGTTTTTGTTACAGACTTAGCCAGTTCAGGAACATGTCGTTAAAATAATAATGTTTATAATGTAAAGCAGTTCAATATTGCTATTTTTATTAAATGGAGCAGATATTTCACTCCTAATAGGTAATGGTTGTTAACGTAAATGTTTACAAAAAACCAGCCTTTAAGTTGTTAACATCTGGGCTTCCCTAGAGGAGTTCTTGTTTATTTGGTAGTAATAAATAAACTTGCTGTGCACTGTGGATATTCCATTTCTCAGCAGGGGTCTTGGCAGCTGTGGAGAACACTTTCTATTCTCATCAGTTGCATAAAGAGCCCATGTTTCTGCTCCTCTTTATGGATTCATATTACTGGTATAGACGCCAAAAAATCCCCAATGAGCTCTGATCATTAATATAACGGAAGCTGTTTTGACAAGCAGAACATTTCTTTATCATTAAATAAATATTGTGTTAATATATTTGGATAGTGGTTACTGGAAGCACACAGGCACAGGAACATGCACATACATACTCATTGTGATTTGTACTGGGAACTAAACCAAACTGACAGTACTAGAAATTTTTTTATTTGAGAATAAATAAAAAGATTTATTTGACCAGGTATGCATCTCCATATTCATTTGTATTCTGTCTCTTCCTTTTTTTTTTCTGCTCTAGAAATTAGTGTATCACTGGAAAGTTCTGGGGACTTAATATCTCTCCATTTCTTTTCCAACAGACCATGGAATCCCTAAATGGTGGCAAACCATTCCTGCAAGCTTTTTATGTGGATTTGCAGGGCGTCATCAAAACCCTTCGATATTACGCAGGCTGGGCTGATAAAATTCATGGGATGACCATTCCTGTAGGTATGTGAAATCAGAGTATGTTGAAAAGGAAAATGAGACCACCAGAAATGCACTTTGGCTATCAAACACAAACAGTAGTCACACAGAATACAGATATGAGCACTCTCACAGCATTTAGAACTGAGTGAAGAACCAACCAAATTATGTCACTGACTCTGACAGTGTCCCTTTTTCTATAGATAGTCCACATATAAGTATAGGGGCATGTCACTTCATTCATCTAAGGAACAGGTATGTATTTGTCAGCTGGTAAGTGGTCAGCATTGTGCTAGATGAGGTGCTGGTGTAGGTATGAAAGGGGCATTATTGGATGGAGGGAAGTCAAGGAAAATTCCAACAAGGTTAAGGCTTGCTCCTTGCCCTCCTGAAACTTAAGATCTACTCATTGGAAGGAAATACTCTTAAATGTTAACAGTTGTCTCTGGTGAGATTATGCCTGATTTTTGGTTGCTTTTTTATATTTTTCTCTACTTTCTATATTTCTCAAATGGCCATGAATTACTTTCATAATCTAAAAACAACAGTAATCCTAACCATTTTTATTATTAAGATTCATGTTAGATGACAGAACCAACAAAACAAAAAACTTAAAGGCCCCTTTAGGAATGTTACAATTGGGTGCTAAGTTGTGTGCTTCACCTGTCAGTGCTGTAGCCGTTTAAATGAGAGGAAAAGTATCCAAGACTAAAGCAACTAAAGCGGTCAGTGAAGAGATGTTGATCTGTGCTTGAATACTAGTGATAGGTAATACCATTTGAGTGCTTTCACAGCAACCCCAAGAGAAAGGCACTGTTATAAACATCTTCAGTTTACAAAAGTGTAAAGAGGTCTGGTAAAGTAAAATTAGTCTCCCGAATTCACAGAGTAAATAAGTTTTAGAGCTAAAACTTTGACGTTAGAACCTAGGCTTGTAACCGCTTCACTAGAGAATTCAAAATAGAGCCTAGGAGGAAGAGATATCCTTATAGGAAAGGGATGGACTGAAAGAGATAGGGCATGGTGAATAGACATAAGGAAAGGAAATACACATTTACTGAGTGGATACTAGATGCTACTTAGCACTGTGCCGGGTGCTCTACCTGTGTTCTCCAGAAGGCAGTCTGCTTTCCATGGAGAGTGCATAGTAACAGGAGTGGAAAGTAATGCTGAGGACTTTGAAGTGTCTTTTTTGGGCCTTCCTAGCCAGGCTGAGCAGTATTGATTTACTAAAAAAGGGAGTGGTTTGGCCGATAGTGTGGATGGCTGGGAACAGTGCTTCCCAAATTTAATGTATGCATAAATCATCGAGGGTCTTCTTCAAGTGCAGTTTTTGACTGAATAGGTCTGGGATGGGGCCTGAGACTCTGCATGTCTAACCAGCTGCTTGTCTTCTGCATTGAGTAGCAAGGAGAGGACACAGCAGAACCAAGTTAGGTGGCTGTTGTGATGCCTCGTGTAGGTGTGGTATGACAAGGGAATAATAATATACAGTGAGAATGGAGGTTTAGAGACAAGACTTCCAAGGATTATTTTTTACATCGCCCCCACAAATGATGATGACATGTGGAATGTTAGTTTTAGAAAACAGGTTTCTGATCATAGGGGCTTTTCCTTTCCATCCAGAGGTTTTTCCCTTGTTCAGCTGACTGAAAAGGATGGAGAAGATTGCTCTTGGGGAAAGTCCAAATCTTAGTTCAGTTCTGACTCTAAGGATATTATAGAACAGTTGTTCTCCAGCACCACTTGCAGAATGTGGGGATGGCCTAAGTAAGGTAAAAAGTACTATTCATTATGAGCATACCTAGTACAGGGCCTAAGAATTAAAACCTTTGTTAACAATGGGACACATGTCACTCTTTTTAGGTGGGCCTGTCCTATATCAGTACAGAAGGTAAATTAACAAGCTCAAAGTCCCTAGTTGTGTTTTTTTTCTTGGCCCCACCCCACCTGCCATTTCATTATTAGAACAACAGATATGTTTTATGCATTTAAATATCTTTTCAAACTATTTATAAAGCTCTGAAGAAGATTGTGAAGCAGAAGGCAATGCACATAGATCTCTATTTGGCCTAACGGTATCTTGGTTTTCTTTTACTTCCTCAGAAGGGAAGATCCTGATTAGATAAAGCTAAATATTGATTGGCATTCCTGATTATGTTTGAAGCTTTAATGTAACTTGATCTGGCAGTAGAGGTGGTTGGCCCATAAGCCTTACTGTTTTCATCTGATGCTTTCTGGAGATCCTGTGGATGCTCATCTACAAGTTAGAAATACAGGGCATAAGAAAGGCTCTCACAGTAGTCTTTCCCAGCTTTATTCATTAACTGTTGTTCAGCCAATGAAGGAAAAAAAATGTGGAATTCTCTTAAACTCTTAGTAACTTTTTGTTTCCCAAAACCAAAAAGTTTTTCTGAAAGTGCATTTAGAGGCATACTGGAATGAGGGACTCTACCTGTCATCAGGCCTGTAGGCAGAATTCCCAGGAGGCTGAAGTTTGCGTCATAAGAGCTCTCTCCATGGTATGTCAAATAGATGAGGGAAGGATGGAGGTAGAGGTTAACTTTGCAGCTTTCCTCTCTGTTCCAGTTTTAGATACATTTGGGTTTGCCTGGAGGTCACTTAGAATTCAGGCAACAATATCTGTGGCTAGTCTAGTACTTAGTGAATGTAGCTGGACTAAGTCAGGGGAGTCACAGGAGAAGATCACAGAAAGGGGTATCATAATCATAATTATTCACTTATTCTCAGATTTGTTCAGTAAATTAATCCATTTGTATTTGTCTTTTGTAACTCCATAATTTAACATCAGCTTCATTTTCATTTTGTCTCTGCATACTTGGCCTTTTTTTTTTTTTTCCACAGTGAAGTCTGGAATATAGAAAGTCCATTAGTTTTTAACCATGAGATCTTTATTGTGCTACATACATTTTCCTGCAAACAACCTAATTTTATGTTTAGAATTATAAAGAAATAATGTACTTTATATTTATATAGAATTTAAAAGTATAAAACATTCTTGCATGTACAATATGTGTGTGATTCTGTGCGTGATCTGATGAGACAGTCTGGATTTTAAATGGTATTTTACCCATTTTACATCTAAGAAAATAAGACTCTAAGGGTTTAATGTCTTGAAGGTCACGTGGTTAGTAAGTGGGAGACCTGAGATTCAAACTTAAGCGTTTTTCTGTCTAAGCCATGATAAGTTGTCTTCTTATGGAGATTGGTTCAGCAAGGCAGGAAGGTGGCCCTGGTGATGTCTTTACCTCTGTGCAGATTTTTATAATAATATACAGTTTATTCTCATCATTCATGGTAGTTATGTTTTATAAAGTCGTGAACACTGAATTAGCAAATACTGAACTATTGCTCCTAGGGGAAATACAAGGTTAGGTTCCTGCAAGCTTCTTATCACAACATTCTTGTCCACTGATCAGAGCATGGCCTTGTTTTATGTTTTTCTGTTGAAAGATTCTTTGTTTAATATATATTGTTGATTTATGAATGCTTAACTCATGACCAGCCAGACAAAAGTACTATAACTGATGCCTGAATGAAGCTTGTGTGACACATGTATTTTGTCTGTAAGGCACATCACAGCCTTCTTGCACTTAGGAACACTAGACAGCACTCAACACTATGCTTAGGGGCCATTTTAAACAGCAAAATCATGAACAAAAGGCACAAAAATATGAAAAATGTGGCACTAAACAGACCACAAAAAGGACACTTTTTTTTTTTTAAACAATAAAAGAGCTGAAGCAAGAAGGCAAAGTGTCACCTTGTTCAACCTCAGCTGAGAATATGTGCATCAGGTGACTCAAAATTTTCCCTGCTTTAGGGAAATGCAAATTAAAACCACAATTGAACCGCCTCACTACTGCAAGAAAAAAAAGTCCATAATTTAAAAATAAAAAAAAAAAATAGATGTTGGCATGGATGTGGTGAGAGGGAACACTTTTACACTGCTGGTTGGGAGTATAAACTAGTACAATCACTATGGAAAACAGTATGGAGATTCCTTAAAGAACTAGAAGTAGAACTACCATTTGGTCCAGCAATCCCACTACTGGATACCTATCCAGGGAAAATAAGTCATTATATGAAAAAGACACATGCACATGCATGTCTGTAGCAGTACAAATTGAAACTGCAAAAATAATGGCTAACTGCACATCAGCCAACAAGTGGATAAAGAAGATGTGGTATGAATGCACCATGGACTACTACTCTGACATAAAACAGAATGAATTAATGGCCTTTGCAGCATCTGGAATGGAGCTGGAGGCCATTATTCTAAGTGAAGTAACTTAGGAATGGAAAACCAAGTATCATGTATTCTCACTTCTAAGTAAGTGGGTAAGCTATGAGGATGCAAAGGCATAAGAATGATACAGTGGACTTTAGGGAAGGATGGGAGTGGGGTGAGTGATAAAAGACTTCATATTGGGTACACTGTACACTACTCAGGTGACAGATGCACCAAAATCTTGGAAATCACCACTAAAGAACTTATCCATGTAACCAAACACCACCTGTACTCCCAAAACTATTGAAATTAAAAAAAAAAAAACAACCCTGCTTTGGATATACATGCTCATAAATGACTGAGAACACTCCATACTTATTGTTGGGTTACAAATAAATTTTAGAAAGTAGGCAAGTTCTTAAATATGGAATCCACAAATAATGAACATCAACTGTATCTAGAGCCTACTTTTTTCAAGATAGCATTTATGAGGCTTAAATGTTCTGGAACACTTAAGGTGTAGATCTGCCTGCCTAGATCCTATTCATATGGGTAAAGGGGGCTTTCGTAGTGAGTGTCAGAGATAATCACACAGTTCTGTTTGGTCACCCATAAAAAAGAACCTGAAATGTGTTTTTTTGTTGTTACATTTTTAAATGTAAGACTGCTTTGCAACATTGAATTATACTCCATGGTTCATCCAGCGTAACATCTCTAACACTAAACAACCAAAAAGAATGGGAAGAAATACACCATTATCTCTTTCACTCATTCCCATTTGGGAAGACTAGGGAAAGGTATCTTGTAACTGGAAGGGATTTTCCTTTACCTCCTTTCTGTGGCATCAACTTCGATCTCTTACTCATTCACCCATTTCTCCATTCAATAGATTTTTTTTAGCACCTGCTATATTTCAGCTCTTGTATCAGGCATTGGGGTTACAAAGGCAAATAACTAAGATGTTTATAGGACAGTAAGAAAAACAAGTAGACAAGCAACTGCAATATAGTGTGATATATTTAGATAAGAAAGCATGAAATTTGGTGGGACACCGTAGGAGAGACATCTCCTAGTATTAAAGCCTTCTGGAGAAGGTGGTGGGATGTCTAAGTGATAACCTTGAAGGACAAGTTAAGATGGAGACAGGGACATCACAGGCAGTGGGAATAGCTGGAACAAAGCATGAAGGGAGGAGAGTACCATGTGTTAGTGCATCTGAAAGTATAGGCAGATAAAAAAGACAGTAGGGCTCTGAGTCTGGGTCAGCCATACTACAAGTTTTATTCTGTGGGCAATAGTCACCAGATTATTTTAAATATGTGAGTGCCTTGATGAAAATTACATTTTAGGAATTGCATCAAATCTGTATATTGCTTTGGACAGTATGGTCTTTTTAACGATATTGAGTCTTCTAATCCTTGAACGTGGGGTGTGTTTTCCATTTGTGTCAACTGTGATTTTTTTCATCAGTGTTTTGTAGTTCTCCTTATAGAGATCTTTCACCTCCTTAATTAAATATTCTTAGGTATTTTGGGGGGCTGTTGTAAATAAAATGAACCTAAGTGCATTCAATGGATGATTGGATAAAAAAGATACATACACATCATGGGATATTAAACAGCCATAAAAATTATGAAATCATGTCTTTTCAGCAACAGGAGTGGGGTTGGAGGCCATTATACTAAGTGAAATAACCCAGAAACAGAAAGCAAATACCACATACTCTCACCTATAAGGGAGAGCTAAGCAGTGGGTAAACATGGACATACAGAGAGACAGACATTGGGGCCTTCGAAAGGAGGGAGAGTGAGAGGGGACTGAGGGTTGAAGACTACCCGTTTGGTACCACGTTGACTGTTCTGGTGACGGGCCCACTAGAGCCCAAACCTCATAGTTGTGCAATATATCCATGTAGCAAATCTACACATACACCCCTTGAATCTATTTGAGAAATTGCATTTTAGAGCACTTTTACTACAAATGGATAATCAGTTGGAGAGAGCAAGTACTTGCTTAATTTCTTCCCATAAAGGATAGCCTTCACTTTGACTACAAATGAATAATAGAGAGGGCAAATGCCTGCTTAATTTCTCCCCATAAAGGGTAGCCTTCAACTAGAATATTTGGGAAGGAGAGAAAAGGGTTATCTGATGACCACTTTTCAGCAATGAACTGGGTGGCTGCTTCTCTCTCTGAATTGGAAATTTCTTCCACCACTCTTCATTCTGTTCCACTCAAGGCCCACAGCTGGATGTTACTGCGCAATTATGCCATACTAGTTTGATTCACAAGAGTCTTGATGTTGTTTCCTTTAGAACACTATCCATTATTTCCTGCCATGGTACCCAATGGAGCGATTGTCTGTGACCATAAATCCTATGCCTTGACCCTTTTACGATGGCAGTGCCTAATTATGATGATAAATAATAATCATTACTATGACTTATGGAACACTTTTTACCTGTTACATTATCGCTAATGTTATAGCAGCCCTAAAGAAAAGTACTGTTTTCCCCATTTTGAGTATTTTAACCAGTATTCAAATCCTCTTCTCCTCTCACATCTACAACCTCTTAGTGATGAGGGAAGGATCAAAGCTTGTTTTTCGTTTACTTTGGAAGAAATAGAAGTTAATTTGTATTGCCTTAGATTTTTCTCTGTAGCAAGTGTTGATTTTGATTTTATGTAAGCAGAAAAAAATGTCCACGTTTTAAGCTGAATTCTGACATTAAAATGGACTTATGATATATTAGCATATAGGAAAGGTTAAACACTACCCAGGTCATATATAATTATCCATTTCACTCTCTTCCAGTTTCACCTGTTAAACTAAAGAGTAGGATACAAATACACAAAGATATTGATTCAGATCCTAAGATTTTGCCTTGAATCAGCTTGATCTGGTTTATTGTCATTAACAACAAATGCATAGGGTGAAAGCTGAAATCTTCTTGTCCTATCAGAATAAGAGTGAGGGGCAATTTGCTCTGCCCACCTAAGAACAACCAGGGCTTGCTTGTTAATGGGACCTGAATTTGTTGTGACAGGAGGCCATGAACCTCTCTAAGAGGTTGAAGCTGAAAAGGACCTCAGGGATCCCTAAGGCTGGTCTCCTCATTTTACAGAGAAGGTCCAGAGAAGTAAAGTAACTTTTGTTAAGATCATGTAGTAGAATAGTCATAGAGCTAAGCTATCTTCATAACAGACTCAGGAACATAATCTAACTTCTTAGAAACCACCAGCAGACTTCTGGGAAGAAAAGCATCAGTACACTTCATACTAACATATGGTTTCAGCGTTTGTATAGGCATTTATAGAGTTTATCATCGTAGTTATAGAATGTTCGGTGAGGTCTGTTGAATGTCAACATGATGGGAATCTGCTACAGTACATACATAATGGAATAGTTCAATGTAATCTCATTTTTTAATACTGTGCTCATCAAAGATTGTCAGCTCCTTGAAAGGTAATTCTGTACACAAATTAGAGATTGGAAGATGACCTTCATTCACTGAATTGTGTTACAGATTTTTAGGCTATTGAATAAAATCATTTTCATTGTTACTAGGTATATAAAATTTGCTATGGTTCTTGTAGTGTTCTTAGTGTTATAATTGAAAGCTATTTCTTGAGGTCTATATTTGACAAATTTCTCAATTTCTGGCACATTTCAGATTCTTCTGATTTTATCACTATTTATAGATTGCTTAATCATACTCACTCTAGTTTATATTAATATATAGAATGTGCCAATGCTAGATATTTTTATGAGACTAAAAATTCTGTCAATTTGTTTTGGCAACTATAAAATCTGATTCAAGAAGTAATGTTTGCCTTGAATGAGTTATCCAAATAATTAAATTTTTCCAATTAACTAAATATTGCTGTCTCTTCTGTGTAGTTTGATAAACCCCCATCAAAAAACATAGAACAGTGGCTCAGTAGCTCACAGATACGGAAGAGGCTTATTGTACTGTTCATCTCTAGGGACAAAGGCTTTTCTTAATATAATTACAAAAATGGCTCAATGCACACATACTCAGTAAAGTTTAATTCACTGCTCTGCCAAATTCATAGCATAATGAAGTATTTAATTGTGATATTTTTATATTTTTCATAAGTTGTAAACTACTCTTGGGCCATTAAAAGCACCCAGGTATCAAAACTTGTCAGAAAAGTTATCTCTGACTGGGTCTTAAAATAACCCCCCTTTAAGAGCAATATCTATTATTCTCTGTTTTACCTTCTGAGTGAAAGGGAAAAGAGACAGAGATCAAAAGTCCTACATATGTGATTTAATATTTGTTTTGATCTCTCATCTCCTCTTTAGCTTTCTCCATCATAGTTATGTTGTAACTTGTTGACCTAGAATGTGGCATCCAGAACATTTTCTGATGTCCTCATCAAATGCAATCCTTTTTATGCTGAGTCTGAGCGCTCTCTGTAATCTCTCAGGTTTGGTAAGAAGACCCAAAACCATTCATAGCCTACAATGGAGTATCTCAATTTGGGTGGAGACTGTTTTTATATCAGGCTGTTGAGCTTACAGCACAAAGCTAGCGAAATGAAAGAACCTTTTAAGTCATCCTGCTGTATTGAGAGAGCGTTGTTAGCATAAAAGATGGAAAAGTCGCTTTAATTTTTTTCTTTTTTTAATTATACTGCAAGTTCTAGGGTACATGTGCACAACATGCAGGTTTGTTACATATGTATACATGTGCCATGTTGGTGTGCTGCACCCTTAACTCGTCATTTACATTAGGTATATCTCCTAATGCTATCCCTCCCCCCTCCCCCTACCCCACGACAGGCCCTGGTGTGTGATGTTCCCCTTCCTGTGTCCAAGTGTTCTCATTGTTCACTTCCCACCTATAAGTGAGAACATGTGGTGTTTGGTTTTCTGTCCTTGTGATAGTTTGCTCAGAATGATGGTTTCCAGCTGCATCCATATCCTACAAAGGACATGAACTCATCGTTTTTTATGGCTGCATAGTATTCCATGGTGTATATGTGCCACATTTTCTTAATCCAGTCTATCATTGATGGACATTTGGGTTGGTTCCAAGTCTTTGCTATTGTGAATAGTGCCGCAAAAAACATACGTGTGCATGTGTCTTTATAGCAGCATGATTTATACTCCTTTGGGTGTATACTCAGTAATGGGATGGCTGAGTCAAATGGTATTTCTAGTTCTAGATCCTTGAGGAATCGCCACACTGTCTTCCACAATAGTTGAACTAGTTGACACTCCCATGAACAGTATAAAAGTGTTCCTATGTCTCCACATCCTCTCCAGCACCTATTGTTTCCTGACTTTTTAATGATTGCCATTCTAACTAGTGTGAGATGGTATCTCATTGTGGTTTTAATTTGTGTTTTTCTCATGGCCAGTTATACTGAGCAGTGATACTGAGCATTTTTTCATGTGTCTGTTGGCTGCATCAATGTCTTCTTTTGAGAAGTGTCTGTTCATATGCTTTGCCCACTTTTTGAAGAGGTTGTTTTTTTCTTGTAAATTTGTTTGAGTTCTTTGTAGATTCTGGATATTAGCCCTTTGTCAGAGGAGTAGATTGCAAAAATTTTCTCCCATTCTGTAGGTTGCCTGTTCACTCTGATGGTAGTTTCTTTTGCCGTGCAGAAGTTCTTTAGTAGATCCCATTTGTCAATTTTGGCTTTTGTTGCCATTGCTTTTGGTGTTTTAGACATGAAGTCCTTGCCCATGCCTTTGTCTTGAATGGTACTGCCTAGGTTTTCTTCTAGGGTTTTTATGGTTTTAGGTCTAACATTTAAGTCTTCAATCCATCTTGAATTAATTTTTGTATAAGGTGTAAGGAAGGGATCCAGTTTAAGCTTTCTCCGTATGGCTAGCCAGTTTTCCCAGTACCATTTATTAAATAGGGAATCCTTTCCCCATTTCTTGTTTGTGTCAGGTTTGTCAAAGATCAGATGGTTGTAGATATGTGGTATTATTTCTAAGGGCTCCGTTCTGTTCCATTGGTCTATATCACTGTTTTTGCACCAGTACCATGCTGTTTTGGTTACTGTAGCCTTGTAGTATAGTTTGAAGTCAGGTAGCAAGATGCCTCTAGCTTTGCTCTTTTTGCTTAGGATTGTCTTGGCTATATGGGCTCTTTCAGTTCCATATGAAATTTAAAGTCATTTTTAAAAATTCTGTTAAGAATATCAGTGGTAGTTTAATGAGAATAGCATTGAATTTATAAATTACTTTGGGCATTATGGCAATTTTCATGATGTTGATTCTTCCTATCCATGAGCATGGAATGCTTTTCCATTTTGTATCCTCTCTGATTTCTCTGATTAGTGGTTTGTAGTTGTCCTTGAAGAAGTCCTCCACTTCCTTTATTAGCTGTATTCTTAGGTACTTTATTCTCTTTGTAGCAATTGTGAATGGGAGTTTGTTCATAATTTAGCTTTCTGCTTGTCTATTGTTGGTGTATAGGAATGGTTGTCATTTTTGCACATTGATTTTGTATCCTGAGACTTAGTTGAAGTTGCTTATCAGCTTGAGAAGATTTTGTGCTGAGACAATGGGGTTTTCTAGATATAGCACCATGTCATCTGCAAACAGAGACAGTTTTACGTCCTCTCTTCCTATTTGAATACGCTTTCTTTCTTTCTCTTGCCTGAGAAAGAACTGGCCAGAACTTCCAATACTGTGTTTAATAGGAGTGGTTAGAGAGGGCATCCTTGTCTTGTGCTAGTTTTCAAGGGGAATGCTTCCAGCTTTTGCCTGTTCAGTATGATATTGGCTGTGAGTTTGTCATAAATGACTCATTATTTTGAGGTATGTTCCATCGATATCTGTAGTTTATTGAGAGTTTTTAACGTGAAGGAATGTTGGATTTTATTGAAAGCAGGCTCCTTTTTTTGTCCCTTCAACTCTTCCCAAAAGAGTTTTGGGAAGAGTTCAAGCACAAAAATAGCCTTTATTTTTAAATTTACTACTTAGACTAACTGTAGGGGCTAGAAGATTCTGTCTCTTTCCCTGTGGTAGCCTATAGCTGAATGTTTATAAAATATGTGAATAGTTTATCCAAGAGACTTTTAATTCCTCATAACTCAGTTTCTCTTGAGACACAGTTATGGAGTCAATTCCTCATGAGGTCAGATTTTTAAGATTTTTGTCTGCATTAACTTGTGACATTATATAAGTAAAACAACTAAATTTTAAAGCATCTAGAATGTGTAGGGGGAAATGGTTTATGAATTGCCATGCCGTGCTTGTGTAGTTGCCTTGTGAGTTTTTTTCTGAACCATTCCAGGTTCCTACACGTGCTGCTAAAGTAAACACCTGTGCTCTTCTGTTCATCTTCCCATTTTTTTCCTCAGTCCCATTTGCACTCTACCTTGACATTACTCTGATTCTGTGGTTTGTGACTATCCACCAGAACCCATCACCTTAACCAACTTAGAAAGTTCAGTTGCAGAAGATTTTCTTGCAAATGAAACTCTAGCTTATTGATCAGTGGTGTGGCTCCTCATGAAAAACCTTTTCAGAGACTTTACAAATTGAAAAAGCATGCAAACTTGTACTCTTGTAAAGAATGATATCCAAAAGATTCTTCAGTTGTCTACATACAAAGGTAAATAGTTAATTTGATGTTTAAAGTATTACTCAGACTTCATATTGTCATCCTATGGACAGTTGCAACATCTTCGCTATTTTTTGTTGTAATAGATATTTTAAAATAATTTCATACAGTTGCAGAATCCAGCCTACTTCTGAATTTCTTCCATTTAAAATAATATACATAAAACAAAGTCAAGAGATAAGTAGTAGATTGGGAAAAATCTTCACAATATTATGACAGAGGCCTAATTTCCTTAATCCATAGAGCTCTTCAAATGGCTAAGAATAACCCAATAGAAAAATAGCAAAGAATGTAAGCATGAAAGGATGTTCACTTTCATATATCATTAAACATAAATCAAAACAAGTTGCGGTTTTCCAGCTGTCAGATTAGGTGAAATGAAAATGTTGGAAAAACCTCAGTGTTAAAGAGTAGGAAGAATAGCATGTTGTTGCAATTATGAATTATTAAAATTTTCTGAAGGGTGATTTGGCAATATTTATGAAAATGTGAAATGTACTTACAGTTTGATCAAGAAATTCCACAGATATGAAAAGATATATATGTAATGATAGTCTTTGCAGCATTATTTATAATATCCTAAACTGAAAGTGACTTCTGTGTCCCTTAGGAGGATTTACAGTAGTAATATCGTTTATTGAGCCCATGGAATAACATGCAGCCACTAAAAGATGTCCTAGCTTTACAGGAAAAAAAAGGGGGGGAAAACAAAATATAAAAGACTGACTAATATGATCCCATTTGTATATAAAAAACAGGAGGATAAGAGGATCCTATAAATACTTGTATGTGAATAAAAGTTCTTGAAAAGAGGAAACAGATAGTTAATTATGGAAAGAGGGGGTAGAGAGATCAGAGATCCAGAGGATAGAGAGTGACAGTGGGAGAGTGAGAGAGAGAGAGAGACCAAGACTTTAATTATTTAAAAAATAAATAATTTTGAATTTGTCAGAATAATTTTGTATGATAAATGTGATTTAGATGTGTTGAGAGACTGATAAACAATCTGATTCATATCAATTCTCTTTTCCCAACCCACACAGTCCTCCTGTCCCCACCTTCATTTCCACCCCTAGTAGTTACGCTTTCATGAATATTAGCTGAGTGTTTTTACTTCCCTTGGGGGACTGCTTTTGAGAGAGAAAACAAGTATCGGTGAAGTGGCCAAAGGGCTGGCAATGGAGGGAAAAATACTTTGCCCAGTACTGAAAATGAAAAGCTATCTGCTAAAAATGAGCCATTCTTTGGTAATTTTAATTAACTATTTAAAATAATTCAGATAAAAGCAGTGATATTTTCCTAAAGAAGAATTTGGTTTGGACTTCCTATCTAATTATTTCAGTTGCCTATTACTCCTGTAAGGAAAATAAGGTTATTAAGCTTTTCTCAAGCTTTTTTTCTTTTAGCCCCTAGGACATTCTCATTTCTGTGTCTAGTTTGGGGGCAGATGCTTTGGATTATTGATGGAGGTCTTGTTAGAAATGGACTTTTACCTTCTTTAAATAGCCCTGGACATGCGTATATCTCACCACTACCCAGGAAGTACATTTTGACACCTGGATTGAGTTATGAAATTTATCTTTTACTCCTCACTTTTTCCAGTTGCCCTGCATTTTTAATTTGCCCAATAGCATTTTACTTAGTTATTTAAAGGTTTGTTGACTCAGTTTTTAAATCAAACAACTGTTCTACATGTTATTTTAATACTTAACATAAAATTCATGTTTTACATATTTTTCAGCTCTCCCCTCTGCCACCCTGAGGACTTCTAGTATCATAAATTTGTCCTTCATTTTGCCTTAGAGATCCTTTCCTCGGTACTGCGTTTGGGTGCCTGAGAGAGATATTCAGAGATACCCTGTGCCCAGTGTTAGGCTTCTACAAGCTTTCATGCACAGCTGAGTAGGACGTTTTTCAACTTCATTTCTGTTTTTGTTTTGTTTTGTTTTGTTTTGTTTTGTTTTGTTTTTGCAGACACCGAACTTCTCCCTCTGCAATTTTTTTTTTTTCCTGATCTAAACTTTCTGGGAGTGATCAAGCATTTTTCTTTCAGATGGAGACTATTTTACCTTTACAAGACATGAACCCATTGGAGTGTGTGGACAGATCATCCCAGTGAGTGTATCTCCTCGCACCTCGTATTTATTTTCATTTGACCCAGTTCTCTTAAAGACACATAAAACGTGGTCCTCAGCGATGTGTGTTTTCCATTACTGGGGGAAAAAAAAACTGAGCTCATGTTGTTGACATATCTTTAACAGCCTCCCTGCAAATGCTTATTTGAACAGGTTAATAGGGTTTCAGCTCTGTTACCAGGAGTTGAATTCTCAAGTCATGGAATTCTCATGATTAAAATAAGCAAAGCACAGTGTATTAATAACCTGCCCTTCATTATTATGTCCATTCTGCTTATGGAAAATTAATGCTTTGTTATATTTATTTTTTAGAACTGTGACTCACCATCCTTCCAAGCATATTATTTTATATGATCTTTTAATCCCATTCTTTCCCACTGTTTCTTTTCACAAGAATCTAGATAGAAGATGCTACGGAAGACACAGCAGTACAGTTAACGTCACAGACATAATTGAAACCATGCCGAGCTGCTGTGTGTCTTGTAAAGAGAAATAGATGTAGTGCTTAGTGTTTGGGTTGGAACATTAAACATTGTGCTTTTGTTCCTCTCTCTCATACACAACCTTTGTACAATACAAAACATGACCAAAGCTTCTAACAGTACTAGCTAATAGTTCTGGCAGGGATTTCAAGGGGATGCTCAGAGTTTAACTCTTATAGTATAGACAGGAAGTTTTCTGTTTCCAAAATACAGTAGTATAACTCAAGATAATCTTTGGCATTGGGAACCAAAGATGTGGGGAAGGTATAATATTTGTTTGAATAATTGATAAATCCCAGATTACTGTGAAATTTATTAGAGAATGCAAAGGTAAAATGAGAGGTTTGGGTTAAATTCTTTCGCTCCTAAAGGCCCTAGGGAAATCCCACTTGGATCAGCTCTGGGACGAGGTCTGTCACCTTCCTTGTAGGATTCAAACTTCCCTTTCTTGCCCTTGCCCACACTCTCAACGCTGCAGCTTCACTGACAGGACAAGAGTTGCTTGTCAGCCAGCTCTGGCTCAATTACTGCACTTCAAGATTTATACACTGTAGATGGAATTAAAACATTACTGTGGACTCCCAAGTTTATAAACAACTAAGAGGAAAAGAAATTGGGTGTTTGGTGAAGGCAAGACACTTGTATATTTTTGCAAGCTTGCCAGAGCCAGTGAGAAGCCTTCAAGGATGGCAGCTGAGATGCTTCAGGCAGAAACACATTGTGGTCAAGGGCTGAAGCCAGGGGATGTGGATATCTGTTTTCTTTCTTAATGAAATTATCAATGACACCTGATAGTACTGAGGTTCATGCCTGATCTTGTGACAATACAAGCTTAATATCCTTTTAAAATCAGTTTAAAACATTTTAGACCCCAGCCTCATCTACTCATGTAAACGTACTGTAGTCTCCAATAGCTTCTTTTACAGTGGAAAACAGACAAATGAAAATTTTTGCATACTCATAAGTATATGCACTTTATTTTTTGTAATCATGTATGTTCGTGACAATGCGTGTATCTAAAGAAAAAGTGCTACCTTGAAATACACATTGACTTAACTATAACTCATAGTTAGAATTTTCTTTTCTAGTTCTTCCATGTTGAAGAACTTTTCATACCAGTGTGAAAATTCTGATGTAAAAATCTGAGATGCAGGAAAAAGTTTTCATACACGAGAACTTATTGGAACCAAAGCCTAATTTAAAAATACATGAAAACAACAGTGACTCCCTTTTCACCGTGGGATTTCTTTTGGTGGGTAGTTGAAATACAGTAATTGGTTGGTCAGAGAGATAAAGGAGAGATTTCCAAGGTCAGTGCTATTCTATTCTTAATGAAGTAACTGAAAATCCAAACATCTATACTTTGTAGTGGTCAAGATTTATGTTGAGGACTAGTTTGAGAAGTATGAGAAGTCACAGCTTGAAAACAAAGTAGTGGAGGAATATTTTTCCATCTATCAACTTTGAGTTTTTTCCTTTTCAGTGGAACTTCCCCCTGCTGATGTTTGCCTGGAAAATTGCTCCAGCCTTGTGCTGTGGCAATACAGTAGTTATTAAGCCAGCAGAGCAAACACCACTCAGTGCACTCTACATGGGAGCCCTCATCAAGGAGGTAAGAGAAACGGACTTCAGGAGTGCTTCTGACTCCCCTTACAGCTGGAGCCTACTAGAGCATATCTCATTTAACATGAATGCATCAGCTTTCATCAGCCACATTTCCTCCTGTTCTGTTTTCTTAGGCTGGCTTTCCTCCTGGGGTCGTCAATATTTTGCCAGGATACGGGCCAACAGCTGGGGCAGCAATAGCTTCTCACATTGGCATAGACAAGATTGCGTTCACAGGGTCTACTGAGGTAGGTATCTGAAAAACCAGGGATTAAAGAACAGTCTTGCGAATGAGTTGAGGGGTTACAAAAACAATATAATTAGTACCCATAGGCTAGACACCAAAAGGGCAGTGAGTACCCAAGCCCACAGAGGATAACATCGGTGTCATAGAACACTGGTGGAAGTGAAAGCAAAGGCACACAGGGACCATTTGACCCCACAGATCTCTTGAGCATTTTTGTGATACCGTCTGTGTAAGAACTATCCCAGAATCTGGGGTTCCAGCCACTTTGTTGAGTCAAGAACAGCAGTGGCAGAAGCAAGTTAAGAAGCTGGAAGTCTAAACTAGGCTCTGGTAAGGATAAGAATGGAGACACAAGCTTTCCCTTCTCATTGTTTGGACAGATCCTGTAAGTACAATTGGAATCTCTATGCCCCATGAACCATAAGAGATGATATAGAGCAGGGTTCAGCACATTTTTTCCTGTATAGGGCCAGAAAGTAAATGTAGATTTTGTAGGCAATGTGGTCTCTGCTACAACTACTCAGCTATACCATAGTATCACCAAATAGTCATAGATAATACTGAGTGTGGCTATGTGCCAATTAAAGTGTATTTATAGACATGGAAATTGGAATTTTTACATATTTTTTATGGATTGCAAAATAGTAATCTTTTTATTAAACGTGCAAAAACTGCTTTTAGCTTGTAGGCCATACCAAAACAGCAGGATTAAATTTGACCCATGGACCATAGTTTACAGATCCCTGTTACAGAGTCACAAGTCAGCTTAGGAAGATTTATAAATGTTACTCAAATGTCTTTGGTTCAGGTAACATATGATAAAGTCTTATTCATTGTTTCAAGTAGAACCTCACAGATGACATCATCATTGAACAAAGGATGTCTGCAGGTCTAGAGCGGTGCTGTCTAGTAGAATGAGAGCAACATTTGTCATTTAAAATAGGCTAGTAGCCACATTAAAAAATAAGTGAAATTAATTGGAATAACTTTAATCCAGTATTTTCAAAATATTTCAACATATAATCACTATAAGCTATTAACACAATATTTTTCATTCTCTTTTTCATGTTCTTTCTTGGAAATGTGTTTTACACGTACAGCATATCTCTTCAGACTAGCCACATTTCAAGTTCTCCATTGCCATGTGTGCTACCATATTGGGCAGCACAGACCTAGAAACGTTATATCAGTTGATACAGAGTTAATTATACTTGGTTAAACTGACTCACAGTAGTAAATTTAATAAAAGATTTATTAATAAAGTTGAATATCAATTCACAGATTACTGAGTTTTGTGTTTGTCAAGAGTTAACCTTGTTTGTTTCTAAACAGTTTATTCTAGTTGTACTTGTTACTGTAATTTTGCAGTTTAATGAAATATTTGAATCAAACAGTTTAAGGCTTTGAAAATATTTACTAAAGGCTAGATACTAAGGAGTAAGCAAGACAACTGTAAAATACTTGGGAAAAATAGAATGGGCACCTGGAATTGCTTTGCAAATGTTTTTAAGTCCCTATTTCACTTTAAAGAAATTGAAACATAATAATTTAGGGGTGTAATTTAATCAGAAGAGACAGTTGGACCCATAATTAAAGAAAAGTTATTGGTTCTAAAGACTGGAGAATGAATATATGTATTTTTGAAACCAAAATGAAATATTTAAAGTATCTTCTACTGCTTTAACTTTTTTCTGCTGGCCAACCAATGGTCCTGATTGAGTCAGTCAAGAGGCTTCTATTGTGTAATTTTTTTTTTTTGAGATGGAGTTTCACTCTTTTGCCCAGTCTGGAGTGAAGTGGCACAATCTCGGCTCACTGCAACCTCCGCCCACCATGTTCAAGCGATTCTACTGCCTCAGCCTCCCAAGTAGCTGGGATTATAGGCACCCACCGCCATGCCTGGCTAATTTTTGTATTTTTAGTAGAGACGGGGTTTTGTCATGTTGGCCAAGCTGGTCTCGAACTCCTGACCTCAGGTGATGGTCTCCCAAAGTGCTAGGATTACAGGCGTGAGCCGCGGTGCCCGGCCTATTGTGTAATTTTTGTAAATAAAAATGACAGCATAATATATCAAACAAGAGATAACACCTTGCCGTGTCAGTACCTACATCTCTGCCATTTATTTTTAATAGCTGCATAGAATACTCTTACATCAGTATATCATAATTTAATCCTGTATTTTTAATCCTGTATTAATGTACTCTTGAGGGTGTTTTTTCCACTTATTTTTCCTATTAAACAGACTACTGAAATAAAAACCATTGGAGACCCAAGAAAAATTTTGCTTGTGTGTGTGTATATGTATTTATAAATCTTTAACTGTATACACGTATGTATGTATACACACACGTGTATAAATGTACATATTAGACACTCAGTTGGATATGGTTCTAGAAGTGGAATTGCAAAATAAAAACATATTTATAACTTGCTTACCAAGAAGGCCTTAGAGTAATGGTTTCATTTATAAGAGGTCTTTTTATGTTAGGTATGTTAATCTTTTGTTTGTTGTAGAATTTGAAAATATTGTTTGTTCTTTGCTTTTTAATTTTTTAAAAAGAGTTGTTTGCCATGTGCAGATTTTAAATTTACGTGTAGTCCTCTCCTTTAGTCTTTCTCTGACAGCTTCTGGATTTCCTGTCATTTTTGAATGACAGGAAATGTAGGTACTGACATGACAAGGTGTTATCTCTTGTTTGATATATTATGCTGTCATTTTTATTTACAAATCTTTAAGATTATACAAATGGCCCTAAATATTTTCTCTCAGTACTTTTATGGTTTTATTCTTGTTTAAATCTTTAATCTGGTTGGATTTATTTTCATGTATAATGAAATGTGAGTGTTGTTTATAAATGAATGTTCAGTTACTTCAAAACAATTTATTAAACAGTCTACCCCTTTGTAACACATCTGAATATAACATAACATTACATGATACATTTCTATATGTGATATATTTCCATATATACATGTTGGCATAAACGTAATTTGATTAAAAGTAATGGCAAAAACTGCAATGACTTTTGCACCAAACTATACAGGAAACTTCTGTTTTAGAGCTCATAATTTTGTCTGTTCTTTCACTACTACTAGACTGCCTGAATTACTAGGTTTTATAAGATGGTTGTTACCATAATGTAGGCAAGATACCTTCTTATTTGGTTTTTCAAAGCCCATTTATTCTTTTAGAAGACATTTCAAATCGATTTTCTAAGCACCTTATGTTACTCTGAAAAAACTTTCATTGGAATTTTGATTGGCATGACATTACATATCTATATTAAAATGAGGAAAAGTGTTGTCTTTAGCATATCTTGTAGTGCAGGTCTACTAGTGATGATTTCTCTCAGCTTTTGTCTAAAATTTTGTCTTCACTTTTTAATAACTTTTTTCTGGATATAAAATTCTAATGTGACAGTTTGTGTTTTGTTTTATTTTACTTTCAAGACTTTAAAGATAACCTTCTAGCATGTTTCTGACTTTACTGTTTCTGATGAGATACAGCAATCATTCTTATCTTTATTTTACTGTAAGTAATGTTTCTTTTCCCCCAGACTGGTTTTGAGTTTGTCAGTTTTCAGCAATTTGATTGTGATGTGCTTTTGTGTATTTTGTTGGTTCGTTAAAATTTCTGCATCTGTGTGTTTATAGTTCTCGTCAAATTGGGAAACATTTTGACCATTATTTCTTCAAATCTTTTTTTTGCTTTCTACTTTCCCCTTCCATTTACAGATACATTAGATCATTTGTCATTATCTCAAAGGTCACTGGGACTCTTTTATTCCTTTGTGCTTCCAGCTAGGTAACTTTCATTGTCATCTTTGGAGTTGATATATTCTTCTGTAATGCTTAATCTGCTTCAGAGGTTTCATTTTTAAGTTCTAGAAATTCCATGATTTTTAAAATAGAAGATACTTTCTTCCTCACTACACCCCCTCATTCCTTTTTAAATTTATTTAGACATACCTGTTTTATAATCCTTGTCTGTGGCCGGGCTTGGTGGCCCACACCTGTAATCCTAGTACTCTGGGAGGCCGAGGCAGGTGGATCACCTTAGGTCAGGAGTCCGAGACCAGCCCGGCCAACATAATGAAACCCCAGCTCTAGCCAGGCATGGTGGTGCACAACTGTAGTCTCAGTTACTCGGGAGGCTGAGGCAGGATAGGAGGCAGGTTGCAGTGAGCCGAGATCACACCACTCCACTCCAGCCTGGGCGACTGGAGTGAGACTCCATCTAATAATAATAATAATGAAATCCTTGTCTATTTTAACTTCTCTGTCATTTCTGGATTTCTTTCTTTTGACTGGCGTTTTTCCTGTTTTTGGGTCGTGTTTATTTTGAAAGGATACTGGACATTGTGACCATTATATTGTTGAACATACAGATTTTGTTGTTTTTCTTTAAAGAATGCCAAGCTTTTTTTTTTTTTTTTTTTCCTAACAGGTAGTTAAGGTTCAGCTTGTCTCTTTTGGAACTTAATTTTAAGCTTTGTTAAGACTAGTTTATTCTTATTAATAAGTAGAAGTCCTGCTGAGGTTTCTATTGAATGTTCCCAGTGTTCCACAAGATCTTTCTTATCTGTCTGGTCAGAACTCAGTGAGACCATCATATTCTGCATTGGTCTCCTTATCTCCTATTGCAATCTAGAAAGTTTTGGCAAAAAAGGATTTCCTTTGTTTTCCTTTTCTCTAGATTCGTAGTCCCATACTGCCTGATGTCCAATGGTTGAATAAAACAAGTTCATATACTTTTCCAGTTGTTTATAATGGTAAGACAAGTCCAGTATTGGCTGCTCCATTACAATTAGAAGCAGAAGTCTCTCTGGCACCTTTTGATTAATTTTGATACTGTTCTTTGGTTTTCTTTAGGTTTTCTGCAGATCGCCTTTACAGTTAATGAGGTTACTATTTTATTTACTTCAGTTGGTCAAACCAAAGTGTTAGGAGTACAACCATAAGGACATACTGGATTTGAAAAAGCCCTAGATTTAATTAATAATTGAATATTTAAGAATCACTTTCATAAGTAACTCCTTTTTCATCTTTGAGTAAGCTGATTTGCTTATCAGTTTAGTCTTGATTTCATAAGTCTTACTTTCAGAAGATGGCAGTTTCTGGTCATATATGAAGATTTGTGGGGAGGACATTCTCTTTGGAGTCTATCCCTTAGGCCTTCTCAGTACCTCCAATAGTATCTTATGTATGGTAAACATACATTGTAAATATTGGTTGCTACATGAATGAGGAAAGACTGAATTTGGTAAACAAAAACTTTATCTCAGAGCTAGAAGGTGAGGTATCAGTAGAACCCTTCCCTTCTTTAAAATGCCACTGTAAGCATAGGGTTTACTGTTTTTCACTTCATAGCTATACAGTTATGGACCAGCCACTTGGTTTTGTACAAAATCGGTTTAATAATAGCATACATACCTGTTTCTCAGGGTCGTGAGAATGAAATGCGTATGAGTTTGGGAAATTTTAAGCAGTAAGCAATTGTTAGTTTGTAATATGACATCAGCATCTCAAGAAGGGAGAGATCTCTAGGGGTTGGATGGTCTCTCAAGGTTTCAAGACAGAGGGATTTGGTGGGTCTGTAGGATATGGATAAGTAGAGTGAATTGGGAAGAAGGGGCAGTGTTAGTCAACAACTAGAAGAGGGGAACACAAAGTCTTAGTGGGACAGCATGGGGATTGGGAAGGGACTGAGGAGAAATGTTGGGAGTCAGATGAACTGGAAAATAATACGGTACAAATCAAGGCATTGGAAAGAATTCTGGGTCAAAAAATTGTAGCCAGTATGTAGAAGATATCACAAGAAAACTATATACCAGCATGTTATGAGTATAGATGCAAAAATCCTAAGCAAAATACTAGCAAACGAAATCCAGCAATATATAAAAATGATTATATACCACGACCAAGTGGGATTTATTCCAGGAATGCAAGGTTGGTTTTATATATGTAAAAAAATCAATGTAAATACGCCATAGTAATGGAATAAAGGACAAAAAACAAGTGATCATCACAGAAGAAACATGTAGAAAAATGTTCACAGCAGCATCATTCCTAATTGCCAAAAAGTGGAAACAACTCAAATGTCCATCAAATAAGCTGATTAACAAAAAGTGGTCTATCCATACAGTGGAATATTATTCACCCATAAAAAGGAATGAGGTATTTATACATGCTACAGCCTGAATGAACCTTGAAAGCACTATACTAAATGAAAGAATCCAGTTACAAAAGGCTATGTCATGTGACTATGTGAAATGTCCAGCATAGGCAAATCTATAAACAGACAGTTGATTAGTAGTTGCAAAGGACTGGGAGAATGGAAAGTGACTGCTAATGGAATATGAANTGATTAGTAGTTGCAAAGGACTGGGAGAATGGAAAGTGACTGCTAATGGAATATGAAGTATCTTTTGGGGTATTTATGTCCTCAGATAGAAGTAATGGTTGTGATGGATACACAACTCTTAATATACTAAAATCCACTTACCTGTACACATCAAAAAAGTGGATTTTATGGTATACAAGTTACATCTCAAGCTGTGAAAAATCAATTTTACAAAGTATTAAAGGCTTTACATTTTGGATATTAATAGCCAACATTGATTTAGCACTTACTTTGTGTTAAGTACCTGCTAAATACTTTGAATCTATTATTACAACAACCCTACACCAAAGTGCAAAGTGTGGCTAAGAGGGGTTAAATTACCTGCCCAGGGTTACATGCTAGTAAGTTGTAGGGCTGAGAGTCACAAACCACTATATTCCATATTACAGTGGTACACTGCCTCTCAGGCTAAGGGACTGTACACCCTCCCATAGGAGGAGGGAGCCATTAAAATTCAGAGTGACATATTAATGGGGGTACTTAAGAAGGATAATTCCTCAGTGCAACATGCTTTGTTGAATGAATGGTCAAAAAAGAAAGGTTACAGACACACTGCAACTCCATTTTTCTTTTTTTTCTTCCTAAAATTCACTTCAAAATTGCATGGTTAGCCTCTTTAAATTTCATTTGTTACAATATAAGTTTTCCGTTTCACACTGTCTGATATAGGACTTGAAAGTTTTAAACTTAGGTTGTTTCAAGTCAATTCCACAAACATTTATTGAGCACTTATGTGTCTAGCACTGTGCTAGATCTTGGAGAGGCAAAGGTGTTGTTTTGTGTGACTCAGTCTAGCCCAGGCAATAATCTGTGAATATGTAACTATTATAGTGTGGTGTGTTATGGGAGCATGGAAGAAGATGAGAATTCTCTGCATCATTACCTAAAAATGTTATGATTTTCAAGATGCTAAGATCAAGGATAGAACTAAAGTTCTGTCATTTAATATAATTTTCAAAAGTATCTGTATCTAGGAGAAAGGCATTAGTTGAAGATATTTACATTTGAATGAAAAGCTACTTTATTCAAAGATAAAAGTTATTTTAAGATAAAAGATAATTCTCCATCTTAATTCCACAGTTAATATTCACAACCGGGAAGAAGAACTTAAGACTGTCTTCCTTTTCTCTTACCACTAATCTCTTTGGAAAAAAGGGAATTGTAGTTGTATGGGAACCAAAATACAAAAAGAACTTCGAGGAAAGGAATGCTAGCTGTGAGGACCCTTGTGAGTAATGTGTTGTTTGATATTGGCAGATAATCAACAAATACTGGTATCATTTATTCTCAAAATCATTTCCTATGCCAGATATTAAAGAACCAGTACTTTGTAAAAGCTCAATACATCTTTTGCTGGAAGGTAGGATGGGATATTAGGTTTCACTGCTTCCTTTCAATAGCAAATGCAGTTTGGTTTTTTTTTTTTTTGTCATTCCTGCAGTTGTAGTTTTAACAGGCATTTAAACACCAGAGCTGCAGATTTTATGTGAATTCAGTGTCTATCCTTAGAAGTCTCTTTAATAGGATGTGAAAAACCTTATAGAGATGGGGAAATAAAAACAACACAGCCCTAAGAACCTAAATCATACCAAATGGGACATGTTGAGAAGGGTAGTGTGTGTCTGATTTCCTAGGGTCCTTAACTCTTGGTAGTTGAGCCAACACTGAACACCACATGCTCAGTGACTGCTAAAGATGGAGCTTCAGTGTTCTGGTGAGAGTAGGTAGTAGTCAGGTGGTGCAAAAGCCTGTAAAAGCTGGAGAAAATAATAGGTTTTCTTCAACAGTGATTTCCCATGAATCGTCTTTGTACACTTCAGATTATATTCTTAACCACATTCAGGGCAAGTTAATGTCCATATATAAAACTATGCAGATTGCTTGTCATAAGCAAAGATAATCCCAAGCTGAACAGTAAATGATCAATCTGATTAAGCTAATGATCAACAAAGACCAACCCATACAATTTAACATTACTTTAGGATTTTTACAGCTTTAATGTAGTTCAGCCTGAGTTAATTTCTCTTCATCCTTTACTCTCTTAAAAGAAAATAAAGTACTCCTCAGTGCTTTCCTAAAATGAAAGTTTGACAGAATAGTATATCACAACTCTATACTTTCCCTCTCTGTAAACCAACTAAAGGAAATCATCACTTTTTCAATAAGAAGTTCTGAACACAGTCTTCAAATCATGCTAAAGGAATCAAGATGAAATATGTAAGAGTCATATCAGAAAACTAGACAATTTAAACATCTATTATACTTGAATGGATTCATTCACAGTACATGTTGTTATTCTCTCCAGACCTCAGATATCCCAGCTGTAGATTAGAGATGATTGTACCTACCTCATGGATTGTGAGGATGAAAGATGATTTGAACGTGTTCCCTGGAAAGTGTGTGTAGGTTATTTAATCTACAATACAATAGTGTTGAGAGAGGGTCACTAGTGAGAGGTGTTTAGATGCATACTAATCTGTTAACCCACATTAATAGATTGATGCCATTATAAAAGGGCTTGCGGTTACACATTCAGTCTTGTGCTCTCTTGCTCTTCCATCTTTCACCATGGGATGACACCACAAGAAGTCCTTCACCTCATGTGTGTATCTCAAACGTGGACTTCCCAGCCTCTGGAACTATAATTTCCTTTCTCTATTACGTATCCAGTCTGGGACATTATAGGTAAACTGAATGGACTAAGAAAAGCTAATATATCTAGTGTGTTTAGCACAGGATCTAATTCTTAGTAAAGTGTCAGCAAATATTAACTGTCATTGTTTTATATTTATTTTTAAAATGAAGTTTACGGGACAATTAATGCTTGGGGAAGTGTGGTATAATAGATGAGGCACTGGATTTGATCCACCAATCATGGATCAAATCCCAGCTTTCCTGCGGTGTGAGTTTTGGTGAATTATTTAGTCTTTTCTTTCATGTCTTCTTCCATTAATAAGGCCTATGAATCACTCCCTACAGGCTCATTTGAAGATTAAAATAATGTATTTGAAAGTTTCAACCATACTGCTTGGCATATTGTAAGAACTCAGTAAATATTAGTTGAATCTGAAACTTCCATTTGCATATAATATTTATATTATTATATGCAAATTCCATTTGCATATATTTATTATTATATGTAGCAGTAACTACATTCTGCTGTCCTCTGGCAACTTTACTCTCCTTTTGTTTATTTTGTAGCTTTTGTAAATATTTTACAAATAATTTTGGCTACCAATAAGTGTTTTTTTGTGTATGTTTGCTCTTCTATTTCACTTCTTGGAAGACTGCCTGGGTGCTTGCTTGGATAAACTGATGATGAATCCTTTTTCTTTTTTGGTAACATAATGTACTGGATTTAGAATACAGTACAGGAACAGAGGAGCTGATTTTTTGAAAAGATTAACAAGATGGACCACTAGCCAGACTAATAAAGAAGAAAAAAGAAGAATCAAAAAGACACAATAAGAAATGATAAAGGGGATATCACCACAGATCCCACAGAAATACAAAGTACTATCAGAGAATACTGTAAGACTAAACCAGGAAGAAGTTGACTTCCCAAATAGACCAATAACAAGTTCTGAAATTGAGGCAGTAATTAATAGCCTGCCAACCAAAAAAGCCCAGGACCAGATGGATTCACAGCCGAATTCTACCAGAGGTACAAAGAGGAGCTGGTACCATTCCTTCTGGAACTATTCCAAACAACAGAAAAAGAGGGACTCCTCCCTAACTCATTTTATGAGGCCAGCATCATCCTGATACCAAAACCTGGCAGAGACACAACAAAAAGAAAATTTCAGGCCAATATCCCTGATGAACCATCCAGCAGCACATCAAAAAGCTTATCCACCCCTGTCCCGTGCAACCCCATCCCGCAGCCCCCCAGCCATGAGTTACACACAGTTCAACAAGGGCCTCTTGTATGGCTGTCAGCCAAGGTAAAGAACTGGCTCCTGTCCAAATATGACCCTCAGAAGGAGGCAGAGCTCTGAAGCTGGATCAAGGGACTCACCGGACCTCTCCATCGACCCCGACTCCCAGAAGAGCCTGAAGGATGGGATTATCTTATACACACATGAACAAGCTGCAGGCAGACTCAGTCCCCAAGGTAAATCACTCCATGCAGAATTGGCACCAACTAGAAAACCTCTCCAACTTCATCAAGGCCATGGTCAACTATGGCATGAACCCCGTGGACCTGTTCAAGGCCAACAGCCTGTTTGAGAGTGGGAACATGAGGCACGTGCAGGTGTCTCTTTTTGCTCTAGCAGGGAAGGCCAAGACTAAGGGGCCGCGGAGCGGGGTGGACATTGGCGTCAAGTACTCACAGAAGCAGAAGCAGAACTTCAATGACGCCACCATGAAGGCCGGTCAGTGCATCATCAGGCTGCAGCTGGGCACCAACAAATGGGCTAACCAGTCAGCCTGACCGTGTATGGCATAAGGAGGCATCTCTATGACCCCAAGAACCACATTCTGCCCCCCCACGGACCCCTCGACCATTAGCCTCCAGATGGATACAAATAAGTGTGCCAGCCAGGTGAGCATGACGGCTCATGGGATGCGATGGCACATCTATGATACCAAGCTGGGAACTGACAAGTGATAATTCCACCAAGTCCCTGCAGATGGGCTACACCCAGGGTGCCAACCAGAGTAGCCAGGTCTTTGGCCTGGGCCAGCATATATATGACCCCAAGTACTGCCGGCAAGGCACAGTGGCCAACAGGGCTCCCTTGGGTGCTGGCGACTGCCCTTACTACCAGGAGGAGTCCAGCTACACTACTGAGGTTGCCAGCACTCTCTCCCCCGATTGTCCCCCTGTCTGGGTTTTTTGGGTTTTTCTATGTTTTCATCTTTTTTTCTTTCTTAACCTGTTCAGTGCTGCCAGTCAACCAAGGGTCTCTGAGTGGCAAGATGGAATCAGGCAGCAGGGCTTTTTCCCCCCTTGCCTTGGTCCTTCACAGGACTGAGCCACCAGGCTGTGGGGGAAGGGGTCAAGGCCATATCCCAATATGTGTAGGGTGAGGGTCCCTGCTGGCACGTCCAGGCTGTCAGCAGAGCTGTGCTGGGGAGAAGAGCCATGGGCTTGGAGGGAACTAGTCCCCGAAGGTTTCCGGTTGCCTCGCCTCTTCCCACTTTTGTCAGCTGATCAGTTTATGGTTTCTCTACCCACAAAAGTTTCAGGAAGTATTAACAAAAGAAAAATAACATTTTTTCCCCCAAGGAATGGGGTGAGGACAGAGGGGAGGGTGCTGGGAAATGAGTCCCCTGGGAAAGGGGGCCTGGCTATGATGCTGAGTTTCCCTAGGACCCTCAGACCAACAGACCTCAGACCTGCCTCAGGGCCCAGTGGGGAAAGTGAGTTCCGTACAAGGAAGTGGAATGCTGAGTTGTTGGGGCTAATCCCAAATCCCCGCCCCACTGTGGCCTCAGTAGGTTTTATTTTTAGTTGTTGTGGCCCAGGCTGGAGTGCAGTGGCGTCATCTTGGCTCACTGCACCTCCACCTCCTGAGCTCAAGGGATTCTCCTGCCTCAGCCTCCCAAGTAGCTGGGATTACAGGCATACGCCACCATGCTCAGCTACTTTCGTATTTTTAGTAGAGATGAGGTTTCACCATGTTGGCCAGGCTGGTCTCGAATTCCTGGCCTCAGGTAATCCACCCGCCTTGGCTTCCCTAAGTGCTGAGCCATTGTGCCCGGCCCCTTAGTTCGCTCCAGCCCTTCTCCCCTTCTGGGCCTTGCCAGCTATATTGCTCCATCTCCCTTGGCCACGTGCCCCACCAAGTACTGCACAGGGACCCCCACCCAGGGGCCCTGCTCCATGAGATAATGTAAAATACGACTGTGGACCAAACACAATAAAACCTCTGTCTGTAAGGAAAAAAAAAAAAATCTTACCCACCACAATCAAGTCGGCTTCATACCTGGGATGCAAACAGAGCCAAACAGAACCAGTGACAAAAACCACATGATTATCTCAGCAGATACAGAAAAAGCCTTCAATAAAATTATATACCTCTTCATGCTGAAAACTCTCAATAAACTAGGTATCGATGGAATATATCTCAAAATAATAAGAGCTATTTATGACACACCCACAGCCAATATACTGAATGGGCAGAAACTGGAAGCATTGCCTTTGAAAACCAGCACAAGGATGTGCTCCCTCACCACTCCTATTCAGCGTAGTATTGGAAGTTCTAGCCAGGGCAGTCAGGCGAGAGAAGGAAATAAAGGGTGTTCAGATAGAGAGGAAGTCAAATTGTCTCTGTTTGCAGATGACATGATTGTGTATTTAGAAAACCCCATCATCTCATCCCAAAATCTCCTTAAGCTGATAAACAACTTCAGCAAAGTCGTAGGAAACAAAATCAATCTGCAAAAATCACAAGCATTCCTATACACCAACACTAGACAGCCAACTCATGAGTGAACTCCCATTCACAATGGCTACAAAGAGAATAAAATAGGAGTAAAACTTACAAGGGATGCGAAGGACCTCTTCAAGAACTACAAACCACTGTTCAATGAAATGAGAGGACACAATAAATGGAAAAACATTCCATGCTCATGGTGAGGAAGAATCAATATCACAAAAATGGCCATACTGCCCAAAGTAGTTTATAAATTCAGTGCTATCCCTATCAAGCTACCATTGACTTTCTTCACAGAATTAGCACAAACTACTTTAAATTTCATAAGGAACCAAAAAAGACCCCGTATAACGAAGACAATCCTAAGAAAAAAGAACAAAGCTGGAGGCATCATGCTACCTGACTTCAAACTTTTCTGCAAGGTTACAGTAACAGAAACGGCATGGTACTGGTACCAACAGAGAGACATGGACCAATAGAACAGAATAGAGACCTCAGAAATACCATCACACATCTACAACCATCTGTTCTTTGACAAACCTGACAAAAACAAGAAATGGGGAAAGGATTCCCTATTTAATAAATGGTGTTAGGAAAACTGGCTAGCCATATCCAGAAAACAGTAACTGGACCCGTTCCTTACACCTTATACAAAAATTGACTCAAGATGGATTAAAGTCTTAAACGTAAGATCTAAAACCATAAAAATCCTAGAAGAAAACCTAGGCAATACCATTCAGGACACAAGCATGGGCAAACACTGAATGACTAAAAGACCAAAAGCAATGGCAACAAAAGCCAAAACTGACAAATGGGATCTAATTAAACTAAAGAGCTTGTGCACAGCAAAAGAAACTATCATCAGAGTGAACAGGCAACCTACAGAATGTGAGAACATTTTTTGCAATCTATCCATCTGACAAAGGGCTAATATCCAGAATCTACAAGCAATTTAAACAAGTTTACAAGAAAAAAAACCCATCACAAAGTGGGCAGAGGATATGAACAGACACTTCTCAAAAGAAGACATTTATGCAGCCAACAAACATATGAAAAATGCTCACCATCACTAGTCACTAGAGAAATGCAAATTAAAACCACAATGAGATACCATCTCATGCCAGTTAGAATGGCAGTCATTAAAAAGTCAGGAAACAACAGATGCTGGAGAGGATTTGGAGAAATAAGAATGCTTTTACACTGTTGATGGGAGTGTAAATTAGTTCAACCACTGTGGAAGACAGTGTGGCGATTTCTCAAGGATCTAGAACTAGAAATACCATTTGACCCAGCAATCGCATTACTGGGTATATACCCAAAGGATTATAAGGCATTAAACTGTAAAGATACATGCACTCGTATGTTTATTACAGCACTATTCACAATAGCAAAGACTTGGAACCAACCCAGATGCCCATCAGTGATAGACTGGATAAAGAAATGTGGCACATATACACCAAGGAATGCCATGCAGCCATAAAAAAGGATGAGTTCCTGTCCTTTGCAGGGACCTGGATGAAGCTGAAGCTGGAAACGATCATTCTCAGCAAACTAACACAGGAACAGAAAACCAAACACCATACGTTTTCACTCATAAGTGGGAGTTGAACAATGAGAACACATGGACACAGGAAGGGGAACATCAGACACTGGGGCCTGTCAGAGGTTGAGGGGCTAGGGGAGGGATAACATTAGGAGAAATACCTAATGTAGATGTGACAGGTTCATGGGTACAGCAAACTACCATGGCACATGTATACCTATGTAAAAAACCTGCACGTTCTGCACATGTATTCTAGAATTTAAAGTATAATTTTAAAAAAGAATACAGTGCTGGAAGAAGATGCCTGGTACCTATTAAGGAACTCACGTATGATTTCTTGTTGTGGCCTAGAGTGGTGGCTACTCCTTCAAACTGAGTTTGCCAGAATGGAATTCTGGTGTAGGGAGAAATTTCTTTGCAGAAAAATGTTGCGTAGTTTCCTTTGTTTTTCAGTAGTTGTGTAAAGACCACCTCACCTGCAGTGGTGAGGTTGGAGGTGCTTATTAAAACAGACTTCTGGACTCCACTCAAGATTTTCTTAAGTTAGAATTTTGGAAATAGGTATTCCCATTATTACTAAGTTTACCCAGTGATTCTTACATTCATTGACATTTAAGAATCACTAGTTTACACATAATTTGAATAGGTGGGTCATACTCCAGAAGATGTTTCCAGGCCCAGTTGAGAAAAAAACCACAGTTCTGAGTTTGTTAACCTGTGCTAGAATAAAGCAGTTGTGTAAACTGAAAGATACCACTCATATTGTTTACTATGTCTATAGTTGATCAGGAGAGAGATAATTGATGGAATCCACCTTAAGCAAAAAAAATGAATTCACAGTCAGCTTAGCAAAGCAAGGACATGGTCCAGTGTATTCCCTGTAACCATAAATTAACCAAGAAACAAAAAACTGCCAGTATTAGAAGTTTGCAGACATTTCTAAAAGCTCACACATACTATAAAACAATACGGAACTGGCAATATAGTAAACATCTGACTGAAGACGTGTACATATAGGCATTTGAAGAAAGTTCTACTTTGATTCTATTTCTCAGAAAGAAGCTCTGGCTCATACAGTGCAGCTGTAAAGTAAAAAGACATATCTATAAGCCACACTGCTTAAACAAGTAATACCATTGCTACTCCGCTGCCACTTTAATCTATTTGTAGTTACAGTTTCCCCTCACTCCTGTGTTCTTCTTATAGTGGAGCAGCCCTTGAACCCACAGAGCCACTAACAAACTGTCTAGCTGTAAAAGAGAGATGACTTTGAGAATCTTAGAACTGAGATTTCTCTTTCATTCCATAAGCATTTTTATTTTCCCATTGTGTACCAAGCATTGTGTGTATAAAGATGCCCTTAAGTCACTCCATGTTTTACCAATGAAGCCATCGAGGCTCACCTAGCATACAGCAAATAGGGCTGATTGTCGGTAAAATCACCTGAGTTTTTCTCTATTCCTTCTCTTCTTCTGTGCTCCAGTCCTAGTCCCTGATTTTGTAGGTTTAGCACAGCTAAACACCTCCAGTGCCCCCAGGACCATTATGTTCCCCTGCATAAGTTGTTCAGGGGAGCCTGGGGAATTAGCTGAGGAATTCATAGGAAATTTTGTCTTCCATACTTGGCTGATGAGATTTTCTTCTTAAGCAATTTTTGGTGATTTGGCTCTTACCTGCTTAAAGTGATATTCCTTAGGGAAGGCCCATGGTAATTTCAGTTATAACTATTATAAGTGTTGGTTTCTAAACATGGAAAGTAACCACCATTTCCAAGCTAATTGATTCAGTTATTTGTTTACCAGTATGGAAGTAATGAAATGGGTGAATCAACACTCTACGTCAAGAGATTTCCCTAAAATAGCTTGCTTTAAATTAACAACCTCTCTTTTGAGCACTACACTTCTAACTGTAGTGTGGACATCTCTACCTGCGTATCCATCATATACCCAAATCCAAACTTCTTAGGGTAACAGATTGATTCATGACCTGACCCCTGCCTTTCTCATCACCTTCATTTCCTACACCTGCCCATTGTATACTTGCCTTACTAAACTTTTTGCGAAACCCCAAATGAGACATGCCTTTCACAGTTCTGTGACTTGACACATGCCATTTCTTCTACCTGAAATGAACTTTTTTCCCTTATCTAGCCAGGGAGGCCTTAGCTCGATATTTTTTTTCCTAACTTCTATACATATAAATAAGAACTGATCAACTTTATAGTGACTATGATGCTTTATTCCTTGGATTTGTAATCTCAAATATTGCCTCCTTTTCACTCCAGTCATTGCCTCCTTTTCACTCCAGGCCATTTTATTGGCCACTGATCTATTTTTCACCACCTTTTCCTTGGAAGTTTTTTTAATTCACTTTTTTCGCCTGTTGGACTCTAATTATTTCAAAATATAATAAATTTATTTCTAATGAATTTTACTTTGATTATAACCATTGTATCATGTGTTAAGTCATCAGGTAGATTGAATGTAATTTTCCTGCCAGTAGTCCGCAAAGGACAACAAAGAGATATATGGCATAATTTCTGTAATGAATTACCATTTTTGCTTAATGTACCTTTATTAACAGCTTTATTGAGGTGTAATTGATATACAGTAGATTTCACATAAAGCTTGATATGTCTTGGCATGTGTATCCATCTACCTGTGAAACCATCAGTAGAGTTCACAGTGAATATGTCCCTCACCCTCACGTTTCCTAGTGCCCCTTTGTAATCTCTCTCTCTCCACCCCCACCCCCACATTCCCAGGCTTTCTGGCACTATACATTATTTGCATTTTCTAGAATTTTATATAAATGGCAACATATAGTATATACTCTTTTGGCCATTTTTACTCAGCACAGTTATTGAGATCTATGTTGTTGTATCAGTTCATTCCTTTTTATTGCCAAGTAGTATTCCATTTATGGGTATACAGTTTAAGCATTCCGAATTCAAAAAAACTGAAATCTGGAATGCTCCAAAACCTGAAAGGTTTTGAGCAACAACATCATGCTCAAAGGAAATGCTCATTGAAGCATTTTGGATTTTCGATTTCCAGATCAGGGATGCTCAACTGGTAAGTATAATGCAGATATTCCAAAATCTGAAAAAATATCCCAAATTCAAAATGCTTCTTGTTCCACACATTTTGATAAGGGATATTCAACCTGTATCAGGTTTAATATCCATTCAGCCATTGATGAACATTTGGATTGCTTTCAGTTTGGGGACTACTACAAATAAAAGCTTCTATGAACATTCATGTGCAAATATTTGTATGGACATGTATGTCCTTTTCTCTTAGGTAAATACCTAGGAATGGAATGGCTGGATTGTGTGATAGGGCAGGAAACTGCCAAACTGTTTTCCATATTGGTTGTACCATCTTACATTCCTCCCAGCAACGTGTAAGACTTTGAATTCCTTCACCTCCTCACCAACATTTGATGTGGTTAGTCTTTTACATTTCAGCCATTCAGATAGGTATATAGTGTTGTCTCAATGTGGTTTTAATTTCCAATTCTCTACCATTGACTCTCCTTTAATTTGCGTATTTGCCACAGTGTATCTTCTCTGGTGAAGTATCTTTAAATCTGTGCACATTTTGGAGAGGAGGGTTGTTTGTTTTTCGTATTGTTGAAGTATGAACATTGTTTGTATATTCTGGATAAAAGTCCTTTGTGCTTTGCAAATATTTTCTCCCAGTCAGTGTCTCTTAAAGAGAAGTTTTTAATTTTGATGATGTCCAGTTTATTAATATTTTTTTATGGATCAGGCTTTTGGTACTGTGTCTAAGAAATCTTTGCCTAACGTAAGATCACAAAGACTGTCTCGTATGCTTTTTTCTAGAAATTTTATAGTTTTATGTTTTACATTTGGGCCTATGATCTACTTTAACTTTTGAGTATGTTAAGAGGTAAGGATCCAAGTGCTAGACAGATGGATAGGTAATGACAATAGTTCCTGCACCATTTCTTGAAAAGACTGCCCTGGATCGATTGAACTGCCAGCATAAGTTTTCTATATTTATATGGGTCTTATTTCTTTCTTTCTTTTTTTTTTTTTGAGACGGAGTCTCGCTCTGTCACCGAGGCTGTAGTGCAGTGGTGCGATTTCAGCTCGCTACAAGCTCCGCCTCCCGGGTTCACGCCATTCTCCTGCCTCAGCCTCCTGAGTAGCTGGGACTACAGGCACCCGCCACCTCCCCCGGCTAATTTTCTGTATTTTTAGTAGAGACGGGGTTCCACCATGTTAGCCAGGATGGTCTCGATCTCCTGACCTCGTGATCCGCCCGCCGTGGCCTCCCACAGTGCTGGGATTACAGGCATGAGCCACTGCACCTGGCCCTATGTGGGTCTATTTCTATACTCTGTTCTGTTTCAGTAATCTGTGTAACTGTTACATCACAAGTACCACATTATTTTGACTATTGTAGCTTTATAGCAACAGGAAATTTTTTTATCTTCACAAATAAAACATTAACAACTACATATGCAATCTTCCAATACTGAGATATTCAATAGGGAACTGAGAGAGAGAAGGGAGAATTTGGGAAAGAGGATATGGTGGAAGGTGGCTCTTTGAATTGTTTTGCTTTTAGGAATACTTAAAATATTAAGTAGCCTATTGCAGTGTGAATAGAGCAAGTTTCAGCTAAATTTTCTGACAGAATCTACATTTGATTCTTCTCTCTCTCTAGAGAGGCTTACATTCATTTGGAGGGGAACTAATCCTGTGACTTCTAGGTTATCTCTTAGTTTCTTCTCTGGAATGGCACTATTGGCAGACACTAGAGGACTTAAGGGAGAACAGCATTGTTCTAGAATATAAAAGCCAACTTGTAATTTCCATATTAGTTGTGGATGGAGAATTTTCACAGGCAAATCAAATGATCACATAATCCCCAAACCCCTTTTCAGCTGTAGTTATTTACTTTATCCATTTATTCTTTTCTAACTTTGCAGGATACTTGAGAAGTTATATAGATTCTTCCAGAGTGAACATGTCCCTGAAATTTACGGATTTGAACATGGCTTCTGCTGTGATCACCTTAGGGAGATGGGACCTATTGGTACATTACAAAGTATCTGGAACAGTTAACAACAAGAATCTTATTTGAGGTGGCTGCTTTCCACTTTACTAATGCAAAAGTCCTATAGAAAGCCAACAACTTTACTCAGATTAAAGATGGGATTAATTTCTCCTTATGCAGCTGAATACATAAGCAATGCATGTAAATATTTAATAAATATAGAAGAGCTCTTATAAACACAAGTCAATAAACAACCTCAATAAAGTGCGGGAAACAGTATGCATTTTGCTTGGGATAGTGTTTTCTTTACTCAGTGAGGTTAACAAACAATGATCTCATCATTAGTCAACAAGATAGTAGAGAGACCATCAAAGCAAACTACAGGAGAGTCCAGATTGATTCGTGCCAAACAAATGTTTGTAGCTAACAGCTGTATTATCACTCATTCTAATTTTCGCAGCTGGGGTTCTCCTTTCATTTCCTAAGTGAGATAAATGTCATGCTGCATGATACAAGCACCATCTCTACTGCTTGAGTCATAAATCAGCTCAGCTCCCTCCTAGTTAGCTTCGCCCCTCATTGTAGATTGGGGGAAGTGGCTTGCTACAGTTATAGCTATAAATAGCTAATAAGCTTTTTTCTAAGGTTATTTGAGTCCATTTGTGAATCATTCGCTGTTTTATTTAAAAAATACGGGTTTGATTGAATGTCATGAAGGTATTGAAAAAAACCGCTTTCATCTGAAAAAATGTTTGGTTTTGTAGGTTTAAAACTATTAGCATAAAACTTCTCTTTTTAAAAAATTCTTAAATCAAAACTTGAAGACTGGAGAATAAGAAAAAGTATGGTATAGTCTCTGCCTGCTGGATGAGATTCCATGATTTATTCTCTAAGTCAAAGATTCTGCAGTTAGCTTTCTCCTCAGTACTCAGGCTGAGTTTGGACAGGTCCTAAGGTGTTGATCCCTTTAGCTCATCTAGTTAATGGGACATAGAGTACTCTTGACTACTCCATGCTTTTTCCTATCAGAGCAGACCAAGACAATCAAAACCATGATTTTTAAAGCTTATCTAAAATAGAAATTTTACATCCTTATGTAAAAAAGGATGGCTAAATGTACAGGGCAGTTGATCCTAGAACATGTTAGTGGTAGGTGATGCGTTTAACTGTCAAAATGCTACTCACAGCAAAGGGGACCCAATCCCCAGGAGGAGGTCTGGAAAAGAGGAGGGAAAAGAACCTGAGGCTTGGTGTGCACATTCTGAGACCAGTCCTGGCTCTGCCACTCAGTGGGTGCCTGTTTGCAAGTCATTTCTTGATCTCTGTGAGTCTTTTTTCCAATTATAAAGTAGGATAATAATTCCTGCCTCCCAGGATTGTCATGAAGATTAAATAAAATAATGTTTGTGAAAACAAGTAAACAGAATAGGTGTTCAATCGACAATAACATTAGCTGGACACGATGGCTCACGCCCATAATTCTAGCACTTTGGGAGATCAAGACCAGAAGATTGTGTGAGCCCAGGAGTTCAAGACCATCCTGGGCAAGATGGCAAGCCCTGGTCTTTGCAAAACTAAAAATAAATAAAAGAAAGTAGCCGGGCTTGGTAGTGTGCACCTGTAGTCCCAGCTATTCGAGAGGCTGAAAGGCAGGATTGCTTGAGCCCAGGAGTCCAAGGATGCAGTGAGCCGTGATCACACCACTGCTCTCAAGCAATTTTTATATTCTGGCTTATTGACTTAACACATTATTTAAAGTTTGTCTGGGTCCTGGTGGCCCACGCCTGTAATCCCAGTGCTTTCAAGGCCTAGGCAGGAGGACCTCTTGAGGCCAAGAGTTTGAGACCAGCCTGGTTAACATAGTGAGACCCTGTCTGTACCAAAAAAATTTTTTTTAATTAGCCAGGCATGATGGCAAGTGCCTGTGGTCCCAGCTACTCAGGCTGAGTTGGGAGGATTGCTTGAACTCAGAATTTCAAGGATGCAGTGAGTCATAATCATACTACTACAGTTCAGCCTTGGCAAGAGAGCAAGACCCTGTCTAAAAAGAAAATCTTCTGTGTGTACATACACATAATTTTTTAAAAGTCAGTCATTGTAGTGGGGGAGACAGCTATTAAGCACAATGTGAGAGTTATGTACATAGCGCTGTGAGATCAGAGAAGGAACACCAAACCCTGCAGGGAGGGGAGGGAGGAAAGCCACCTTCTCAGAGGAGGTGAAAGATGTATCTCTGTAAAAATGAGTTTATCATCAAGTAAGCAAGGCGTGAAAAGGCTTTGCAGGTAGATGGAGCAGCTTATACCAAGGCACACAGGCATGTTCCAGGAAGGGCAAGTGGTTTTGTGTGGTTAAGAGTCGTGGGCGTGTGGTGGCGGGAATGGTGGGAAAGAAGGCTGGAAACATAGTGGTTATATTGGCCTTCATAATCTGAATTCCACAGATAAAGGTTTAAACTGTTGTTACCACATAAAGGAACTGCTTCAGTGCCTTGGTCTTGTTTGTTTCTGGTGGAAATCTGGACAGATTAATTTGGCCTGTTATTTCTGGGTACTTCAGAAAGACAAATACCCATTCCCCATATTTTTGGCATTTCTGTTCCCAACACAGTTGGAACCAGGAAGCATAGCAATGAGAATTAAGAAAGGAGAACAGGGAAGAAGCAGAGAGTAGATCTATTTGGGATTTATGAAGAGATATTACAAAAAGCAGGCATCTTTGACTAGTTTACTGGGATCTCTAGTAGAGATTTATTTTTCTGTTTTTAAAAAGGTACTATATCTCTGAGAATAAATATACCTTGATAAGTGTAATAAAATAGCTCTGACAAGGAACTCACCCTAATATGAGTAATTAATAAAAAGAAACATTTTACCCAACTTTAGAAACTGTTCAGGGAGCAACTGCCCTGAATAAAGAGGGCATGAAAAGCCTTTTGTGTTCCTTTTTGTCCTGTATAACAAATTATTTTTCTTGCAAAGCCCCAAATTGCTTTCCCCTACACTGCCGCATTGCTGTGAACATGATTCCAGTACACTGTGGCTCTTCCAGGGATACTCCTGGTATCAATCTTGAGGCCTATTCAAACGAGGATGGGAGTCAGAGTTGAACTGTGCCAACATTCCTGCTGAGAATTAGCCCAGTTTCATTATGTGCGGAGGAGCCCCCAGTTCACTGCCCTTACATGTTTGGGGTACCCAGAGCTGAGAGGCTCTGCAGGGAGTGCAAAGTTAAGAAACTGCATGATAGGAACACTATCACTTACTCTTTCATAATGAGCTCTGTGCAGGGAAACTAAAAAAAGATGAGGTTTTTCTGTCATTCAGTGCGACTGTGGTGTTCTACTTGTAACAAGCTACTTCTGCTTCACAAGGCAAGAAAAACACAAGAATGGTGGACAGACTCTCAGAATGAGCAGAGTCCCCAGGAGTCCCATCTGTCTTTTTTAACTCCTTCAATTAACTGGAGTACTAAGGGAGAGGTTTGTTGCTTGGCCTGTGCCTTCATTCTACAGATGAAGAAACTGAGACCCAGGCGGAAGTGAAGTGGCTTTCCCGAACTGAAGATTCATTAGAAGCTAGAGTTTGTAGTACCAGGTCTTCTGACTCCTGTGGGTCAATTGGGGCAGGAGGTATAAGACTCAATGTGGGCTTATAAATATATAAGCCTAAATATGGTTATAATTAGCCAGGTTGTCAGCAGTGGGGCAGAAGGTATCACACGAGTGCATTGTAAAATCTTTTCTGCTTGGAAGAAAAGATGACAGCGAACTAAAACTTTGATCTCTGTGCCTTTATGTGCCTTTATCCTATTTAATCTGTATTACATCATATATAGGATTTGATTTCTCAAACTGTATATTTACCTGTTTTATTTTACAAATTGCCCATTTCATCAGAATAGGACTTGGTATCATCAGGACATCTCTATCAACTTGCCTTTTAACCACTTGGAAGACCTGTGCACCCTTGCAGCCTCCTTTATCTTGCCATGCACTCCCACCTTCTGGTCATGTCAGGAGGGGCAGTATCCCTCAGGAACCAAAGTGAAACTTTTCCATTTTAGAAGATTGGTCAATCCTAGGCCTTTGTTTTATGTGTAATTCATTCTTTCTTAGACTTTCTAATGCCACAGACTTTGACTTTGGAAACCTTTGGGTTATAACAAAGTACTGAGGAACTATAACTTAATCTGTTCAGATCTAATATTAAATGAGACCCAGATTTTTTCCCTAGTGAACTGCAAAGCCACGTTTATTGAACACCTACCAGGTTTACATGGGAGTCCTTTTAGCTGTGCATTCCTTATTGGTAAGGGAGTATGCCCAACAGTGCACCTGGCACATAGGAGAACTATGAATATGTGTTGAATGACGGGCATTGGTGAAAGCCAGGGTTGTTTAGAAGTGTCCCGTCCTGTCCTGAGGCCATTCCAGATGGAAGTGGTCCTCCCATAGCCTAACACATCCCATTCTGTCTTGAACTACAACTCGACTTTCTTCCAAAGATGAAGGGGAAAGGTATTATTCATCTGAGATTTGCCTTGTGGTGTTTAGCACAAATTTGGTTTCTGAGGAAAGGCTGGTAAAGCATTGATGCAGGGAAAATTATTCTTAGGTATTCTTCTCTGATGATCATAGACTGAGTGAAACTTTTACTTTTATATAGTTACTGTAGCCATGAATATAATCACTGGCCGACATTTCTAGTGGCAAAAAGTAACCTCTAGAATGGTCTGATGAATATCAGGGGGTAGGGCTAACAGAAATGTAATGCCAGCTGGGCCAGCACTGTCTGCCAACCCCAAATATTTATTCAGCATCTTACTATGTGTAAAACTCATGATTTTTCCTTGCTTTTGCTTGTTTCTTGAATGTAAACCTGAAGGCAGAATCTATGTTCTGTTTTGTAACTGATGATTTATGAACATTATTTGTGTCTTCAAGAGGTCATATTCCTACCTACTTTGAAATCAGCTTTGAGTGCAGGAATAAGATTTTGATGGTATGTGGTACACATTAGTGCTCAGTAAATGTAGAAAAGAGAACAGAAAAATGACAGAATGCTGGGAGGAAGGAAGGGAAGGAGAGGGAGTAATCCCAAGCCTGGTCCCTGGCGTCAGCCTGCAGATAGTCCAACAGGTTCTGTCATGAACCAGCTGGAGAGCCTGGTGACATTCACTAACTTCTAACTCAAGTTTGCTCATCTCTAAAATGAGATAAAACCTGCTTTGTAGGGTTTTTGAGAGGCTTGTGACGTAATGCTTGTAAATATCTAACATCGACTACTCCATAAATATTAGTTGAATTTAATGAATAATATGTTTGTGAATTCCAGTAATTATCTTGCTGAGAAAGCAGTTACCTGTTTCTCTTCCTGGAGTTTAAAATGAGTCCACATCAGTTAATTTGGATTCCCCAGAGCGGAGCGAGCAAGCACACTGACATTCTCGGAAGAGCAGACAGTCACAGACGACAGCATCCTCAGGGAACACCCCTCCCTGAGTGCTGGCATTAAGTCAGAGGATTGCTGTTTCCCCAACTGCCCTTCACTGTGAGTCCTCCCTCTCACCAGTCATAATTTTCACCATTCCCAGAACAGAGGGCCAGATTCTCCTTCCCTTTGTGTCTATTTTCTTCTCAGAGGAGCATCTCTGTGTGAGAACGGGGCCTTTACTGAGCCCAGGTCTTCCTGAGGCCTTTGCCTGGAAGTGGAAGAGACACAAACTGGCAAGGGAAAGGCAATCTGGCAGGTTGGCCACAGCTCACCCATCAAACTTCAGGGCCAGGTGTTAGCATTTTCCAACACCTTGATAAGTAATGTTTTCAGCAAATCAAGAAACTCTAGTTCTGCCTCTTTCAGAGACATCACTTTTTCCCTTTTCTCAGGATGGGGATACATTTTCAAAATCTTTTTTACAAGGAGGGGCAGAGTTACAGCTAATGAGCGATATTGGAGACTGACGGGAAGTTGGAGTTTCCCCAGTGTTTTTCTGAAGGAGTTAACAGCATAGGCAGTTTGGGAGATCTAGGGGAGACCTGCTTTGGAAGGTCCAGCCATCTCCTTAACATCACCCCCATTTCTCTCCATTGAACATGGAAGAAAAGGGGAGGCCCTGGCTTCTCACACTTGCTCATGGTTAGCATGTCTGCACACTTACTGTGTGCCAGGCTGGGTTCTAAGTGCCATATATGGTACACTACTTAATCCTCAAAATAGAATTATAAAGTACATAGTATTTTTATCCCCCCCTACAGAGGAGGATCCAAGGCTCAGAGATAGTAAATAAATTTCCAAGGCTCAAACACTTATTAAGTGATAGAACTGGTTAAAAACAAACAAAAAAAGAATCCGGGCAGCCTGGCTCCAGAGCCTTTTCTCCTACCCAGGGTTCTCTGCTGTCTGCAAAGTCATTAGTCCCACTGGAGGATATCAACAAGGGACTGCAGGAATTGAAAGTAAATGTAGCGTTTCTCTTCCCCAGGCTTTTAAAATATTTAATTTTTAGGTAAATTTCAGGAACAAGTAGCAATTTTTCATCTCAACAAGACCAAATTGCCTCTATGGGCTATATGGTGGCTCTGCTCTCCTTTTTCCGTAACGTGGCGTATGCTCTCCAGTAGAGTCGCACCCTGTTGCAGGTTAGATTCCCAGGGAGCATTCACGGAGTTGTACTTTAGCTTGCAGGATTTTACTAGGGATCCCTGCTGAAGGGGAGTGGCCATGGGGAAGTGGAACTGCAACACAGGCCTGACACAGCCTCTGCCAGTCACGTGGGTCATCATGGAGTATATACTGCCCCTCAGAGCCCAGTCCTGTGCTAGGCTGAAAGGGTAGGACCTTTATACAAACCCTGCCACCACCAGTGGGTGGCTATGGGCCACTTGGAAGAGGGCATCTCCTTGGGCAAGGGAGCCCTTTTCAGCTGAGGTGGACCCAAAGGAGGTGACAGCACTCCCCATCACTGAGGTAGAGTTGTGCCTTGAGCAGGGGCTCTAAGTAGTGGATCTTTGTTTCCATAGTGAGACTTTCATTTGCATTGCCAATGTGAGTGTACTCATTGGCAAGTGCTTTCTCCTAACTCAGCCTCTTGTTTTGTTGGATTCAAGATAAACGGCCTTTACAAGATTGCACAAAAAGAGACAGATTCTCAACTGTCTGGTATCCTTTTACTGTAGCGCTAGGCAGAGGCAGAGGTATAATATTGATAGTCTCTTTGGAGCATGTAATAAAAATCATGCCTGGCATTTTGGGAGATACATGAACAATTTGTTTTACCCTCATGATATCTTTAAAGTGGCACCAGTTGACATTTTTCTGGAGCCGGAGTCCAAAGCTAAAGGCCACAATACAGTGATGGAAATCTCCGGTTACATTTTGCTTGCCAGTTGTCTTTAGAGAAATCTTTCAGTGATGAAGATTCCAGATTTAACTCCCTTTTCCTTACTCCTTCCATCATGAAACTAAAGCTATCTTCCAGTTCACTCCAGCATGGACATTAAACTGTACCCCACTAACTTATGTCTTGTACACCCAAGTTGATGACAAGAGCTGGATTGGTTTGCCTTTTAGCATTTGTTACTGTTGCATCCCAATGTTACCCTGAGCTGGCATTGACCAGTGACTGTCTCAGCTGCAGGGTTCGCAAAACCTGTCTCCATTTCCCTTCTTTCAGGTTGGAAAGCTTATCCAAGAAGCAGCTGGAAGAAGTAATTTGAAGAGAGTAACTCTGGAACTTGGAGGCAAAAGTCCTAATATTATTTTTGCTGATGCTGATTGTAAGTCAACGACAGGTCCCACACATGAACCAGCACACACCCTTTGGTACTCTCTTTTGTATCGCCACTTTTTATAGGACACTAGCAAAAGATCTTTGAAGCTAAGGGCAATTAAGAAGATCTCTAAAGAGAAAACAGTTTGATAATGGGGAAAAAGCACTTTTCAGTTGACGACTGAACCGTTTGTTTTCTAGACACTAATGAGCCATTTTGAATCTGTGATGTTGTAGAATGGGGGATGAGATGAAGGCTTGGTCAGTGACATATGGTTAAACAGCAACAGTCTCAGCTGCTGAGCACCCGAAGGATACTCTCTCTGCCTAGATACAATAAATCTGTAACTTTTCAACTGTGCCTGGTGGCTGGTAGACCATTATAAATAAATCCAACTTCATCAGCCCTGCCAGCATTTTCCAAATCCACAGTCCCTTTTCTGTTCAGTCAATTCCAACCCCTTTCTGCTACTCCTATGACTTTCAGTCAGGATGACAGCACACGTGGGTCAGTTCAGTATGTGTAGTCCTAAAGCTGGGATGATTCCACCTTGCCAGTAGGACCTTCCAGAGGCTTAGAGCAGTAACTGAGAAACCCCATGTCTCTAGGAAGGATGCCACCTAGGCCATTCTGCACAGGTGTGACCTTTCTGTTTTGAAAAGCTCTCCAGGTAAGGAAATCCCAACATCTCATTCAGTGATTCTTTTTTTTTTTTCTTCACATTTTGCCAGGCAGAGCTGCTTTCCCAGTTTCTCACCACCAGAGAGATCAGAAAACCGAAAGCAGATTGCTTGAATTTCAACCCAAGTTTGGAATTTGCACAGTTCAGCTTTAGCTCTATGTTAGTTGTCAAGAAAATCAGAATCCTTATGCCTGTTCCTCTTGAGGAGTAGGAACCCCATCACCCTCACATTGACTGATTCATTTATTCAGTCAGTCGGTCATTTAGCAACTAATGCATGTCAGATTAAGCTATTTTGAAGTGTAAGATAGAAAGGATGAATATGGAAGAGTTATCATACGATTTTACACAAGTCCATGTCAATCTAGAGGCAATTTACTGTCTTCAAAGAAGATCCATTGGTGTTACGGTTTAATCCCCCAAATACCAAACATACCGCTACAAGGCCCTGTACATTAGGAGTTGTAAATTGGCCAGATACAAAATATAGACATGTTTACCTGTATAAACATTACACTATGTTCAAAACAAAAACTGCATATTAAAATATTGATTTCTGTGAAAATTGAGAAGATCTGACAACCTGGGGCTCATATTTATGCATGGCAATGATTAAATGTAGTGACTTTCCTTCTTAGCCTTTCCATTACATTGCTCCATTACCACCTGGTAGCCTCATACCTTTACCTTGTCTGCCTAGCCCTGTGGTGTATTGGGGATTGAGACTCCTGTTATACCTGAGGTTCAGTCCCTCTATTTGCAGAATAAGAGACCCAAAGAAGTGAAGTCGTTCAAGTTCACATAGCATGTCAGGGTGTAGTTAGAACTGGAACTAAGTTGCATTCCCAATCCAGTACTATTCATGGTTATGTCCTGCAGTGAGCACACTATACCTGGGGCTTTGGAGAGGGGAGGGAGGTGGCTCCATAGATAAGCAGTGGCAACATGGCTGTTTCCTCTTGTAGTGGACTATGCTGTGGAGCAGGCCCACCAGGGTGTGTTCTTCAATCAAGGCCAGTGCTGCACTGCAGGCTCTCGCATCTTCGTGGAGGAGTCCATCTATGAGGAGTTTGTGAGAAGAAGCGTGGAGCGGGCCAAGAGGCGCATCGTGGGGAGTCCCTTTGACCCCACCACTGAGCAGGGTCCCCAGGTAGAAAAATCATAACCATTCCCTTGGTTTACTTAATTCTTGGCTGGCACAGAACTGTGTGCACTCTAGTAGCACCCAGCAAAGCAACATCTTTCTTTTCAGCTGCCGCCTTTATTCCCCACCATGTCTTCATGGCTGGAAATGTAGCCAGAGAGGGATTGCTTATTTCTTATGCTTCTCTTTCCCTTTCTAAGTTGTATCTCTGAAAAACTATGGCATTACTGTTACTTTAAGAATATTCTGACCTTTGGGACTAAGCTGGAGTCTCTCAGTTCTAAAGAAAGCCCTGAGTTATGACAAGATGGGTCTCGACACTAGAACCCAGTCCCAGTCCTTCCAATCACTGAACTTTAGGACATCCCTACAGATGCCACAGTCAAGGTGGGTAGATATCTTTCTTTCCTAGAGCCATCTATCCTTTTATAAGCTGCCAAGGAGTCTGTCCAGCAGCCTGAACCAGTCTGGACATATCACTTGTAGCTTGTGAATGTGTAGGAAATGAAGGGCTGGCTCACTTCCCTTTTGCTGTATGGTTATTTCTTAATCTGAATGCCTCGTGTACTGCAGTGGGGTGGGGAGGGCCACAAAGTCTCTCCTGAGCAGCCAGACTACACTTTTCACCTCTGCAGGTTCACCGTAATCATCAAGGCATATTTCTAAAAGGAACTCTGGTCTTAATCTGTAGACAGGTTCTGAGACTTTTTAGAAGGAACTCGGACTAGCTCCTATATGGGTCACTAAAGCATGGGTTTTCCTGTTAAGGGACAACATCTCCTCAGTTTAGGGACTATTCAAGAGAAGATTGATGTTCTGGCTGAGCCATTCAAACTTGGGTGAATGTAGGTTTTTGTATTATTTACCTCTGTCAGTTTTTGGGGGGAAGCCTGACCTTATTTTTTTTGGACTAGGAAACTAGTCCTTCACTCTTTACTGTTAATATTTTTCTCTAAAGTTCCTCTAAAAATGTAATAGGAATTCCTTTAAAAACAAACCACAATAAGATTGGGTGTGTAGCACTATCTAAAGAGGCTGTGTGCTAATTTTTGCCTCTTTTTTACTATCAATACAACTTGCTAACTTACTCAATTATAAAGGTCAGTTTTCCCTCATATAAACAATGAATAGTAAATTAGCCAGTGTCTCCATCATTTTGAAACATTTTTCTAAATGTTCAGCTGGTACTTCTGATTAGGCAATATCATCAGAGCAGTACATTTATTGGAATCATTGCTATATTAGGATTAACCATACAAACTTGCCAATTTTTTGTAGGTCAAAAATTGGTAAGTAACAGCAGGTTTAGATTTGACTGGGTGTAAACTTTGAAAAAATCATGTCTCCCACAGATTGATAAGAAACAGTACAACAAGATCTTGGAACTCATCCAGAGTGGTGTGGCTGAGGGTGCCAAACTGGAATGTGGAGGCAAAGGACTGGGCCGAAAGGGGTTTTTCATTGAGCCCACGGTGTTTTCAAATGTCACTGATGATATGCGGATAGCCAAGGAGGAGGTATCAAATATGCTGTTCTTACAAAAGCCACATCTTTCTTGGGATCGTTTCTAGAGCATTTCTAGTGGATGATATTAGAGTTTTAGCTCTTTATATTTTACATATATTCATTTTGCAATAGTAATGAACATGGCTATGAAAATTCCAGTTTCAAGAAGAAAAGTAAACCAAAAGACAAGCAAGCTAGGTGGAGGCCAGGTGACATGCTGTGTGCTTGTGATGATTACTAGCCAACGGAACAATCAGAATATCCTACCAATGACCTCAACAACACACTGGCACCAGTTCAGTTCTCCTAAATATGAGTCACTAGGATGTTAACCAGGAGAGAGAATACACTGAAGCATCTTCAAATCTGTGCCAGAGAAGGACCAGGAGCAAGTCAGCCCACAGTCCAGAGCATTCAGTTCTGGAGCAGTGTTTGCAACATCATGGAGGATGCCACTTTCTCTTCTGTACCTAAAGAAGACACCCCTAGTATACAGAGTGGAATCAAGTGATGCCGGAGAGGTTGGGGAATTTGGGGATGTTAAACAAACACTAATGTTAGACTCTTCTTGCATAATCTTATCCTAGGAAAGGTTGGGAGATTTTACAGTTTTGTACTGCTAAACTTAAATGTTATTTAAGTAATCAAGGCAGAGTAAACGTGCATTGAAATGTGTAAAGCAGGTAAAAGAATGACAGAGCACCCATGTTGAGTCATACTATCTTTTTTGCAGATCTTTGGCCCTGTTCAGGAAATTTTGAGATTTAAGACGATGGATGAAGTTATCGAAAGAGCCAATAACTCAGACTTCGGACTCGTAGCAGCCGTCTTTACTAATGACATCAACAAGGCCCTCACAGTATCTTCTGCAATGCAAGCTGGGACTGTTTGGTAAGATCAGAGTCAGTCTTGTAACAAATTCCACTGGTGGTATAGGGACCAGGGGGAAATAAACAAGTATCTTCTTGGAAGGATGGGGAATACCAAAAGCAATCAAACTTCACCAGAAAAGGTGTACACTCTGTACCGCTTAGATCCAGAAATCAAAGTAGATTTTAAATTACAAACTTTTCCTCTGGAGGAAAGGAATTTAAAAATCAAACTTGTAAAAGAAATGCCGTGCCACTCAGATTATTTCTGTGTGGTCAGACTTTACATGAACTCACAGTACTATGTTTTCTTCTTTCAGGATCAATTGCTACAATGCCTTAAATGCCCAGAGCCCCTTTGGGGGATTCAAGATGTCTGGAAATGGGAGAGAAATGTAAGTCTCAAAGTTGCTGATGCCTGCAGAGAAATAGATTGCAAATATCAGCACAGAGCAGTACTTTAAAAATAGTTAGTTTAATTGTCTTACACTGATCCATTCATTCAACAAACATTTCGTTGAGCACATGGTACTAAAAGCTAAGTACTACTACATGTTGCAGAGATGAATAAAACACAATTCCCTTTCCTAAAAATTACTGTACTATTAATTCCCTGTAATAAAGACTATGATAGAAGTATGTTAAACATTTTGTCAGTACAGAGAAAAATTTTTGACTGGTGAGGTCAGAGAAGACTTCACAAAGGAAGTGACATTTTTTTCCTGGAAGTAACATCCAGGAAAAAAACCCACTTTCCCTCCTTTTGAAAGAAACTGATCTATGTTTTCCAAATCCTGTGATTCACAGAGGAAACGTGTTTCATGCCCATTCCCTCAGCCATTACTGAATGCATATTCTTTTGAGCAAATGCCTAGTTCACAATTAACAAGTATTGACGATAAACTATGTTCAAAGCACTGCACTTGGTCTGTGGAGGAAGATGCAGGCCCTTAAGGCATTTAATATGTTTTGGGGTAAATAAAACTAATAACATTGAAAGAATCAGAGGAATCGCAGAGAAGACTGAAAAGCAATGGAGGAGCTCAGGGATAGGGAAGATCATTGTGAGCTGGAGAAATCTGGGAAACCTTTAGATGTGATCTGCTACAGGGGTTTGAATCAGCCTTTCAAGAAGAGGAATGTTTGGATCGAGAAGGGGGAATGTATTTTCAAGGTTGGTGGGCAAAGCAGGGTAGCAGTGGGGGAGAGTGAGTAAAGGTATTGTGGGAAAAACAACTGTAGTGTTGGTGGGAGAAATGCAGTGCACCAACAAGACGAGAGCAGAGGATTTACATACTGCAGATAGTTTCACTGGTAATCTCAAGCTCCCAAGCACTGAACTATAAAGTAGGTATAGCTTGGAGATTAGAGCAGTTTCTAGAATCACACTGCTCGGATTTGAATCCTGCCTATATTACTACCTGTACAAGCTTGGACAGATTCCTTAATCTAAGCCTCAGTTACCTCATCTATAAGATGGGAATAATTATAGTACCTACCTCAGGGTTGCTGTGAGGATTGAGTGTAAGGGTTAAGTATGCAAACATCCAACAGAATGTCTGGCAAGCCTTCAGAAAATGTTAGCTGCACTCATAACATTATTCATCAAGCAGATTCGTGTTATATAGGTGATCCCTCTTTTTCTTAACCTGTAACTTTGGCAGAAGTTTCCCTAAATCTCAGCTGGTGTCACCGACTTCTGTTCTGTATCTGGTAACGCCAGGGAGAAGCTGTTCTCACTTGAACCTTTTCTTCTGGCCTCCAGTACCCCTCACTCACTTTACAGCTAGAACCTATAGACAGTCTGGATCGGATTTGTTCAGTTCTTAGTATTCCTTCAGCTTTTACAGAGTCTTCTTGTACTCCAGGTATCTCTTCATTTGCTTTTGACCTTAATTGTCTGCTTCCACTTTTCAAGATGCATTCCGCTTCTTGTTTCATTTCCTTCCTCTATGTCTGTGCTCTCCCAGTCTCTGAAATGCTGGGGGTAGTCACTGGCTCTGGGAATGCTGCTTGCATTGACTGTTTTGTTACAGATCATTAGCAGGGTGAATCATGAGCATAAACTATACTTTCAATAAATGATCGCTGGTTGATGGAGCCTAATCCCAGGTTAAGCCGTGGTCCCTCATCATGGGCAGGCTTGTGACATTAGCTGAGTCTAGTCTATTCCCATCAGAAATGTTCTCCTTGCCCAGAAAGATGGTCCAGGAGACGGTTTGGCTGTATCTGAACCTCACATAACAGTGCCCAAGAGACTGAAGAACCATTTCTCCCTACTTGTCTTGCAGGCACTGTGGTGATTGTACCTTCCCAGTGGAGTTAAAAAATAATTAGGAAATGCTGTTCTTTGATGAGACCCACTTCATCTTGTCTAGATTGCATAGTTTTTTGTTTTGTTTTGTTTGGGTTTTGGTCTCTACCTTCCCCCAAAACATGTTTTCTCTTTTTTAAATGACACAGAGTGACAGAAAATGCTTTCTTGGTCCCCAGCTCTTCTACCTCATTTGATATAGCCTCAGAAACTCCACTTAACCCTCCATCTAGACAGAATTGTTCATCTCATGGCCTGCAAACTCCATGCAGCGTTGGTCCCTGACAGCTCCCTGTCTATCCCTAAGAGGAGCAGAGACGTGAAGTGGCACTTCCAGAAACATCTGGAAACTCCAGGGAGGGCTGACCTAGCCCATGAGGTCTCCCCACAGAGAGCTGTGGGGAGGGCTGCCCTCTGTAGGTTATCTGATGGGCTGCCCTCTTAATTCCCAGGCTCAGAGACAAGCTTTTCTCAGGTCCTCCTGCCCACTGATTTCCGCCTGTTTGACTTCTCCTGTCCTTTTACTTACTTCCTCATCAAACTCCCCTGAGATAAGGGGTGGCAAAGCACAAGCCATAAAATGTCACAAACTGAGGAGATGGAAAGAATGCTGTGAACCTCAGCATTTTAAAAACTCAGGACACTGGCTTTGAGAATGAGAAGCATTGTTAGATAATCTAAATCAGGGCTTCTCAAGTTTGTGTGTGTGTGCATGCATGTGCACGCATGCATACAGAGAAGTCACGTCCAGTCTGGGTGATGGTTTTGTTAAGCATGTGTATCTAGGGACCCACTCTCAGAGATTCTGAGTTAGGTGATCTGTGATAGGACCCAGGACCTGCGTTTTTAACAATCTTCCAGAATGACTCCAGTATAGATCACTGCCCAGGACCCACAGAGAAGCACCTCCATTCCAGCAGCGTTTGCCATTGCATCACGCACCCAAACACTGGGATCCACCAGTCATCCTTGGAAGCAACCTGCCTTCTGGTGACCCGCTTCCACCCTCCCTCTCAGTCCCCACCACCTGCAAGCTCCTCTGATGCAGGTGGTCTGGAGATGTTACTCTGAGAAGTGCTGCTGCAAGTCAAGTTAAACAGCAGGAAAATATATACCCTAAACAGAAACTCTTACTTGTTTTATGAGTGAGTCTGAGTGATTCCTAAAATGGCTGGCCAAGAGCTACCAATACTGACAGGTTACCTTAAAGCCTCTAGGCATGCCAAGTTTGATTTTTCTTAGGGACTAGAACCTAGTCTGCTGAGGAGCAGGAGTATAGGCTTCTAAATGTGATTGTGCCTGGCTGTATCTTCCTGCTGTGAAAGTGACCATGCAGAGAGATTGGGCTGCATCAACAGTGATATGCATATCTTTTATGCATCAGTGGGCTTCTTCCCTGTTAACTGTATGTGCCACAAAATTTAACTAGAGTAAATAAATTTGAGACAGAAATTCTGGAACAAAATGGTGAAATTGCTTAAGAATCCAAACTTCAGGGCTTAGTGACCTTTAAGCATTGTTTCCCAAAGTGTGACCCAAATGACCATCTATCTCACAGTCTCCTGGTCCCTCCCTAGAGCTTCTGAAACTGAATCTTTGTGGGGTAGAGGTAGCATTCTAGAATCAACAGTTGAAGCAAGCTCTTTGGGTGATATGTATGCTGAGGTTCAGGAACTGACTGGAGAGATGACTGTGCACCAAGAGGATGGCAGTGACTCAGCTGGCATCTCTTAGCTGGTTCATGGCAGAGCTGAGTGGGCACTCCTGTCTCTGACCCCAGGTTCAGTGCTCTTTGTCTTCTCCATGCCTTCTCAGTTGTGCCACTAAGACCTCTTACTGGCTTTCCTTCATGTCCTGGGCCCAGGGCAGTTCTTTTCATAGCAGATTTGAGTCCACTTCCCCCGTGCACAGATTGCTGCTCCGGACCCAGAGAGGAGCACCTCTGCTCCAGCAGGGTTTTCCATTGCATCACACACCCAAACAGTAGGATCCAACAGTCACACTTGAAAGCAACCATAATCGCGAGGTTTCTGACTCTGTAGACTTCCTTACGTTTCTCACAACCTAGTTAGAGAGTCACATGGGAGTGAAGTGTGGCTTGGGACCTGCCCCAACAAGTGCGTGCAAAAGCCAAGAAACAAGGGAGTAAATTCACTTCAAATGGGATGCACATGGTGTCCGTGATGAAGAGACACATTCAGAATTGCCCAAGGACAGGAAAATGACCAGAGAGAGCCAGAGCTGAGCTGGTAATGAAGAGACTCCGGGCCTGGATGGAGTTAATGAGGGAAGCATGCAATGAGGGAAGCATGCAATGAGTGGGGCAATTTCAGTGGATTTCTCTCATTCCTCTAAGCAAAATGAACTATACCGACAAGAGAACAGCCTGCTTGCCCCAGTCCCTCCTTGGCTGCCCTCTGTTGTCCCTGTCAACTCAGGTGCCCATGGTGCTCAGAGGAGCTGCTGGCAAAGCCACTGGAGCCTTGTGTAGGCCATGGGGGCTCCTAAAAGGAACCCAAATGAATCACTTACAGCAGGTCTCTCTTGTAAAGCCCAGCCACAGTAACTCATACACTGACTTTCAAAAGACAGCCTTTCTTAATCATTTAATCCTTTCATATTCAAATATATCTCCTAAGTGTTCTTTTATTTTTTCCTGATCTAGAAGATATGACGAAGATATGACAGCAGGGTAGAACTAGGGAAGGGGGAGTAGGAAGCCTGTCCTTCCTCCTTCCCTCTTCACTTCCCTCCCTTCGTCATCAGGTACCTTCTTTGTGCCTGCTGTTGTAGGCTATACCCTATGTTTGGTGGAAGGCAAAAAGAAAATTCAGTAGGATACAGCTCAGCAGGGAAGACAGATATATTCAAGCCCTTTGTCCTCCCAGTGTGTTAAGTGTGGTGGCTGAGGTGTAACAAGGGGCTCTGTGAACAGAGAGGACTAAAGAGGAGCTCCTCCTGAGGCTGTTGGGAAAAGCATCACCAAAGAGTGATTTTCAAAAGAATAGAAGAAAAAAAGTTGTTATTTTAAAGAAAAATAGTTAGGAGAACATGCTTGATTTATATAATGAAATGGAAGAAAAGGCATTTAAACAAGGCGAAAAGAACAAGAGAATAGAGAAGATATGTGGAGATGGAGCATTGTAGTAAACACCCAGAGGGACAGGAACACTTAGACGTGTGACCCGCTCCCACCCTCCCTCTTGGCGGAGGAAAGCACACTAGTGTCCCAAAGAGCTAATACTGAACCAGTGCTGCCTTGTAGAGAGAAGCATGGCCAGGGCGTTCAGAGACCTGGGCCTGGTCCCACTGCTGCCCACAGCACTCAGCCTCTCAGCACAGCCTGGGGTTCTTTGTGTGCCCTCTGGCCAAGGCTGACAGTAGGTCTCTGAGTAGTTGAGAGTCATTGCCTTTCTGTGCAGTATTGTGAAAACAAATCACATTTTAACTTTAAAAACTACTCATGAGATGACAGTTTCTCTGATCCTCAGAGAAAGGCTGGGCTGCCCATACATGAGGAATTTTTACATGAACACCCCAGGACTTGCTGTTCGCAGGTGATAAACTGCGCCTCCTCGGGACTCCCGCTGCACTCACATGCAGCTCCCTGGACTTCTGGTATCTGACCCAGCCCATTTCTGTGTTTCAGGGGAGAATTCGGCTTGCGGGAGTACTCAGAAGTTAAGACTGTGACAGTAAAGATCCCCCAGAAGAACTCCTAAGAAGGCCAAGAAGGAAGATGAAGCTCAGCCTGCACGTCTCTCCCTCTCTGCTTTCTCTGTAGGGCCCAGCTCTCAGGAATACACAGTTGAGCCACGGTCCTTATTTAAAGATTGAAAAGATAACATGTAGGCCAGGCAGGTCACTGCACAACTAAAGCAAACCAGCCAGGTACAGTTTTTTGGCACTCTGTAAGGGGCCACCTTAATCATACCAAATATTGGGGAAAGTGGGATAAAAGGAAGAGGAGGAGCTAGCAGATACTTCCGGTATGTCTTTCTGGAGCACAGGATGAAATAAGGGAGCTGTATTATTTCATGCCTTTGTCACAAAGAACTTTCCTCTTAAGGAAAGGTGACCTTTCTACTGTCTTCATTTTCCTCCTTTCAGGCCCTCTTCACTCACCCACCCCCGCTCTCTTCTAAGGAGATCTCAGCTGAGCTCATTTTGGGGCAGATGTTTGGGCCGGGAACAATTTTCCAAGGTTTTAAAGCCAAATTACCATTTCATGTTATCCGTTTCTTCAAAGCAAAACATGAAATGGTTTTAGCTAGAGTCAGACCAGAATGAAAATGCCAGGAGCTGGTACACTACAGATGTAATAAGAACCTGGGATATTCCTGACCCAGTCTGGTTTTCTTTTACGCATAAATAACATGAATGAAAAAAGATTGGGACAATAGAGATTGGAAGTCATCATGTGCAGTTCACAGCTTCTGAGTTTGCTGCACAGTTTTGGGGTGTCTGTGTGTGTGTGTGTGTGTATGTGTGTATGTGTGCATGTATTAGAATCCTTCCTTCTCAGTTATTCTGGAATAAGGCAAGGGGTGCATTGTTTTTCATAGCTAGATAAGATCTTTTCCAAAGTTTTTGTTAGAACCAACCAAAAAACAATCCAAGTAGGCCCAAGAATTTGATAATGCTGGATGCCTTGCAGATATCATTCAGTTTCTAATATTGGGCAACAATTACTATTAAATGAATTATTTCTGTAGTTGGAATCTGTAGCTTCTTCTGAACCTCTACACCAATACCTGCTATTCCAGTGCTGCAGGTGTGATTTTAGTCTGTCATACTGTACCAATGTGCCCTACATCTATTGGCAGTGACCTTGGAAAATCTGGCCAAGCCTAGAAGTTTCCTTTTCCATTTGCCGAGTTCCATTGTGCTAGGACTGCTGTGCTCCACCGAGCTCCTCTGTCACACCCAGGGGCTCATCCACACACCATTCTTGCACCTCACTGAGCAGGCCGTGGCCTGCAGCGTGGGGGGAGCAAAGCAGGCTCACCTCCCTTTCTTCCCAACCACATACTTCTCTTCTGCTTTCCAGTGACTCCACCAGTTTGATGTGGGAAGTTAGCTTCCTTTCCTTCTATCTTTCCAGCTGTCAAATCCAATCCAGTCTCTAACCTAGATACAGATCATTTATTTAAAAGTACCAAACATAACCTAGAGTATGTGGAATATGGGCAACTATGTATAGCCTTCTGTATTTAACGATTTTCCGCTTCCTAACCGTACCAGTTTTCTATTTATAACTCTTATCTATCCATGATGTTTTAAAGTCTCCACTTGCTGTTATTTACAAATGACAGTGCATTCAGCAGCCCGATGCCGTGAGCCCTGACAGATGCCATATTTCTGAGTGCTTCCATGTGAATGCCACCCTCCTCCTGTAGCATGTGTCCAAGTGGACATAGCCACTAACCAACTAGTTACCTTTGGACTGCAATATAAAATGTGAAAATGAAGATTTATTTCTTTTAATTTACTTAAAAAGAAACCTCCATGCTAGCAATAAAGCATTTATATTGTGTACTCCTTGGGATTGTTTGGCTGTGTTTGTAAGTCTTTGTGTCATATACTGAGTCTGTTTGGGTCCTTCCCTCAGCTGCTGGGTTTTTCATCTGTGTGACTCTCTTGGGTAACTGAGCAGAAGCCCACAAGGGTATTTTTACACAATTCATTAAGGTAAACAGTATTCAGGTAAACAAAAACCTTATTTTCCAATACTGTTAAAAATCTGTGTGCACGTGTAGTTTGGCTGGCATGTAAGTATAACCATGTATGAAATGTATGAAATAACAAGTTTCCTTTAGAATAGTCTCCATGAAAACAAATGCAGAGGAGTCTGTAGGGTCTGTTTTCACAAATGTGGACTTCATACCGCGAGCTCACATTGCTGATGGCATTTCACAGTAGCTTTATTTTTATTTACCAAAGTGAAATGAAGTCAAAGGCTGAAAACCTGATGAAGTATTTTTGCAGCTGTAAAAAGAAATCTGTAAGTGGTGACTGTACTACTACCAAGATTGAGCTTGTTTTCTCTCAGTGTGTTCTCAGAGTTGAGCTTTTGAGGAGAGGTTCCAACCCTTTAGAACCGCACATCTCCCCACCTTTCCTTCCAACCTTTGGAATCTCCACCCAAGTTCCGATCAAGTGAGACGAAAGGTAAACCTAATGTCTTAGCCCCAGAGCAGATCTCGCTTGGGTGATGAGAAGCATTGCTGTGGACTGGGGTTCACTGCTCTGTTTGCCAGTAGCTTACCTTTCAGAGAAACAGATGGAGCATGGGAAAATGCAGCCCCTGCGACACTAGATGGAACTCTGAAATACAAGATGCGGGACTCCCTGAGACTCCACCTCATGTCCTGTCCATTGAGCCATGAGGAAGAAAATGAGAAAGGCCTGGACATGAAGTAATCATTTGAAAGTCTTTTAGAAAGGTGCCATTGTTGCATGTATAGATAGCAGGAATCTGGAGTCAGATAGACATGCGAAAACATTTCTGATAAAAAGAATAACCTACAAAGGCAGAGAGGAGAGGCCAAGCTCAGCATACTTAATATGACAGTGAAGAGATGGGCTGGCAACAGCAGGCACTGCATACTGGCAACTGGTCGGACTAGAGGGTCTTAGGTCAGCCAGAGCTGTTCTCTAGTAATGTAATAGAAAACACAGACACTTGTAGGCTTTGAGTTGGAGTGTAATGGAAGCAGTGGTTGGAGTATCCTGGTCTGGAGCAAAGTGGATGAAAAGAGACTGATGACAGAGTTTGTTTGCCATAAAACTGTGGATGCCATAATGCTATGGGGGAGGGAGAGGAAGGAAACAAATCAGTGGAGAAGTCACTGGAACTTAAGGAATGAATATGAAAGAATGAACAAAATTTATTAACGAGGGCAAATAGGAAAATGGTAATGCCACTGCCACAGAAGCTATAACATGAAATGCAGTTTTGGGGAGAGATCATGACTTCAGGCTTTTGACATGTAAATTGTAGAGTGATGAAGGGACATTCAGATAGAAATCTCAAGCAGGCAATTGGAGATAGGAGATTCAGACTTGGCTCAGGTGGACCAGATTCTCGCATGAACATAAAAGTGATGGCTGCAGATCTAGAGAGGGTGAGAATAAAATCAAAACCAGGGCCAGGGAGAAAAAGTCCAGCAAAAGAAATGGAGGCTGTAGTCAGAGAAATAGGAGGCAAGCTCTGCAGGTGGTAACACCCCAGAAACAAGGGAGAGAAGTGAAGGAGCATAGGCAGCAAAGGGTTGAGAAGTAGAGGGTGGTGTGTGGAGCCCGTACATTAGAGGCTTTTGACCTCTGTCTTCATGCAGTAGAAGTTGATGGTGTGCATTAGCTGGGAGGGGTGATGGCAGGGCCCTGCTCTAAGCTGTGAGCCATGTAGCCTCCCCGATGCTCGGGGACAGCCCCGTGCACTGTCAGGCCCTCGTCCTGAGCCTTCCCACAGATTCCCCTGCCACGAGCCAGGACGTATGGAATGCCTGCTCTCTTTTGCTCTCCACCTGATGCCCTTGCCCACCCAGGACTCCAATAAAGAGGGAGGGCAGGAGCTCACGGTTGATAACGGCCTCATGAGTTACAAGAAATGAGAGCTTACAGTAGCTGAGGCAGGAGGAAACTGGTCTCAGAATACATGTTAAAGAGTGAATAGATTTAGGAAGGTGTGAAAAGGAGGAATACAAGACGGCTAGGGAAAAGAGTCTCAATGCAGACTTTGCTCGTTCCGTATTGGCAACATTCTTGGCAGGGAAGGAGGGAAGGTGCAGCCTAAACAGAAATGCCCATTGCCACTTACATGTATTTATACAGTCATTTATTTTAGTTTTTCTTTTAGTTGACTAATAATTCAGAAATATTAAAATCGTTCACAAAAATGCTTAAAAGGTAAGAACAATGATAAAAACAAAGTCCCATGAATTAAAAGTTAAGAGTTTAAAAAAATGAAGATGGAAAACTAATGAAATCAGAATGGGGCTAGAAAAATACATGTGACCCGGTATTACCACACTGCTTCTATGGCACTGCTTGCCTCATGAGGGAATCCTGACACCGCATACCCGGTGGTCCTAAGAAATGAACCTCCCTTCCACACTCCCTCTCCCCCTTCCCTTCGCAAATGTTTATTCTGCTAGTCACTGGCACAGGTGCTGGGAATACAAAGCAAGCCACACATGGCTACTACCCTTGTAAATCGCATAGTCTAAGGTCACTCATAACCAATAGTCAGCAGGTTCCCTTGCCATCCCACTGTACCTCCTTCTCACACACAGACACTGGAGGTATGGGAGAGTAACATGGTACCTTTCCCAGGTCTGCTTAGTGAGTTATCCAGAGTGACAACTTTGCCTGTGGCATCAGCTGACTAGCAGTATGGCAGAGTGAAATTTCAGCATGTTGTATCAGAGGGTGAGAAGTGTAGTCAGAAGTCCTCACTCATTGTCCCTTAGCAATCATTTACAAGATATATGTCTTAACTTCCACGGGCCTCCACTTCCTCCTCCGTAGGATCAAGATGATCATTCCTGTGCTACCTGCTTCACAGAGGTGTGTGGGGATTAAGCAACATGGTGGATGATATTTCTTCAGTTAGTCTGAGACATGATATACACACACAAACTCCAAACTACAGAAAGCAAAAGCAGGATGCTCTTTGATGTTTACTAATCAGTCTACAAGACATCAGAATTCACTTCTCACCCAGCGTTGAGGCCTTCATGTAGACCTTAACTCTAGTATAGTTTCCTGCGGGTATCCAGTGGGGCTTCCTTGCCTGGAGGCCAGACCTCATCTGAATACCTCAAGCCAGCTAGAGGTCAGAGGGATGCATGCAGCTGTGACTTTCTTCCCAGTTTCAGTCTCCTGCATATTCAACACATTGTTCAGACCCTCTGTAGAGCGATAATCTGGCCCATAGCCCTGGCCACGCTGTCTGTGCCACCCAGAATGTCTTATACAGCAACTGCTCTGTGGGACCAGCTGGGAGTGAGAGCATGGGAAAGTCCACTCTGGAACGGCATGAAGCCCTCTTCCTAAACATGTACACTGTCTAATTTTCACTTGGTTATTGGCCAGCTTAAAAGGATGACCAGCTTGCCATTTAGCCTTTGATGTGAAATGGCTGGGATAATGTTTCCTTTGGCCATTTATCTATGTAGCAAGGAGGAACCTGAAACCAGCACAGCCTGCCCCCGTTCCTGCTGCAGTATGCACACCTCGTAATGGTTTCACGGTCTTTTGGGCTTGCTTTTTTGTTGTTGTTGTTTCTCTAGAGCAGTCCCTGTCTTTCTCCTCAAGAAATAGATGTTATCAAGTCTATTGAGTTGAGTTGCCCAATTTCTTCTACAACATGGTTTCCCCAGTGTATTTTCAGAAAGGCGCCTCTGGTTTCCTGCTTTAGTGTCTAGACAGGAGAAAATCACACCAGCTCAAGCAATCCTAAGGTGGAAAGAGAAAGACCCCTCCTACCCCTCTGCAGTCATATGTGGGGATTCTAGAACCCTGTGAAGACCTCTTTCTCTAATCCCAGGCAGTTACATCCAATGTATGGACCAATAATGTAGTAGCTTTCTCCAATTTCTCTTGGTTGGAAATTTAAAGTGACAGCTTTCAAGACTGCCATTGGGGGTAGCTGAGTAGCAAGGAACAAGAACCTATAGTGTTCTCTGGCTGGCCAGAGCTTGGCATACCCAAGGGGAAGGTCTGTTTGTTAAACAGTGGAGGCCCCAGTCTCGATTTCCCGAGTTAGGTTCATTCATAAACAACACAGGATTCATGTAAAATGGAATAAAATCCAGATGCCACTTGTTAATACAATTAGTTCATGCTCCCTGGTGGCCCTGGGGGAGGTTTGATGCCCACAAACATTCTCAGAGCCTGCAACAACGTCTGCTCCCAGCCCTGAGCTATGTGTGCCAAGGCGGGTGGGGACAGGGGCTTGTAAGGCCAACGCTGGGGAACGGGTGTATGTGTGTGAAGGGAGTGTCTACCCCTCACATGTCTAGTCTTTGAAGCTTCGATCTGACGTACTCTAATTCCAGAAAGGGAGGCCTGTCGGTAACATCAAGACCTCCTCAAACGGGCAAAGGTACAGAATTCCAAAGTGCTCCATCACTTACCAGCTGTATGCCCTTGGAAAATAGCCTTCCAAATTCTCTATTTTCTCACCTGTAAAATGGGGCAATAAAATTACCTGTGCCTACACTGTTGTCATGAGGGTAGAACAAGAACGCGTATAAAGTACGTAGCCCCCATTGTAAGAGCTTAAGCAAATGACAGCAATTAATGAAAAGGAATAAATAAATCGGTATTTACTGGAGGCTGTAGTCCCAAAGAGGTTATAAATCTCACATTCCTTTGGGGTCAATTTCTATATGGAAGCCAGGCAGGCGGACACCCACATTAAGGTAGACTCAGATGGTGGGACCGGAGCCAGTAATTAGGATAATGCTAGGAGGTTGGAAGGATAACGACCATTTAAAAATTACATGTCTGTGCCCCGTCAGCTCTGGTCCACCTGCTGAATCACTGAGAGCCAGAGAGTTTTTTTGACACAAAATGTTGGGCTGGCTCTCGTTTGTTTAAATGAACAGATAGCAAGAACAGGCGAGGGATAAATTGGTGCAGCTAGCAAATAAATACTAACTTAGAGGAGGCTTTGCCAATTCATGCTAAATAAATGTTAGCTGTATTAAGATTTTTATTATTATCATGGTCACCAAGCTTGAGGAACATGGTGGCATTTGGCCTGGGAGAGAAATGACTTGCCTGCTTTGCATATTTAAATGGAACCACAGCAGTCGTCAGGGGGTGATGAGAATGCCTCTGGAAGAACAACATTCTGCAAAGGCCTCTCCCCTCCCCAAACCTGCAAGAGGAGCAGGGCTGCCCTGGCCAGATGCTGAAAGCAGGAGCCCTCTCCCAAGCAGGGGCTGAACTCAAGTCAGCTCCGCCTAAAGGACAGCAGAGAGAAAACTGGAAAATGCTCAGAACAATTCTTCTGTTGCTTGTTTGTTCTGTTTCATTCCCACAAGAAACTGTTATTCTTGCAAACTAGATACAAGAATTGCCCACAAGACCAACTGATAACCTTTTAAAAATCTAGGAAAATAAACCCACGCTGGAAACCCACCCAATCCTGAGGTCTCAGCTTGGGGGTTGATGACCCAGGATTCTGACTTAGCTTTTTTTTTCCTCCCTTTTCTTCCTCTCAAAGATAACAAGTAATGCAAAACGCCACATACATATTGGAAACACTTGTCATTTTTTTCCACTTACCCTCAGCGATATCAAGGACTATAATAAATAAGCCTGTCAGGAATTCTTGTCAGGAAACTAAACCACAGTTTTTAGTCTTGCCTATTCAACACATTGTTCAGAAATGTTTTGGTAACCTTTAAAGCCCTACTCCAGGAGAGAGCTTCCCATACCCTCCAATTCAATTCTTTCCTATTTTGAAGGTCATGGACACTTTGGGAGACGTGCTTATTTACATGGGTTTGAGTCATGCATCCAGGTCCTCCGTTGAGGAGGCAGGAAGGCACAATGCTTGTGAGGAAAAAGTGTTCCACAGAGCCACTAAACTGTGTGGTTCCAGACCTCCTGAGAGGAAAGGAAAGCCTGAGGGGTGTTGCTGCCCACTAGGGATGGTTCACCAGTGTGTGGGGCTCAGCTCACAGCGCATGGAGGGGCGAGATGATCTCAAGTGATGGGCACAGGGGCCCAGCTCCATGGGAAGGCTGTGTACAACCATGAAGGAGGCAAGTTTGTCCCCAGTGCCCAAACCTGCCAGATATGGTCCTCTCATCTCATCCCTGTCTAAACCTGCTCATAGCTGGGACTTGAACATGTATTTGTATCATGTTCACGATAGCCAAAAGTGTCCATCAATGGATGAAGGAATAAACAAAATGTGGCATGCATATATATGTATAATTGCATATATGCATAATTTCTGGTATACTCATTTTCTTTTAGTGAGTCTCAAGCTACCCTTCTTTCTTCTGATCAAAACTGAAATTTCACTGAATGGTCCCCTTGGCCACCTACCTAATGCTGACATGGCTAAAACCATGCTTTTGGTGCTCAGAGCTACACACACACAAACCACACACACACCATGCACACACACACCAGACACACACACAGCCCCATATATCCCCCACACCCCCACACACACACCACACATATCCCCCCACACACACCCCACACATTCACCACACACACAATTGTTTTTATATATGTATATATACACAATTGCATATTATATATATTATTATATACTATGTAACATATTAACATATAAATTTTTTCAGCCTTAAAAATGAAGGAAATCCTGTCACATGCTACAACATGAAAGAACCTTTAAGACATGCTACATGAAACAAGCCTGTCACAAAAAGACGAATATTACAGAATTTCACTTATATATATGAGGCTCCACTTACATAAGATGCCGCTTGTATGAGGTGCCTAGAGTAGTCAAATTCACAGAGACAGAAAATAGAATGGTGGCAGCCAGGGGTGAGTGGGAGGGGGAATAAGTGTTAGTGTCACAAATGAATATGGAGCTTCACATGGGGAAGATGAAAAAGTTCTAGAGAGAGATGATGCTGACAACAGTGTGAACGTGCTAAACGCCACAGAACTACGCACTTAAAAATTGTTAAAATGGTAAATGTTATGTTATGTATATTGTACCACCATAAATTTTTTTAAACCTGCTCATAAAAAGATTTGAAAAATTCATATACACTCAGGATATACGGCTGATAAGACTTAATATCTCTCTCATGCATTTTAGTAGGAGAGAAACCTTAAATCAAGGCTCCTTGTCCCAGTTTGTATAGTAGGGACTGCAAGGAAATGAAAAATAGAGAATCTCTTAATGACCATCCCTTTCTTTGATACATATCTTGCTTTCCTCCCTCTACAGGAACAGAAATCATGAGAGATCAGGTATGTTCGTGCTAAACTACAGCGTTCCTTGCTTGGTTCTCCCCAATTCTAACAGGCTATTTTCTCTTCCTTAACTTATGTTTGGTCACTGCTACTCTTCTTTCTTCTGATCAAAACTGAAATTGCCCTGAATAGTTCTTTTTGTTGCCCACCCAATTGTGAAATGGCTAAAACCATACTGCCAGTGCTCAGAGCTACAAAATTTTCAGTGTTACTGGGAACTGTTTTCCAAAAGGACAATTATATCTTCCTATCATTTAAAAAATATAGATTCAAACAGATAAGAAATATTTATGTAGGGATTATAGATAGAATTTTGAGAGGTAAAGGGGGTCTTTGAGGTTTTGTCTTAGTCCATTTTGTGTTGCTATAGCAGAATACCAAAGACTGGTGAGTTACAAACAATGGAAGTTTATTTGGCTCACTATTCTCAAGGCTGGGAAGTCCAAGAGCATGGCACCGACATCTCTTGAGGGCCTTCATGCCACATCATCGCATGGCAGAAGGCAGAAGGGCAAGAGAGGCCAAGAGCAAGCCAGCAAGGGAGGGCTAAACTTGCTTTTATAACAAACCCACTCCCGTGATAACATTAATGCATTCATGAGGGCAGAGCCCTCAAGACTTAATTGCCTCTTAAATATCTCACTTCTCAACATTGTTGCTTTGGGGATTCCATTTTCAACACATGAGCTTTGAGGGGCACATTCAAACCATACCTGGGGGCCTTTCAGATTATTCCATCTAATATCCTCATTTTACAGATGTACAAAGTGAGCCAAAATGACTTCCACAGGATAAACCTTTAAATCCAGGCCTTGGGACTTAAGTCCAATGCCTTTTCTCCTCTGCCTCCTGGGGTAGAATTTTGGGAAAACTGCTATCCTACTGAATCCCCTGTATTACTTTACAGAAGTAAAACACAGTTGTTAATTGCACATGGCTCCAGAAAGCTTCATGAAGCGTCTTTTAATAGAGTACATTAGCCCATTAGTACCCACTAAACACATCATCACTCCGTTTACCAGATTAGCTTGAAGAAAGCAGGGTTTGAAGGGCAGGGGACCTGGGGCAAGAAGTAGAATTGAAATAAAAAGATGCTCGGGGCTGCAGTGAGGTTAGGGTGAGGGTTTTCATAGTTTGGAAATCTGGCATTGAAAACCTGAATTTTACTTACTATTCTGTTTCTCAGCAACTCTATAACTTGGCTTAGTCAGTGCTCCTCTCACAGCTCAGTTTTCTTATCTGTAAAATACAGGGGTCCTGAGTAAGGAGGGAATAGTTGTCCTTGAGGGTAGTGGTTCTTGAACCTGGCATCAGAACCACTTTGGAGAACAGATTAAAAATGGCTGCCCCATTTCCTCTCTGAATATTCTGATTCAATTTGACTGCAGTAGGCCCAGAAATCTATATTTGTTGTTTGTCTTATTTTAAATGTAAATTATTTTAACTATTTTAAAATTGTTAACTGCATGCATTAGGTTAAAAATTCTAAAATAAATAAGTAAATAAAAGTATATGTATATTGGAAGATTTCCTTCCAATGCCTTATCCCTGTGTCTCAGTCCTCAGAAACAAATGTGATTATTGTTTCTTGGTATCTTTCCAAACATGTCACATACATGTTTAACATAAAGCACCAGTACTTGTGCTACAGCTGGTCTCAAGACAGGCATTGGGGGGCCCTCTAGGGTCTCCTTATCTCAGAGATGGAGAGCTGAGGCTTTGGGTTTTGCGAAATGACAGCACATCATGTATGCAGTGTTCTTAGTTCTGTGCTTGGCGTGTCCTAGAGGCCCAGCTTATGTTGCCTGTTGTCATCTTACTGAAGACTTGTGCCATTCTGGGACTGGAGGGCTCTGGCTCCATTCTTCCCCAGACCCTGTCTCTCTCCTCCTGCAGGGGGAAAGCAGAATTCTTTTTCTGGCATGCAACTGTGCCAGGAAGGGCTTCTGCCAAGCCCAGAGCCTGCCCGCAGAGGCTCAGGGTTGCTGGATGAATGGCTCTGGGGACCCCTAGGGTGTTGCCTCAGAAGGGGAACCTGTCAAGGCAAATGTGCCTCTCCGCCAGCCCCTCTGGGAAGATGCAAGCCCTGCTGTGTGTGTTGCCTCTTTCCTTACTCCCTCTGTCATTTGCACATCAAAAATTCAAACAAAAAGACAGTTTTCCAAAGTTGACTGATTTCATACCAGAAAGACTGCCCCATAAAAGGAGCTGGGGTTTCTAGAGAGTAAAGGCCCTTCATTCCTCACATTTGAGTCAGTAATGGCCATAAAGATCTTCTATTAATGGTCCCAACAACCCTTCATTTCCACATACTCCTAACCCTTAACTAATAAATAGCACAATGAAGCTTCACCAGGGGTCTGGTTTTGGACAAATTATCTTTTCAACACTTGGATCAGTTTTCTTCATAGCTTGGTTGTTTCCTGTTTCTTAGCATCCAGTTGGCTTGCCTTGGAGCTGGACATGAGTACGGGCTTTGTGTGCAAGCATATGAAGAATTCCTGTGCATTTCTTAAAATTCAATGTTCTTCACTCTGGTGCTCCCACAGGGACAGCTCGATGTGGTGGGAGGGCTCTTGACTAGGAGTCCAGGCACCTGGGTTCTGGTCCCAGCTGTGTGCTGACTCCACACCCTTGAACAAGAGATTTAAGCTTCGGAATTAGCTTCCTCTTCTCAACATCCTTTGCATTTGTGAAATTTCTTTGTTACATGGTTCCACTGAAAGTCCACCACTGCCCTGGTGAAAGATATGATTAATCCCTGTTTTGCTGATGGAAGCTGAGATTTGAGAGGCTATCAGAAGTGGCAGTACAGAAACTAGAATCTAGTCTTCTTCCAGACCTTGGGGTAGGGCATCAGTAGAGGTGATGAAGCCCCCAGTCTCCAGCCCCTGCCAAACCAGTTCTCACTGTCCACTCCTCTCCTCTTTCAACTCCAGCTTACCCATTTGGAATTATTCCCACTCTGCTCACTGGTGTCTGCATCCACACTTCCCCAGATCCCTTTTGTCATTCCTTCATTCATACTTTCAGCAAGGATAAATTGTCCTATGCTCAGTGTTGGGCATTGCACTACGTCGCAAGACTACCTAATGAACAGGAAGTACTGGTCCTTGGGAGCTCCCAGTATATGTGGGAGACATAGAAATAAATCGCTATAACATCATCTATAATATAATATCACCATAATATCATATGAAAAGTATAGGAAGAAGAAAACCTGCAATGGGAAGGGAGAAGAAGAAAGTGATACATTTTGATGGGGAGAAGGAGCTAGGGGGAATTTTAGAGGAACTTTTATAGAAACTCTGATATTTAAGTTTTTATAATGCCTCTCTGCTTCCAAAAAGTACATTTGAAGGATGAATGGAGGGAAGTGATCAGAAAATGAGAGATTATTTATTATGTAGCCTACAATATATCAGGAACTTTTTATTTGCTCAGTGGCACACAGCTAGGTGCTTCAAATGCATGTTCAAAGCTCAGAATCTTACTTAACCCTGTACTGACTCCCTCTATGATGGTAGCTTCTAGAAAACAGTGTAGACAGAAGTAACAAAAGACAACAGAAAGTACATGGAATCCACTTCAAGGGGAAGATACCTATCCATCAACCAAGGTCGATCTGTGAGTGTGGATAAGAAAAGTAGTGAGGTACTTGCAGGGCCTTGAAGACTGATTCAGAAAGGGAGGGAAGACGACTAGGAGTCTTTTCTGACAACAAATGGAAATGATGACTGTACTGCTCTCCTCTGAACCTCTGAATGGAATTTACAAGGAGGTGGCTGAGGCATAATATGGAAGAGAGGCTCTTGAAGATAATACCAGGATTTGCTTATTTGCTCTATGACCTTTAGACTGATTTCTAAAGTGACTTCTCTAATGTAGCAGGCGGGCCGGTGGACTGAAAGCTGCTCTGCTGGAATCCACAAGAAGCAGTCATGGAAAGGAAGAGGGAACCCATTACAGGGCAGGGTAGGTTTGCAGGATCTAGCCGCACAGCTCTGAACCCAGGATCAGGGTGAGGCAAGTACAGTGCTGGAAAGACATTCCGAAGGACCCTGAAGAAAACGGATCCTTCCACAGCTACTGCCATCAGGCAAGTAGAACTCCGCCTGCTAGAGACTGGACCTTTCATCTCATCAATTCCTAGCACCTCCATGTGCCTGGCTGTGATACAGCACTGTGAACAAGACTTGGCTCCTGTCTCCAAGCAGCTTGTGGCTTCATTTGTACTGACTGGGTTTGCTTGCATATTGCCACACCAAATGGCATTGATGGACTGTAGATGAGAACTTACTGGTTGAATTAAAGAGTTTATATTCTTAGTCTATTATAACATGAACTGAGGTTTAAAACATAATCCTTACATTTGGTCAAGCAGGACATTTAGACTAGATAAAGGTCAAGAGTGGTAGTAAGACTGGGTCTGAAGTCAGACAGGCAGGCTTCAGATTCTGGCTCTGCCATTTATGTGGGACTTGGGGTAAGGTGCTTATTTTTTGCAACTCATTTTCGTCTGCTATAAAACTGAGAGGGAGAGTAATATGTGCTATGTTGACAATGTATTCCGACACCAAGAATATAGTATTCAGTTAATCAGTGGTATTTTTAAAAGTATGCACACAACAGATATGAGAAAATATTTGCAATGCATTAACAAATTATCAGGATCCAGAGTGTATAAAGAGCTTCTAGGAATTAAGAAGAAAAAGACAAGCCAAAAGAAAACTGGGCAAAGAATATGAAAAGGCAATTCAAAGAAAAATGAATATAAACAGCCAGTTAACATGATAAAAGTTTCTTATCCTTGCTAGTAATCACAGCAGTGCAGATTCACAATCGTGAGATGCCACTAATACTTTTTAAATATACTTTCATAAAGCTCTATCATAGAATAAACTACATTTATTGACTCTTTTCCATGTACCAGGAAGAGGGAGAATGATTAGTTTCAAACATAACTGTTAAGTGAATAAGGCCTGTTGCAGAAAAATATATAAAGCATGATACCACGTAGGTTAAAAATGCATAGAAGGCCTGGCGTAGTGGCTCATGCCCGTAATCCCAGCACGTTGGGAGGCCAAGGCAGGCGGATCATGAGGTCAGAAGATCGAGACCATCCTGGCTAACACAGTGAAACCCCGTCTCTACTGAAAATACAAAAAATTAGCCGGGCATGGTGGCGGGCACCTGTAGTCCCAGCTACTCAGGAGGCTGAGGCAGGAGAATGCCGTGAACCCGGGAGGTGGAGCTTGCAGTGAGCTGAGATTGCGCTACTGCACTCTAGCCTGGGCGACAGAGTGAGACTCCCTCTCCAAAAAAAAAAAAAAAAAAAAAAAAAAAGCATAGAAAGAGGGGGTGGCCAACATGGCTGACTAGCGTGCACAGCTGTCAGGAAGAGGAACAAAAGGGGGCAGTAAGTACAGCACCTTCAACCGAAACATCCAGGTGCACACATTGAGACTAATCAAGGAAAAAACCCGACCCATGGAGAATGGACAAAAGCAAGGCAGGATGACGGCCTACCCAGCAGCAACACAGAGCCAGGGGAATTTTCCCAGCCCAGGGAAGCAGTAAGTTAATGTGTGACCCCGGGAACCCTTGATTTTCCCATGGATCTTTGCAACCCTCAGGTCAGATCCCCCTCGTGAACCCACTCCCCCAGGGCCTTCAGTCTGACACACAGAGCTATGTGGAGTCTTGGGAGACCATCCACTCAGGCATGAACAGAGACCGAGGAGCCTTAGATACCTGAGCTTTCCCGGCTTCCCAGCAAAAGTAGCTAGCTGCATCTCTGGCAATGTGGGAGGTTAGACCCCGGCATGTATCCCTAGGAAAGGGGCTGAGCAGCAGTAGTCTACAGGTCTCCCTTCCACAGCACCTCACAGGGTAAGACCCACTGCCTTGGAATTCTAGCCTGCCATTTTGTACCTCCCTGAGACAGAGCTCTCAGGGGGAGAGATGGGCTACTACCTTTGCTCTTTGGGCAACTTAGCCATCTAGCCTTCAGGCTTTGGAGAATCCAAGCCAACTGAGGGCGGAAGCAGGCTACCAACACAGCACAGCTGCTCTATGAAAACAGGGCCAGACTGCTTTTATAAGCAGGTCCCCAATACCATTCCTCCTCACAGGACAAGACCTTCCAACCAGATCTCCAGCCACCTCCTATGGGTATGTTCAGGCCAGCAACATGTTCATACCTCCCTAGAATGGAGCCCCCAGAGGGAGGGGCAGGCCACCAACCCAAGGAAACTAAGAACCACAATAAAACAATACAGGAGCTGAAAGATGAAATAGCCGGTATAAAAAAGAACCTAACAGATCCGACAGAGCTGAATAACACAATATAATAATTCACAATGCAGTCACAAGTATTAACAACAGAATAAACCAAGCGGAAGAAACAATCTCAGAACTTGAAGACTGGCTCTCTGAAATAAGACATTCAGACAAAACTGAAAAAAAAGGATACAAAATGAACAAAATCTATGAGAAGTATGTGATTATGTAAAGAGGTCAAATCTATAAATCATTGGCATTACTGAAAGGGACGGGGAGAAAGCAAACAATTCAGAAAACACATTTCAGAATATTGTTCATGAAAACTTCCCTAACCTTGTGAGAGAGGCCAACAATCAAATTCAGGAAATACAGAGAACCCCTGCAAGATTCTACACAAGATCATCCCTAAGACACATAATCATCAGATTTTCCAAAGTCAAAAAGAAAAAATGTAAAAGGCAGCTAGAGAGAAAGGGCAGGTCACCTACAAAGGGAAGCCTATCAGGCTAACAGCGGACATCTAAGCAGAAATTCTACAAGGCAGAAGAGATTAGGGGCCTATATTCAACATTCTTAAAGAAAAACAATCTTCACCCAAGAATTTTATATCCAGCCAAACTAAGCTTCCTAAACAAAGGAGAAATAAGATCCTTTCAGATAAGTAAATGTTGAGGGAGTTTATTACCACCAGACCTGACTTACAAAAGATACTGAAAGGAGCACAAAGCATAGAAAGGAAAGAGTGCTGCCAGCTAATACAAAAACACACTTAAGTACACAGACCAGTGACACTATAAAGCAACTACATAAAAAAGCCAGCAGAATACCAACTAACAACACAATGACAGGGCCAAACCCACACATACTAATATTAACCTTGAATATAAACAGACTAAATACCTCACCTAAAAGGCACAGAGTGGCAAACTGGATAAAAAAGCAGCACTCGATGGTATGCTGTCTTCAAGAAATCCATCTTACATGTAATGACACCCAGAGGCTCAAAATAAAGGACGGAAGAAAATCTACTAAGGAAATGGAAAACAGAAAAAGCACTGGTTGCAATCCCAATTGCAGACAAAACTGACTTTAAACCAAAAAGATAAAAAATGACAAAGAAGGGCATTACATAATAGTAAAGATTCAACAAGATGACCCAACTATCATAAATATACATGCACCTAACACAGGAACACCTAGATTTCTAAAGCAAGTTCTTAGAGACCTACAAAGAGACATAGACTTTCACAAAATAATAGTGGGAGACTTCAGTACTCCTTTGACAGATAAGTGACAGGTCATTCAGGAGATCATTAGACAGATCATCAAGGCATGAAATTAACAAAGATATTCAATACCTGAACTCAACATTGGACCAAATGGATCTGACAGACATCTACAGAACTCTGCACCCCAAAACAACAGAGTATACATTCTTCTCATTGCCATATGGCACATACTCTAAAATTGACCACATAGTTGGACATGAAACAACTCTCAGCAAATGCAAAAAACCTGAAATTATACCAAACACACTCCTGGACCATGGTGCAATAGAAAACAGAAGTCAAGATTTAGAAAATCACTCAAAATCATGCAATTACATGGAAATTAAACAACATGTTCTTGAATGACTTTTAGATAAATAATGAAATTCAGGCAGAAATCTAGAAGTTCTTTGAAACTAATGAGAACAAAGATACAACATATCAGAATCTTTGGGAAACTACTAAGTCAGTGTTAAAACGGAAATTCATCATACTAAATGCCCACATCAAAAAGTTAGAAAGATCACAGATTAACAACTTAACATTACAACTGAAAGAATTTGAGAAGAGCAATCAACTCCAAAGCTAGCAGAAGACAAGAAATAACCAAAACCAGAGCTGAATTAAAGGAAACCAAGACGCAAAAAAAAAAAAAAAAAAAAAAAATTTCAAGTGACCAATAAATCCGAGAGTCAGTTCTTTGAAAAAATTAATAAGATAGATACACCATGATATAGTTTGGATTTATGTCCCCGGTCAAATCTCACACAGAATAGTAATCCCCAGTGTTGGAGGAGAGGTCTGGTGGGAGGTTATTGGATCATGGGGGCAGATTTCCCCCTTGTTTTTTTCATGATAATTAGTGAGTTCTCACATAATCTGGTTGTTTAAAAGTGTATTGCACCTCCCCCTTCACTCCCTTCCTCCTGCTCTGGCCATGTAGGACGTGCCTGCTTCCCCTTTAACATCTGCCATGACTGTAAGTTACCTGAATCTCCCCAGCAATGCTTCCTGTACAGCCTGCAAAACCATGATCCAATGAAACCTCTTTTTTAAATAAATTACCCAGTCTCAGGTATTTCTTTATAACAGTGTGAGAACAGACGAATACAGACTGCTAGCTAGATTAATAAAGAAGAAAAGAGAGAGCAAAATAAACACAATTAGAAATGATGAAGGAAATGGTACCACTAACCCCACAGAAATGAAAATAACCATCAGAAACTATTATGACCACCTCTGTGCACAAACTAGAAAACCTAGAAGAGATGGACAAATTCCTGGACACATAGAAAACCTAGAAGAGATGGACAAATTCCTGGACACATATGCCCTCCCAAGACTGAAGGAGAACCAGGAAGAAATTGATTCCCTGAACAGACCAATAATGAGCTCTGAAATTGAATCAGTAATACATAGCCTATGAACCAAAAAAAGCCCAGGACGTGATGGATTCAGAAATGAATTCTACCAGATGTACAAAGAAGAACTTGTGTCATTCCTACTGAAACTATTCCAAAATGTTGAGGAGGAGGGACTCTTCCATAATTCATTCTATGAGAGCAGCATCATGCTAATACCAAAACCCGGCAAAGACACAACAGAAACAAACAAATAAAGGAAACTTCAGGCCAATATCCTTGATGAACATCTACATAAAAATCCTCAACAAAATACTTACAACCCGGATCCAGCAGCACATCAAAAAGCTAAGCAACCATGATCAAGTAGGCTTTGTCTCTGGGATGCAAGGTTCTTTTAACATATGCAAATCAATAAATGTAATTCATCACATAAACAGAACTAAAGGCAAAAACCACATGATTATCTCAATAGATGCAGAAAAAGCTTTTGATAAAATTCAACACCTCTTTGTATTAAAAACTCTCAATAAACTAGACATTGAAGGAACATATGTCAAAATATTAAGAACCATCTATGACAAACTCACAGCCATTATCATACTGAATGGGCAAAAGCTGGAAGCATTTCCCTTGAACACTGGCACAAGACAGGGATGCCCTCTCTCAATCTACTCCTATTCAACATCGTATTGGAATTCCTAGCCAGAGCAAGCAGGCAAGAGAAAGAAATAAAGAGTATCCTAATAGGAAGACAGGAAATCAAACTATCTCTGTTTGCAGACAACATGATTCTATATCTAGAAGACCCCATAGTCTTGGCCTTTGGCTGATAAACAGTTTTGGCTGATAAATAAGATCCTTCAGCTGATAAACAACTTCAGCAAAGTTTCAGGATACAAAATCAGTGTACAAAAATCACTAACATTCCTATACACTAATAACAGCCAAGCCAAGAGCCAAATCAGGAAGGCAATCCCATTCACAATTGCCACAAAAAATAATAAAATACCTAGGCATACAGCTAACCAGGGATGTGAAAGATCTCTACAATAAGAATTGAAAAATACTGCTCAAAGAAATCAGAGAAGACACAAACAAATGGAAAACATCTCATGCTCATGGATAGGAATAATCAATATTATTAAAATGGCCATATTGCCCAAAGCAATCCACAAATTCAATGTTATTCCTATTAAACTACCATTGACATTCTTCACAGAACTAGAAAAAGCTATTTTAAAATTCATATGGAACCAAAAAAGAGACCAAATAGCCAAGGCAATGCTAGGCAAAAAGAACAAAGGTGGAGGTATCACATTACCCAACTTAAAACTATAATACAGGGCTATAGTAACCAAAACAGCATGGTACTGGTAAAGAAAAAGAAAAAAAAAAAAAAAAAGCAAGCAAACAGACCAATGGAACAGAGTAAGAGAGCCCAAAAATAAGGCCACATACCTACAACCATCTGCCCTTTGACAAAGCTGACAAAAACTAGCAATGGGGAAAAGACTCCCTAATTCAATAAATGGTGCTGGGATAACTGGCTAGCCGTATGCAAAAGATTGAAGTTTCCTTATATCATATATAAAAGTCAATTCAAGATAGATTAAAGACTTAAGTGTAAAACTCAAAACTATAAAAACCCTGGCAACAACCTAGAGAATACCATCTTGGACACAGGAATGGGCAAAGCTTTCATGACAAAGACACTAAAAGCAATCACAACAAAAGCAAAAATTGACAAAGTATCTTTATTTAAGAGCTTCTGTACAGAAAAATAAACTATCAACAGAGCAAACAGACAACCTACAAAATGGAAGAAGATATTTACAAACTATGCCTCTGACAAAGGTCTAATATCCAGCATCTATAAGGAACTTAAACAAATTTACAAGTAAAAAGCAAACAACCTCATAAAAGGAAGCAAAAAGCATGAACACTTTTCAAAGGAAGACATGCATGCAGCCAACACATAGGAAAAAAGCTCAGTATCACTGATCATTAGAGAAATGCAAATCAATTATAGCTTTAAGTCAGATAATGTGATGCCTCCAGCTTTATTCTGGAGATACCGCAATGAAATATCATTTCACACCAGTCAGAATGACTATTATTAAAAAGTCAAAAAATAACAGATGCTAGCAAGGTTGCAGAGAAAAGGAACACTTACACACTGTTGGTGGGAATGTAAATTAGTTCAAGCATTGTGGAAAGCAGTGTGGTGATTCCTCAAAGAGTTAAAAGCATTCAACCCTGAGTTAAATGCTCGAAGAGTTAAAACCATGTTAAATTCCTCAAAGAGTTAAAACCATTCAACCCTGCCATCCTATTACTGGGTTTATACTCAGAAAAATATAAAGACACATGCATGTGCATGTTCACTGTGGCGCTATTCACAATAGCAAAGACACAGGATCAAATGCCCATCAATGACAGATTAGATAAAGAAACACCGTGGAATGCCATACAGGCACAAAAAAGAATGAGATAATGTCTTTTGTGGGAACATGGATGGAGCTCGAGGTTATTATCCTCTGCAAACTAATACAGGAACAGAAAATCAAATACCAAATGTTCTCACTTATAAGTGGAAGTTAAATGATGAGAACTTAGGAACACAAAGAAGGAAACAACAGACACTGGGGTCCACTAGAGGGTGGAGGATGGGAGGAGGAAGAGGAGCAGAAGAGATAACTATTGGGTACTGGGCTTAATACATGGGTGATGAAATAATCTGTGCAACAACCCCCCATGACATGCATTCACACCTCTGGAACAAACCGCCACATGTACTCCTGAACCAAAAATAAAACTTTAAAAAACAATGCCGCAAACATATCAGATATGTTTATGAAGTTCATGTGTTAGTGCAACTATATAAAGACTTGGAAGGATTCATACCAAATAGGTATCATATTAGCTTTATCCAGAAAACTTCAATTTCTTATAAGAATGTATTCCCAGATTAGTTTAAATGGGTAAGTGATAAAGAATATATTATAATTTATCTGAACATGGGGTGTAGTTAAAGGTTTCAGCTGTAAACTCAGACACCCTGGGTGTGAATACCATGGCTCCACCACTTATTCGCTGCATGAGCTTGCCCAAGTCATCTAACCTCTCTTTACCTTAGTTTCCTCGTCCTTAAAATGAACGTAATAGTAGTACTAACCAAGGGGAGCAGTTGTGAGGAGTCAATAGAAGTACACAACTTAGTGCCTCAGTAATGTAGGTTTTACTATCATTACCCTCCTTCCTCCCATAGATCAGCAAAAACCATCCCATACTGGAGTTGGAAAGGTTCACACTAAACCCAGTGTCATTCTACTGATAAGGAAACTAAGGTCAGAGATTCAATGACTTGTCCAACGGACACAGTTAGTAAGCTTTAGACTCCAAGTCCCGATTCTGTTTCCCAAGTCTTAATGCTGTAGTAGTAAAAAAATCAAGCTTTCCAAGACATGAAAACATCCAGACGAGGCTTCCTTTCTGTAAAAACGTTAACAGTTCTTTCCTTACACACATCTCACCAGACTTCCTTAGGAGAAGTGCAACTGCTATAAAAGCCTTACTCATGGCCTGAATATTTCGCTTGAGGGCAGAGGGAAAAATCAGTTCTGGTCATGGTGACTGTCTTATTTCCAATCAATGCTCCAAGGAAATACATCACTAACAACTAACATTTGTATTTCAAAGCATTTTCACATATTATCTCATTCGGTCCCTAAAACTTGGTGAGGCAGGACTCATCATTATTCCCAAGCTACAGAGAAATAAACTGAGACTAAAAGAGTTTAAGTAGTTTGCCCAAAAGTTTTAGAGAAGATTTAGCTTTCTACTAATTTTTAAGTAGCAACTCTAAAATTTAAAAAATAAGCAATTTTTAAAAGTGTGAACTATTGTTTTTGTTGTTTTTTTTTTTTTTTTTTTTTTGCAGAACTGGGATATAAGCAGGTTCAAACATGCTTTATGAACATATATATATCTATGGAAACCACACACATCTCAGATATTCTGTAATAGAACAATTTTCAGTCACTTTACCTTATTGACTTAACATGAATCCTGATGTTTGTTTCAGAAAAAACAGTTACTCTTCCTATGTAAAAATGTTTTCATTCAAAATATACTAAAAATGAAAAGTATCATGATGAAACTGATTATAATTTCCAACTTTTATAATTTTATACTAGTTTTGGGTGGCAAATAAATATAACTTGATAAATATAGCTACGTTTCATTTTAAGAAGAGTTTCATAAACTCATCCAAACAGAGAGCGAGCTATGTGAGGGGCCCCCTTCATGGGGTGCCCATCTGTAGATAGGTCCAGAAGTAGTTGGAGATGACATAGAAATATTAAAGAAAAATACTCCTCTCCATGGGAGTCGGTGCTCATTCCCTCTAGAAAGAGGTCTTTGGAAACAAAAATGCTCAGCTCTCAAACACTGAGTGTGTATCTGTAAAAATGTGGTGGTTTATCACACTCCCTCCCATCAGACCCATGCCCATCTGCAAGTTTATGTGAATTAGAGGCAAGCCCTAAACTCTCTCTACCCAACAAAGGCAAATCAAAGGGGGTTGGCTAGAGTTGATAGGAGTGCCCAACCAGGCATAAGCTACTAGATATAAATGAGAAGCAGGGGCTCCAAAAACAAAGGAGAAGATTCCAAGTGCAAAGTCCCATGTCTTGAAGACAAAGTTCCTCCTTGAGCTTCCCCTGAAAAAATACCTTGGCCTGGGAAGTGGGTCATGTGGGAAAAGGGAACCTGAGGAGGAGGACTGTCCTGGCTGGAGAATATTTTAATAAACTTCTACTTTTGGCTACAGGTACAAGTAGTAAAGTGCAAAACGCAAACAAAACAAAGACATGCAAATGGCCTGTGTGCTTTGCTAGTGCAGCCCACCCAGAAGCGCCCTGCTCAGGAAGTTGCCAGGAAGGTGATGGGTGGAGCCTGGTCTCCCCAGCTCTGCCATCTTTCAGACTCCCCAGTGCCTCCTGGCAGAGTTTGGGTAATCAAATTTTCACAACAGTATCTGAGCATTTTTGCTATTGTGGTACAGGCCTATCATCTTTTAAATGCAGCTGGGAGAGTGCTCGTGGCCTATCTTCCTTTCACAACATCTGAGGATCCGTAGCAATGGTAAGCACACTCACCAGTATACAGGACTAACGTTCCACATCTCTCCTCTAACTTTGAAACTCTTTATTGATGAGGCCAGATGTCAGGAATACATTTTTGTATGCTAAAAAAAATTTTTTTAAATCTCTACCATAAGAAATAACCTGGATAAATTTGTCCTCATAAGCAGCAAATGCCACCAACAAGAAAATTCATGCGTGTTCATGAAATGAATGTTTTGTGGGGCTGTTGGAGAACCCACATATTGTTGTCATGGCCCTCTCTCACCACTCCTATTCAACATAGTACTGGACGTTCTGGTCAGAGCAATCAGGCAAGAGAAATAAATAAATAGTATTCAAATAGAAAGAGAGGAAGTCAAATTGTCTCTGTTTGCAGATGACATGATTGTATATTTAGAAAACCCCATCATCTCAGCCCAAAATCTCCTTAAGCCAATAAGCAAATTCAGCAAAGTCTCAGGATACAAAAATCATTGTGCAAAAATCACAAGCATTCCTATACACCAATAATAGACAGAGAGCCAAGTCATGAGTGAACTCCCATTCACAACTGCTACAAAAAAAAAAAAAAAAAAAAAAAACCTTGGATTCCAACTTACAAGGGATGCGAAGGACCTCTTCAAGGGGAACTATGAACCACAGCTCAAGGAAATAAGAGAGGACACAAACCAATGGAAAAACATTCTATGCTCACGGAGAGGAAGAATAAATATTGTGAAAATGGCCATACTGCCCACAGTAATTTACAAATTTAATGCTATCCCCATCAAGCTACCATTGATTTTCTTCACCTAATTAGAAAAAACTATTTTAAATTTCATATGGAACCAAAAAAGGGTCTGCATAGCCAAGACAACCCTAAGCAAAAAGAACAAAGCTGGAGGCATCACACTACCTGACTTCAAACTATACTACAAGGCTACAGTAACAAAAACGGCATGGTACTGCTACCAAAACAGATATATAGACCAACGGAACAGAACAGAGGCTCAGAAATAACACCACACTTCTACAATCATCTGATCTTTGACGAACCTGACAAAAACAAGAGATGGGGAAAGGATTCCCTATTTAATACATGATGTTGGGAAAACTGGCTAGCCATATCCAGAAAACTGAAACTAGACCCCTTCCTTACACCTTATACAAAAATTAACTCAAGATGGATTAAAGACTTAAATGTAAGACCTAAAACCATAAAAACCCTAGAACAAAACCTAGACAATACCATTCAGGACATAGACATGGGCAAAGACTTCATGACTAAAACACCAAAAGCAATGGCAACAAAAGCCAAAATTGACAAATGTGATCTAATTAAACTAAAGCACTTCTGCACAGCAAAAGAAACTATCATCAGAGTTAATAGGCAACCTCCAGAATGGGAGAAAATTTTTGCAATCTATCCATCTGACAAAGGGCTGATATCCAAAATCTACAAAGAACTTAAACAAATTTGTAAGAAAAAAACAACGCCATCAAAAAGCGGGTGAAGGATATGAACAGACAGTTCTCAAAAAAAGACATTTTTGCAGCCAATAAACATATGAAAAAAAGGGTTCATCATCACTGGTAATTAGTGAAATGCAAATCAAAACCACAGTGAGATACCATTAATGCCAGTTAGAATGGTGATCATTAAAAAGTCAGGAAGCAACAGATGCTGGAGAAGATGTGGAGAAATAGGAATGCTTTTACAGTGTTGGTGGGAGTGTAAATTAGTTCAACCATTGTGAAAGACAGTGTGGTGATTTCTCAAGGATCTAGAACCAGAAATAACATTTGATCCAGTAATCCTATTACTGGATACATACCCAAAGAATAATAAATCATTCCACTACAAAGACACATACACACGTATGTTTATTGCAGCACTTTTCACAATATCAAAGACTTTGAACCAACCCAAATGCCCATCAATGATAGACTGGATAAAGAAAATGTGGCACATATACACCATGGAATACTATGCAGCCATAAAAAGGGATGAGTTCATGTCCTTTGCAGGCACATGGATGAAGCTGGAAACCCTTATTCTCAGCAAACTAACACAAGAACAGAAAACTAAAGGCCTCATGTTCTCACTCCTAAGTGGGAGTTGAACAATGATAACACATGGACACAGGGAGGGGAACATCACACACCAGGGCCTGTTGGGAGGTTGGGGGATAGGGAAGGGATAGCATTAGGAGAAATACCTAATATAGATGACGGGTTGATTGGTGCAGCAAACCACCATGGCACGTGTATACCTATGTAACAAACCTGCACGTTCTGCACATGTATCCCAGAAGTTAAAGTATAATAATAATAACCCTTTTCCCCATTTTTGAGGATGCAAGAATTTAATTATTTAAAATATTTCTTACAATTTAGTATATAACTGATGACAATGAAGTCCAAAATGCTTAATGATTCATATTAAAGAAAGCAATTTGCTGTCCAGTGGTCACCTGCTGCCTTGGACAGGAGCCATCTCCCCATAACTTGATACATTTCTGCTGGATCCAGCTTTCAAAATAAAAGAGTACAGCCATCACTGGATGTCCTAAGGTAACTGTACCACATTCACCTCAAGGAGCTTTCTCCGTTGTGAGTGACTTTATCCATCAGCCAGGCCTCCAACCTACAGCTCAGAGAACAGGCTGAGGTATCCAGTTTCTGCTGACCTTATGGAAAGGGGCCTTCAATTGAGATGCATCGGGCCAGTTCTGCACCAGATGAAGAGGACACTCTAGCTTGAAAGTCTCGGTACTCCCCACCCTAATCTGAGGAAAGCTTCAGGATTCGTGAGAGCAGAGCTTGATGAGGAGTGATTTCACTTAGGCCATTCCACTTCTCTTGCCTGAGATAATAACTCCAGAGTAATCTGTGACAAATCACTTACATGTGAAGAGGCTGTTGAGTGCCCACAAAAGCCAAACTCTGGCTCTCTGATGGGTAAACACATTTTCATGTAGCCTGTGGCTTTCACCATAGAACACCAGCAGGCAAGGCATTGCCACACACATTCTGGGTCCCTGGACAGAGGTGCCACTTAAGGAATTACGAATGTGCTACCCTAAGTTATACCAGTGCAAGGTGATGGATAAGATGGAGGTGGGCCTCAAATCCATCTGTATATCAGAACCACTTGGGACTTTGCAAAAGTGCAGATTTCCAGTCTCTTCCCAGAGACACTAAATCAGAGTATGTATCTGGGCTGGGGTCTGCTAGCATTTTTTGAAAATCTATAAGCTGATTGCCCTACACTGTTCCTTGGGTTTGTATTTGGGAACCACCGACCAGCTAACTGTTTTAGGTATAGTAACTTCCCAGAAAATATATTGTTTTCATCTAGAACTCTAGATAAGCCTAATAAATATTTCTAAGAAGAGACTTTCTGTGGAAGTTATTAATTTTAACTTGGCTGAAGTTATTGCTGTCACTTTTAACCATATACGATTTAATCTTCATTTGTAATCAGACTAGTAAAAAACTAAGTTAAATATGTTTATATTTTTTAGTTATTGTATATGTTGGGTAACAGGGAAAATCAGAATAGAAAAAAATATATATATATCAATGAATATTGGTCAACTGGAACAATTAACATATCTACAACATTTGTGGTCTCTACACCTAATACAGTGTATCTCCAGAATAGCTGTGGTTAACCCACTGAACTGGAGTAGGTTTTCTTGAAAAAACAATGGAAACATGCCTGTGCACACAATTTATATTGTTTCTTTTTGATGGAAAGAATAACTCCAAGTCTTGCTCCTTTGCGTAACAGGGTGTCGTCAACAATGTTCCAATTCTTTTTGTTCAGCCAATGAGAAGGACAGAGTAAGGGGGGTGTGGAGGCCCATTCCCCTGGATTAATGTGCTGGCAGAGATTTTGTTCGACCCTTGTGCTGAACCAAAATCTTTTCCAAGGTTCTTAAGGGTTCAGTCAAAGTGTTTGTTTGAATAAAAACTTCAACTAAAAAAAATAAAATAAAAACATTGTTTGCTTGTTTTAAGATATTTTACATGCCACGCAGTTCCTCAGCTCAGGAAGAATGAGAAATAGCCACATCACATCATGAGGTGAAGAATATGGTTTCTGTGGTTGTTGGAAAATGCATGAAAAATTGTAGGAGGACACAGCCAGTGAACAGAACAAAGAAAAGAAGAGCCATCTTGTATACAGCCCAATTCCAAATTTAGAGATTCACTCTTTCTTTCAGACAACCCCCATCAAGTGACTTCTATGCACTAGACACTAATACTAGAGATTTATAGATGACTAACACACATCTAAGAACCCTGAGGGAAAATGACAGATAATAAATAATTATAAGAGTACTGGAGAATTCAAATACAGTACACTCCTACAGTACAGAATATATGAGGATGGATGATTTGTGAGTTGGACTATTGTGGGACGCATAGGAGTTCACTAGGAAAGAAAGGGAAAGACATCCTCTCCACCTCCCAAATATGAAAAGCAGAGATGAGAGAGAAAATGTCCTGAGTGGAGAATGGCCAGTGGTTCAGTGTGGCTGAAATACAGAAATGTGAGAAGTAATTCACCTACAGTTGTAAATCTTAGCAGAGTCCAGGCCATGAAAGGTAGTTACACATGCTCAGAAATTAAATGTTCCTCTTCAAGGGGTAGGGTAGTCTTTGGGGAATAAGATTTCTGATGACAGGATGGAGGATGAGCTGGAAAATGATGAGACTGGAGGCCTCTTTGACAAAGACATCTATGACAAAGCCCAAGTGAATGGTGATGTGCAGCTGAACCAAGACAGCAGCAGAGGGGAAAGAGAGAAGTCAGATATGAGAACTACTTGCAGAATGCATTTGAAAGAATGAATTTGAGTGGATAAAGGTATCCGAACATCAAGCTAGGAGGTTAATAGGAAAAATTCTGACGCAAGAATTGCTATTTCAGCATCCTGTTTCTCCTTCTCTCTCCTTGCCACCATATGCCCTGATTTCCTCAGATCCTTTCCCTGTTCTCTTGTTGCTACTTCTTTTTACATTTTATCCATTGAGACTTGAAATGTCACCACTGCCATTTAGGTGGCCCCCATCACCATTACCCCATGAACTGCAAGAGATGAGGCCATAAACAGAAGCTCGGGAGGCAGGAGGTGGGTCCCTGTTGTACAGCATTTCTCAGTCATAAGAATAACAGAAACACTTGCATATTGCTTTACAGTGTACACATTTTTTGTTTGTTTGTTTTTCACATCTGTGCTTCACTTTCCAACTTGTCTGTAGGAAAGACAAATTTTATTATTCCCATTTTCAGAGAAGAAGGAACTGAGGCTGGGTTCATAGCACACTCTCAGGCAAGCAGTGTCGAGTAGCCCATATACTTGCTGTCCCAATAATCCCTCCTTCTTCTTCTAGGACCTTAGGCTGTTACTCAGACACCTGAAGAGTCAATTTCCTTCTCTGAAAATGAGGACAATAAAAGTATCCGCCTCCTGGGATCATTGCACATGCTGAAAGAAATCATGCATATAAAGTGCTTCGCATAGACTTGATGAAGTCTCTATAAATGTTAGCCATTGCTTTTATAGGTCTTCTAGCTCCAGAGTCCCAGCTCATTCTACTGTATCACAGTGTTCCCTGCTCCTGGGAGCAGAGATCCTTTTTTCAGAAAGCTGTAGTTTGCCTTACAGGCCACTGAATGGATTTCTGCCTGCTGACAAAAGAAAAAAAAAATGCCACAAATGAAGCAGGAATATTTCACTAGTCTGGTGTGTCATTCAATAGCCACAACTTAGGCCCTGAAGTTATTTAAAATACAAAGTAGCCCGGGCACAGTGGTTCACGCCTGTAATCCCAGCACATTGAGAGGCCGAAGTGGGCAGATCACAATGTCAGGAGATCGAGACCATCCTTGGCTAACACGGTGAAACCTGTCTCGACTAAAAATACAAAAAATGAGCCAGGTGTGGTAGCACACACCTGTAGTCCCAGCTACTTGGGAGGCTAAGGCAGGAGAATTGCTTGAACCCGGGAGGCAGAGGTTGCAGTGAGCCAAGACCATGCCACTGCACTCCAGCCTGGGCAACTAAGCGAGACTCCATCTCAAAAAAAAAAAATACAAAGATAGGTAGACAGTGTCAATGGAGAGATATGCTAATTTTTAAAGATCCACTCCCAGCCCCAATGAACCTCCTATACTTGGACCAAGTGTAAGTCTGATAGGGTGAAATGTTGACATGGCCATGTGTCTTACAAGGACACCCACTACTGGGCTTGGGTGGAGTTTTTGGCTTGCATTTCCTGGCAGTTTCAAGTAGAAATTACAATCGGAAGTATCAGGATGTTTTTGAGATCCTGGCAATGCTGGGTATCTGCATTGGTAACAAAGGCAAGGAGCCAAGCAGTGTGTCCTCCAAGCAGCTACTCACTGGCTGGAAGACTTTCTCAAGAAAAACATATTTCCAGTTCCCACATCAGGATCTACTTCTACCTCCTGAGACTTTTCTACACACTTCTCTCCAGTGCTGATGCTGTATAATGAACATTGTGAAGGTGGTGGGGAACGGGGAGGAGGGCAAGAGGATGGGCACGGTATTTGGGGGCATGATGGGGATAGATATCTTAGGGAAAACAAGTAAAGAAGAAAGGAAGAGGGCTTCCACTCTGCCTGGCTGGATGGAATAAATGTTTGAACAGCATTCTGTCCAGCTGGGGAAAGGCCAAGACTAATTTAACCTTTGGTCAAATGGTTGGGAGTTAGCTAGTTTCCTTTTTCCTCTTACATCACTCCCAGAGATTCAGACAAAAATAACACGGTCCCGATTACATGACATTATGGGCTCTGAAAATACACCAGGGAGGATAGTGTTGAAACCCCTCAGAGGCAAATTAATCCTAGCAAAGCAACAGCTGTAAGACTGATACAAACGGGAGAAACAACAGCATATTGGTTCCAGGTTTGCTTAAAAGTTTATTTTAATCCAAGCAATTTTTTAAAAAGGGTTAAAATCACTAATTGGGAGTGTTTCTGTTACTTGAAAATGGAGCTTTATGAAATACTTATCAATCCTCTATATGCTGTTGTCCACTGGCATACTTTTGGATTTAATTTCCAAATTCTCTTTTATATCCTCATTGTTTAAAGCAGAAAGAAACGCAATGTTGAGGAAGAGCTTGCCTCTGCTGAATCACAGCTTCCACACCAGGCCTGCATCAGGGAAGTGAAGGTGTGGGAGTTGCCTCTGTCCTGGGCTGCTTGCCCAAATCTGGCAGGCAGGAGCTGGGCACCTGCCCCTCCTCCCTGAGCTGATGCTGTCCAGAGTGGACACTTGAGTGTTTCCTGAAAGCACAGCCTGCAGCCCCTGGAGGACAATCTGCAGAACATCTATGCACCATTTACACTCAAAAGTCAAAATATTTCCTCTCCCCTGGACACAGCAGCCCCCTCCACACCCGCCCACTTTGCAATTGGGCATTACTTGGAGACCCAATATGAACCCTAGAACAGAAATCTCACAGCTGGAGCAGAACTTCACCAAAAGGAAGACACTTTTAGGACAAGAGGAAATTGATCATAATGGTTATAGGCATGGTCTCTGTACTTAGGCTGCCTGAATCCAAAGCCAGCTCAGCCCACTGCTGTTTGTGTGACCTTGGGCAACTGCCCCTCTGTGCCTCAGTACCCTCGCATGGGAAATAGAGATAAGAACAGCATCTACCCCACAGGGTAGTTGGGAGCATGAATGATACTGTTTGGAAGGTACACAGCCTAACAAATAACAAGAACAAAACAATCAAGCTGCTCTCATTGTCAGAACCACGGTGGTATTGGAGGTCTTAGCAAACTTACTCGAGAAATTCAGTGGTGGCTAATGGCCTCAAGTAATCTTCGGGACTGGGCTAATTTCTAACTCTTCTATCATAAAGGTAGACTGTCAGGACAGCAGCTATGTAATCCATGAAGAGTCCCAATGCCCAGTCAGACGAGCAAATAGAAAAGATCCATGTTTTTCTCTTGGGAACAGAGAAAGTGGTTTGGGCTCTGCTTGGATAGGTGCTAGGGGTTAGTTGCTGGGAAAGAGGGAGCAAGGTCATTAACACATAGAAGGCAGATGAGCCATTTGAAGGGGATGTTGAAGCTTGGGAACCATGGCCTCCACGCATCCATCTATGCATTAAGTCATTCAACAGATCTCCATTTAATCTGTGCCTGGTGAGCACTGTGCTAAGGTCTATTTGCAGAATGAGTATTTGATAAAAGTTATAGAATAGTAGCAGAGATACATTAAAATTTAATTACATGAATATTTAACTTAAAATTGTGTGGTTTTTATGGATTATTTTTAAAAATAGAGCATTATGATAGGAAATAATGGGGGGTCCACAGAAATGATCCCAGGGGACTGAGCAGCTGGAGGTTTGAACCTGTTCCTCATAGGGCCTCCTGGACAGATCAACAGCCTCATTTCACCGGCTCTGGTCCTTCTTGACTTTGGCCTTGTAAACTATCACCCCTTCTGCCTCGGCAACAACTACCCTCAACCCCACTTTCACCTTGGAAATAGGCATTAGATTAGCACACCACTTTTATTAACATCCTCTCCATGCAGAAACCCAGGCATGGGTAGGAGGTGGTTGTTTGTCCATTGCCACATGGCAGGTTGGGACTAGAACCAGGACTCCTGAGTCTGGGTTAGTTGTTTCTCCCCTACACCCTGTAACTCAGAGCTCATATGCTGACCCCTCTGGCTCTGACTTCTTTCCCAAGAAATAATGATGAGAGGCAAATGTCTCCTACACAAACATCTCCTAGAGAAAGTCATCTTGGGGCAGCTCTACTGTTAGGGGGAAACTTGGTCCTTTTTTGGAGACCCCTGATGTGTTCTGAGGTCCCTCCAGGATCCCATCACATAAAAATAACAACAACAGAATGAAATAAAATTAAACAAAGTGAAATAAGCCATTGCAGGGCATGCTGGAGATAACACCTTCAGAAGGATGACTGCTTGGCTCAGTTTGCTGTGGCTTGTATTCTGACTGGCCTGGCTTTCAGATCACTCTATCAACGAAGGAACATATTTCTGGGTATTTCTGACTCATCTGTAGACCTTTTGCTAGCACAGCACATAACTAGTGGGACTTCAACACAGGTCTTTTGACTCCAAGCCCAGTGCTTTTCAAATCCAGCATGTTCAGTTAGTAACAAATTCTGTTTGGGATGCATGGAGGTTGCAGAAATTGTGAATGTTTCAAATGGTGATTTCCCATGGGTAGAAGCAGCAAGGCAGATGGTCACTAATTTATTCAACAAAGATACGCTGAATGCCAACAAATCAGGCCTTGTGGATTTCCTGGTGAACAAGAGAAATTCAAGCCCCACCCTCATGGACCTAATAATCATTCAGGAAATTCACATAATAAATGCAGAACTACTCAGATAATGATTAATTACAAACAGTGCTGTATGCTGTGAGGGTTTATACAGGGAGTTCTGGCCTAGATAAGAGGGAAGGCATAATAGAACTCAGGATCTGTCCTTCCAAATCAGGGCTTATTTCAGTCCTACCCATCTCAGAGAACAGCACTGCCCCCTCCCCCTCATCCAAAGTAAAAGCCAATGACCAGAGAATCCTCACATCTGCTCATTCCTTTTTGCCAGCCTTCATCAGATCCCCTTAGCTTTGCTCCCAGGTATCTTTGGAATTTTGCACCTCTCTTCATGTTCACTGCCACTATCTCCAATAGCACGTCTTGAATGCACCACTGTAGTACCCGCTACGAGGTTGGCTGCCACCCACTTTGCACTCCACCATACACAATGCAGTGCAGTGATATTCTGAAAAGAAAACCTGGCTATGTCGTCCTTTACCCCTCACCCTCTACTCCCCTGCCCTTTGACATCCTCATCCCCATCCCATACTTAAAACCTCCATGTCTTCTCTTTACTTTCAGAATCAAAGCAAAAGTCTAGAGGATATCTACAAAATCCTGGGTATCCTGCCCTTTCCTCTCTCTGCAACTCATTCTGAACACAGCCGGCACTCGCTCTGCTCCAGCCACCCCAGCCCTCTTTCCAGCTGGAATACATGTTTTGTGACCCTTCCATGGGCTGTTCCTGTGCTTGGGATGCTCACGTGTGTCCCTGGTTGCCTAAAGCAGCTTTCCCAGACCTCCCTGACTAGGTCCAGTTCCTCCAGTTATGGTTCTTTATAGCACATGTACCTTGCATATTTGGAGCTTATCACAGCTGCATTCTTACATTTACCAAGTTTATTGTCTGCTTCCCCTACCCCAGATGTAAGCTCCATAAGGACAGGGACATGTTTGTTTTGACTCATCTTTAATCCCCAACATCTGGCTCAGGGCCTGGTACACAGTAAGTAAGGAAACAAAGAGAAAGAAGGGAGAACTCCCTGATGAAGTTTGAGCTGAGAGGTGAAAGACAAGAGGCATTCAGTTAGACAGAGTCTGGGGAAGAAGGACTGTTCCAGTCTAAAGGAAAAGCATGCCCATGGAGAGAAGAATTGACATGAACATGAACCCTCTCTCACTTTATAGGGAGAAACAAGAGGCATCAGAGAAGAACTATATGGAGGGGCAGCGCCTTCCATCCTGAACAGGTCAGACAGATGGAGCTTCAGTGAATGTGGGGATGGGAGTCGTGGGGATGGAAGTCAAGGTGAGGGGCTGTTTATAATGAACATGGTCAGAAAGTAGGAAAATATATATACATGGTATGCCATATATACAGCATATTTTACATAGCATTGAAAGGCCAGAGTTACTTCATAAGGTCAGGGTCACGTAAATTTTTTAAAGGCTTTCTTCATGAACTCGACTATGGCATTCTCAGAAAAAGATTAAATTTTCACAGTGGCACGTTCCCCTAGGTAACCCAAGAGGAAACTAGTGACAGGTGACCCCCAGAGAACAGAGACAAAATTGCAGACGAAGCAACCATAGTTAGTGGCTGTGAGACAGAGCTGCCCACTGCCCCTCTGAGAGGGAAGAAGCAGAGGAAAAGACCATTAACATATTTGAATGTCCAGAGAGGCACAGTGGGCAGGACCAGGGCTCTGGTTTGTGGTTAAGCAAGTGAGGGTCCTGAGGAGCGGGGGCTGGGCTTTGGATGTTGGGAGTTGAAAGAGGGGCCTCAAAGTGGTCACAAAGAAGCTTGGGGAGGGAGTAAGGGTTGGGGGGGGGGGGACCATCCACTCAAAGACCAATGTGAAACCTTACAGCCCGACCCTCACTTCAGCCCAAGGGGCAAGTTAGCCTGGTAAGTTAGAACTCCTTATTCTTCCATTGGGTACAGTTTGGGGATGTTCCCTTGAACCTTCAGGAAAACAACTGCTTACAACTAATTTGCACGCAGCATGTGAACTGTGTGTGGGAAGCAGACATGGTGGTCAGGAGGTATGGGAGCTACTAGATTTCCGAGGACCCCCGATTCCCCAGTATAATCACCTTGGGTTACATCCCACAATTATTATGGAGGGTGAAGACTGCAGACCAGCAGAGGACCCCGGAAGCTGAGCAGACTATATGGCCCCTTCCTTTGATATTTCCCTTTCCTCAGCAGGTTCTAAGGGAGAATCGTTGTGCCACAGAAAGGAGGGACCTGTTACAGGTTACAGGTGCTAAGGCCATGTAGCAGAAGGGAATTTTGTGTTCCTAAGATAGAAAGAGATGATCAGATGGCTCAGACAGAGTAAGTGGGGGAATTGCAGGGTGGGGCTCCAGAGGCTGTGGAGATCAATCAGGTGGCTGTTTTCATCCTTGCTCAATCCACTGGACTCCATTCAAGGGTAATGAGAAGCCATCAGCAGGCTCTAAGCAGTGAAAGCCACAATCTCATCTGCATTTTCAGAGCATCTAAGCTCTGAGTGAAGAATGGATTGTAGGAAGCACAGAGAGGCCAACAGCAAGTTGCTGCTATACCCAGGAGAGAAGAGATGATGCCTGAGCTGGGAGATGGCAGAGGACATGGAGAGAGAAAGTGGCTTCCTCTTCCATCGCTCAGCAGTGATAAATCGTCATGGCAGCTGGGAGGAGTAGGTTTCTGACTTGCACAAACTGGATAGTGGGTGGCGCCATTGTCTGGGCTCTGGGATACTGGAGGAGGATCAGATACAAGGTGAAGGGGAGCTGTCAGGTCCCATATTCTTTGGTGGAAACTATTTATGTGGCTATTCCTCACCACAAGCACCTTCCTGGTGGCAGCAGTCCCCATTGATCTTAGTGACTCCCCTCTTGTGCACAGCCTGGTGTGGAAGTGGGTGCCCATGGGACTCACGGCTGCTCCTTTGCTTGTGAAAGGTTTGGTCTCATTTTCTCCTCGGCAGGCTCTCTGAACTGGTATGTTTGGGAATGTGGCATAACGGCCCTTCCTCGTCCCTCTTGTGTTTATCTTTGCCTATGGATCACCCTCCCCAACAGGATGGTGACCACATCGGTTTCAGCAAAATAAATTTGCCAAGTACCTGGCTTGGGGTTCAGGGCTGGGCTTAGTTCTCTACCATTGCTCAAAAGCCAACAGAAGACTGAGTCTTCCCCTTCCTTAAAAGGTTTAGATCTCTGTGACCTCAGGTACATTCTGGGGATGGGCCTTCTGGTTAGTATGATAAAGAATAGGATGAATAGTTAAGGGCACTATATTAAAATTATCTAATGAATGCCAAACAAGAACCAGCTTACTTTGTTGTGGTTTTTTGTTGTTTTGTTGTTGTTTTGAGATGGAGACTTGCTCTGTCACCAGGCTGGAGTGCAGTAGCGCGATCTTGGCTCACTGTAAGCTCCGCCTCCTGGGTTTAAGCGATTTTCCTGCCTGAGCTTCCCGAGTAGCTGGGACTACAGGCCTGTGCCACCATGCCCAGCTACTTTTTGTACTTTTAGTAGAGATGGGGTTTCACCACATTAGCCAGGATGGTCTCAATCTCTTGACCTAGTGATCTGCCCGCCTCAGTCTCCCAAAGTGCTGGGATTACAGGAGTGAGCCACCGCGCCCGACCTGTTGTACTTTTTTGACCCAGAGACTGAGCACTTTGTCTTTTGCTGTTTCACATTTCCACACACAGGTTGCACCTTCTCTCCGAGGCCTCCCCATTCTACTTTAGCAGCTTCATCTATATGCCTGTCCTTCATCTTTCCTTGGCATCTTTTGGGTTTCAGGTCTCAGTGGCCGCCTCCCTGACTTCCAGATCCATCCTCCCCTCCTCCAGCCCTCCCCTCCCAGCCCCCTCCCCTCCCCTCCACACTTTCCTTCTCTCCTGTCACCATTTGTTCTCTATCACCCTCCTTTCTGGCTGGCTGATGCTGGAAACATTTCAGGAATTTTTAATTGAAAATACCATGAGAACTGTTATCACCTCAGTTTCACCAGGGAGAGAACCCGCAGCTCAGGGATGATGACGGGTCACTCCCAGGGCTGGGGGAGTTTAATATCTCACCCAGGTTAACCGGGCAGCTGGGCTGCACGAACCTGGGCCCTGGGTGGAATGTGAGAATGAGGTACAGTGTGACGGGAAAGAGGGTGTGTTGAACAACCAAAAATTCCTATACAGGCTGAGTGAGTGGGAGAGAAGTCCAGGAAGAGGAATCCATTAAAAAGAATAAACAAAGAATTCTACCACCACCCCCCCCTCTAACTGCCCACCACAGAAATGACTATGAGGGGAAACAGGTGCCACGTGAAACTGGAACAAGGCTCTGGGGGCTCTGTCCTCCCTGCCTAGGGTCGTCGCTGCCCTCCCTCTGTTCTCGCAGCTGTCCCAGCCCCTGACTCTGTGCAGCCTGGGTCAGATGAGCTCACCCTCCTTTGATCTCCTCCCCTGTGAGGTCACCAGCTCCCCCGCCACCACCCCAGGTCCCAGATCAACCTTCACATCTGCCAGGATCACAAAAACAAGGAGGCCAAGGCTGAGGAAGGCAACAGTGGCCACGGCAGGGAATGGGCTGGCCCAGTTCTTATATAACTCTATGCCAGAATCAAAGAACCCTGTTGCAACCCCTGTGGAACAGGGCAGGCCGGCAGGGATGCTGGGACAGCAGGGAGAGCTGGTGATGCTGTGGTTCTTCCCTCCTCACTGGCATCCTCAGTTAGAGCCGAGGGCTATGGCTCGAGAATCCTAGATTACCAGAACTGGAAGGAGCCCAAGCAGGCCTCTCCTTCCTGGGTCCTCAGCCTGCGAGCTGGATTCGGAGGAGGTGCTGGACAGGCAAGCCCTCCAACCAACCCCCCTTCAGCCAGGGTAGCTCCATCTTTATCTCTTTCCTAGAATGAGTTCTTGTGCAAGATGTTGAGACAGGATTCCACTGCTGAAAAAATACAATTAGCAAAAATTTGAAATCTACAGATCCAGTCCAAGCCTTTCATATCTATGCATACACTTAGGCCCAGAGAAGTTCAGTGACTAGCCAAAATAATACAGCAGTAACTGTGTAGCCAGCCCAGCCTTGGATCTCCTGCCCTCAGCTGATCTCTGCTGTGACTGAAGATCACAGAGGAGGAGCAAGGCCACAGCCTGGGCAAGGCTGATGGGAGGGAATTTGCCCACCTCCAGCCTCCCACACGGACCCTCTGAGTTGCAGTGACTTGAGGTAGGAATGAAGACCCAGAAGGCCTGTTTAATTTCCCAGAGGTTTGAAGCTAGGACTTTTCAGGTCTAGAGCTGTCAGTATCACTTTTGTGATGAAGCATCATTGATATTTCCCTCTGAGCTGCCGGGATTGATCAAGCCACTTATACCAACGCATAGATTATCTGTACCTATAAAGTCAGCAACATTATTCCCAGAGCTAAGAATCCTGGAAATCATAAAAAAAAAGGTAGAAAGAGAGAGAGAGAGAGAGAGGGAGGGAGAGGGAGAGAGGGAGAGGGAGAGAGGGAGAGAGAGGGAGACAGAGGGAGAGAGAGGGAGAGGGAGAGAGGGAGAGAGGGAGAGAGAGGGAGGGGGAGGGGGAGGGAGAGAGAGGGGGAGGGGGAGGGAGAGAGAGGGGGAGAGAGAGGGGGGAGAGAGAGAGGGAGAGAGAGAGAGGGAGACAGAGAGAGGGAGAGAGGGAGAGGGAGAGAGGGAGAGGGAGAGAGGGAGGGGGAGAGAGAAAGAGGGAGAGAGAGAGGGAGAGAGAGAGGGAGAGAGAGAGGGAGAGAGAGAGGAAGAGAGAGAGAGAGAGGGAGAGAGAGAGGAAGAGAGAGAGAGAGAGGGAGAGAGAGGGAGAGGGAGAGAGGGAGATGGAGAGGGAGAGAGGGAGATGGAGAGGGAGAGAGGGAGAGGGAGAGGGAGAGAGGGGGAGAGAGAGAGGGAGAGGGAGAGGGAGAGAGGGGGAGAGAGAGAGGGGGGGGGGGGG